>NC_141729.1:4108781-4841281 GCF_971803275.1 Cyanistes caeruleus | reverse complement strand
ACTGAAAGTGAAACTGAAACTGAAAGTGAAAGTGAAACTGAAACCGAAAGTGAAACTGAAACCGAAAGTGAAACCGAAAGTGAAAGTGAAACCGAAAGTGAAACTGAAACCAAAAGTGAAACCGAAACCGAAAGTGAAACCGAAACCGAAAGTGAAACCGAAACCGAAAGTGAAACTGAAACCGAAAGTGAAAGTGAAACCGAAACTGAAAGTGAAACCGAAAGTGAAACTGAAACCGAAAGTGAAAGTGAAACCGAAAGTGAAACCGAAACCGAAAGTGAAACCGAAACCGAAAGTGAAACTGAAACCGAAAGTGAAACCGAAACCGAAAGTGAAACTGAAACTGAAAGTGAAACTGAAAGTGAAAGTGAAACCGAAAGTGAAAGTGAAAGTGAAACTGAAAGTGAAACCGAAACCGAAAGTGAAAGTGAAACTGGAATCTAGAACCCGATCTAGAACCCGATCTAGAACCCGATCTAGAACGTGATCTAGAACCTGATCTAGAACGTGATCTAGAACGTGATCTAGAACCTGATCTAGAACCTGATCTAGAACCTGATCTAGAACGTGATCTAGAACCTGATCTAGAACCTGATCTAGAACTGTTACCTAGAACCCTAACCTAGAGCCGTGATCTAGAACCGTAACCTAGAACCCTGAACTAGAACCATAACCTGGAACTTGAGCCTGGAACTGCAACCTGGAACTCGAGTCTGGAGCTGTAGCTTTGAATTTCAGATTAAATATGGCGGCTGCTAAGTATTTCCGGCAAAAACATGGCTGCGCACATCAGTTTCCGGTTCAAAATGGCCGCGCCCTGTATTTCCGGCAAAAACATGGCCGCGCCCTGTATTTCCGGTGAAAACATGGCGGCGCCCATCAATTTCCTGTTCAAAATGGCCGCGCCCTTTATTTCCGGCAAAAACATGGCGGCGCCCATGTATTTCCGGCAAAAACATGGCCGCCCCCATGTATTTCCGGTTTAAAATGGCCGCGCCCTGTATTTCCGGCAAAAACATGGCGGCGCCCATCAATTTCCGGTTCAAAATGGCCGCGCCCATGTATTTCCGGCAAAAACATGGCCGCGCCCTATATTTCCGGTTTAAAATGGCCGCGCCCTGTATTTCCGGCAAAAACATGGCGGCGCCCATGTATTTCCGGCAAAAACATGGCGGCGCCGATGTATTTCCGGCAAAAACATGGCGGCGCCCATCAATTTCCGGTTCAAAATGGCCGCGCCCTGTATTTCCGGCAAAAACATGGCCGCCCCCATGTATTTCCGGTTCAAAATGGCCGCGCCCTGTATTTCCGGCAAAAACATGGCCGCGCTCTATATTTCCGGTTCAAAATGGCCGCGGCCATGTGGTTATGCATAATTGTAGTGTCGTGCTTGTGTGTGGCTTTGAAACGGGGCGCCGAGACGCGGGAGAAAAACGGCACCGAATGCCGCTCTGCCGCGCGGCATTCGGTGCCGTTTTTCTCGCGCTTCTCGGCGCCGGGATTTGGGATTCTCGATTTGATTTTTTTCCGGGACAAAATGGCGCCGCGCATGCGCCTTGGGCGCTTCCGGGCGGGTGCCGTCGCGCCGGTGACGCGCTTCCGGTCAAGATGGCGGCGCCCGTGCCGGGGGGTTTACCGGAGCCGCGCGGCCGCGGGAGCACCCGGCGCCGACCCGGAACGACCCTCCGGCGCGCTGGCGCGCGCCGGAGGGTCGTTCCGGGTCGGCGCCGGGTGCTCCCGCGGCCGCGCGGCGCTTGGGGGTGTGATGATGGTCGGGATTGTTTCAGGGGCTTCGGGACGGGTTTTTTGGCGCGGCGGGGGCGGCGGCTTGTGTGCGGGGTGTGGTGCTTGTGTTACGGTGTCTTTTTGTCGGTTTTCTGGGTTTATTTTATTAAAAATATGATTGTTTATATTTTTTTACAAAATGGCGGCCGTGTGATGTCATCGGGGCGGAGCGCCTTGACGGGCAGGCGGGGGGGCGGTGCCGGGGGGCGGGGCGGCGTGACGGACGGCTCGGGGGCGGTACCGGTGGGCGGGGCGGCCAGGAGGGCAGTTCTGGGCGGTTGCCGGGGTGCCGGTGACGCACTTCCGGGCAAGATGGCGGCGCCCGTGCCGAGGGTTTTACCGGCGCCGCGCCGCCGCGGGAGCGCCCCGGGCCGACCCGGAACGACCCTCCGGCGCGCTGGCGCGCGCCGGAGGGTCATTCCGGGTCGGCCCGGGGCGCTCCCGCGGCGGCGCGGGGCTTGGGGGGGGCGACCGTGATCGCGACTTTTTCTGCGGCTTCGGGACCGATTTTTTGCCGTGGCGCGGTCGGCGGGGTGTGTGCGGGGTGGGGTGGTTGTGTTATCGTGTCGTTTTGTCGTGTTTTTGTATGTATTTTATTAAAAATATGGATGTTGATATTTTTTTACAAAATGGCGGCCGTGTGATGTCATCGGGGCGGAGCGCCTTGACGGACAGCTGCGGGGCGGTGCCGGGGGGCGGGGCGCAGTGACGGGCGGCTCGGGGGCGGTGCCGGGGGGCGGGGAGGCGTGACCGGTGCCTCGGGGGCGGTGCCGGGGGGCGGGGCTCGGTGACTGACACGCGCGGGGCGGTCCCGAGGGGCGGGGCCGGGTGACGGACGGCGCGGGGGTGGTGCCGGGGGCGGGGCCGTGGGGCGGGGCCGCGTGACGGACAGCGTGGGGGCGGTTCCGGGGGGCGGTGCCGGGGGCGGGGTGGCGTGATAGACGGTTCTGGGGCGGTCCCGAGGGGCGGAGCGGCGCCGGGGGGTGGTGTGGCGTGATGGGCAGCTCGGGGGCTCTGCTGGGGTTCAGGGGTGGTGTTTTGGTGGGTGCTGTGTTGGTTGGGGGGGCTGCCGTTCTTGCTGGTGTGTTGGGAGTGGGGGTGCTGGGGTGGGGGGCTGTGTTTGGGGCTGGGGTGTGCTTGCGGGGTGGGGGCTAGGGGGGGTGTGCAGTAGGGGTGGGTGCTTGGGGATGGGGGGGTGTACAGTAGGGGTGGGTGCTTGGGGATGGGGGGTCCATAGGGGGAGTGGGTGCTTGGGGATGGCGGGTGCGTAGGGGGAGTGGGTGCTTGGGGATGGGGTGTGCATAGGGGGAGTGGGTGCTAGGGTTAGGGTGGGGGTAGGGGAGGTGCAGGAGGGGTGGGTGAGGGGCTTGGGTCAGTGCTAGGGGAGGGTCACTGGTGTGGCCGGAGTGAGTGAGGGTTGGATAGGGGTTGGGACTAGGTATAGTGTAGGTGGGAGTGGGCGGGGCCCCCTATATAGTATATATAATATAAAGAAAAAGAATAAAAATAATAAGTCTGGTGCAGCAGTAGAAGGTTTCGTGCTCCCGGGGAGTAAGTGGTATGTACTTTATAATTTTTAATTTGTTTTTTTACTCCCCGGGAGCACGAAAGGTTCTACTGCTGCTTTTTCTAAGTTTAAAGTTTAAAGCTAGAAAGCAAAAGAAGAAGTTAGAGAGAAGAGAAATGAGTTAAAGTTTGAGGGAAAGAAAATAGAGAGAGTGAAGAGAAACTAAGTCAAAGTCAGAGGTACAGAGAAAAGGGAAACAGAGGGGGAGTAAAAAGAAACTAAGTCCAAGTCAGAGTCAGAGAGAAAAGGGAAACAGAGGGGGAGCAAAAAGAAACTAGAGTCAGAGAGAAAAGGGAAACAGAGGGGGAGCAAAAAGAAACTAGAGTCAGAGAGAAAAGGGAAACAGAGGGGGAGCAAAAAGAAACTAAGTCCAAGTCAGAGTCAGAGAGAAAAGGGAAACAGAGGGGGAGCAAAAAGAAACTAGAGTCAGAGAGAAAAGGGAAACAGAGGGGGAGCAAAAAGAAACTAAGTCCAAGTCAAAGTCAGAGTCACAGAGAAAAGGGAAACAGAGCCAAAGTGAAAAGAAACTAAGTCCAAGTCCCAGAGAAAAGGGAAACAGAGTGGGAGTGCAAAGAAACTAAGTCCAAGTCTAAGTCAGAGGTACAGAGAAAAGGGAAACAGAGTCAAAGTGCAAAGAAAGAGAGGGACAGTGGAGAGAAACCAACTCTACTTCCTTTCCATCTAACTCAGAGGCAGAGAGAAAGGAAACGGAGACAATCCCTGTTCACTGTAACTCGGAGTTACGGTGGAAAGGAATCAAGTCCGTTTGCTTTCTGTCTAACTCGAAGCTAGAGGGAAAGGAAACAGAGATGGAGTGAGAAGAAACCAAGGGAGAGTGAAGAGAAACCAACTCTATTTCTTTTCTGTCTAACTCAGAGGCAGAGAGAAAGGAAACGGAGACAATTCCTGTTCACCGTAACTCGGAGTTACGGTGGAAAGGAATCGAGTCCAGTTGCTTTCTGTCTAACTCAGAGCTAGAGGGAAAGGAAACAGAGTTGGAGAGAAAAGAAACAGAAAAATAGAGTGAGCAACAGTGACAGAGACTTAGAGAAAGTTAGAAAGAGATTGAAAAGCAAGAAATAGATTGAAAATAATGACTACACCACACCAAAAACACAAGAGCCGGGGGGGAGTGGTGGTAGGGGGGCAGGGGGATGAAAGTTTATTCACCTTTATTTAATGAATTTATTTACACTACAGCAAAACACAGAGAAACTGGAGACAAATGCATTACAATACAATCCATGTACACACTGAAAAATCCCTAATTCACATACAGAGTAATACAGCAAAACAGCAGCAAATGCAAATACAGAACAATACAAGCCAAATACATATTAACAGAATATAACTATTTCTACAGTTCTGGAAAGGTCAATACATGCTGTTTCATTATTACTACTATGCCAAACCACAAGGAGCACACAGAAAACACAATACTCATTCGCCACAGAAGCCGGCTTCAGCTCGCACACGTACTCACCTTCACTCTCCTCTCCACCGCCCCGTTATAATCCTGCTGTCGGTGGTCCTCAGGAACGTGGTTCCCGGAAGCCTCAAACTCAGCCTGCCTGCCGAAAACCTCGGTCCGGGGCCGGTCCGTGCCCAAACTTTGGCGATGACTGTCGCCTCGCAGACCGGCCGGGACCGAGGAAAAAAAAACCCCAGCTGGGAGGGAAAAAAAAAAAACCCCCCCAGCTGGGGATTTTTTATTCTAAATTTAAAAGTGAATTGCAAGTCCTGGAAAGCAAAAGCCATACATACCAGGTTAGAACCACTCGACACAAACACACACCCCCCTCCTACCCCACGGGAACTCGGTTCCCGGGGGGCCTCAAATTCAGCCTGCCTGCCGAAAACCTCGGTCCGGGGCCGGTCCGTGCCCAAACTTTGGCGATGACTGTCGCCTCGCAGACCGGCCGGGACCGAGGAAAAAAAACCCCAGCTGGGAGGGAAAAAAAAAAAAACCCCCCCAGCTGGGGATTTTTTATTCTAAATTTAAAAGTGAATTGCAAGTCCTGAAAAGCAAAAGCCATACATACCAGGTTAGAACCACTCGACACAAACACACACCCCCCTCCTACCCCACGGGAACTCGGTTCCCGGGGGGCCTCAAATTCAGCCTGCCTGCCGAAAACCTCGGTCCGGGGCCGGTCCGTGCCCAAACTTTGGCGATGACTGTCGCCTCGCAGACCGGCCGGGACCGAGGAAAAAAAACCCCAGCTGGGAGGGAAAAAAAAAAAACCCCCCCAGCTGGGGATTTTTTATTCTAAGTTTAAAAGTGAATTGCAAGTCCTGAAAAGCAAAAGCCATACATACCAGGTTAGAACCACTCGACACACATGCACACAAGCAGACCCTGACCCACCGACTCTCACAGACAGCCACACTCTGACACGCAGCAGGAGACTAACTCGCACAGTGACCGCAACCCTTATTTGAAACACTCTGCTGAACAAAATGCCCTGAGATATCTTCTCACTGCTGCTTCTCAACATCAAAAGGTAGATCCTCAGAAAATAGGCATCAGAGACCTGCAAAACAACACAAGGTGGTCAGTGAGGGATTCTATGGTAGCTATGACTCAGCCACCCTCTAGGCCCACACATTTTTTACACAAAAACCTCATAGAAAAGAGAAACTGTAACCTTTTATAATTGTTCCACCTAAATCTAACTATGTGCCAGGGCAGGGCAGCTCCAAACCAATGCAGTTCAAGTTAAGTTAAGTTACAGAGGCAGGCACAATGCAGTTCAAGTTAAGTTAAGTTACAGAGGCAGGCACAATGCAGTTCAAGTTAAGTTAAGTTACAGAGGCAGGCACAATGCAGTTCAAGTTAAGTAAAGTTACAGAGGCAGGCACAATGCAGTTCAAGTTAAGTAAAGTTACAGAGGCAGGCACAATGCAGTTCAAGTTAAGTAAAGTTACAGAGGCAGGCACAATGCAGTTCAAGTTAAGTAAAGTTACAGAGGCAGGCACAATGCAGTTCAAGTTAAGTAAAGTTACAGAGGCAGGCACAATGCAGTTCAAGTTAAGTAAAGTTACAGAGGCAGGCACAATGCAGTTAAAGTTACAGAGGCAGGCACAATGCAGTTAAAGTTACAGAGGCAGGCACAATGCAGTTAAAGTTACAGAGGCAGGCACAATGCAGTTAAGTTACAGAGGCAGGCACAATGCAGTTAAAGTTAAGTTAAGTTACAGAGGCAGGCACAGTGCAGTCAAGTTAAGTTACAGAGGCAGGCACAGTGCAGTAAAGTTAAGTTACAGAGGCAGGCACAATGCAGTTAGTTTTACAGAGGCAGGCACGGTACAAGGCAGTCGCAGGTGATGTCTGCCGGGTGAACGCGGCGATAGCTGTGGATGCGAAGGCCGGTTCCTCAGACGAAAAAATCCACAATGACGTCGAGAGGCTGAGATGGCCGATGACATGAAACACGAGACAACGAGAAGATGGATTGGAACTGCCCTGCCCGGCAAAAGCTCTGGCAAGCTTGCAAAGAAACCCTCTCCCTTGGCTTCAGAGGGGCCCATCCCACTACAGCCCTGTCCTCTAACTTAACTTCAAAATGCCAACTCACCTGCTCATCTCTGCTCCTTGCCGTGCTCGGGGCAACGCCGAATCCTGCAAAGACAGAAAAGAAAAAAGCACTGAGTTACTGTCACAATGCACAAGGTGGAATTCCCAATGTGGTTCCTTTATTCCAGCTTGGACTACAAAACCTTGTCAGCCAACCAGGGACTGAAACAGAAGAAAAACCACTCAGTCCCACCTCTCGTACCCAAAGATCCCCTGTAAAGTTCTGAAGACAGAGCCCTCAAACGAGTGTGGGGTGCTTTGCCCTGAGGCATGTGCTGTTTTTAAGAAATTCGAGTCACCTCCCTTGCTTTCTAGACACTGCTCACCGGCGTGGCAGGCTAGGGGCGGCTGAGGCGAAACGTCTTTCCCCTGATAATGACTGCACGATAAACCTGCAACCCCTTCTGTCTCTCAGAATCCTGTCCGTGACACCGATTCGTGTCAGGATCCACAAGGTGGGATTTGTGATGCGGTTCTTTCCTTCTATCTTAGAGAACTAAAGATTAGCAGCAAACCAGGGACTTTAAACAGAAAAACCTCTCAGTCCCACTTCTCGTACTCAAAGATCCCCTGTAAAGTTCTGAAGACAGAGCCCTCAAACGAGTGTGGGGTGCTTTGCCCTGAGGCATGTGCTGTTTTTAAGAAATTCGAGTCACCTCCCTTGCTTTCTAGACACTGCTCACCGGCGTGGCAGGCTAGGGGCGGCTGAGGCGAAACATCTTTCCCCTGATAATGACTGCACGATAAACAAGCAACCCCTTCTGTCTCTCAGAATCCTGTCCGTGACACCAATTCGTGTCAGGATCCACAAGGTGGGATTTGTGATGCGGTTCTTTCCTTCTATCTTAGAGAACTAAAGATTAGCAGCAAACCAGGGACTTCAAACAGAAAAACCTCTCAGTCCCACTTCTCGTACTCAAAGATCCCCTGTAAAGTTCTGAAGACAGAGCCCTCAAACGAGTGTGGGGTGCTTTGCCCTGAGGCATGTGCTGTTTTTAAGAAATTCGAGTCACCTCCCTTGCTTTCTAGACACTGCTCACCGGCGTGGCAGGCTAGGGGCGGCTGAGGCGAAACATCTTTCCCCTGATAATGACTGCACGATAAACAAGCAACCCCTTCTGTCTCTCAGAATCCTGTCCGTGACACCAATGTGTGTCAGGATCCACAAGGTGGGATTTGTGATGTGGTTCTTTCATTCTATCTTCAAGAACTAAAGTTTAGCAGCAAACCAGGGACTTAAACACCAAAACACACACAGAGCTTGCACCCACCTGTCCTCCAGCATCCTGGGCTGGGATATCTTGCAAGTAGACCACCTAAAATAAAAAAAACCAAGGGATTAAAGTTATAGCAGAAACCGCGACCCCAGCAAGAACAGCTGCTTCTCTCCACCAACCGAGGCTCACCTTCCACCTGCTTCGCCTTCCCCGCTGCTTTCCAGCTTTACTTCCTAGAAATAAATACAAAGAGCAGAGCTGTAACACAGTGACCGGTTCCAGCCCCGCTGCAAAGTAAAACCGTGACTGACCTTCTCAGGGGGGACCCCCTCATCTAGGACAGGTGTTCTGCCAGGAGGTCAATCCATCTGCATCTGAAAGAAAGTTAGGAAAAGAGTCAAAGTGCTGCAGGGTAACTTCACAGCTCCAGACACCTGCTGCCAACATAAGAATACCACCTAGACTCCAACTACAGCCCGTATTACAAATCTCCAATTACAAGTGCCCGGGACTTGTCCTTAAACACCTACAACCCGGCTGGGCGCCAGGGCAGAGCAGCTCCGGACCAAATACCCCCAGACACCCGTGACACGTGAGACGAGGGGACATGACAGGGAGAGAAAACTCTCTGAGACAAGAAAGTCCTCACGAGGACCGAGAGAATGCTGAACGAGATGACCGAGGAGGGACCCCAGGCGAGCCTGCCGGGCTCGGATGACGCTGGAGGAAAAAGATGCTAACGGAACAACTATTTTCCAAGAACCGCAGAGACGGATGCCCGAGAATCCTGTGGCTGGAAGCCTCTGCCTGCCTTTGAATCGGCACAAGTCCTTATCCACTGTAAAGAAACACTGCTGCATATAGCTGTTGACACAGCTGAGAACGAGACCTAAGAAAACATCCGATCGCATGCTTCTAAAGACAGATGCGATTCTGACGCGTGTCCGAGCTCCCGAATCGAAGCTTCGCCGGCGCCGGGCCGAGGAACGCAAAGATGGGAGATGAACGGAAGGACCTGGGGTTTCTCATAAGCCCCTGGGAGGGCTAAGGCAATAGAGATGTTACATGAGATGCACATAAGACAAAGAAGGCATGAGAGACAAGTGACAACACACCCTGGGACTGCTCTGCCCTGTTTGCCTCACCATTGCGAACCAAAGTGAGCCTCTCCCTCACTGGGGCCTATGGGGTCATTTCCAGAACCTCCCCATCCCCAAAGCTCACTCAAAAACCCAAACCGATCCGAGTCCCAACCCACCGCCCTGCTTTGATCCCCTCTGCGGGCTCCACTTATCTCTCAGAGGGCTGAAGATGTGAGTCACAGCGAGAGGCCGGTCGGGAGCCAAACAAAGCCACCTCGCTGTCTGGGAAGTTCTTCTCTCACCAGGCTGTTGTCTCAGACAAGTATCATCATCTATGATAAAGAAAACCAAATATAAGAGCACAATCTTAGTGGCATATTCACCAATTTCACTGGAAAAAAACCCGACTCCTACTCACCGTCTCTTAGGAATTCCCGGGTCCTCCGGCCACACGCTTCGGCCACGCTCCGAGGCGGATGCCGTCGTCGCAGGGTACGCCTAGGATAAACGGAGAGGAGGCGATGTAGCGTCACTGAAAGTTGAGTGCGCCCTCGCCGCTCCTTCCAACGCCCCCGACTTGCCGTGACTCCTCGGCCACGCCTAAAGGGTACCGGGACCGCACCGACACGTGGACGAGGTCGAGGCTTCGTCATGGACTCCGGTAATATTTGCTGGGGCTCACCAGAGAAGCAAACCGGGTCTCTTGGCAGGTCAGTGAGGGGGCCTCAGCACAGCATCAGGAGGCAGCCTAAAACACACCAACAAGCAGGGATGCTTGGAGTTGCACCAGAAACTGAGACCCCAGCAAGAACAACTGCTTCTCTCCACCAACCGAGGCTCACCTTCCACCTGCTTCGCCTTCCCCGCTGCTTTCCAGCTTTACTTCCTAGAAATAAATACAAAGAGCAGAGCTGTAACACAGTGACCGGTTCCAGCCCCGCTGCAAAGTAAAACCGTGACCGACCTTCTCAGGGGGACCCCCCTCATCTGGGATGCAGGGCTCTGCCAGGAGGTCAATCCATCTGCATCTGAAAGAAAGTTAGGAAAAAAGTCAAAGTGCTGCAGGGTAACTTCACAGCTCCAGACACCTGCTGCCAACATAAGAATACCACCTAGACTCCAACTACAGCCCGTATAACGAATCTCCAATTACAAGTGCCCGGGACTTGTCCTTAAACACCTACAACCGGGCTGGGCGCCAGGGCAGAGCAGCTCCGGACCAAATACCCCCAGACACCCGTGACACGTGAGACGAGGGGACATGACAGGGAGAGAAAACTCTCTGAGACAAGAAAGTCCTCACGAGGACCGAGAGAATGCTGAACGAGATGACCGAGGAGGGACCCCAGGCGAGCCTGCCGGGCTCGGATGACGCTGGAGGAAAAAGATGCTAACGGAACAACTATTTTCCAAGAACCGCAGAGACGGATGCCCGAGAATCCTGTGGCTGGAAGCCTCTGCCTGCCTTTGAATCGGCACAAGTCCTTATCCACTGTAAAGAAACACTGCTGCATATAGCTGTTGACACAGCTGAGAACGAGACCTAAGAAAACATCCGATCGCATGCTTCTAAAGACAGATGCGATTCTGACGCGTGTCCGAGCTCCCGAATCGAAGCTTCGCCGGCGCCGGGCCGAGGAACGCAAAGATGGGAGATGAACGGAAGGACCTGGGGTTTCTCATAAGCTCCTGGGAGGGCTAAAGCAAGAGACACGTTACACGAGATGCACGTAAGACAAAGAAGGCATGAGAGACAAGTGACAACACACCCTGGGACTGCTCTGCCCTGTTCGCCTCACCATTGCGAACCAAAGTGAGCCTCTCCCTCACTGGGGCCTATGGGGTCATTTCCAGAACCTCCCCATCCCCAAAGCTCACTCAAAAACCCAAACCGATCCGAGTCCCAACCCACCGCCCTGCTTTGATCCCCTCTGCGGGCTCCACTTATCTCTCAGAGGGCTGAAGATGTCAGTCACAGCGAGAGGCCGGTCGGGAGCCAAACAAAGCCACCTCGCTGTCTGGGAAGTTCCTCTCTCACCAGGCTGTTGTCTCAGACAAGTATCATCATCTATGATAAAGAAAACCAAATATAAGAGCACAATCTTAGTGGCATATTCACCAAAACCCGACTCCTACTCACCGTCTCTTAGGAATTCCCGGGTCCTCCGGCCACACGCTTCGGCCACGCTCCGAGGCGGATGCCGTCGTCGCAGGGTACGCCTAGGATAAACGGAGAGGAGGCGATGTAGCGTCACTGAAAGTTGAGTGCGCCCTCGCCGCTCCTTCCAACGCCCCCGACTTGCCGTGACTCCTCGGCCACGCCTAAAGGGTACCGGGACCGCACCGACACGTGGACGAGGTCGAGGCTTCGTCATGGACTCCGGTAATATTTGCTGGGGCTCACCAGAGAAGCAAACCGGGTCTCTTGGCAGGTCAGTGAGGGGGCCTCAGCACAGCATCAGGAGGCAGCCTAAAACACACCAACAAGCAGGGATGCTTGGAGTTGCACCAGAAACTGAGACCCCAGCAAGAACAACTGCTTCTCTCCACCAACCGAGGCTCACCTTCCACCTGCTTCGCCTTCCCCGCTGCTTTCCAGCTTTACTTCCTAGAAATAAATACAAAGAGCAGAGCTGTAACACAGTGACCGGTTCCAGCCCCGCTGCAAAGTAAAACCGTGACCGACCTTCTCAGGGGGACCCCCTCATCTAGGACAGGTGTTCTGCCAGGAGGTCAATCCGTCTGCATCTGAAAGAAAGTTAGGAAAAGAGTCAAAGTGCTGCAGGGTAACTTCACAGCTCCAGACACCTGCTGCCAACATAAGAATACCACCTAGACTCCAACTACAGCCCGTATTACAAATCTCCAATTACAAGTGCCCGGGACTTGTCCTTAAACACCTACAACCCGGCTGGGCGCCAGGGCAGAGCAGCTCCGGACCAAATACCCCCAGACACCCGTGAGACGAGGGGACGTGACAGGGAGAGAAAACTCTCTGAGACAAGAAAGTCCTCACGAGGACCGAGAGAATGCTGAACGAGATGACCGAGGAGGGACCCCAGGCGAGCCTGCCGGGCTCGGATGACGCTGGAGGAAAAAGATGCTAACGGAACAACTATTTTCCAAGAACCGCAGAGACGGATGCCCGAGAATCCTGTGGCTGGAAGCCTCTGCCTGCCTTTGAATCGGCACAAGTCCTTATCCACTGTAAAGAAACACTGCTGCATATAGCTGTTGACACAGCTGAGAACGAGACCTGAGAAAACATCCGATCGCATGCTTCTAAAGACAGATGCGATTCTGACGCGTGTCCGAGCTCCCGCATAGAAGCTTCGCCGGCGCCGGGCCGAGGAATGCAAAGATGGGAGATGAACGGAAGGACCTGGGGTTTCTTATAAGCTCCTGGGAGGGCTAAGACAAGTGATATGTTACACGAGATGTACAGATGATACAGAAAGCACAAGAGACAAGTGACAACACACCCTGGGACTGCTCTGCCCTGCCCGCCTCAGCATTGTTAGCTAAAGTGAGCCTTTCCCGCACTGTGGCCCCAGAGGCCATTTCTCAAACCTTCCCCCCCGCATAGCTGACTCAAAACCCCTAACCGGTGTGAATCCTACCCCACTGCCCTGTTTTTATCCCCTCTGTGACCACAGCCCTCGTCTTATCTCTCTGAAGTGAATCTGTGGGAGGGGACGATCCGCTGCTAAGGAAAGCTGCTGCGGGGGCGGATCCCTTTTGTGTTACGATGAATCTGCTGAGAGAATCTGAAGTTTCGCACTTGATGTGACCTAGAACTTCTGGAAATTCTCCTAAAAAAAAAAAAAAAAAGCCAAGAAGAGTCATTATAAAAGCATCTTATTGCCCCTGAACCCCCAACACAAAACCATGAACTTAAATACTCCCTGTATTCAATATTGTTTTCTTCGAGGTGTTTTCAAAACTTCTGCTGCTTCAAATGCCCAAAAAGATGCCTGCTCTTAGCAGGCTGAAGCAAATTAAAAGAGCCTCTTCACTGAAATGAGAGAGGAGCTCTTTACCCCTGCTGATTCCCCTGGAAGGAATAATGCCCCTTAGCACAGCCTGGGGTTAATATACCCCTAATTGGGCCCGCCTCTTTTTCCCACGATGCCTGGGAAAGGGGAGGCGGCAAATCCCACCGGGTATAAAGGCCCTCAGAGGGACCGTAGCTGTTTGGCTCCTCTGAGTTAAATTTGAGGTAAGGAGCTCTGCGTAGAAGAAAACTCTTTGGGAAAAAACAATGTTTTCTTTTCTGCTACAATTCCTCAGGACAATGGAGCAAAGGAACAAAAAAAAGGTAAGAAGAAAAACTTTGTGTTTCAGCAGTGTTGCTAGCTAAGTTGGATAATTTATGGACTTCCATAATTATTTTTCAGTGACTACTAAGTAGCACTCCACCTGTGATTAATTAGGGTGGAGAAGAATAGTATTGATTTGAATGGTGTCTCATAGGGACCTTTAATCAGGGCTGTCTACATTCTAAATGAAAATAAGAAAAAGAATGGACTCCCAGGTGGCATTACCATTACATACCTGCTGGCCTCGCTCCCGTCGCAGATATTTGGTGCCGGGGTGTGGGTAGAAGTGCCCTGAAATGCAGCTTTAAACCCTTGAAATGCTGGAAAAGGCAACGCTTAAAATGAGCAAACGGGACAGCTAACTCCATTTAAACAGATACAGTGGTAAATAAATGGCTTCTCCCCTTTAATTTAAACCCCTCAGATATTGGGGAAAAGAGTGGTTTTCCTCACTTTAAATCTCTCTGGTGATGGAAAAGGGGGCATTTTCCCCTTAATTCAGATCCATAAGGAAGCATCATCCATGCTTTCCCGTTCCACTTAAAGTGGGAAAAAATAGAAAATGGGCAGTCTCTGTCAGTTGATACCTCTAACAGCACAGAAAAAGCACAGTTACCTCCAATTGAGACTATTAAAATTGCAGGGGAAGTGGATTCCTCTTCAATTTGAACACAGACAATTGTGGAAAAGGAAGCTTTTTCCCTCAGCTTAAACCCCTTTTTTCCTGATAACCCATCCCTTTTTTGGGGCTCTGAAGAGGGAGTGGTGAGGTAGAAGAGGTACCTCGGGATGGTGCTGAGCACCCTTGGGATGGTGCTGAGCAACCTCGGGACTAATCCTGCACCCTCGGGATGGTGCTCAGCACTCTCGGGATGGTGCTCAGCACCCTCGGCACTCATCCTGCACCCTCGGGACTCATCCTGCACCCTCGGGATGGTGCTGAGCGCCCTCGGGACCTGACAAGGTCTGGAACAGAGCCGTCCCCCAGCTGAGCTCCTGGAGTGACTATAGAATAGAATCATAGAATCATTAAATTTGGAAAAGACCTCCAAGAACATCAAGTCCAGCCTTCTCCATTCAGGAGGTTGGTTCTGGACTCCTTGTGCCTCAGGTGCCTCGAGATTGAACTATGAACTTAACTTGGTATTTATATATATTTTTATATGTTTATATATATTATGGAGCACCAAAGTTGTGTGCAACAAGCTGACACGTAAGTTCATTAGGATGCAATTACTGCAATCAGAATGTAGGCTACTCAATTATTTTAGCAAGAAGGTGTAATTAACTGCAGGTTCATGTTGAATGCTGCCTGGTGCCAGATTTCGAGGATTGGCTTACATGGGTAAACACAGCAGTGGGGTTTTACCTAGAGCACAGCCACTAGCTGAGCAGACTGATGGAAAACACAGCTGGCCGGCCCGCTTCGGCTTGGGTCGGCTCCGCCCGGCCGCTTCGGCTCGCCTCGGCTCGGCCCCGCCCGGCTCGGGGCACAGCTGCAGTACTCCGCCCGGAGCGGGCAGAGCGGCCGTGCCCGACACAGCTCCGCACCGCGGCTCCCGCCTGCCGGCCCGGCACAGCCCGCCCCGCCTCAGCACGGCTCTGCCGCTCCCCGGGGGCTGCCCGGCCGCCAAATTCCCGTTGCCCCTCAGCAATTCCCCGGGGAATGCCAGGAGCGCTCCCGTGCGAGACGTTTGGTGCCAGGGGGCAGAAGCGCCCTCCAATGCGGCGCACAGCCCGATGTCAAGCCGCTGATAAGTGTGTGCTCCACCCTTCAATTTAATCCCCTACAACAGCAGAAAAGGAGGGATTTTCCTCGAATTAAATCGCTCAAATGACGGGAAAAGGGGGATTTTTACCACAGTCCAAACCCTTATAAAGGGCAGACAAAAGGGCTTCCTCCTCAGTTTAAGCTGCAGGATGATGACAATGAGGGAGGTACCCTCAAATCAAACCCATTATATGGCATCAATATTTTTCCCCTTCCAATTAAAATCGACCAAAGGGATTCCCTGTCAACTGATATACCTAAGACCCGGAAAAAGGCAGGTTTTCCTCCCATCTGTACCCTCAAAATCACAGGTGAAAGGAGACAGACAATAATGGAGAAGCAGTTTCTTCCCTCAATTTTATCTCCTTAACCCTATTTCTAAATTTATAATTTTATTATGAATTTATATATTTCTCTTTATATTTTTCTATTTTTATGGGGTTTTTTTTAAATTTCTATTTGTTTTTATTTTAAACTATGTAGATTCATTAACCTAACACATCAGAATGACAAAATATAAAGCATTAGTCAACACTGGTACGCGGTACACACTAATCTCTATGGAACTTATACATATAAATTTCAATCTGTAGACTTTAATATGTGATTTATACATGTATTTTATACACTAATTTATACGCACGGCCCCGCCGGCTCCCAAAGAGACAGCGGCCGGAGCAGCGCCTCAGGAGAACGAGGGAGCACACCAGCCCTTGGCCAATCAGAGCGCTTTGCACTGCAAATCACCTGTTGCCAGCCCGATCAGCAAAACCCAGTGCCCCGCGTGAGGCACACGCTGCTGTGTCGCGCAGGGCTGGGACCCCAACCTGGACCCCAGCCTCTCCGGGGAGGGGCTCTACGGAGTGGAGAGCTGGAGATCAGCCAGGCCGATATCCCCTAATGCTGTCCCGAGGGCTGCGGCTGTGGCGGGTGCCGTGTGGCCACTCAGGGTGTGGGAAGGTCTGGGCTTCGGGGGTTCCGGAGGTTTTGTGGGGGTCCCAGAAAGAGCCGGAACTTCCGGGATGGGGTCAAAAGTATAAATTTTATTGGGAGGAGGAAAATGGGACCCTCCCACACTGCACTGACCCTGGCATCTGGGGTGTTGAATGGGGCCACCCGGGGGTCAGGCAGGGACAAGGTAGGGTCAGGTGTGGTTAGTAAGGGTCAGGTGAGTTGGGATGGAGTCACGCAGCGTTCAAGCAGGGCTAGATGGGGTTAGCTAGGGTCACAGCTGGGGTCATAGCCAGTGTCAAAGTGAGGCATAGGGCTGGCAAGGGTGAGGCCAAGGTCAGGTGGGGTCGGTCAGGGGGTCAAGGTCCGCCAGGTTCAGGCAGAGTCACACAGAGTCAGGTGAAGTCAAGTGTGTTCAGGAAGGGTCAGAAAAAGTCAGGTGAGTCATAGAGTGTTCAGGAAAAGTAATAAAGTGGCCAGTTGGAGTCAGGTCAGGGTAAGCCCGAGGGCTGGCAAGGCACCATGCGCAGGCGAAAGGGGGGGCAGCGCAACACCGTACCCGGCGACCCCCTCAGCCCCGGCAGTCCCCCCGGGCCCGGCTCCAGACGGAATTCCCGCAGGATCAGCCCCAGGAACACGAAGAGCTCCGCCCGCGCCAGACCCTCCCCCGGGCACGAGCGCGCCCCGCAGCCGAACGGCAGCAGTGACCGCGAGGGGGCGCCCGGGGCCAGGAACCGCTCTGGAGGGCGACGGATCGGGTTGGAGGGGGCTCCGCGGGGATGGGGGAGACCCACAGGCTTTCGAGGGGAGCTGGGGCGATGGGTGGGCCGACAAGTTTAGAGGGAACCTGGGGGTTCTCCAGGTTGGACCCCGGGTTTCAGAAAAAGAGACATGGGGGTTTGGGGTGACCCAGGGGCTTGGAGGCACCCTGAGGCTCGAGGGTGACCCCAGGGCGTCAGAGGGGATTCACGTGTCTGGGGAGGGTTCAGACACCCGAGGGGGATCTCAAGGGTTTGGCGGGAGGGAAATAGAGGGGAGGAACAGAGGGACCCACAGGTTTTGGGCAGTACCCAGATATATGGGGGGGGACGATGGGGATGGTGGGGAGGACCACAGGTTTGGGGGAGGGGGTGTGGGTTTGGGGTGATTCAGGCATCAGGGGGGCACTCATGACGCCAAGGTGTTCCCAGGATACCCAGGAGTCAAGGGAAACCCCATGACTACTGGAGAAATCCAGTTTGATGTTTGAGGAGACCCCAGGAGTTTGGCAGCGGGGACTTCCGAGTGAAGGCGTACCCACGTACCGGGCAGGAAGACCTCAGGGTGCTGCCAGATGTCAGGGTCCTGTTGGGCTGCCAGCAGGTTGGGGACCAAGACGGTGCCAGCCACCACGGGGAGCCCCCCAAGACTGGAAGGGGACAGGGGGCACTGAGATGGACTGGGGTCTGCTGGGGACTACTGAAAGATGCACGGGACCTACTGAGGCCATACGGGGGCTTTCTGGGGGCTACTAGGTATTACTGATTTGCGGTAATACCTAAAACAAACAATTATGTTTGTTTGCGTCTACGGGGTCCCTACTGGGATCCGGTAGCTCCTACTGGGAGTTACTGAGTATCTGCTGGAGTATACTGGGCCCATAATGGGGCTCTCTGGTATTTACTGGGTGCCTGCTGAGGTCTACTGGGGCCATACTGGAGTCTACTGGGGCTCACTGGGAACTGCTTTTCTGGGGGCTACTGGATGTCTACTGGGGTTTAATGGGGCCACGCTGGGACTTACTGGGATATACTGGGAACTCCTGCTGGGATCTTCTGGGCTTTGCTGGGGCCTACTGGGACTATTGTGGGGTCTCCTAGGATCTACTGGGTGTCGGTTAGGGTCTACTGGGGTCATTCCAGGACCTGTTGGGGCCTAGTGGGACATACTGGGGTTATACTGGGGCTTACTGGGACCTAACGAGTCTTACTGGGATGCTCTGGGGTCAGCTGAGGCCTACTGGGTCCTACAGGGACTTACTGGGCCATACCGGTCTACTGGGGTCTACTGCAGCCCTACTTCTACTGGGCCCTCCTGGGATTTACTAGCACCTATGGTTATACTGGAGTCTTACTGGGGCCATACCGGGACGTGATGGGTCTTAGTGGGACTCACTGGGGTCTAATGGGCTCTGCTGGGCTCTCGTGGACCCTACTGGTGATATCAAGTGGTCTTTAACTGGTCTGTAATGGCTCGTCTCAGCTCCCCCTGACCCAGACTGGTTCATTGCAGCTTCTCCCAGCATCCCTCCCCCACACTAGCCTGTGCTGGTTTGTCTCACCACCTGGTATGGCGTAGGGCGCAGTGGGGCAGCGCCAGAGGTGCAGGGGGCCGCAGCCGCAGAGTCTCGCTGACAGTGGCCTGAAGAAGGGGCAGGCGCCCCGTGTCCCCCGGCCCAGGGGGTCCATGTGCACCCTCCAACTCTGCCCGCAGCCGTGCCTGCAGCTGCACGGGTGGAGCACAAGTGTGCCGTGTCTGTCATGGGCTGTCAGAGGAGAGGGGCATCCGGGGGGCACACAGTGGCAATGGGGTGACAGAGGGACTCCCTAGAACCCCATACCCTCCTGAACTCATGAACCTGGCCCTGGGACTCCAGACCATCCCCAAACCTGGCCCTCTCCCTTGGGGAACCCCTTAAACACCCAGATTCCTCCCAACCCCCCAGCCTGCTCTGGGATCCACCAACCCCCTAAAAAACATGCTCCTCCCTCCTCCTTGGGCACACCCCTGAGCCCCCAGACCTGTCTCTTGAGACCCTCTATCCCCAGACCCTGAGCCACCTCTCTGTGGAAACCCCAAATCGAGGAGCCATGTGGGGACACAGACACAGCTCTGGTATGTCTGTGACATCCATGTGGCATCTCAGGACAGGGTGGGCGGACACTAGTGGGCACAGGAGATGCACGGGACACGGGTGGGGGATATGGGACCCTCCTGGGGAACATATGTGAGGACCCGACTCCCTTCCACGAACGTGCACGGGGACTTGGACGTGGCTCTGACGTGCATGTGGCACCTCAGGGTGGTGCAAGGGCATGGTGCCGGCCATGGGGAGGAGGACGTGTGGGACATGTAGGACACAGGTGGGGATATGGGACCCCCAGGGATACACGTGGAGCCTTGGGACTGTACACACGGTGCCCACGCACGTCATCTGGCGGCAGGGCAGTAGGAAGCCCGTGGAGAAGGGAACATGAGGGACATGCAGAACACACACAGGATGTGGGTGGGGATATGGGACCAATGGGGATACACAGGACCTCCCAGTGCTGCATGGACGACATGGAGGGACATGCATTTCACCTCAGGACGATGCAGCAAGAAGGCTACAGCCCAGCCCAGAGCAGCCGCCGTGGTCTCAGTGCCCCCAATGAACAGGTCGACCAGCGCCATGTGCAGCCGGGGGGGGCTCAGGGAGCCACCCCGTGCCCCAGAATTATGCCCCAGCAGCGCCCCCAAAACTGTGTCCGGGGGAGGGGAGGGGCATGCCTGGCAAGGGGATGACACATATTGGGGGGTTCTCCTGATCCCCAGCTGCCCCCAAACATGGGAGTCCCTTCCAAACCTCCAAGTCCCCCCAAATCCCCAGTTCCTCCCCCAACCCCACTTCCCCTCCAGACCCCAGGTCTTCCTGTCTCCTTGGGTCCCCCCAAACCTGTTTCCCCCAAAATATGTAGGTCCCCTCGTGCCCCTGGACACCCCCCCCAAAACTCCTGGTTTCCACCCAGAACCTGGCTCCTTCCAGACCCCCAGATATTTTCCAAACCCCCGGGTCTCCCCTGACCCTCTGTTCCCACCAGACCACTCCTAATCCCTGGCTGCCCCCCAGCTCCCCAGGCCTCCCCACCTGGTGCCGCTGGATCTGGGCCTCCACGAAGGTGTCACGGTGCTGGACAAGCTGCAGCAGCTTCCGCAATCCTGGGTTGGGCAGGGCCTGGGCATAGGGACTCCATAGGGACCCTCAACCCTCTCAGAGTCTCAGAGAGACATCCCCTCCCCCAGAGACGCCGTGTAAGTCCTGAGCCCCAGCGAAACCCTATGGCTGCTCCCCTGGGCCATACAGACCCCTCCAATGTCCTATAGACACCCTCAGCTCCATAGAGACATTTTACCTCATATGGACCACCCTAGCCCTAGAGAGCCCCCACCACTGCCCCTCCCAGGCCCACAAAGCTGCCCAACACCATATAGACCCTGTAACACTTTCCCTAGCCCCATATAGACACTATAACCCCTGGCATATCCCTCCCATGGGCCACATAAGCCCCCTGACACTCACAGCCCTTCCCAGGGCCCTACAGCCCTCCCACAGGCCCACAGCCCCCCAGTAGCCTCCTCGGTTCCCTCACTGCCCCTATAAGGCTCTAGAGCCCTGGGCTCCATAGACCCCCATGCAGCAAAAAGGCCACAGCCCCATAGGACCTTCCAGCCTTACCCGCAACAGGGGCAGCAGATCAAGCGCCCGTACGCTGCTGTGCCCCCAAACCTGCAGCAGCTCCCCCAGGCAGCGGGAGAAGGCCCGGAGCTCCCCTGGGGGGGGCACCTGGAGGAGGACACACCTGTGAACTGTCCAGTAGTCGAGTTCTCTCACAAGCCCCAGAAGACACCCAACACAATTTCAGACACTTGGGTCCCCTCGAACTCCCGTGTGCCCCCAAACCCCTGCCACCCACCCACAAATTGCTGAGTTCCCCCAAACAGCTAGACATCCCCTCCACAAACTCCTGGGTCCTCCCCAAACCCCTGGGCCCCCATAAAAACTGGGGTCCTCCCCCAAACCCCTCTCTCCATCCTGGGCCCCCCCCAAATCCCCACCAGGTCCCCAAAGAGGAGGCGTGCGATGGTGCTGCAGGTATGGAAGGTGAACACCTCAAAGGGGTCCACAGGGGCCTCCCCATGGGAACGCAGCTCCTGGGGGAAAGAGGAGGGTTAGGGGGAGCCCTGGGGGAGCTAAAGGGGGAGTCTAAGGGTAGTTATGGGGGGGTCACAGGAGAGAATTGGGGAACTCTAAGGGAGTTTTGGGGATTCACAGGGATAATGCCCTTTTGAGGTGCAGAGGGTGAGATTTGGGTGCGTCTGTTTTGGGGGACAGGGAGTGTGGTGTGGGTGCAGGGTTGGGGATCAGGTTTGGGACGCAGAGAGTGGGGGCTGAGTGCAGGGAGCATGGTTTTGGGGAGCAGTTTTCAGACACAAGGTGCACGGCTAAGGTGTATGGGTGGGGTTTGGGTGAAGGGAATGGGGCTTAAGGTATCGGTTTTGGGGTGCAGGGGGCAGGGTTTTGCTGGTCAATATTATTGCAAGGAGGATCAGTTTTGGAGGTGTCAGGGTTGCAGGGGGATCACTTTGGGAAGAAGTCAGTTTAAGGGTCTCACCTCACACAACTTCTGGCCCTGCAGCCAAAGGAGGGGCCCGAGACGCCCCCCAGCCTGTGCCAGTGCTCCCCGCACTGCTCCCCGCTGCCGCCGCCAGCCAGGGCAGGGGCCTCCCAGTGCCAGGTCCCGGCCCCCCCGTGACACCAGCGACCCTGGTGTTGGGCAGGGGGAGTCAGGGACCCCCAGAAATCCCCCCTCAGCCCCTATAGGGACCCACCTCCATCACACCAGGGGTGTTCTGTAGGGCCCCTCTAGCTCATAAAGCCTCCTTTTACCCCATAGCCACCTTCTAAATAAGAGCCCCCCTAATTCCACCAGGAACCCTGGAGGCTGAAGGGTGTGTCTGGTGGAGCAGAGACCTCCGGAGACTGCCCTAGCCCCTATAAGCAACCCACACCTCCAGAAGTGCCACCGCCCCCTCCCAGTAGCCATATCCCCAACCACATAGTGACGCCCTCCAAATCCCATACCAAACCCTTCAATCTCATAGGGACCCCCTCAAACCCTATAGGGACTCTCTATCCCATAGCCCCTCCTCCCCAAGCCCTTAGAGACACCCTAAGCCCCACAGGGAACCCCACAAATCCCACAGTGACTCACTACAAATTCCCCAAAGGGCTTCCCTACCACGCACTCCACAGCGACTCCCCAAACCCCCACAGGAACCCTTCCTACCCCACCGCTCCATAGCCCACCCGGCCTCCCCTGCCCCCATACCCAGATAACTGGTGGGGCGGCCCAGCCAGTCCCCCCAGTGCCGGACCAGCGCCTCACGGATGGTCCCCACCGAGCTCGGCACCAGCACGTCTGGAGGGAAGAGGAGGAGCTGAGGAGGACCACAAAACTGGGGGGTCCCAAACCAAGTGGTGAATCCTGGGGTGGGGTTTTGGGTGGAGCGTCGGGAGGTTAGGGCCTCAGGAAAGATCTGGGGGATTTGAGGAGAGGTCTGAAGTTTGGGGAGGTCCCAACGGCAGGGGGAAAGGGCAGGGTTGGAGGTTCGGAGAGTCCCTTAGGACCGGGGAGAGGGAGGTCTGGGGGCGGATCTCGAGTCCCAGGGCAGATTCGGGGCAGGTCCGTTTTGGGGCGCCCCGCCACTCACCGCGGTCCCCCAAGCGCAGGCGCAGCACGGGCCCGTGCCGCCGCGCCAGGCGGCTCAGGTGCAGCGCCCCCTGCGGGTGCAAGAGGTGCAGCGCCCCCCAGCGCGGGCCGCGCCCATCGTCCCGCCGCAGCAGCGCCGCCAGCGACAGTGACGACAGCAACAGCAGCAGCAACAGCAGCAGCGCCGCAGCCGCCATGGCCCGCCGGGGGTGGCTGTAGAGCCCCTATATTGGGAACCCCCGAAACCACGCCCTATGGAGCTCAAGTCCTGCCCCTTGCAGGTCGTGCACGCACAACCCACCACGACAGCCCCTACACCCCCCCCCGCAAATATAAAAGTGGACCCTAGGCACCGCCCCACAAAACCGACACCCCTAAAACCCCGCCCCTTGAAGCTCGCCCCCTTTCAAAGGGGACTCAAAGACCCGGCTCTCATTAAGCCCTGCCCGTCACCGACCGCTCGGCTGTTATAAAGGGGAACGCTGCCCCCCGCCCCTGCAGGCAGCCCTCCATCCTCTGCGAAACGGACCCGTAGGCCCTGCCCCTAGAATTCCTGCCTCCTGATGCATTGATTCCTCCCATAAAGCAAACTCCTAATCCCAAGCCCCTCAAAATGACCCCACCACTATAAAAGCGGCCCCTTAGGCCCTGCCCCTCAAACACCACCTTTTAAAGGGACATTTTAAGCTCCGCCCCCTCGAGGCCTGGTCTGCAATAATGGGTTCACCCCTGAACTCTTTCCATCGACTTCCCAGATGCACCCACTCGTTCCCCCCTGAGCCCCCTGTGGTTGCCCCTGACTGAAATTTCCCCAGAACCAGCCACCCTGGGGGTGCCTCACCCCACAAATCCTCCCCTCACCAGGTGTCCCCAATCCCAATCCCCACAGCTCTCCCACCCCGCCGTAAGTCCCCGCACCCAGGGCCTCCTCAGTGGGTGCCTGCCCCCAGTTTCCCTCACTCTGGCAGTAGCATTTGAGGATCAGAGACATTTATTGGGGTCCAGCAGCAGTGAGGGAGGTCCCCAATAGAGTGTGAATCCTAGAGATGTCCCCTTGGGGGTGATGTCCCTCCAGTGAGTAGGTCCTGGGACAATTATAGGTGGGAACCCACAATGATCTGAGGTGTGCTGAAGTCAGGAAGGGGAGCCCCACCCTGGGATGTGTCACTGGGGGAATTTTTGGGGACTCCAGAGGTGGGGGTCCAATGGTGGGGGTACCCCAGGAGAGTTATTCCAGAAGGGAGTCCCAGGTGGGGGATGTCTCAACGTGGGGATCCCTCAGGGTCCCAAATAAGATTAGGGATGTGAAGATGTCAGGAGGAGGGCTCCCAGGGTGGTGGTCCCTGTGGGAGAGTGCCAAGGGTTGAGTCACGGTGTGGAGATCCTGGGGGTGTCCCCCACCAGATGGTCCCCCTCTAGAACCCCTGCAGGTGTTGGGCTCGTTGCAGGTCCTTGGGGAACAAGATGAAGCAGCGGGCAGTGAGCGCAAGTATGTGTTCTCTATCACCTGCACTGTGAAGCTCCTCAGCAACCCCCTTAATATGTAACATAAACCAGGCAATTGAGGATACCACTATCATAAAGCCACCCCAGGACACTCCTTCACAGCATCTCTCAGGGGCAGCAACCCCCTAAACACACTCTCAGGGCACAGGGTCCTTTCAAATCCAACCACAAGCAGCTCAAACACCCTGTGCCCCTAGTAGTGGGGAGTGGGCCCCAGTATCAAGTGACCCTCCCCCGATACCCTGACAGACCTCCCACTGGGGGAAGGGGCCCTCTCATAGCACTTCCCGGTAGCCCTCCACAGCCCGAACTACGTCCCCTTAGCATCCATAGAGATCCTCCTAGACCCCCCGAATCCCCCAGAGACACCCCCAGAACTCATAGGATCTGCCACAGCCCCTCTGGACACCCCCACCCCACTCCTCCCAGTACCCACAGCCCCCCTCCAAGTGCCCATAGAACCCTCCCTCAACTCCATAGGAGGATCCCCCTTGGATCACCCTTGGCCCCCCTGGCCCTCACCTCCTAAAGCACCAGCTGGGCAATACCAATAGTAAGGGAGCCCCTGTAAGGGGCGAAGAGCAAGCAAAGTTCCTGTGCCTGTGACAGGGGAAGGTAGAGTGGGATGTTGGGGGACATGGGGAATGTTGGGAGCACAGGGGACATGGAGATGCGGTGACATGCTGGGACACGTGGGGCCATGGAAACGTGAGTGGGATATGGGGGAAGCGGAGACATCAGGGGTCATGGAAGGCACAGGAGTGGGAATGATAGGGGGGGGGATAGGGGATGTGGAGAGGGGCTGTGGGAGACGTTAGGATATGGGAAGACATGGGGAAGTCCTGGGGAGACCTTGGGGACATGCTGGGGACATGGGAACATCCTGCTTGTTACCCTAGGGACACTGTGGGGACACCCCAGGGACAGGGACACACTGGACGGGGACACCTTGGGGACACCCCACGTAGGGGGACAAGGGCTGACATCTTGGGCATATCCTGAGCATGGAGACTTGGAGGGCACCACCCTGGGGACATCCACGGTGGGGAAAGGAACACGGTGACACCCTGGGGGCATGGAGAAAACCCTCTAGGGACACCCTAATGTGACAGGGAGATAGTGCCATCACAGCGGAAGGGGCACAGGGGACATCCAGTCTGGGAGGCATCTGGGGGATGGGTGGACACAAGGACATAGGGAGGCACACAAGGACACTGAGGGAGGACAAGGCCACCACGTGGTGGGGGAAGGGCAAGGACATGGTGGGGCTGGAACAGTGTTGAGGTGGAGCTTTGTGTAGGGGTGGTCCCAGAGGGTTCCAGGGAGTGCTTAGGGGGTCCCAGGGTGGATTTGGGTGGTCCCACTGGTTTCTGAGCGGATGTTTGTGCGTCTCAGGGTGGATTTGGGGGATCCAGAGGGTGGTGAAGAACCCCAAGGGGTCCTGGGGGGTGTCTGGTGGATTTGGGGGCATCTAATGGGGGTTGGAAGGTCCCAAGGGGAGTGGAGTTCCCAGTCACACTGGGGTATGCTAGGGGGGATTTAGGGGGTCTCAAGGGGGTTGGAGGGTTCCAGAGAATGTTTGTGGGGATTCTGAGGGTAGAATTTGCTGTTCCAGGGTGGATTGGGGGAGGGCAGTCTGCAGGGGTTTGGAGGGTCCAAGGGGTGTTTGGGAGGAGTCCTGGGATGGAGAGGTTTCCAGGTTACATTTGGGGGCTGCCAGAGAGGTCCCAGGGAGTAGAGGATGTCTGGGGGGGATCTTATAAGTGAATTTGAGGGCTCAGGATGTCTTTGAGCAGATTTGGAGTATCCCAGGGGTTGTCTGTGAGGATCCCGGGGTTGATCGGGGCGGGGGTGCAGGATGGATTTGGGGAGTCTGGGGTGGGGGGGGGCGGTGCAGTGTCTCAGAGGATGTTGGGGAGTGAGGGGAATTTGGGGTTTCCAGGGTTGATCTGGAGGGACCCTGGGTAGATTTGGGGGACCTGGGAGGATGACAGGGGTTGGAGTAGGGTCCTAATGGATGTTGTGGGTACCAAGATGGATTTGAGGGACTCCTGAGGGGCAGTTGGAGGGTACCAAGGCATCCCTGGGGGGTTGGGGAGATTCAAGGGCATCCTGGGGAACACTGGGAGTCCGGGGTTGGATTTTGAAGGGTCCGGATCCAAAGGAGTTCTTTTGGAGGGTTCCCAGAATGGATTTGGGAGTCCCTGGGGAGCTCCCCTGGGGAGTTCTTTGAAGATCTGTGTAGTCCCAGGGGAATTTGGGAGTCCCTGGGGGATATTGAGAGAATTCCAGGGTGGGGGGAGTGGGAAAGAAAGGCAGGTGTCATAACCCACCAGTCAGGGGTGCAGTGCTCATTGTAAATTTTCAGCAGGCTGAACGAAGACCTCGGACATGTGTCAAGGAGTCAGCCTCATGATGCAGTTACCCACAGACCCAAAGCTCAAGGCGTATGAGCCATGTGGAGGAACATTATACAGAGCACACCGTTGTCATTTCCCAGTTCATTGGCAGTGATGGTCTGGAGAGACAGAGGAGCATCGAAGGTGAAGTGGCTCACCTCTTACAGGAGTACAATCCCTTTTCCTCCCTTGTACTGGCTGTGAAGAAACTGTCCTGGGAGTTCCAGAAATTCAGCATCCCAGCATTCCAGAGGAATGTCCTGCCCCCACCCATATAGACCAGACTCTCAGCTATCAGCAGGCATTCCTTCTTCCTCAAGGTAGGCTGGAGAAGGTGCAAACTATTCTGACACCAGCAACCGTCCCTTGCGCCTGAACAGCTGAGCTGCTGGCCCCAGCACCTCTAAGAGCTGGGCCATGAACCAACAGTCATTACCTGTGCCTGGAAAACCAGTCCATCTCCCACAGAGCACTAGGGAACTGGGCCGTCCTAGCCCTAGGTAGGCACCTAACACGTCTGCCTCCACCCCTCAACCAGATGTGCCCTGCAGGACCAGCTCAGAGCCCTTCAGTCCCCTTGTTTTGATGCATCACCAAAAGGCCCACACCCGCCCCCCCCCCCCCACCTCCCTCTACTCTGCAGTCAGGGGCACCCGACCTTGGTGGCTCCCGGAGAGGGTGGGGGGGATGGGGCAGAAGCTGCTGCAAGCTTCATCTTCCCCTTGGACCTTGTGGGCTGCACTGCCAGCACTGTGGGGCCACCTCACTGACACGAGGGTCTCATCCCAGGCAAAGACCACATGTGGGTTGTGGTGGTGCAGCTCCAAGCACAGGGGATGAGAGTTTAGCATCCTTCAGGTACTGCAGGTACAATGCAAAACGGGGCAAGGGGCCACAGGACCTTGCCTTGCTGGACCCACAGGGTCCTAGGGCTTTCTTCCATCCAGGCGCCTTTAAGCTGGAACCCCTGGAATCACCCTGGAGCTGGGCACCCAGCCTTGAACTGGGCATACCAATCACTCCATTCCCAACTGGAACTGCGGCAAACCCAGAATTTTAAGAGCTGGCACCCCCAAGCTGGGACAGCACCCCCCAACAGGGACCACTGGGATATCTGTAAGAACCACCTTCAAACTAAGAAACAACTGGGATCCTCATCTTCCCAGGACAGCCCACACCAGCTCTGCCTGGTGTGGCAGACCCATAAAGCAACCCAAGGTGGATGTCACTGCTCCTCCCATACTTACACTGTACTTAAAAAGTACAGGACAGTAAGAGAACCCTTCCCCAGCTGAAGCACTGAGGACCCCCATGGGTTCAGTGCCCAGACCAGCCTAATCTCTTCACTCTGGATCATACTGGGGGCCTGGTATAACCACCCCACAGGCAGGGGTCCTCCTGCCCCCTCAGCACCTCCTTTTTCTTCCCCCACCAGTGCCAAACCCCACCCTCCTCAGCTGGGGGACAGAAGGGAACTGCTATGGTGTATTTAGTTTAACTCGTTTTATTTAGACTCAAAGGTAACTGCAGCCCAGTGGGACCATGACCCAGTAGAAACGCAGCAGTACATCAGGACCAGGGTGGGAGCGGGTGAGCTGCAGTGGGGTGTGGTGCCCAGGCTGCCCAAGGAATGGTCAGTCGGTGAGAGAAGGGTTTACGAGAGCTGCCCGCAGTCAGTGATGGTGATCTTCTTGCTCGTTTTGCCATCTTTGGAGCCGCAGCGCTCCATGGCCTCCACCACGTTCATCCCCTCCTTGACACGGCCAAAGACGACATGCTTGCCATCCAACCTGCCAGAGAAGCACTCGTCACAGCTGGTCCCCGATGTCCCCCAACAGAGGACGTCTCCCAGAAGCAGATCCCCAAGCTTCTCCTCCCATAGCCCACGACTCACCACTCGGTCTTGGCAGTGCAGATAAAGAACTGGGAGCCATTCGTGTTGGGGCCGGCATTGGCCATCGACAGGATACCAGGGCCCGTGTGCTTCAGGATGAAGTTCTCATCCGGGAACTTCTCCCCATAGATGGATTTTCCTCCGGTGCCATTGTGGCGCGTGAAGTCACCACCCTGTGAAAAGGCAGTGTTTCAGGTCATGTGTGCAGAGGAACACGCTGGAACTGGGTGCAGGCAAGAGGCAGAACCAACCTCGCACCCTAAATCTGCCAGCATCCAACTCCAAAACCCACCTGAGTGCCACACTGTCTCACCCACCCACCTACCCCCTGCAGCGGGAGCACCACGCACCTGGCACATGAACCCAGGAATGATTCTGTGGAAGCAGGACCCCTTGTAGCCAAATCCCTTCTCACCAGTGCTCAGAGCACGGAAGTTTTCTAAAAAGGAAATGAAACCCCACCATGAACAACTTTTTTTGTCTTGTGCTCAGGACAGTACTGGGACTTGGTGCAATAGCAGTGGAGTGAAAGTTGCTTTACAAACCTGCTGTTTTCGGGACCTTGTCTGCAAAGAGCTGCGAAGACAGGAAAAGCATTTGTCAGATCTGGGCTAGTGATTGGCTATTCCCCTCCACTCCCCGAGGCCACCTCCGAACCACGGGAATTCCCCCAGACACCGCTCAGAGCCCAGGGACCCCTTTCGCGTGGCTGTTTCTCAGCCATGCCAGCAGCTCTAGATCCCTCCCTGCCTCACACCGTTATCTGCAAGGCCTGAATTAACAGCTGCGGCATCGCGCGTCTCACCAGCGGGGCAGAGAAGCGTTCGTTCCGCTGGCCTGGATTAAATTAAAATTAATGTGCCTGAAGCCTTCCTGGGCGGGGCGCGCACGCCGCCTCCCAGCGCTTCAGAAGGATTTTGGGCTGGATGCGCCACCCGTGCGGGAGCGCGGCCCCGAATCTGCAGCAGCCGCAGCGCCCGGAGCAGGCCCAGCCTGCAAGGGATGCTTATCGCCCCGGGCGGGGTGACAAATGCTTTGCCCTCCAGCGACAATCCCGTGGCGATCGGGTTGCCGGCACTCTCCGCCGGCATCCCCAGACTCGGGCAGCATTGACCGGGAGCTCGACACGGTTCATCCCGATGCTCCGGGGACCCTGCGATAAAATGGCGGCGAAGCAGCCACGGCCGCGACCCGCAGTGGGGGGGAGCTGCCGCGCCCCCTCCGGCCCCGGGGCGGAGTGGAGGTGCGGCGGGAACACGGTGGTAGCGAGGCCAGCGCTAACGGGGAACCAGCGGTACCGGATCAGGTACCCCTCGTTTTGGTACTCCCGTGGACGACGGCACACCCTGGGCTGGCATCGCGCCGCCGTTCCTCGAAGCCCCCGAGCGCGACGCTGCGGGGCCCTTTGTTCACCCCACCGGGCCAGGGGCGCCGCAGCCCCACCAACACGCCCCCGCCGCGCACGCGCGGCGGCTGCTGGCCCCCCACCGGCCCCGCGCGCCCGGCAAGGAAATGGCAACGACGCCCCCCCGCCCCTTCCCAGTGGCCTCCCGCGCCCACCTCGAAGGTGACGCGACCCAGGGGCTCGCCATTGGCGGCGATGTCGAAGAAGACGACAGGGTTAGCCATGGCGAGACACGAGCAGGGCAGCAGACACTCGTCCGTGCGGCGGGCGCGGCGCAGCAGAAGGAGCGCAGCCCCCTGCCGCCCCTTATATAGGGCCGAGGAGGGCCCGCCTCCCCCCTAGTGCCAGCCAACGGCCGCTGGCGGAGTGGCGGAGTGGCAGGGCAGGCAACCAATCGGCGGTGCCGCGTTTGAAAGAGGGGGAAGGGAAAAAAAGCGCGGGCGGGGCGGGGGCCGCGCTCCGGCACTGGGCAGGGCGCGCCGCGCATGCGCCGTGCGGAGAGCAAGGAGCGGCGGGATGGGGCGAGGGGGGGAGCGGGACCGCCGTAGGAGAGGCGGGTGCGGCGGTGGGCCGCCGTGCGGGACTTTTCCGGGGGGACGGCGTGGATGCGGCCGAACCAAGGCATGCGGAGCTTGGAGCTGCCCGAGCTGCGGCCCAGCCCTGGCAGCCTACCGCCCGACGTGGGGAGACACCCGACTCTCCTCCTCCGCCGTCGGACTGCAGCACCGCCCGGCCAGGCCCGGTTAATGATTGACGCCACACGTCCGGTGATAGGGCAGGATTCCCTCGCTACTCGGTTGAGGCCGGAGAGAGCGCTGGATCCCCGCGCCAACCGAAGATCCCCCCCTGCTTGCCCGGAGAGGGGTCGCGGGCCCAGCCCCACAGCGGGATGACAAAAGATGGGGGGGTACACACATGACCCTGCAGAAGGATCCTTTAATAGCCATCGGGGACATACAGGGCAACGCTGCGCGAGGGTACTGGGAGCTGAGCTCCGCACCCCACACCAGACCCGTGCAGTATAAGGGGCAGCAGCATTTGCACATTGATAGGGGGGCACGGGCAGCCCCACAGTGATGCACTTGCCTTTAAATATGGGGAGTCTCAGGGGAGCAGTAGTGTTTCTACACTATGTACAGCCTTGTGCTTCTGGGGGGGCTCAGCCCCTCTGTCCCATCGCAGCCCTTTGAGAAAGCCCCCGCTGTGGAGGGTCCCAGCTCTGCAGCGGGCAGGGGCACACAGTGCTGCCCCCCAGCCCCAGGAGGGAGGCGAGGATGGCTCAGTTATTCTCGAAGAGGGAGAGGAGGTCATCATTGCTGCTGCTGGGGAGGTCGGGGGGCCCCAGGTAGGACAGCAGCTCATCGGGATTCGTCAGCTCAGGCAGGAGCTGGGGGTGACAGCGTGTGATGATCGGCTCCCTGCAGCTTCTGCCCAGCCCCCTGCAGCAGCTGGGGTCCCGAGCCACCAGCAGGACCCTTGTCCACCCCCCAGAGTACTCACGTCGAGGGTAGGCTCTGAGCCATCACCTGCCATGGCCATGCTGGATGTGGGGGGGAAGATGAGGTCAGCAGTGTGGGCCGGGGGTCCCAGGGGTTGCCGTGCCACTGCGCTCCGGGAGTGCAACGTGGAGGCTGGCTGGCCGCCCGAGGGAGTGTTGTGCAGCCCTGTCTGCATTGCGGGGTGAGATGGCTCCATTCGTCCTGGTGGGGGAAGCTGGGGAGTGGGGGGAAAGAGCATAGCCATGAGACCCTCCCTCCCCTGGGACCCCCCAGTGAGACATGGGGACTTGGGAGGAGTCCCCCCACCCACAGCCCAGCTGACCTGTGCAGGCAGAGGGGGCACAGGAGGCTTCTCAGTGGCCAGAAGGCCACCTGGAATGTTGGGTTGGTAGGAGATGGAGGGGGGGCCTGGTGTGAAGTCACTCAGTGTTGAGGTGCCAGGGACGCCAGGGGCCGTGAAAGGCTCTGGGAAGCCCCCAGGACCCAGAAAGCTGGAACCTGTGACAGGAAATGGGGAAAATTAGGGCACACACACGGAAGGATGGTGTTCAGTCCTGTCCCCCATGGGTCCCCCCGTACCCGGGGTGCCATAGTCGGTGGCAGCCCCCGCTGGAGGTTGTGACAATGCCGGGAAGGGCACAGAGCCAGGCCCCAGGGCTGCGATCATCTCCATGATGTTGGGCAGCACCATGTGCGCAGGACTGAGTGTCCGGCACCGCTTCAGTGCTGGCCCCTCCGGTTCCTCCTTGATGTGGACATCAGGTTTGATAGGGACCGGTTTCCAGCTGCAGGTCGGGTCGATGGTGATCTCCTCATACTCTGAACTGGGGGCAGCAGGAGGGCAGGGGAGGTGAGGTTGGGGACACGGGCTGCACCCTCGGGGGTGGCACAGGACCAGGCAAGGACGGACAAACAGCCAAAAAGAAGGCACTTACTTCTGGATGTAGATCAGGATGCCCAGCATGTATTGATCAACCTCCAGCCCCTCCAGCAAGGCTGTCTTACTGCAGGCAGAGTGAGGGCAGGGTGAGATAAGGGAACCCCTACCAGACAAGAACCTCCCCCTAAGGCAAGAACTACTCCTCTCCCAGGAAAGGAAATACATCCCCCACAGGCAGTGAAACACACGCCCTTGTCCCGCAGGCAGGCACACCAGGGCACGGCCCCATTGTGGCCCCAACTCACTTGCAGACAGGACACCGCCATGTCCCCCTCTCACAGTTGAGCTGCAGGTATGACTCCAGGTCGAAGCACTGTCGGGGAGAGCAGCATCTGAGATGGAGGGGGCAGGATATTGTGTGGGGGATACCCCCAGCACCCTGTCATCACCAACCCTACCTGTATGTGCCGGCAGTCATGACCCCTAGCTGGAAGCTGGATCCTCCGGAAGGTGATAGGGCACTTGAGGGACACCTTGATGGCCGTCTGCTCCACGCCGTCCTCACCGTTGGGCCCTGGTGTCCCCGGGATGGTCCCACTGCTGAAATTGCGCTTGACTGGGAAGGTGGGGGCAAGGTGCACCAAGGGTCAGAACCAGGACACGGAGATGGGGGTGGCAGTGTGGTGGCACCTGGCCAATAGTGCACCATCACCCCCATCCTGCTGTGGCCTTCCTGCCACAGTGCATCCTCCTGACCCCCAGGACCCAGGTGCTCACTTTTGGTGATGCAGTGCTCAGCGGGGAGCAGGCGCTTTTTGATAAGCCCCTGCAGCACCGAGCGCACCGAGGGCCGATGCACCAGCTGCAGGACGAACAGGTGGGACTGTGGAGAGATGGGAGGCTGAGCTGTGGCCCCAGCCATCACCCTCCCTCTCCTGGTCCCCTCCTGGTGACTCACACAGCAGCAGGCGGTGACAGTGATCTGGATAGTGTTTCTGCCGGGCTGGCAGACGTGCTTCAGGTAGAGCGGCTTGTGGGAGGTCTTGTTGTCACCACGCTCAATAGTGAGTGGCGTGGCATTGACGCTCACCTGCACGGAGGCCGGCCAGTTGGTGTTCATCTGCCGGTCCTCATGGTGGTAGCACTTGAACTGCAGCTCCAGGTCAGGCCTGGGGGCAGGCAGGGTGTGGGCAGGGGATGTGTCTGCACGCGAGCCACCGCAAAGCGTGTCACCACACCATGCTGCTCCAAGCTACGCAGAACCACGCAGTGCTAAGCCATTCCGTGTTACACTGTGTCATATGGCACTGTGACAAACCCCAACAGTACCGTTCCAGGCCACACCACATCCCACCGTGCTGTGCCACGCCAAGCCGCGTCCCAAACCACCATGCTGTGCCACAACATGCCGAACACCGTGACGCCGTGCTGAACCACGGCAAGTACAGCCAAGCCACACTTTGCGCCATGATGCAGGACAGCGCCGTCCCAAGCCATACCACACCACACACCCCTGTGCCACATTGCACCGTGCGGTGCCCAGCTGTGCTGCTCGGCACAGCCGCACACCACACCACATGGTGCCATACGGCACCCCTCGAGCAGCACTGTGTGACACTACAAAAGGTGCCCCAGGGCCCCCACCTCATCATGAGGGTCTTGTAGACAGAGTCACGGAGTTGAAAGACGTGGTTGCTGACAGCCAAGTTGTGCTGCAGGCGGAAGGGCTCCAACACCACGCCGTCCCGCACCGGGAAGGTCAATCGCAACTCCTCGCCGGGGGCCGGCCCTGCGGGACGCCGCCATGAGGGAAACCGACACTTTTCCCCGGGCCCCAGCCACACCCTGGCCGTGCCCCAACTACGCCGCGCCCACTGCACAAGAATCCACCTTTGCAGGAAGCCCAACCTCCACCACGCGGCCCTGCCCACCCCGGAAACCACAGGCCCAGGCAGGAAGCTCCTCCCACCCCAGGTGGCCCCACCCCCGGGGCCACCCCACTCCCACCCCCACCGCCATAGAGGAATCTCATCCCACCGAAGATTCCTCCCGCTCGCTCCAGGAAACCACATCCTATATATAAGATCCTCCCAATCCGGATGGTCCCACCTTAAAAGCAGAAGCCCCCCACCAAACCAGCACTCTTGATAAAGCCACGTCCCCTGAGGCCATACTCTTTTAACAAGCTCCTCCCACTACCCTCTCCCACCCTCAAAGGCAGCCCACCCCCGCCTCAATCAGCCCCCAAACCCTGGCAGTGGTCACGCCCCCTTCCCTGAAGCCCCTCCCACCCTCCATTTAAAGGGACAAAGGCCACAGAGCTGCCAGAAATGAGGCCCACACCATGCTGCTTGAGGCATGGAGATCATCTCTGATCACTTCACTCTGTGAAGTGCCCCCCTCACCGGCATCAGGGACACCTACCCGAAGAGGATGGGTGCAGAGGGGCAACGCTGGGCTTCATGTCTGCCAGGAAGGGTGACTTGACATCCTGACCAGGGGATGCATAGGTGGGGATGCCACTGCCTGGCGTCATGGGCGGTGTGGGGTTCCCGGCCAGCGGCGAGCTGGGGTACCCCGGCAGCGACCGGCCCGGCTGTTGAGGCAGCACGCGCCCTCAGCATTCAGCCAGGCCAGCACAGCCCCCACCCCACCCGCTGCCAGACTCACCCCATTGATGGCTGCTTGGCTGTAGGTGCTGAAACTGGCGCTCTGCCCGTTGAACTGGTCAGCTGGCTATGGGAGGAGGAGGGTCTCCAGGGGCTGGCACCGGGGGATGGTGGACACCCGGACCTCCACCCCTTGCCCACCGTTCCCCCTGTGGTACCTTGTAATAGGGTCCACCACTGCCTGAAGCGGAGAGGTACTGGCCCATGCTCTGCTGCAGCCTGTGGCCAGGGTATGAGGGGGACGGAGCGGAGGACTGGGGGGCGCTGGGGGCATACTGGGTACCAGCTGCAGCGTACTGCCCGCCCTGGAGGTACTGCTGTGCTGGGTACCCCTGTGGGGCCAGGGAGTCAGCACCAGTGGGAAAGGGGGTCACCATATGCCATAACCTTCACCAATGCAGCACTCACCTCACTGGAGTATGCCCGCTTGAGGCCCTGGCGGGGCAGCTGCTGGCTCTGGGGAGAGCCAGGGTAGGTGTGCTGAGGCACTCGCTGCCCACCATAGAGCGGGCCAGTACCGGGTGCTCGCACTGGGCTCATGCTCACAGGGGAGACACCGGAGGGGGCAACAACACCTGCCATGCCAGCCGGGCTCATGCTGTTGGGGCCACGAGGCCCGGCATGGGGCAGGAACGGGCTGCTGAAAGACTGCCCTGTGCCCATCTGCAGCAATGAAGAGAGAGGGGTCATGGTAGAGCAGGAGGGGCTGTGAGATTCCCCTGTTCTGTCTCAGTCAGACTCTTACCGCGCCGTACTGGCTCAGCTCCTGGCTCTGTTTCTCCTGCAGCGCTGCCACCGTGGCTGTGGCCGTGGCCGTGGCCGTGGCAGCAGCTGCGGCCACAGCAGCAGCAGCTGCAGCCTGGGTGAAATCAGCAGTGGCCCGGCTGGCGTGCGAGGGGAGCCCCATCCCTCCCGGGCCACTCGGGCCACCATTGTAGCTGGAGAACAGAGAAGCAGGAAGGGGCGTGCAGTGGCCCTGCAGCAGGGCACGTACCGGGCCACAAAGCACAGGTCTGGCCTTACCTGGCAGCGAAGCCTGGCCCGCTGGGGTAGGCATTGCGGCCATAGACACTTGGCTGCACATAGCCCTTCCCTGGTGCCCCCTCAGCAAAGGGCTGCTGTGGCAGGAACGGTGGTGAGCTCACGCCCGAGCCGGTGCTTGCCATGCCAGGCAGCAACGGGGTGCTGGAGCTGCTCCCCCCAGGGCCCATGGGGCTGCCAAAAACCTGGAGGGTGCAGTGGGAGGCAGTGGGTCAGGCAGGGGCAGTGGCATCCAGGTGCGGGGCGTCCCTGGGGCAGGGGTGTTGCTGGTACCTGGTTCTGGGAGGGGTTGCTGACACCCCAGACAGTGGTTACCACGGAGAGGGATCCCGGCGGCTGATTGGTGTTTGGTTGCCAAGGAACAGCCTCGTATGCAAATGAACCATCACTAGAAAGAAAAACAAATTAATGAAGATGAAGGACAGAGGGATGGAGGGACAGAGGGGACTGGGGGATGGAGGGATTGAGGAAATGGAGAGATGAAGAATGGAAGGGATGGAGGGACAGTCACGAGGATGGATGCATGGATGCATGGATGAAAGGATGAAGGGATGGAGGGTAATGGATGCATGGGTGGATGGAGGGACGCTGCCCCGGCGCCCACCCGTGGGGCGCAGGCGGCAGCGAGGGTTTCATGGGGTTCATGGAGCTCATCAGCGAGTGTGGGCTGGGTCTTCCGAGGCCGCGGCGGGCACTGCGGGACGGCGGCACCGTCTGTCACTGGGGCTGCGGGAAGCAGTGGAGCGGCGGGTGAGGGGCGACCGCCCCCGGAGAGGCCGGGGCTGGGGCGGGGGGGGGGGGGGGACGGGACACAGCCCGTAGGCTTGGCGACCCCCCAGCCTCCGCGGGAGGCGTCCGGCCCGCGGCTGGCACGGGGTGCCGGCCGGCACGCGCCGCCCCCGCTCCGGGCCGCTCCCCCGCGCCGGCCACCGCGGCGTCAGACCTTCCCGGGGCGGCGGGCGCCGGGGGCTTCCCCCGCGCCTGCCGGCGGGGGGAACCACGGGGACTTCCCGGGGAAGGGATGCGGCCCCCCACCCGGCATTGCACCTCGCTGCTAGGGGTATTTCCAGCCGAGCCCGGCAGCGGGGGCCCTCGGGGTCACCGGCGCTTTCGGTTCCTCCCGGCGCCGCGGGAGGGCGGCGGAGACGGGGTCGCCGCGAGGAAAGACACGGAGAAGGGAACACCCGCGGCGGGCCTGTCCCGGCTCCCGGGAGCAGCCACCGGCCCCCGGCGCCCCTCGCCGGCGGTGACAGCCCCCTCCGCTCTTTCCCGAGCGGCACCGCAAGGACAGGCCCCGGGGCCAGGCCCCCCCCATTGCCATGGCAACCGCCCCCACCACCCCCAGCACAGCGGGGGAAGCCCGCGGGGGCACCGCCAGCCCCACCCGTCTTTCCCCCCCGTCCCCCAGCCCGGCGCGCCCGCTCTCACCGCGGCGACGGCCCAAGATGGCCCTGGCGGCGCGGGGCGCGCGCGGCTGCGCCGAGGCTGCGCGGGATCTTCAGCCGCGCGCGGCCGCTGCTCCGCGGGGGGCGGGGTCGGGGGCGGGGCCAGGCCGCCACCGCGCACAATGGGGCCGCGCTCTCATCAGTATGCAGGCCCCGCCCTCCCCCCCGTCAGGCGCGGGTAGCCGAGCGCCGAAGAGGGGTCCGGGCTGCGGGCGGGGAGCGCGGGTGAGGGGAGCAGGAGTGCGCGCCCCCGGGCGCGGGGCGCCAAGAGCAACATAAGTGTGGCAGCACGACGGGCGCTGCGGGACCGCGAGACGCGTGTGCGCCTGAGAACGGGTTGCGCGCAGGGACGCGGACCCGCGCGCGCCGCACGGACAGTATGCGGTGACACCGTGTGCGCCCCAGTGTGTGAAAGCACAACTACGGGTATGCGAGGAGGTGTGGTAGGCGTACCACCCGTCCTCCCTCCTGCAGCTGAAAAACCTGCGTCGCACCGAAAAACCCGGTGGGCTCTGGGAACACCAACAGGGAGTCGCAGCTGGGGTTGCCCCGTCGCCCCACCCGCCAAGGACCTCCCATGGGAGCACGCGGTGGGCGCTGGAGATGCCAACAACGAGCCCACCTGGGAGCTCACCTCCTTCGACCCCCACTCGGGATCTCCAATGAAAGGAATCACTGCCCAGCACCATCCCTGTCCCTGTGGAGACTCAGAGCTGGGGGATGGTGCAGATGCAGAGGGAAAAAATGTGCTCCCCCAGGACAGACAAAACTGAGACAGGGGCACAGCACTCACACCTGCCTGGGCCCTCACGACCTGCAGATGCCACATCTCCCTCCTCCAAGAGGCAGCAGCTGCACAGGGGCAAGTCCAAGACTGAGAGGAACTGAGAAGAACGTGACTCATTGCGCTGGACACCCCCATAGAATAGCTCTGGGGACCAGCCCCTCTTGGGGGTATGGGACACCCCCAGAAAAGAGGCCCAGGGACCAGTCGTTCCAGGGGTCTCGGAGACCACGGGTCTTACCCACTGCGTCAGCAGGCAGCCCCCAGGCCCTCATGCTCTCAGGGTGGCTGCACCAGTACCACCCTGGCATGAGGCAGACAAGGACTCCAGGCACCAGTGTGGGGTTGACAAGATCTGTAGTTGAGGGGGGAGGCGAGTGAAGGACAGAGAGATGGACAGACAGATGGAGGAGCATGCTGCGCCATGCCGGCGCTCAGGCCAGGTCCTTGAAGGCATCGAGGTTGAAGGCCGTGTCGAGGAGCCGCTGCAGCTCTGTCAGATGAGTTTTCTTATTGCCGGTGGCAGGGGCAGCTGCTGGCTCCCTCCCTGCATACCTGCCAGGGAGAAGGTGGACCATGAGAAGGGTCTGTGCAGACCAATTCTCTCCCAGCCTCACAGCCACCCCCCCCTGCATTCTTACCAGACGGGCTTTGCACGGTTGATGGTGGTGCGAAGACGGGGTTTGACATAGTCATAGTAGCCCTGGTTCTTGTGCTCTTCCTGGCACCACACCAGCTCAGCAGCTGGGTATTTCTGAGCTTCCCGCTGGAGGAGGTCAAAGGGGAACGGGGAGAGCTGCGGGGGACACAGAATGGTGTCACAGGGGACACAGGGCAGTGCCTCAGGGGCTGCAGAACTCCCAGCCCACAGGCATGGCAGTGGCAGAACCCTGCTCACCTGTTCCACCCTGGTGATGGCCACATCAGCCTCCATCTGCCGAGCCTTACGCTCACGGGTCAGGTCATAGTACACCTTGCCGGTGCAGAACAGCACCCGCTTCACCTGCTCTGGGTTCTGGGCTGCAGGGCCACTCTCAGGGATGACACGGAGGAAGTGGGTGCCTGCCAAGGAAGAGAACAGCACCCTGAGCCACAACAGTTCACAGCACTGTGCCAGCAGCCACTGCACCCACATCCCATGCCAGCCCCTTCTGGGACCCTGAGAGGCAGAGCCAGGACTCTCAGGCAGTCAGTTGACCCAGGTACAGGCACAACTCCACTACAAACCATCACATACCACCTGGGGCTCCCAAATCCCAGCGGCAAGTGGCTGCTGCTGAAGAAAGGACCACTGAGCTAAGTCTCCTGAGGGTGCCTCAGGCCTAATGAGGGGGGGCTCCCATGTGCCAAGGAGAAGACCCTGGCCTCACTTGGCCACTCTCCAGCCTGGGGAGGCTGCTGCCAGGCAGACTTTACCCAAGGCCACAGGCTCCTGACCTTCACCCTGCAGAGTGGTGCGGGGAGAACAAGTAGTGGCTCTGTAGTACTTGTACCTGGCAGCATGTCGTCAAAGCTGGAGCGGGCTTCAGGGTGGCGCAGCAGTGACTTTGGAGTGAAGATTATCAGCTGGAATGGGGGATAAGAGGCAGAGCAAGGTGGTCAGCCCTGCCAGAAACACCTCCCCTGCAAGCCAGTGCTTGAGCAGCCACCTGCCTGCCCTCCCCTGTCCATCCTGTCTGAGCAAGGGAGCAGCTACCAGAGATTTGCTTCTCACTCAGCTGCAGTGCTCTGCCAGATTGGGCACCCATTCCCGACAGCAGCAACCATCCCAGCCGGTATGTACTCTGGGGAAGAGGCAGAGGGCTACCAGGGACCTGCCTGTCCCATGGCTAGAAGTAGCTGAATGAGATTATGTAGCGGTGTCTGTTGGCTCCAACAGCCCTGACCTCCCCATGGAGTTTGGGAAGACACAGCCCCTGCAGCCCACACGAGCCACCAGCTGCACATCAAGCGCCAAGCCAGTCCTGAGCACTATGAGGTCCCTGGCCAGGCAGAGGCCAATTGCTCACGTCTGAGGTGCAGGAAGAAGTTGCTCCCAGCTCTATCCCAGTCCAGCAGGGACACGGCACCCTGCCTGGGCACCAAGCTGGGCATGGAGCTTCTGGCACTGACCGGTTTGCGGAAGGGCAGGAGGATCTGGCGCCGGAGGACATGGAAGAAGTTGGCTGGAGTGGAGCAGTTCACGACGATCCAGTTACACTCGTAGAGCTGACGCACATCAAAGTCATCCAGCTTCTGCCTCGGCCAACACAGGTGAGGGGATTTCAGGAAACACAAGGTACCTTTGGCTTTGTGGCTCCAGCAGCAGAGAAGAGGAACGGTCCCCAGCCCTCCCTCCCTCCCTCCCCTCACTCTCCAGAGCACACAGAGACCTAGAGAGGCCTGTGATAGACTCCAGAGCTGTGCCCTCCACCTTGGTCTGGCCATGGGGGTGGCCAGTAACCCCCTCTTATGCCACTTTCAGGGCCACCTCTGCCTCAGACTATGCCACAGGCCCAGGTTCCGCGGAGGTGCAGCCTGAGCACCAGGTTCAGGCCCTTTCCCCAAACCCTCCAGGCAGCGTAAGACCAAGGCATCCCATGACTCCTGCCTTTGGCTCCCACTGTACTAAGCCCACATGGACATTGCTGCCCTCCACCCAACCCAATCCCAGGAGGGCCAGGCTGAGCACCACACAATGGGGGCCACCACTCACAGGGAAGACATCAGGATCATCGTTGCACATCTGCAGGAATCGCTCCGGGCGGGCAGAGGAGTGCTCGGGACCCTACGGGGACCAAGAAGGGGAATGGTCACTGTGGGCCAAGGCAAGCGTGAGAACCCAACATCAGGCACTGCCACATCACGGGCAGTGCTCTGTCCGTGCCACTGCTGTCCAGGGTTCTGCCTCCAGGGTGAGCCAGGGGAGCCCTTACCATGCCCTCCATGCCATGGGGAAGCAGCAGGACAATGCCGTTCTGCCGGACCCACTTGGCCTGCCCAGGACAGATGAACTGGTCGATGATGCATTGAGCAGTGTTGTGGAAATCCCCAAACTGGGCTTCCCAAAGCACCAGGGCATTGGGACTGGCCATGGCAAAGCCCAGCTCGAATCCTGAGGAATAGAACAGTGAGAGGGCTGCACTACCCTTCCAGAGCAGCCTCACCATGGGCAGTGAGCACAGACCCTACTCACTCACCCAAGACACCGTACTCTGACAAGGAGCTGTTGCAGACAGTGTATGGAGCCTGGTTGGGCCAGAGGTGGTTCATGGGGATACACGTCCTCTTATCCACATTCTGATCATGCAGGACATGGTGGCGATGGCTGGAAAGGGAGAAGAGTAACTTCATCATCAGCCTTTGGATCCCTTCTAGAAAGGCCGGAATTGCCTTTAAAGCGTCCAAAAGCAGGGCTTTACCTAAATGTCCCCCTCTCAACGTCCTGGCCACTCAGGCGGATGTGGATGCCCTCTTTGAGCAGGGAGCCAAAAGCCATGTACTCTGCCAGGGCCCAGTCGACTGTCCGGTTCTTCACCATCTCCCCACGGGTTTTCAGAATACGGCTCAAACCTGCCGGGACAGGAGCCGGTTCATAGCCAGCATGGGACAGAGCTCCAGTGACAGACACCAGGTTTGTTCCACAACCAGCCCACGGACTGACAGACTGCAAGTGCTGTGTGCAGAGGAATGGATTCATCTCTTCTGGAGGGATGAACCATGGATGAGGAATCGGGACTGCAGGGAAGGATCAGCTCCAAAGAAGAGCAATTCCTTGGTTCACTTTCCTTACTCACAGCTCCCTCGTGAACGAGTTCTCAGAGTGAGATGGAACCTTAAAAATCATCCAGCTCAACCCCTGCCACAGGTGTTTCTTGCACTAGAAAGAACACCTTCCAGTAGACTAAGTTGTTCCAAGCCCTGTCCAACCTGGCCTTGAACACTTCCAGGGCAGCCACAACTTCTCTGGGAAACCTGTGCCAGGGCCTCACCACCCTCCTAAGGAAGAATTCCTTCCCAATATCCCATCTAACACTGCCCTCTAGCAGTGAGAAACCATTCCCCCTTGTCTTGTCACTCTGTGCCCTGGTGCAAAGTGCCTCTCCATCTCTCTGGAAGCTCCTTTAGGCACTGGAAGGGTCTCTAAGGTCTCTCTGGAGCCTTCCTTCCTCTGGGCTAGACTCACTCAGCGCTCTTGGAGTCCCTGCACAGAGGCTCCAGCAGTGGTATAATTTTTAAGGCCTCCTCTGGACCTGCTCTAGCAGGTCCAAGTTTTGCTTCTTCTGGGGCCCCCAGAGCTGCACATGTGCTCCAGGCAAGGTCTCAAGAAGGCAGCACACAGGGGGAGGATCCCCACCCTTGACCTGCTGCCCGCACATATTGAAGCGGTCCAGTATGTCCCTTCCTTACAGGCCACATTCCAGCCCTATCTCACATCTCTCCTGAACAAATGCCCAGTCTGGCACAGCTTTCACAAGCTCCGACCTCCATGGATAGTGAAATCCTCCACTGGCACTGAGCTGGCCACTTGACCAATGTGTGTCAGGTCCTCTTCGTTGAGGCCAGTGGAAGGGCAGGTCATGCTCCGGGGCTGCCCATCCAAAGTGAAGAAACCTGTCGGAGAAGGAGAAACACCATGCTGCAGGAGCTGTGCCAGATCCATTAGGTCACGGACACCCTCAAGCAAAGGTTGCAAAAGCAAAGGTGGGAACATGAGGAACAAGAAGAGCACCACTAACCTCCCCTGCGGGGTGGTTTACTAGAGAATCTCTGCCATGGCTCTAGAAAGGCCAGGTACTTTGCTATGGCCTCAAGATCTCTGCTAGAGCCTTACCTGGCCAAGGTGAGTCCAGCCAGTGTTTGATGTGCAAGATCTTCTCATCCTTGGATCTGGCATGGGCCTCCTCACAAATCTTATCATACTTGGCAATTTCCTCCTGAAAGGCAGAACCAGGAGGCAGACAAACATTAACGGGGGATCTCCAAACAAGGGTGTTGAGCCTGAGGACCTTGACATAAGCTTGCAAGGGTGCTGGAGGGCAGAGGTGGTCCCCATAGCAGGAAGTCCAAAAGCTGTGCAGTTCAGCCTCAGAGAGCACGGCCACAGTTGGGACCCCTGTACCCCAAGGCATAGCTCTGCTACGCTCGGAGCTGACATCTTGTGTTCAACCCCACTGATGCAGAAAGGGGGTGCCAGGGCACGCAGGGCTGGTGAAGCCTCTGCGTCGCGAGCTGCCCAAGGAGCAGAACCAGGACATGATCGGCCCCAGATACCTGTGGCCACAGCAATCCTAAGCACTGGGATCTGCCTGTGCTCCAGTGATCCAGAGCTGCATGGCCTGTTCCACGCTGATCACAGGGTAATCCTTGAACTAGATGTTCCTGCACTTTTCAGAGCTGGCACAGTTCAAGAAAGAGCCTTGGCTCTGAACTCCATCACTGCCAGGTCTGTAGCATGTGCTCAACCCCAGCACAGCTCAGCTGCCTTTAGGTTACAAGCACAAGCACATGGTTCCTTGTAGGCCCATGTGGGCCCTTCATATGGTTCACACCCAGGTCTGAACCACATAAGTAGTTTTCCCTGGAGATGCCACCAGCAGTTTTCCTTTCAGGCCCCACAGATGGTACCTCATACTCTGGCTGATTTACCACCCCCTGGGAAATCAGCAGCTCTGCGTATTTCTGCAACACCGGCTTCTGTTTCCGGATCTGTTTGTACATCAGGGGTTGCGTGAACATAGGTTCATCCATCTCATTGTGCCCGTTGCGCCTGTAACAAACCTGCCAGGAAAGGAAAGAGCCTTTGAATGCAGCTGCCTGTGACCTACACTCCAAAAGCAATTGGGAGCTACCTGGGTCATGTGAGGGAGGGTCCTGAACAGCCCAGGAGGGACCCAAGCATACCCATGGCAGAATCCCAGCTTCAGGGACTTGTACCACATTCCTTACCAAATCCACCACCACGTCCTTGTGGAAGGTGCTTCGCCATTCTGCTGCCACATTGCACACATAGACGACGGCCTCAGGGTCGTCTGCGTTGACATGGAAGATCGGCGCGTTGACCACACGGGCTACGTCGGTTGGGTATGGGGAGGAGCGGGCCATCCGGGGGTCTGTTGTGAAGCCAATCTGTAGCAAGTGAGGGGAAACAGAATGAGCACATCTGGATTTGGGACACATCTTTGCTATGTAGCTCCTTCTTTGGACACCGGTGTCACAGCTGTCTCAGCATGAGGCAGCTGCACTTCGCTGTCCCAGGAAACTGTCCACACAGCTCCAAGAGCAGCTCAGCGGCTCAGCTGGGCTGTGGATACACAATCTGTCTATCTCCTGTGTCTGGACACAGTGGCACATCCAGGTCCCTGGTGCAGCTGTGGGGACAGGCTTGTCCCAGTGAAACGCCTCTGGTTTCCATGGTGGCAGACAGGATCAGGCCTGTCAGACCTCGCACACTGAGCATCAGCTTGTATCATCTCTGCACCAGACTGGGCTCAAAAGCTGCTGCTCTTAAGCAGCTGGGTGAGAAGTACCCCCTGCTGACCCCCCCAGGTTAGGGCTCCTGCCCGGAACACTGGCAAGGAAGCAGCTGCTGCTGGTTCCAGCTACTCCCTGGCCCAGAGGCTGCAGAGACAACTCTGCCAGGGACCCACAAGCACAGGATATTCACTCCTCACCTGGTTGTTGACCACAACATGGACAGTGCCATGGGTGGTGTAGGAGGGAAGGTCGCTCAGGTGAAATGTCTCATACACAATGCCCTGCCCTGCAAATGCAGCATCTCCATGCAGAAGAATGGACATCACCTGGGAAGGGAGAAGCCATGGCGGTTATCAGGGACAGTGAGCAGGGCATCACCAGGAAACGGCCCAGCTCTCCTCCCCATGAGCTTTCAGCACTCCAGAAAGGACAAGGAGCAGCTCATCAACACATCCAATACCTTCCCAGGGGATGGGAGTGGAGTCAGCCACGGCTGACACACCACTGGCAGAGACTGTGGCCACCAGCCCCACCCCAGCAAGGTCAGCACATTTGGGGCACCCTGAGCAGACAGCAAAACACCTGGTATGCCCCACCTGGGCAGCAAATCCCATTCCCAAATACATACATCCCAAAGCAAAGCCTTTTTCTCACTGGAAAGAAGAGAAGAAAGCCCTGTTCCCTCACACTTTCAGCCCAGAATCCCCATGGGCAGGAGCAGACCCAGGAGCTTCAGAGCCACTGACGTTATTTTGTCACCATCCCAGGGGCTGGCTGAGGACACCGCCTGCCAGGCGAGGACAGGATCTGTCTATTTATACCCAACCCTTGGGGTGTAGGAGGGAGGGAAGCTCTTTGGATCTCACTCTTCCACTTCTTGGGGTTAGAGACAGGTCTGCAAAGAATCACACGGCAAACAGCTCCCTCCAGCCCCTTCCCACCGGGGTGTGGAGAACTGCCTCCTGTTGCCAGCTTCAGCTTTCCCAGTCCTAGGAATGGTTATTTCTAGTCACATTGAGATCCTGCTGCCAAGCCCTCCAAGGGGTGGTGCTTGGATTGCCTTGGGGTTCCGCTCATGTCCCTCTCTTTCAGTCAGGGGTTGTCCATTTGCTGTGCCCATAGCCCAGCTTAGTCAGTTCAGACATGAAGAAATCAGTGATGGAAGCCTAGGGTGGGCAGGCCCCTCCCCAAGTTATCTCCAAAAACAGAAGAGGAAGGATGGGGGAGCAAAGTCAGGGTGACAGCAGGGGAAGGAGCACATCAAACAGAAAGCAGACAAGCTACTTCACTTTCCCACCAGCCTGTCTCCACCGAAATCCATCCAGCCTAGGCCTCTTCACTACACACATCTGAGCAGCACTTACCTTCTTCCCTTCTGTGTCTCCACAGTAAAACTGCTCTGCCTTAGTCTTGCCTTGAACAACAGGATCAGCTGCTTCCAAATGAGAAGGATTTGCCACCAAGGAAAGGGTGATGTTCCTGTCAGTGACGCGGTTAATCCGCCGGTGGTACATTCCCAGGTGGTACTTCACATCACCGGAGCCCTGGTGGAGAGGAGAAGAGAGTCACCCCTAGGAGCATGAGTGGCTGTTGGGTGTGGAAGGAGACAGCGTGCTGGCCTCAAGGCTGGAAGAGGGTGGCATTTTTTGGAGGTACTGCCACAACACAGAAGACACTCACTGGAGGAGCTGAACTGGCACCCAGGAAAGCCTGTTCCAGGTGCCAAACCACCACCAACTTCAGACATGCACCCAGCCCATCTAAATATAGCTGAAGGTGTGGGGGATGAAGCAAGTGTGGTAGGTTGGGCAAAGACCCTGAATAACAGGTAACGCTTCCCTGAACTCTACCGGCACTGCAGCAGCACGGCCATCCATGGCAACATTCCCAATATGTGGCCAGGTATCCCATCAGGACACCTTGAGGCCCCAGGCTGCTGCTTTCTCACCTTGAAATCCCAATCAAGATCATGGCAGGATCAAGCCAGCCCAGTCCAGCTTCCCAAAAGCCATATCATCCCAGCTTATGATGCTGAAGCTTTGGAGCCTGAGTTTATTGCAGTGACAAAGCTGCTTCTGGAGCTGCTTCAGAACCCCCAGATGAGGACCAGGGGCACAAATTAACTTCTGCTCCTGGCCACCTTCCCATCCTCTCAGCATCCACCCCAAGGCTGCTTCATGCCCTGGAGAGCTGCCAACAGCCAAGCTTGTGCTGGAGACACCAGCACACATCACCCCCAGGACAGCAAGGACAGATCAGCACTGATACCTCTACTAAGACTCCCATCACCCAGGTGTGCTTGCAACGTGGAAATACTTGTGACACCAGAAGCAGTAGCACAATCCAGCCACAGTCCTTGGGGACTGCTCAGGGACAGGCAGCAGCAGCCTGCTGCAGGTAGGGGGAGAAGCTCACCTCATCAGCTGCCTCCAGCTTAGAGTCGAACTGGCAGAAGATCTGCTCCAGCTCCTTCCTGATCACGTTGGCGAGCACATTCAGGCGTCCCCTGCAAAAGCAAGGCCACTGCTGACAGCCATTGCATGCTGACAGTGATCTACAACCCCCCACTCCCACAGCCTACACCTCCTGCAATGGCTGTGGGGTCACCCAGAGATGGGGACTCCTCAGAAGGAGTCTGAAGATCCCTCAGCGCAGATATTACATACTTGCTGTGATGCCTCAGAGTGCGCAGGTGCTGGGATTCCAGCATGATGCCAGCTCTGACCTCAAGCCACCACCCCTCTCCAAATTAATTTACAAAGAAGCTGGAAAGACCCTGATGAGTAGAGAGCAGCCAAGGCCTGAGCTCTCCAGCTGAAGTTTACCACCAACCAAGATCAATTAGGTGATGGCAGAAACCAGTGTGTCCTCCAGTACCAAACCTCAGCAGCATCCCCCGCGTCCCCCCCACTTCCACCCGCACCAAGCAGCACCATGGCTTGAGGCAAGGTTACCTGTGGGGCATCCCCATGATCACATAGTCCACTCCCTTCTCACTTGATTTATCAATAATGGTCTTTAATGCTGGGATCAGCACTTCACATCCCTCCAGACCAAAACGCTTCTCTGAAGACCATTTCCGATGGAGGAACTCTTCAAACCTAGAAGGCAAAGGGAGGGAGGGATCAATGCCAGGGCTACGGCTGAGGGCAGAAACCAAAGAAGGGACAGGGACTGCACCAAGAGAGCCACAGCACTGACTGATGCTCAAACTGGTACCATGCAGCGCACAACAGTCACCTCAGTGTCTTCCCACAGAGCTCAGCTGGCCATTTCCCCCCACTCCAACACTGTGATGCACTTAATCCTTACTTTTAGATCTTTTCTTTCAGGATCAGCCACATTTTCAAGCTGTTTGCCAGCACATGATCCTGCCAGGCTGGCAGCTCACTGGCATCAACCTGCTTATTACGCTGATGGCAACAGATGATGTCAAGATGTGACTCAGCTGGTGGCTACATCACTGGCTGGGAGCAAATCTCCTGGGGAAGATATGGAAAAGGTGAAGCCCACCCAGGGTACCTGGTAGAGCGGACCAGCCTGGCCAACAGCGTGCGCTTCTCTTCATTGGTGAACTGCATGATGCCTGGGGTCTCAAACTTCTGCCGGATCCACTGGCACTGCTCCAGGTCATTGATGAACATGAACTCCACACCGATGTGCTGGCAGTATGCCATCTGTTCCAACAGGAAATGAGGGGCCATCAGACAACAGCCAGAGCTTCAGCACCTCAAACCCCCAAAGGACTGGCACTTGCAGCACCCTGCTGAATCCCAGGGCCAGGGGCTCTTTATTTCCCCCTTTACCCTTTTAGCCAAAGAGTCCCTTCTATGCCGGCAGAGACATCAACCCTCATGCAGGGCAGCTGGAGGAGGGATCCTGGAGGGAGCCCAGCTGCCAGCCCTGCAACAGTCCTGCTTTAAGAGCCTTGTTTGAGTTGTACACTGAGGAAAAGGGATGTGGCAGGCCATATTCCGGGATGCTGCAAGGCAGCTCGGACCATGCACTTGACCCAGCATCGAGCTGCTTAATTCCCCTTCCCTGAGGGGCCCACGGTCAGTCCCTCAAGTCCTTTACATTCACCTCAGAGGAGAGATTTTCCCTCTTTGTGGCATCACCTGTGAGCAGTCCAAAATCCTACATCATAGGGCAGGGGAGAATCTGAAGAAGCTCCTCCCACAATGAGGAGCCCATTTCTGCAGCTGAACTAAGATGTTGGCACAGTTTTGCTTCTTTCAAGGTCAACTAGTCTCAGCAGAGACCATCTGAGCAGCCTGCAGCATGCCTGAGAGCTGCTTGAGATCAGTCCAAGCACAGAAGGGGATGAAATTTGGCAGAAGAGGGGAACTGCCTGCACAAGCTGGAATTCCCAGCCCCAGGGGTCTCAAACCTGAACCAAGACCCTCTGATGGATGCCCATGCAAGACAGCAACTGTCTTGCTGCAGTGCCTGGAGAGGGGATCACTGGCCTCCAACCCACTTCTGTGCTCTTCCAGCACCAGCTGCTGCTTCAAACTGGAATGCATAGCTTGAGAGGTTTCAAAAAACGCAGTATCTAGCTACCTGGGGTTTGCTCCACCTTGGGCAAACCAAGTGCGTTGATTCAATGCAGCAGGAAGCTGGAGGAAATCAGAGCTGAGCAGGTTACTTGAGGTGACTCTTTTGAGTAGGGCGAGCGCTGAGGAGCAGTTCCCAAAATGAAAATCTTATTATGTGCAGGTTGATTCAGGATTTTCCAAAGACAACTGCTCTTCTCCTGCCCCTGGCTGTATACACGTCTGGTATAGACCCTTGCCCTCCTTACCTCCAGCCGACGGATGATTTCCCGGAGTGGAAGAGCCGATTCATTTCCACCGATGAATGTGGTTGTGGGCAAGTGGAAAACTTTGTCGAGGTCAGATTCATCCAGACCATAAAAGCCTGTAGGATTTGTCATGGGTGGGACAAGCAAGAGAAAGAAGGAAGGAAGAAGGATGGGAATACCATCACACGGGGACCAGGGACATTTGGAAGAGGTGGGGAAGGGACAAAAAAAAGCAGCATAAAAAAAGTAATAAGCATGAAAAAGGTTTATATGGATACAAATCAAGCCATAATTAAACAAAAAGGCATTATGCACAGAACAATGAGTTATTATGGAAGGCACCACAGGAAATGAAGCACAAAGCAATGTATATGCATGGAAACGGGCAATTAAAATCCAGGGTGAGTCAGGGAGTTTGGAGCCCCAAGAACACAAAAAAAGTACAACAAATTGTAACAGAGGGGACAGAAAAAAAAACAAGAATTGGGGAGTCACCAAGCACATCAGAGGTGTCAGCACATGGTGGGAATTAAAAATGGAGTCAACGCAGAGAATGAAACAGTTAAAACAGACACAACCAAACACACAAAACTCAAAGGAGGGAGAGACAGAGAAGCAAGAAAGAGAAAAGGGCTCTGATGGACTCTCCTGAATAGCTCAGCCCGGGAGCAGGGTGGCCAGCAGCTACTGAGGGGTTTGGCTGCCCAGGTACCTTTTCACCCCAGCCAACGGCTTTTTAGTTAGAGCTTTTGCCTAGCTCTGCTCAGCAAACCTCCTCCCTTTGGCACTGGCAGCTGATGATTTGGAGGCAGCTCCGACTCATGTTATAGGGGCTGTGGGGAGGTGAGCTGGGCCTAGAGAGGGGCCAAGAGCTGGAGACTGGGATTTAGGGCTGCAGGCGAGTCCTGCTGTACCCCAAAGCCATCAGAGGTGCCTCACTACCCACTGAAGTTCATGGTTGTCTCTGGGCAAACTGAGGCACAGAGGAGGAGGGACAGTGCTGACCTTGCTAAACCGATGCAGAAAGGCAGAAGCGGGTCCAGGAACTGAAGAGTCCCATGACCCTTCTGAAGCAGTAATTTGGATAACGGAGTGGGTCTACAGCCCTGGCACTTCTTTCAGGCTCCTGCTCACCCCTCCCGCACTCCCAACAAGGCCTGGTCCCAAGGTGTTTCCTAACCCCAGGGCAGGAGCTGCAGAAGACACACATACCACTAACTCTTCCCAGCTTCCTCCAAACCAGCCCAGGACCCCAGCCAGGGGTTCTTTTAGAGAGGGGATGGGGAACGCCATCTAAACACGGCAGGGCAGTGTAACCCACCTTCCTCAGAAGAATGAGAGGCAAAAACCGACCCCTCCTGAGCTGGCCCTTTCCTTGAACTTCATCTTATAAGTGTATCCTTTGCTGTCTGGTCAGGAATGGACACTGAGCTGTAGACAGCCTGATCCCTGGAAGCGTTCAATGCCAGGCTTGAAGCAACCTGTTCTAGTGGACTGGGTAGTATGAAAAGCCCCTTCCAGGCTAAGCCAGTCTGTGACTCCGTGATGACAGGGCTGGTCATGACTCATCCCTGTACAGCGTTGAGGGGTGAGTCCGGAAACCGGGAACACTCCAGTCAGCCTGTAGTGGACACATTCTTGGCTGCCACTGCTGTTCATCCCCCTCTACTGCACACACCACCCTCCTGCACACTAGAGTCCCAGGAGAAGGAATGAAGCCAGGCTCCAGCAGCTCTGCTCTGGAGCTATGCCTAGGAACACTGAACCAGACAGGAACTGAGAACTTGGCCCCATGTCCCTGGGGCTTCTCTTTGGTTCCCATTCAAACAGAATTCCCAGGGGGAGGCAGTAAGGAGCATCCCAGACAAACTGCCTGTTGAAGGGTTTCAGGGAATCCTCAGTAATTTGCTGAAGCTTGCAGACCTACAGCACAGGACTTTGGCTTGTTCTGCTGTGATGCTTTGAAGACACTGGCACACTTTTGGGGAGTGATCAGATTTCACAAGGAGTTTTAGGACATCTAAGCATCTTTGCTGCTTCTTTGCTGCAGCCTGCCAGCTCTGACAACGCTCGGTATTTATAGGCAGCAACACCATCACATGGAGGAAGACAAGGGACGAGCTGCCAAATTTTCCCTGCGACAAAACCAGAAGAGAGCTTGGATTTTTAGGAGCCTTAAACCAATGAGGGAGATTGAGGCCTTGTAAAATTCATATTCACAACAGAACATGTACTCTAGGAAGCCAGGCATGCAAACACAGTATAGAGAAGGCCATCAAGGCTCAAACTGAGGATTTATACGAGGCAAAGTGTCACTAACCATACACCTACATCAAGACTTTGAGTAGAAATTAAAAATAAAACATGCCGCAAAACTCAGGAATGATGGGAGATGGGAGGGGTCCACTTTACCAGCTCAGTTCATGACCAGAATAACCTATTCAAAGAGAGTCCTGCACTCCAGAGGGTTAAAGGCTCGTTAATTGCATACCTCCTACTGTTAACACTCTCAGTCGCTCCTTGAACACTGCGAGGTCTGGGGCGGGGAGCAGGGAGGGGGATGCAGAAAGGGAGAAGATAGAGAGATGCAGTCAAAGTTAGTAAAAAAAACCTGGAACTGTGAAAACTAGTCACAGAAAGCACAAGTCAAAAAAATACAGTATTTAAAATACAGTCAAAATCTATCAGAGGCAAAAGGGCAGGGATGGAGGATGACTACACACTAGGCAGAAGAGAAATCTTGGTGGGAAGTCTGATGAGAGGAGGAAGGAGCAGGAGGGGAAGGGGGGAATCAGACACTGGGGAGCAGTTGAGCTGCATGGTTTGAGATCTCCTCTTGCACCTTGATGGGAGAGAGGGTGGCCTGGCATCTTCATTTGCCACGACCGAAAGCATCCTGCCAAGCTACATCACAGGTAGTGAAACCCTCTGCAGAGCTAGAAGCTGCCTCCCACAAACACCTGCTCCAGAGGGTTTGATTTGCTTGTGCTACTGGGAGGATTTCAAGGTCAATCCACAGAGGCAAGGGTGCTGCTTTTGCACAGAGGAGGAGCATTAGGGTGTAAACAAGCAGGCAGTTCATGAGGAAGACAGAAAAGATGGCAGCACAGCAGGCATGCACAGCTGTCTCTTCTGGAGCCTGCTTGGTGCAGGCAGGAGTGCCAGCACACTGGAGCAGTGGGCAAGCATGCACCACCAGAGCTGCCTCCCTGGCTAGGTTCGGTGACCTAAATGCCTCAGTCTCACCTGGGTTACAAAAAAGGCCTTGGAAACACTTGTCCTTTGGGTCAGCAGGGAAAATCAGACACTTCCCCAAAGTGTGGGAAAGGAACTTAGGAGCACCTCAAGCCTAGCTCCTTGCAGGGGCTTGCCTGGCTCTTCCTGAGCTGGAGCAGGATTTCCATCAATTCCCCTTGGCATGAGGCAGAGGCAGCTGCCTTCCACGAGGAGCAAGACAGACAGACAGACACTTAGACACACAGAGCCTTCCACACACCACAAACCCAGATTTTAGCATGCTAAGGTACTATTTCTTTCTTTCTATTTTCAGGGTCATACTGAGTTCCTGTAGTCCTTGTTTTTCACACTATGCCAGACCAGCTGCAGTGGAAGACCAGGATGAGATTACTTTGTTTTATTTCAAATAGAAAAGACAAGAGAAAGGGGAACTAGGCAGGTTTTCTCCCTCTGATATTTTCCCCAAAGATTGCACTGCTTAATCCAAAAACAGCTTCCAAACCAGAACCAAACCATTTGCTAAACAAAAGGCAATTGAGAAGAAGGATCCATTTACGAGATTAACCATCCAACTTCCTTGAATCACAGCACTGCCATTTAAACTGTTGGCAACTGTGATCGCACCACAAAAGCTGACCTTTAAAGGACTTCACTGCTCAGAAAGAAGAAACAAGATTGTTTCCAAGTTTCAAAACCGCCCCTGTTATTAACCACCCTGTCAAGTGCTACATATTTTTTCAAAGCAAAAAGGCTTGCAGGATTTGCTTAGAAATTGGCTTTTTCTGCCACAAGCAGGCAGCACCCAACCTAAGGCCCAGCCAGAGTTCTGTGTTCTGCACCACCGCAGCTCCTTCCTCACTTCCTGAACACTATTTGCAAGCTAAATTCACCCAGTTACAGCTAGGATTGACTAGATGAGGTTTTCCAAGACAACAGTACCAGAGCAAAATCTACTCAGTATAAATAATACTTATAGCAAGATAGAAAAATTTTTTGCTAAAATCTAGCCACCTGAGTCTGGGCTTCTACCATGAAACACAACCCCAGCATGAGCTGGCAGCTGCCACCATTATATCTTGTTCCCAGGACTCATTATTTCCTATGAATTCATGGATTTCTGGGAAGCAAAACAACACTTTAACCAAATTACAGGTATTTTCCACCATTACAGGTATTTTCATATAAAAGCCACAAAGGAACAGAGATTAAGCTCCAGGGCTTGCTCAGACACAAGAGATGCCATGCTGAAGTTCCTTCCAGCCAATGCCTATGGACTTGCTACACCTGAATTGTTTCCCACCACAGGGAGCCACACTGGGACACACTGCTTGGCTTGTGGCAACTCACCCTGGGGAAGCAGGAAAACCAGAGCCTGGACTACTTCCTCCAGATGTTGTTACAGCTGTACACTGCTTCCAACCCAGCAGGCTGGCTGGTGCTGTGAGGGAGCAGCATTGGGCTCTGCATCCTCTGAAGCCAGGACATGACTGGAATACACCTGGCTCCTGAGAAACCAGCGGGCTCAGCAGTTTTCCAAGCTGACTTTCCCTCTGAACTGACCTTCCCCTGAAGCAGACCTGTGAGTTTAATGTGTACAAGTGGAGAGCAGTAAGGAGCAGTGTCTCTCAAGGGTCTTTGCTGGGATCAGTAGGGTTTAAATCCTCCACCAATGATATGGACAGTGGAATGATGGACACCCTCAGCCAGGTGACATCACTGAGTACTGCAGTGACATGCTGGAAGGACAGGATGCCATCCAGAGGGACTTGGACAGGCTGGAAGAGAGGGAGGGACTATGTAAACTTCATTAAGTTCAACAGCACCAAATGAAAGGGTTGGGGCAATCCCCAGTCCCTGGATGGATGGATGGATGGATGGACGGACAGATGGACGGACGGATGGAAAGCAGTTCTGTAGAGAAGGACTTTTGAGGTCCTGGTGGATAAGAAGCTGGACATGAGCCAGCCACATGCACTGACAACCTAGAAATCCATACATGTCCTGGGCTGCACTGGAAGTGTGACCAGCAGGCTGAGGTGGGGTGTTCTATCCCTCTGCTTCACTCAGGTGAGACCCAACCAGTGCTGCCTCCAGCACTGGGGTCCCCAGAGCAAGACAGACACTGACCTGCTGGAGCAAGTCTAGAGGAGGCCACAGAGATGCTTGAAGGTCTGGAGCCCCTCAGCTATGGAGACAGGCTGGGAAAGCCTGGAGGAGAGAAAGCTCCAGGAGATCCTGTTGTGACCTTTCAGTCTATAAAGGGCCTTAGGGGAAAGGAGCAGAGAGACTTTTTACCAAGGTCTGCAGGTGCCAGGACCAGGGACAAGGGTTGCACACTGACAAAGGGTATGTCAGTGATTGGACGTAAGAAATTCTTCCCTATGAGGGTTGTAAGGCCCTAGCACAGGCTGCCCAGAGCAGCTGTGGATGCCCCATCCCTGGAAATGCTCAAGGACAGGTTGGACAGGGTTTGGAACAACCTGGTCTAGTGAAAGGTCTCCCTGCCTGTAGCAGTGGGGTTAGACTAGCTGACATCTTAAGATCCCTTCCAACCCACACCACTCTGTGAGTCTATGACTTCCTGAGCAGCACAGTAACTCTGCTCCCCACACCCGGCTCCCTTTCCTGCCAAGGACCAGCTGTCAGTGCCACCACTCACAGCTGACTCAGTCTGGGTTTCATCCAGACCCTGCTCTATCTCAAAAGGGATACACATCCACCAGGCATAAGGCTTCAGGGCTCTCCTCTCCTGCTGTGCTTCAGAACTGTAGCAGCCACAGAAGAGGCAAAAAAACCCAAGTTAGAAAAGCCTTTCCTCATCCTCTCCACTACCCAGAGTGGTGAGTGGCTTTAAGTTCACCTAAAAAGTCCTCCTGCTTTCCCCACAGTGCTGCCTATGAGCACGTGTGTCTTCTCCCACAGCTGGGTTCACAGCCATCATCTCCCCACTTCTTGCCATCAGTATATCTCAGGCACAGGACACACTCCAAGCTACAGCTGGACGGCTCCTGAGGTTCAGCCAAGGGTTGGTGCTCCTGAGAAGCACGTTGGAGGCTGTGGGATGAAGCGGCTTCCTCATCATCCAGCAAACTGGTCCAACCAAAACCTACTCCCTTCCCTACCGCTCCTGTCCAAAAGTCCAGCAGATCCAGGGCTGGTGTCCCTGTGCTGGCAGATGAGTAAGGAATCAAGGTGGTTTACATGCACTGTACATTCTGATAGGCTGTTTTGATTGGCGAGGTTAGTAATCATCACTGCTGCTCTACTCTACGTTAGGAGCATGAGCATGCCTCTGGAGCACTCAGAGTGCCAGCGAACTACCTTGGGAAGAACCAGTGCAGTGACACAGTTCAGCAATCTCATCCTGGCTTGGAGAATGGCAGCAAACTACAGAAATCAGCTCTAAAGCACATGGAGAGGCGCTGGGTTTAAGCACTTTCAGATCAGGATTTCAAGTCCTGGGGACCACACACACTTCTGTACAACATTCATGCAGCTCTCAGTCAAACACATTGGGAGTTTCACCTCTCTACTTGGACAGGAATGCATCCCAAAGCTTCCTTGTTATGATCACCAGTAGGGACTCATAGGTCAGTCTTGGAAAAAGGGCAATTAAAGGATTTACACATGCTGGGGCAGGCTGGAAGTTCAGGAGGGCAGCCTCAGCCCTGCAGAGATGAACCCAGTACATTCACTCCCAGCTCTGAGGGTCCCCAAGGGCAGCAAAAGGAGCTGAGAGAACAGACCTCCAGCTCCCACCAACATAAAACCTCTCTGTTTCGCATTTCCAGAAGATGCAATTGCTTCCAGCCCTTCCGGGTTTTTGCTTCTGGATGAGCAAGATCAGTGGTAACACTGATTGGCAGTGGTTGAAGAAACATGAGCTGAGTACTGGAGTGACAGCCAGAGGGTGGCAGGACTGCACTGCTGCTGCCGGCAACTACAATTTTAGAGTGATCATTACTAAGGAAACTTCAGACCCCCGGCCTGTGAAGCAATCTACCTATGAAGCTGTGAAAGAGAGGGGAGCTCAAGCAATGTAGCACCAACTGCTCTCAAAGCCCTCACCCAGTTTGTCTGTGGATGTGATAATATCGGCTGGAAGGGAGGAGTCCAGATCTGCATCCAAGATGCCCAGTGGATCGAGTTGTGCTACATGATGCCCTCGAATCTATGAAATGCACCAGGAATGGAAAGGAGAACAGGAACCAAAAGGGAGAGAAAAACAAAAGAGGGGAGGGGTAAAAAAGTTAAATTACATTAGAGATTATTTGCAGAGTAATTCTCACCGACGTTTGGAGAAACAGTTACTGGCGCATCATCAAAATTAACACAACTAATGCCGAGAGGATCAAGCTTTGCAATGTGGTGACCCCTGACCTGGAAGCAACAACACAGATTAGTCATTAAAACAAGTTAATTGAAGAAACATTCCTTAAAAAAACAGAAAATTTCATTCAGAGTTTCCCTCTTTACATTTTCTGCAGAGCTACCCCAATTCTAGCTGCAGCTGAAGCCTGGAGAAGTTGGGTTTACTGTCACCTACAGCACATAGGAGACTGCCAGCAGCCATCAGGACTGCTCTGCTCTACCTGACACCAGGTTTGGCAAGGGCATGGGGCATGGCAAGCTTCTTCACAGCACAGACAGGGTCTCCTAATGTTTTTCCAGTGTCCAACTCGAGCAGCTCCTTTCTACAGACACAGTAACTTCACACTGATGATCTTGTCCTAAGAATCACAGGCACACGAAGAGGCGATTTGCCCAAAGTAGCTGTGGTTGCCCTATCCCTGGCAGTGTTCAAGGCCAGGTTGGATGGCGCTTGTGGAACAATCTGGAAGGCTGTAGTAGGTGTCCCTGCCTGTGGCAGCAGGGTGGAACAAGATAAGCTTTAAGGACCCTTCCAATCCAAACTATTCTGGGATTATATGAATTTTCCGGATTTTGACAGATATAGGTGTTCTCTTGCCAACTGGGCAGAGAAAACAGGCATTGCCACCAGCAGCACTAGCTCCTGGAAGGCCAAGGAACATGTCTGAGGAACACCTGCCCAGCTCTGCAACAGGTCACAGCATCCCTCTGGAGAGAGAAGCCCACAGCAGAACCTGGAGCACTCTCCTGTGAAGGGCCAGGTGGGGAAACAATGAAGATCCCTCTCACCAAGGGAGACCTGACAGCTCCTGGCAGCAGCAGTCAGGCCAGGGATTCCTGTGCTGGGTCTGAATCCACATTGGGTGCCACAGGGAACAGGAGGTGATGAGGAGTTCGGGGCTTTTGCTGCCACAGAAGTTGGTACCCATGGACAGATCCCAGCACATCTCACTGGGCAAACTCAGATCATCTTGGTGGCCAGCACCCTCCAACTGGTGAGCCACGGGTTATTCCTTGACAGTTTCAGGCTCAGCAATTCTGGGAATGCATCAGGAAATACAACTGCCATGGTACAGGGTGCAGAACCTTCCTTGCAAGCAACGCCCTAGGCGTCAAATCTGCTACCAGTTAGGAAAAGCACTCAAATACAAGTGGATTACTAAACCGCTTGTACAAGCGGACACATTGATCTGACCCTATCTACCAGAACCCATTCCTATTCAGAGCATACCATGGGGATTTTAGGATGGGACTTTTGTGGTTTTACCTGCCAAGGAGTCTGAAATGAGCCACTGGCATTAAGGCAAACTGTGCAGAAAGCATCATCACCCCTTGCTCTCAGCAGGGCCAGGTGACACTATAACCCTGCACACTGATGGCCAAAGGAAAACTTCTCTGGGCCAGCTCTGACTGTGAACTATTTGCTTGTCCATCTTGGAGCAAAGCACAGGGATGAGCCCATCACATAGCAGTCAGCAGGACGGAAGCTCACCATGCTGCTCCCCATTGCCCAGGATGCCTTCAATGGGACCAGGAGGCTGCTTAGTCCAGCAAACAGCTTTGAGCTGGGGACACCTGGTGGCTTACAGATTACCTCAGCATTTTGCAAGTACACAGAGAATCCTCAAATCAGTGTGGAAGCAAAGAAAACTTTCCCCACAGGAGCCATGCTGTTTGTTAGCATCCATATGCAACACAAACCAAAGCAAGGAAGAAGAAAGATGCTCCAAGGGCTGGAGCCTCTCTGCTCTGGAGTCAGGCTGTGAGACCTGGAGGTGTTCAGCCCGGAGAAGAGACAGCTCCAGGGGGATCTCAGAGCCCACTCCAGTGCCTAAGCAGAGTTGGAGAGGGACTTTGGGCAAGGGCCTGGAGGGACAGGCCATGAGGAATTGGCTTCCCACTGCCAGAGGGCAAGGTTAGATGGGATATCAGGAAGAAATTGTTCCCTATGAGGTTGATGAGCCCTGGCACAGGCTGCCCAGAGAAGCTGTGGCTGCCCCATCCAGAAGTGTTCAATGCCAGGTTGGTCCAACCCTGGAGCAACCTGGGACAATGAGAAGTATCCCTGCCCATACCAGGGGGGTGGGAACAAGATGGTCTGTAAGGCCTTTGCCAAGCCAAACCACTCTACAACTCAAAATTAATAATGACGTGGACATGCAAAAGCAGTTGCAATTAAGAAGCCATCGCTGATGCTGCAGCAGAGTAGTCACTGCTCACCTGTAATTACAGGGAAAACCAAGCTTGATCCAAGTAAGAAATCACTGTGTGATGTTTTAAGTAAGTTATTAATCACATACTCTTTCGCACCTCCCGATACTGTCGTGAACCTCCTCATCTGGACATCCCACTGCAGCTACAGCCCTGCTATGACACTAAGGCAGGGAGGGAGCTAGATTTCTCACTATGGACAGCTTAGGAAAATACATCCAAGAGCCATCATCTTCCTGTGCTGCCACTCAGAGCCTGAAGAGATAGGCATGCTGAAGAGGTTATGGATTTTCTGTTCAAATCACTGACTTCAAGCTTCTGCTTCCAATCAGATCAGTCACTCCGTGTGCAAACACAGCATCTGCCCACTGGCAGGGGCTGCCTGAGAGCTGGCAGGGCGGTCATCTCTCATGGAATCAGCCATGCAGGTCCTCACAAACAGGTCCCGATGTTGACATCAGCACTGCAGTTGCAGCAGCAGGCACAGCACGGTGCTGTGGGCACTGTCTTGGACCCAGAGAGCAGGGCCACGGCTGGGCAGACCTTTGGACTTGCCCACAGCTACAGTTCCTGCTGTAACTCATAGCCTTTTATATTGAATTTTCCCCATACCTCAGCAGGAACACAACTGCACAGTACAGCAAGTGCTTTGTCACAGAAACAGGTGAGAAGCTCACAGTCACAACTGCACAGCATCTGGGTTCATTAACTTCTCACCACAGCCATAATTACAGTCCCCATACATGACAAACCAGAGGACAACAAAAAGTAAAAGGATAATGCAGAATTAGAAACACATTTAAATGTTCTCCAGAGTTAAAATACTTCCTGGCCTTCCCTCAGCCAGAGGATGTTTTTTTCCTGCTCCAAACTCATTTCTTCCAGACGGCTGACTTGGCAACATTGGTCTGAGCTACAGCCCACCAGCCCCACGGGCCTTTTCCAGGTTGCAAATCACATGGAAATGTTTCCTGACCTTTTATTTTCGGACCTCTGAAGTTCTATCAGCAACAGCGGGAAGCAGGATGGGTGCTCCATGCCACTGTTAAGCATGGCAGGAGCCCATAGCACAGGAGCAGCATTCCAGACGGCAGCAAACTACCCAATGTGGAGAAGACCTCCCCCTCCCTACCACCCTGTTTGGATGACAATAGCTTTAGTCTTCCTACTGTCCAGCAAAGCATTAGTTGAGCTTCTGCCCCAACAGATCAGCTGCTCCCATTCCTAATGAGGCAGCCCAGCTCTTATCCTGCACGCTCTCCATGCAAACACGTGCATCATTCGCACTAACTCCAGCCCACCGCAAAACCCTCTACAAAGGACATGGCCCTCCTTGGCATGAAAGTCCCCTTACCTGATATGCCCTGATGAGAGATTGCACTGCAAGATGGTCCTCCACCAGTTTATCCACATTAGGCTGTGACTGAACCAGGGACTGGGCTTGGGACAGAGCGGAGAGGCTGGCAGTCAGTGGAGGGGGGCTTTGGTAGGCAGTGCCTGGAGCAGCTCCAGCATTGGCGTTGCGAAAAAAGATGTCCCATGACTAGGAAAAAGGAAAGAAGAGAGGTGACCACGGCCTTTGCTTGCAGTCCAAACACCTCCTCAGTCAAGGTTACAGAGGTCTCAACTTTACTGCCAAAACAGGGGACAGAGCTACCTCCTCCCCTGTACCTCAGCTCCATGCAGCTGCCACTGATGACACCCACCTGCCTTGAACAAAAGAGCACCAAAGCTCTCCCACTATTCCAACTACATCACTATCCCATTTTCCATCCGTCTGGATTGTTTCTTTTGGCATGAGGCCACCACCAGAGCCATCCCCCACCTTGGCAGTGGCACCAGGACAGGACACAGTGATACCTCATCCCTTGGCTCTGCTCTTGGAACCACTGCTCTGAGCAACAAGCCCCAGCCTGGACTTCCAGCTCATTTCCTTCTTCCCAGGGGAGGCCACTACTCTCTAAATATCCCAATATTTTCTGAAAAATATTTCTGCCCTGTAATCAAATACACATCTTCCTCTTTCCATGGTCTGAATGGCCAGAGACCTAAATCCCAGCATAAGTTGTGTTGTTCAGCACTCAACCAGCAATGTTTTTATTTTTCTATCTCTTCTTCAATTTTCCCCCATCCTTTTGGTGACACCAATGACAACACTATGGAGGTACTCCCATACCAGCTCTCCCATGCCCAGAATGAGGTAGCTGCCACTTCTGCTCCTGTTTCCTCTCCAGATGGGCATTTCTAGGTGTTAAGAAAACATATCAAAACACTGTAAAAAAGACCTGGACAGACTTTGTGTGCTGTCATACTTTTCCAGCACTGTCTGAAAAGCCTGGAAGTGTCCCAGGCCAAACCCAAGTTAACCAGCCTCCTTGTGTCACCAACAGATTTGGGAAAGGAGAAAGCCTGGCCAAACGAAGTCCAGTCCACATCCTCCCATCACGCTTGTGCCTCATTTCATCTTTGCCAAATGATGGCAAAGGATGAGGGCACAGCAGAAGAGCAGCTGTCTGCCAGCACAGACCCAGGAAGCTAGCCAGAGCAAACAAATCCCATGGGATTTGTATGCTGGCTTCAGCCCAAGGGTCTCTCCAGTGACTGGGAGCTTGGCATCCTGCACCTTAGAAAGCACCAAATACAGCTTTGGCGATCAGAAATGGGCGAAGCCCAGCCATCCCCAGAGTGTTTAAATCGAGTAGAAAAGGACCCTCAAAGCAGGGGTTGCTTGGGGCAGAAAGCAGAAAACCTGCCCTTGATGGAGTCACCCCAGCTCAGCTGTTCCCTCCAGAGCTCCTCCAGTTGCACCACCCATCACATGCCCCAGGAAGGTATTTCCAGTCCAAATTTATCCAAACATCCCATTGTCCTATCACATGACTGCACAAGGTGAATAAATTTAGAAACAGGTCATGCTAAAGGAACATAAATAAGATCTGGAACATTTTGACACTGTAACTGATTAACAATCACTCCCCCAAGGGGAAAAAGGGGGGAAGACAGAAAACACCCCACCCTGTTCTGACTACTAAGGGAAATTTCAGTGGGAAAAGAGGGAAAGCTGCTTTTTGTTCCATCCCTGCTCTTTCCTTCCCCAGGCTCACAGAGCTCCTGGGTGCCTCCAAAGCCATCAGCTCCTGCAAACAGAGGGACAAGCATCCAGGGATGGGCTCTGTGCCCTTTGAATGGAGAGGAACCTGGCTGACTACTTTGCTCCATGGTTTAAGGCTGTTTCATGTACTGGCAAATAAGCAAGAGAAAAGGAGCACCTGTCAACCTGGGAGGTAGGTGGGAATGGGTGGAGAAGGGGTGTAGCCTTTATAACCTCCCTTCTGCTATTCATACCTCTTGGAGTTGCAATTAGCTTCTGTTTTGGAAGACAAAGTTCACTTTAAACTCTGCAAACAAGGTGTGGCACCAGCTGGGTCAGCTTGGGCACTTTCACCGAGTGCTTTATTGCTCCAGGGAATGATGTCCGGATGGCACAGGGCAGGCTAGGGCCCTGATAAGTGCCATAAAAACGTCAGCTTTCAACCTGCTGATGTGGTTTTGAATTCAAGAGAATCCAAAGGCTATCCCATGGGTTTCTGGAGAGCACAGAGGTGCCTCTGGAGCTCACATCTCCCATGGGAGAGGCTGAACAGCCCCATCAGAGTTGTCCTGCTTTATCATGGGAAGAAGAACTTTGCTTTAATCCAGCACTTGCCAAAGGTAACAGCAGTAATACACTCACGGGGTTATTCCCCTCTGACTTCTCTGTGCCTGTGGCAGCTCTGTGAGCACTCCACTTGCTTTTATACCCTGCATAGATGCATACAGGATATACGATACATAGACACATATTTTGGGTACAAGAGAGCTCAGATTCAGGGCATTTTTAGACAGTCCCACAGCTGCAACACAAAGCATTAGCCTGGACTGGCTTTCCCAGCACTCCTCCATGCACTGGCAAAGCGGGATTGACCAACCAGCTGCCTGCCATACACCAAGAGAGTTCAGGCCTTAGAGGGATCCTGAGCTCAGTTACATGAGTGGAGCTCAGGGCAGGCTTCTCTATTTGGAACACTCCGAAACCAGCTCACCAAGCCAAATCAGCACCTTCTAGCAGATTCAGCTCACAAAGAAGGGTGTGAGGTTCATACTGCTATGTCCCAGTTTCCCAGCTTGGAGGTCAGGCGTGCACAGCAAGGGAAGAGGGGTGACATTTCCCATCCACTGCAGGCACCTTCTGGAGGATGCTTCAGGCTGGGATGTGCATGAAGAAGCAGAAAGTCAACATTTTTGTGAAAATCCTGTGTTAAGACCTTTTTAGAACCTTCATTTTGGATGAGTGGGATCGGTGCCAATGAAAACACATCAAAACTGCTACGAGTACTGGCGCATAGGATTCCTTATACCCCTAATTGCTTTCACTCCTGGTCTGCACGTGGCTCACAAATAAAGAAAATCCCTGCTCCACATCAGGACTCCAAAACTGTCCTGAAAATCCCCTGGGTAATGCTGAGACTTAGTCACTGGAGGAACATTTTCCTTGTGAAACACTGGGGATGCAGGAAAATGCTGTCACGTTTCAGAATGCCTCCTCCCAGCCGAGCCCTCACCTGCTGGGCTCAGCCTTGCTGGAAGAGCTTCAGTGATCCAGATCAGGACAGACCTCTGCACATACTGCCCACAGCTGGATTGTTTTAAATTCAGGAGCAGCTGGTGGGAATTTCTCTGGCCACCAGACCCCACCCCCTTCCCCATCTGTACATCAACAGTCTGGCTTTACATACACAAGCTAAAAACCAAGCTTAACTACATCTGCACCAACACAGAATACCACCCATGCCTGAGACAAAAAGGAAACCAGTCACGATGCGGAGAATACCCTCCTTGCCCCTTTTCCTCATCCTCCACTCCAGAATCAACCCTCTTGATGAGCCACCAGAGATGGAAAAAATAAAGCACTGGGAGCTTGCTACAGGTGGATTCCCAGAAGCCACTCCTTGTATCCGCTTGTGATCCAGGACGCTGCCCGTGTCCCAAGCCCACGGCGTTCCCTCTTGAACAGAAAAAGCTCCTCTTGGTTCTTGCTCAAGGAATCACTGTTGTTTCTTTTGTACAAAGTGAGGCAGAAGGACCGTCCACAAACATCCAGCCCCTACAGATGAATTTACTCCTCCTCAAGAGGTGGTACTTACCTGCACCCACTGCTCAGACACACAGAGAAGTGAAGATGACGTCCTGGCAAGGTTAATCCTTACCTTATGTACACTTTTGGGATTTTCCAGCCAAGCATAATACATTTCCTCCACATAGTTTGAACTAGTCCCACTCAGAAATGGTTCGGCAGCCACTGGTGCACTGTAGCACCTGAGCTGTTGGAACGTCCTGGGTGCTGCCAGTCTGTGTTGGGAAATTGTCTTTACAGTCTGTGAGGCCGTCAACGGCCTCAGTTTTGCTGCACAAGTCCTTAAGTTAAGCATTTTTGTCCTGTTGCCTCACACAAGTTCCTGTTGAGGGAGAACAGAAGAGTGGGTTACAAATTATTGCAGGAGGGCACCGAGCAGAGACCATCCCCTCCCCAGAGAACCAAGTTTAGGATTAGTTTTTAATTTCGATTAATCCATCCACCCTGTCCCACGGCCAGGTGGCTTGGGAATGCAGTTTTCACCCAGTGCACTTGGCATGGCCAGGTCTGCCTCTCCCATCCCTGGCAGCATGGCATCATCATCTCCCCTGTCATGACAGTGCAAAGCAAATTTGCTTGGGGTGTACCCAACACCAGTCTCAAATGAGCCACTGCACACCAAAGCCACCCACATCTCTTGATTTCAGCTTCTTCCATCACTCTCCCTCCCAGACCTGGGCTTCCATTTCTCTGACCACTGTGCTTGGCTGAGGTTTTCTTCTTGGTTTGTTGTGATGTGCACCAGGATAAAGCTGGGAAGAAACCATCTACACAGAAAATCGTTTGCAAAGTAGGGGTACAGCAGTGCAAAGCACTTGAGAAGTGGGCTCCAAGAAAGACTGCTTCTCCTCAAAAGCCCAGACCCAAGAATATCAGTACAGATGAAAGACCCAGAGAGGGGCTCTGCCCTGCTCAGAGAACCCAGAAAAGTAACTTGGAGCTGGTGTGGGACCTTGGAGAGGTTCTACCTTGCTGCTTTGAGTAGGGCACATACTGGGAGGCCAGGGGGCTTGCCACAGGTCAGCCATGGGGTTTTACACACATCCAACCAATCACCATAGCCCAAGGAAAGCACTGGAAATCGTCCTGAAGGAAGTGCAGGCATTTGGAGCAATTCTTCTTGGAGCTGCCCTTTCCACCCGGCTCCTCCCGCAAGAGACAGGACCCAAGGCTAGAGGTGACCCAGCTGGCTGGTTTCCATATCCCAGACCAGTTTAACAAGCAGCAGCCCAATGTCAAAGCAGTTATCATGTGTTCACCACATTAAAATGAAATTTCACAAGGGAATCGAAAAAACAACACACCTTCATGGCCAGCATTTTGCTAGCCAGCCTTCCAGGTCTGTCTTGCTGAACCTAGTTCAGATACCGATCTCCTCCCTGTAGGGACCAATAACAGGACCCCAAGGGCTGCGTCAGGGGAGGCTTAGGTCAGATATCAGAAAAAGGGTCTTCACCCAGAGGGTGTTTGGGCACTGGAACAGACTCCCCAGAGAAGTGGTCAAAGCACAAAGCCTGAGAGTTCAAGGAGCATTTGGACAACGCTCTCAGGCCCAGGGTGTGACTCTTGGGGATGGTCCTGTGCAGGGCCAGGAGTTGGATCTGATGATCCTTGCGGGTCCCTTCCGACTGAGCATATTCTGTGATTTTGTAGTTCTGGCTGCCTGGCACGACAGAGGCTACACTTCCCATTGCAAACTGTAAGATTTTGGTTCAAAGAGCATGAGGAAGACCCAGAGGCATCTGAATTCAGACAAAGTTTTTGACAGATTTACCCATAGGAAAAAGGGAACTACTTCTCATTTCCACGCTGCCCACAATCACACGTGGCAAGAAAGGCCAGCAGATGCAGGACCACAAGTGCCACAGCACTGGGGATTCTCCCAATTCACCCTCATCAGATCTACAGCAAAACACACAATGTTATTTTTCTGGAAGGCTGAGAAAGTCAGGGATGGTCAGCCTAGAGGAAAGAAGGCTCCAGGGTGACCTTAGAGACTCTTCCAGTTCCTAAAGGGGCTCTAAGAGAGCTGAGAAGGGACTTTAGACAAGGGCCTGTAACGACACAACACGGGGGGATTGGCTTCCCACTTCCAGAGGGCAGGGTTAGATGGGATATTGGGAGGAAATTCTTCCTTGTGAGGCTGGTGAGGCCCTGGCACGGGTTTCCCAACGAAACTGTGGCTGCACCTGATTCCCTGAAGTGTCCAAGGCCAGCGTGGCTGGGGTTTGTAGCAACCTGGGCTAGTATAAGGTGTCCCTGCCTATGGTAGGGGAGTGGAAATGGATGATCTTTAGAATCCCTTCCCACTCAAAGCATTCCATGATTCTGTGATATTTCAGAGAGCCAACTGAATCAGGTGCCAGAGCACAGCCATGCATATGTAATGGAAAAAGCTTTAGGACAGAAGCAGCATCATCATCTCCAGTTTCATGTCCAGTTTTGGTGCTGTCACTCAGCATCATCCAGTGACCTCTCTGAAAAACAGTGAGGTTAATGCCAGAGCTGGACCCAAATGAGCAGAACTAGCTGCTCTTTGAGGACCACTTGCAGGAAGGGTTAGCTAGGAGCCTGGACAGAGACAGGCAAGCTTGGAGCTGGGATGATTCCAAGTTGGATCAAAATAGAGATCCAGAAGCAAGGACGTAGGAAATTAAGTCTGAGACAAGGGATATCACGGTCACACAGGAATGCAAAGGTCACACTGGGAGTGCCAACTGAGGAGAGTGCAGAGGGGCAGCAAGTCACAGCCCAAACCTCACCGAAAGGTGAAACCTCAGGAATGCCCACAACAGATGACGTCCCAGAGTGCAACAATAAGCAGATTAAAGTGCTAAATGTGACCCACCCGCAGCCGGGATGGGGACGTCAGCCCAGATGGCAGGTACTTGGTAACGACTTGCGACTTAGGAATACTTTCTAGGCTAAAACCAGCACAAATTCTACCTTCCAGGAAGCGGCGGGGCCAGAGCCACCGGCTGCAACCACAGCAGCGGACACCCTTGGGGCCCTCGACAGACGAGGGCCTCAGGGCGGGAGAAGGCCGGGGCAGACCCTCTGTGACTGCCACACGGCCAACCCCGGCCCACCAGAGCCCACCAGACATCTCCGCGAGACACCGCGGGCACGGACGGCATTCCTCGACGGGCAAACGAAACGAAGCGGCTCCGCGGCGGGGCCCAGGGAAGGCGCGGGATAGACCGCGAGGCGCGTGGTAGCCCCGCGCGCCCGGGGACGCGGGAAGGGGTAGTGGGACCCTCGCCCCGCCCCGGAGAGCGCGCCAGGCCTGCCCCCGCCCCGGGCCCCCCTATCACCGCCCGTCGCCGCCGCCCGGGCTTGGCGCCCCTCGCTGTCTATAGGACCGAAGCGAGCAGCTAAGCCTTCCCATTGGCCGCAGGGCTGCCCATCTCCCCATAGTCCCGCCCCCCTCCTCCCAGGCGCCCGGGCGGTGCCAAGGACACCGGGGCGCGACCCCGGGCCCCCGGCCCAGCGCGGCCCCCGGCGCGACCCCCGCCCCGCTCCGGTGCCGGCTCCCGCCCCCAGCCGCCCTGCAATGCTGGGTCCGGCCCCACCATCCGGCCCTGCCGCGAAACCCACCGGCGTGTCCGTACACCCCGCTCGTAGCCCCGGCTCTGACAGCGGCCCCGACCACCAGTCCCGCCCCGCCCCTTGCGTCACCACGTCGCGTTACCACGCCCCTTTATTCACGCCCGTTGATCCCGGCCTAATGCGGCTGCGCAGTCTGGCGTCAAACAGCGGGGCGGGAGCCGCGCAAGGCAAGGCATGGCATAGGCGGGGCCTGGGGCCTACTGTACGGTCCGGGGACCCCCACCGTGGCCAGAGAACTCACACCACGGCCTGGAGACCCTTGGTATGGCCTGGGGACTCTCACCGTGGTCCGTGGCTCACAAACCTCTCATGGCTTGCTGACTCTCATCATGGCTTCAGGACCCCAACCGTGGCCTGGGGACCTCTGCGATGGCCTAAGGACCTGAACTTTGTCGTGGAGGACCCCTTGCCCTGGGGCACCTCAGGCTTTTGGGGATATCCCACCATGTGTGACAGCCAGCAGATGCCCAGCAGGGCACAGGAGGTGTTCTGGGAGCTCTGCATTTCTGGAAATTTCCTGACAGTGAGTCATATTGGTGCCAGTCTCGGCCACAGGAGCTGTGCAGGGCTGGATGGCACTTTCAGGAAGTGAAACGGGTGCCAGGAAAACACCCCAACAGCCCGAGTCCACGCAAGCCCAGCCACGCACATCCCCGGCCCTCCCAGCATGGTGCAATCTGGCGCGCTGGACAAACATGAGGGTGAGGAGTGTCCCTGAAGGCCATGACTCTGAAGAACATGTCCCCAGGGTGGCATGAGCGAGCACAAGAAACAAAGTGGACAGCAAGGTCCTGCACCCATTGGTGTTAGGGCAGCGAGGACGAGAGGGGTGACAGAAGGCACAGCTGGCCATGGCACCAGGGGTCTGGGCAGTGCAGGAGGAAGCAATGGGAAATGGTGGAGTGGCAGCACTTGTATCACCAGCCACTTCCGGGACACCCACAATCCCTGGCCCTGACAAGGGTGGGTGTCATCACAGCTGTGCTGGGGCTGGGATTGGGACTGGGGTCAGAGCTGGCACTGAGTCCGCCTCCCTGCTAGGTGAACCAAATGGCAGCCTGACACATGGCACAGGCCCCACACATCAACCCCAAACATTGCCTCTGCTCTCTGCCCCACACGCCAGCCCTGGAGCATCCTTCTGCTCTGCCCCATACTCTGCTCCTGGAACATCCCCTGTCTGCTCCATGCTCTGCCTCTCCACTGCACTGCTTGGGGGCAACCAGCTCCCCCAGCCCTCCAGTCTCAACAGAGTAATTGGGTAAAACCAGGCATTGCGAAACCTGGAAATCCCACTCTGACGGCGCTTCCTTCTAGAGACTCTTGAAAACCAGCCACACTGACGCTGGGCTCAGAGAGCAGCCAAACAGCACTGCAGGCAGGGCAGGCAGGAGCAGGCAGCCAAGTGCCTCAGAAGTTTGCAGGTATTGTGAAGTCTCTGCCCGCAGCTCTGCAGTCAGCACCGGCAATGGCATTCGTCCCTGATTTGGACACACTGGAGAGCGGCAGGTAAGAATAGCCATTCTGGAGAAGACTTTGGGGATGTGATACTGCATTCCTGACCCTGACTTCACCATCTCCCTTTGCCTTTCAGCCTGAATGAGGAGACACTGTATGGCCCCAACTGTCTCTGCCTGCAGAAGGTAATGCTGGGGCAGTGGGAGTGGTGAGATCCATGTCGTATGGAAGCCAGGCTCTCACCCTGCATCCCCTTTCTTCCCCAGAAGCCCCGACTGGACTTGGAGGTGACATCACCTGAGGTGGGCATCCAGGTGACAGTGACAAAAGGACACCTTTCCAGGACCTTCCGCCAGGCTGCCATCCTGGTGGTTGCTGTGACCAAGCTCCTAAAGCAGCCGTCGCACAAGGACTTTGCTGATAGTGACCTGGGCAGCTTCTTGGATGATATTTTTGGTACGAGGGTGATGTCAGGGGTGTCACCCCAGTTAGAGGATATTCTTGGGGGATACTCTTGGACCTGGGAGCAGCATCCTGCTGACTGTCTCGCTCCCCACAGAGCCCATCTCCTTCCAGTGCATCAAGGGCAGTTATACCAGGCCACCCGTTTTCCGCTACACTCGCTCCCAGTCCTTTGACATCCTGGACATTGACCACAAGTGCTTCGTACTGGAGTCACCCACTCAGCTGGTGGCCCTGCACCTGCAGGGACCCTCTGCAGGACAGAAAGGTGAGAGCATGTGCTCCCATCCCAGTGTCCCTGTCCCTAAACCCAGGACCACCCAGGAGCCACCCCACAACCCCAGGATCACCCACTTACCTGTCCCTTCTCTCTGCAGTGAAGCTCAACATTGCTCTGTACCGTCCCCGGTCATCACAAGGCGGTCCAGGGTCTGGAAGGGCGCCGGTGGCATTGGGTATCAAGGGTTACCAACTCTATATGTCATGTGTGATGAGTGGCACCAAGCCCATGCTGCAGCTGGAGGTGAGCAGGGGGTCCCACCAGTCTGTCCTCTGTGCAACTGGGGGCTCCATTCCACCTTGACCCTGATTTCACCCCCCTGGCTATAGGAAGCTGACATCAGGAGGGATATTGAGAGTGTGGAGCTGACACGATTCATCTTCTACCGCCTGGACAGCCCAGCTGAGGGGACCACCCGCTTTGAGTCGGCCGCCTTCCCCGGCTGGTTCATTTGCACTTCCCTGCAGCCCCGCCAGCCTGTAAGCATCACGAACACCCCAGACCAGGTGAACATTGCTACCTATGAGCTGAGTGGGCGCTGAGGATGCTGCATCAACCCAATCGGCAGTCACCGGTTTTCAGGCTGTATGTACCAAGTACAACCCCCTGGGACACAACCCCCATCCCCATCTATTTCATGTGAAATAGCAGCTCTGGGCCCCATGGGCTCGAGCCACCCCAGTCTGTATTTATTTATTGTGTCTGCCCATTGCTTTGGTACTTATTTATTGTGCCCCCTTATTTATTTTTGCTTTTAACTTGTATGTGAATGGAGGTGGAAATAAAAAGTTTTCTGGGACAGCATTCCTCAGCTCATTTCTCGTGGGGGATGGAGTTATGGATGGGAAAATTCTTCTGCTTTGGCTGCTTTTTGGGTGAAAGCTCAGGGAGTGAGGGGCCACCCCACAGCCCAGGGACCATCCTGACTCATGCAGGACCCTCCACCACTCTGTCTCCATGCCTACACCATAGATGGGAGGTGGCTGGGGCGGGCATCCCATGGTGGATCCCCAGCAGCCCCGGCATCTGCCTGGAACTGTCACTTCTGCCCCAGCTGCAGCCAGCTCATGGCATGGTGGGCCACAGTGCAGCAGGACAATGTGGTGTGGCATTACAGGGTGCGGCACGACATCACATAGCATGATGTGGTGTACCATATCATGCAATTTCACACCACACCATGCCTTATCATGTGGCACAGCATGGTGCAGCATAGCATGGTGTGCCGTGGCATCGCGTGGTATTGCATGGCACGGCACGGCACGGCACACGGTGTAATGGCACGTCGCGACCTGGCTCAGTGTAGCATGACATGGCTTGTCACGGCGTGACAACGCGTGTCATCGCAGGCACCCACCCCCGCCCCGCCCCAGCGGCTGCGACCGCCGGAGGGGACGCGTTGTCACCGCCCCCTACCCCCCTCAGCCAATAACGGAGCCAAAGCCGGCGTTTGGCTCTCTCCATTGGTCGATTTGAAGAAGGCGGTGGCAAATGAGGACGGCGCGGCGGTTGTTGGGAGTGCCGGTGGTCGTGCTGCGGAAGCGTCTGAGATGGAGGGGGCAGGTGAGGGGTTGGGAGCCTCGGAGCTTGGTCTGAGGGGTTCCCGGTTGGGGAACCTGGGGGTGTGGGCGGCCCAGGGGCCTGTGGAGGGGGTGTGGTGTGGGTGAGGGTGTGTGAACCTGCGGGAGGTGCCCACAAAACGGACCCAGGGACGCGCTTTGGGAGAAGGCAGTGTGGGAGGAGCGGGGATGCGTTGGGGGATCTTGCTGCTCTTGAGGCTCCGTGGAAGCCTTGGGAAGTAGAGGGCGGCGGAGCTTGACATGTCCCTAAAGCTCATCAACCCAATCGGCAGGGTTTGATTGGGTGATTGGGTGAGACCAGGAGAGTGTTAGGACCGGGGCCCTGGGGATGGGATGATGCTGGTCTCTGGCTGTGAGATGCCCTGGTGCTGTAGCCAAACTGGAGGTGTCAGAAGTATTCTCTGTCCTGTTGAGACACTCCTTGCTTTTCCCTCTTGTGTTTTAGAAGGGGGCTTGGCTGCTAGTGAATGCAGGCCTGCAGCATAGACAGCTGAAGTTGAATCATGGACAGCATCTCCCCTCTCCTGCAAACTGAGCTGTGCACAGTTGAGGTGTTGAGTGGCATCACACTGTGAGGGTCAGGAAGCTTAAGTGCCAGTGAGCTTCTAGGCAATATTGTGTGCATGGGAGTTTCTGGGAGCAGCATTGCCAGGCTCCCTGGGCAGGGAGCTCCAGAGGTGTGCCATAGAGTGTTTGAGAGTAACAGAAATCTGTTGTTGTGGGTACTCATTCTTTGAGTACTGAGACCATGCTGTGTGCACTGTATTTACTGTCATCTCTCTGCAGTGCAACGGAGGAGCCGGCTGCAGAACTGCCAAGCAGCCAAGGAAAGGCTGAAATACCCAAGCGCAAAGTAAGTTAGGACGATGTTGGGCTTGGATGAGATGATATGTAAAGGTCTGAGGTATAGCTGGCTCTCCCCACTGCCCAGTGTCTACCTTCTCCAATCTGTGTACAAAGAACCAGCTCGTGCCAGGGCCTCTAGGGCCTGTCTAGGCTCTGCCCCCACAGCACCCTGGCACCAGTCTATAGTTACTTGCAGCAGGCACAAATTCCCAATAGCTGATGGTGTCTCTTCTGCATATTTTATGGGATTCTTTGAAACTTTCTCATCTCAACTCCTGACTCTGGCAGAACAAGCCTTGCTGTTAAAGATTCAGATTTGGAACCAGATCTCAAGGAAAGGATAATGGGAGTCTCACCACTGGTTTTTAATGGCAGCTTCCAGTGGCCTTTGGAATATGTTAATATCAGGAAGGGGCATTTTCTGTGCATCTGGCACAGAGATCAAAGAGCAAACCATTCCCTGTCCCCAGGCTCTGGGAAACAGCACTAATATAATAGGAATGAGAGAAGATTCATGACCTTTCTTTTTGGCATAGTGCAGCACTTAGGCAGAACAGAGGATGGTCCCCTCACTCTCTAGGCTCTTTCTTACAGAAAAAGAAACAAACTTATGGAGGCATTAATCCTCGCAGAGGACTGAGCTGCTACCCTGAAGCAGAGGGATGGGAGAACTCCACAGCTGGGTGCTGTCAGAGGGCTCCAGTTTTGTGCATAGGAGGAAGGGAGGACAGAACTATGGGAGCTGACAGTGGCCTGCTGTCCCACCTTCCTGCTTATCTGCAGTGCCTGGACAGCTGCAGGGCTTGTGGATGAGCCACACTGCAATGAACTCTGGTGAAGACTCTCTGAGGCACCACTATAGTCTGCAGCATGACCTCAGCTGTCTGTGACACACAGGGCAGTTTGGGAGCCTCGAGCCCTGCTACCTGCCAGACCACTGTCTGCAGGAATAATTTTGATTAGTTTTGTTGTCCATGGAAGTTTTGTGACAACCTTGGATGTTAATGGCTTGTGTTGCTTTTCTGTTGCCACACAAAAGAGAAAGAATTAATAGGATGTGGTAGTGCTCCTTGAAAGGTTTTGATTTCTGAAATCAAAACTACTACTAAGCTACTCCTAAGCTCCTGTGTCTGAGACAACCAGCAGTGGGTTAGATATTTAACTCTTTCTGCCTTTCTTATGGCTGATAAATAACCTGATAAATTGTTGGACTTTTACAGACCCTTTTTAAAGGACTGGACTAACCACCTGAATCCACCCTTAGAACCAGTTTCTAAACTCAAGCATGTAAGTAGGAAGGTTTTGAGTCTTTCATGCTTTAAGTGGGCTGTAGCTGTTGGACATGAAATGAGTCACATGGATGCAGCTCAAGGTGTGGTGAAAGGAAGAACACTTCATTTTTTTCTCTCAGTATTTATAAGTTTCTGACCATGGCCAGGGATTGGATAGTCAGGTTAACACCTTCCCAACCACACTGGCCGTGAGAGATGTCCATCAAAAGACGTGTATCAGAAAGAATGTACACATATCTATGTTTACAGTCACTGTCCTGGGAAAGTTTTTAGAAACTATGTCAACAAGATCGAAAAACTGAGATTTCAGGGCGACAGTGAGCCTTGGCAGAACACAGTCCCCTGTCACGAATGAGTGTATTATGGTTGCTTAAAGAATCACTGGCAAAGATATCAGCAAAAGCAGTTTTAATATAAAAGTGAAAGCACAACGAAGTTCATTGTCAAGGTTCACTCGACTACTTACTGGATGGTTAAAGCACATAGAGAAAAAGCAAGCTAAAACAATCAATCTAAAACCGAAACCAGTGCAAAAGTTATCTATGTGGGGGATGGGGGAGTCAGGGAAGAGTAAGGATAAAAAGGAAGAAGGAAGGTCCATTGAGTCACAAGATTCAGAGCAGAGACTGCCTTGCTAATCTGAGCACGAGGCTTGACCAACAGTTTAGGCCTGAAAGTTCTAACAGCACTTAAACTTAACAGCATTTAATGAATAGCTTCAGTTAAATATTTTAACAAAGGATTAATCTAGAATTTACTGTAGCACAAAAATAACTTGCTTACAGGCCTGACTTAAAAATCTAAAGTACTTAAGAACCAAGGAAAGCCACATTCATAGAACATTTGGTCTACCATACTTACACACACATAGACCTAAAGAGTTTGTACAAGATATATCTGTGAAAAGTTCTCCTCAAATTCAGTGAAGGACTCATGTTGATGCCTTTGTATCTTCTCAACAGGAAAAGGGTTGAGCCTTGGGGAAAGGGGTTATCAGCCCTGTCTCTGTTGACATCATTTGCTGTTCCCCCAAGTACAGCAAACATGAAAGTTTTCTAGCTCTGAGAATCCCCACTTGGAGGGAGATGCTGGTCACAGCCCGCACAGTCCAAGAGAGCTCAAAAGGTCTCACTCAGGATTGCTGCTTATAGTGTCACAAGAGAATGTACTTTAGTCATCATAATTTTTCATCCTGGCTTCAATTCAAGTCTGTAACTTGCTTTGAAAACCACAACCCCAAGTCAGGTCATGAGTTCCTGACTCCAAATGGGGGACATACCACAGATTGCTAAATAGCTGACAATGAGTCAACTAGCTATTTTTCAAAGGAGTTTAGCTTAGGAGTTTCAGTTCGGGAGACTGATCCTTTGCCCGCATCCTGGTGGGTATTGTGTTATTGTTCTGTTGACAGCTGCTTTGTCACATGACTGTCCCCTGGGCCAGCTGTCAGGGTCTGACGAAGCTGCGCTCTCCTTGGAGCTGAGGGCTGCTTTGTCTTTCCAGGTTGACAGGAACAAGAAGGATGTTCTTGGGAATGTGATGGAGGGTGCTCAAGAGGATGGCAAGCTTGGAGCCAAATCCACACAGCACACTGGCCACATTGCTCAAAAGAAGCCTTCAAATACATCCCGGAGAGCAGGAGGGGCGTGTCCAGCGCAGCCAGGGAACACTATGACAATTCCTGCTTCTGCACAGACTAGAGGCAGGCTCCCACCTTCAAGCTCTGGTCACCTAAATCCAAAAAGGAACCAGAAGTCTACACAGGAGACTGTCACTGCAGCAGCGCCTCAGGTGGAAAGTGACCACCCTCCTCCTGGAGCACCTCACTCCCTGAATGAGGGGCTGCAGAACAGGCTGGTCTGCCACAAGGAAAACCTCGACCCACAGATCCCAACATCCCCGGAGCTGATCAGAACTTTCCAATCTGATGCAAACAGTATCAGGAAGAAGAGAGTCTTGGCCCACAAGCAAAGCTCAGCTGTAATGTCGAGGCCTGTTCTGGGTCCAAAAGACAGAATTAGTAACCGCCAGGCTAAGGAAGAGCCAGTTCTGGATAAATTCAGGAAAACCCTGTCAGAATCAAAGAGCATATCTCCAAATACAAGTATCAGAACTCAACCACTTCAGCCGTCTCAGTTCCTTCCTGCTTCTGCTGAATTGCTATATAAAAACCCAGGAACAAACCAGGGAAAAACTTCTACAGTGAGGCAACCTGGCACAGCTCCAGGGGGAAGTCTTAAGCACCACAGCCAACCTTCACCAGTGAGAAGATTTCCCACCAAGCCTCCCACCTTGGGCAAGCCCCGGGGAACCACAAACGTGAAATCGAGTCTGAAATCAGGTGTCACTTTGCCATGGCCAAGACCCATGATTAAAGAGGGAATGGACAGGAAGGATATAAAGGTGGTGCCTCCTGGACACACAGCAGCATCCCACGGGACAGATCACCCAAACCAGTCTCACAGCATCCACAATTCCAAAACTCATGTATTTGAGGATGATTTGAGAAGTAGGAAACATCAGCTTAAACCAGAGCTGCCAAAGGCAAGTGGCACACAGGCTAGGTGTATCCCAAGGATCCCATCAGCTGCAGATCGTAAGTAAGTGGCAGCTCGGGCCATCTGGGTCCTGCCTCCAAGAAACAGCAGAGTTTAAAGGGTTTGACTGAGTGAGCCAGCACCGTCATTGGTGAAAACGGAGTCCAAAGTCTTTTATCAGCAAAAGGTTGTTGGGAGGTTGATGCCCTGAAAGAGTTGGGGATGTTGTTGGGTGGCACCCTGGGTTCCTCTCCCACTGATTCAGTAAGTGGAAGGAGAGTGTGTGGTCACTCTCCTGCTTTAGTCTCAAGGTTTATGCTTGAGCGTGTTTTCCTTTCCCAGTCTAGAGCTCAGGTGTGTTTCTGAGCTAGATACACTGATTCTTTTTAAGAAGCTGAAGTTGGATAAAGGGAAATTCCGAGCAAAAACAGCCAGCTTATGTCAAGCTACTGTCTTCTGGAGTGTTAACTGTAATCTCTTGGTCCTTGGACAGGAAACAGCTGGAGGAGTGGTTGGCATCCAAAGGCAAGAAATACAAGCGGCCGCCAATGATGCTGCTTCAGAAGCAGGCAGTGAAGCTGTCCTGCAGAAAGGTCAAAGCAAAAGAGAAGCAAGAGAATCCAGAGCAGCACTGCCTAGCAAAGATCAACTCTATATTCACTGAGTGCCTGAAGCTCATTGAGGAGGTGGGAATGGGAAAGGAGCTGCTTTAATGAGCTTCTCCTCTCTTGGAGCATGCCACAGGATGAGGGCCATGTCACTCCAGTAGCAAACAGGGGTTGGGAACAAGTGTTCAACTGCCAGAGGGGAAACATAGGAAAATAAAAGTTCTCATAAAATTATGGGTAGACCAAAGGCATGCAGTAAGCTGTGCTGACTGGGAGAATGGAGAGGTACACTGTCAAAAAAGACTGTTGTGGTTTAACCTCAGCTAGCAGTCAAGCCCTGTGCAGCTGCTCATGCAGTCCTCCACCAGCAGGACTGGGGAGAGAATCATAAGGGTAAAAGACAAAGAATTAATAGGTTGAGGTAAAGACAGTTTAATCGGGTAAGCAAAAGCTGTGCACACAAGCAAAGCAAAACATTGACTTCCTGCTTCCCATGGCCAGGCAGGTGTTCTATCACCTCCAGGAGAGCAGGACCCCATCACATGAAGTGGTGGCTTGGGAAGACAAACAGCATCACTCCAAATGTTCCCCCACTTTATATACTGAGTATAGGGTCTGGAATATCTTTTTGGACTGTTTGAGTCACCTCTCCTGGCTGTGTCTCCTCTCAAGCTTCCCACATATCCCCAGCCACCTTGCCAGTGCGGCAGCACAAAAAGTAGAAAAGGCCTTGGTCCTGTGTAAAAATCCTGCTCAACAGTAATGAAAATACCTCTCATCACCACTGTGTTCATCACAAATCCCAAGCACAGCCCCATACCAACCACTGGGAAGGAAATTAATTCTACCCCAGCCAACTTGATGTAGATCCCTGGTGGATGTCACAGTTTGAGGTAGGGCCCTGGTGTGAAACAGTTACTGGGAAGACTTGACCGCTAGCCCTGCTCCAGGGTTTGTTGGCCCCAATTAATGCCAGCACTAGAGTCTATCCTTTGACACCCTTCTGGAATACTAGACTCAATTATGCAAGGGGAAGATAGAGGCGGGACAGCTTTTATCTGCCATGGTTGTGTAGGAGACTTGCAAACCCAGACTTTGGAGGCCTACCTCCTGAAGAGTGCTGGGAGCTGTGGTCAGGCACGGACTGCTTCCTAGTGCACACACTCCTCCATGCCATGAACCCCTTTCTTCAGCCTCTTACCCTTTCTCCTTGCAGGGTGTCCATGCAGAGGAGCTGTCGGCAGTGCTGTCCCTTGTGCCCAAGGCAGAGAAATTTGCCAAATTCTGGATCTGCCAGGCAAAGCTGCTGGCCCGGAGCGGCCCCTTTGACGTGTTGCAGCTGTACAGAGAAGCAGTCAGTGCTGGGGCTGAGGTGAGTGGGGCGTGCCAGCTTCCTGTGTTCACTGCCTCTGCTCTGGAGGGCTTCCTCGAGATCCAGGGGCCAGGTTTTTGAATGAGTTTAGCAGCATTAGTCACTGGTGAAAAAATCCTTTAGTGCTGCCAGTCCCATTCCATGCTGAGGGACGTGCCCATGCAGAGTGGGCACCTGGCTAGCTGTGCTGGGTGCTGATGGATCCCACTGGGTAAAGGAGAATCCTGCAGCCTCTTCCTGCTGTCCTCAGCACAGGGTGTTGCAGTGCAGCAAAAGCCTTTCCTCCTATTCAGCTGTAACTCTGGTCTCCATTCCTATGCCAGACCTGCCCTGACCCATGTTCTGCTTTTCCTGCAGCCAGTCGAGGAACTCAGGGAAACTGCTCTCAGTATTTTGAAGGATGCAGGCCAAAAATGGGAAGGTAACCTGAGTGTTGTGGGGTTGACTGGAACACGGGCAGGCGGGGGCTCCCTGATGTTGGCCAGCCGGGAAGCAACACTGTTTACAGTGTGTCTCAGCATCTCATCTCCCTCCTGATGAGGTTGTGAAAGTCTGGAATACTGATCTGAAAAATGGGACACACTGTTACTCTGCCTGGGATAGAGGCTCAGCTGGCCTCTGCAGGCAGGCACTCTGCCCCAGTCCAGAGTGCAGAGGTGTAATCCCCCCCAGCAGCTCTTGGCAACAGTGTTGGTCTTTTACTCTCATGCCAGAAGAAAAGGTGGAGGAACCCATTTCTCGGGAGCCTACAACGCCTTGTGCAGGTGAGAGGCAGCCCATAGCATTGACTCCAGGCCTGGTCGGGAGGCCCATGACCTCCCTTCACTTCTCAGTCAAGTTACGGGTTACATCTGCATCCAGGTAAGGCTGAAACTCCTGCTCCTGGTAGCACACACCCTCCATACCAGTGGTCATCTGCAGGGTTTACCCAAGTCTCTTGTCCTCTCCATAGAGGAAAGGAGTTCCTGGAAAGCCCAGAACTGAAGTTTCTGACACCCGTGCGGCGCTCACTACGGATTGAGAGGGCTAGGAGTCACTACCCAGAGATGCTGAAGGACCATGACCCTGTGGTGTCATCCCTCAGTGAAATCCTGGATGCTGAGGAGGAGACTTGTTTCTTCTTCCAGAAAAACATGGCTTTGCCAGAAGTGACAGAGCTGGAGGGTTTGGGTTCCCAACCCCTCAAGAGCTCCTGAGGGGTTCCCAGCAGGGGCAGGCTGCCTGCCCACCATGCTGCCTCATAGACATGACCCTGACTGCTCTTCCTGCCCCTCAGATGTAGGGGGCAGGGGATGACACAGAATAAGCCTGTATCAAATATCTAAATGCTGATTTTAAGTGTATTAAAACTTGCAGTAGAGTTGTGTGTGGGCTAGTGAGTGGTGTGGAGACACCAGCTGTATCTCCTGGGATTGTGTTCCCAGGACTGCCCTCAGCTACTCATCCAGGTGACATACACTCTCGTTTTCCTCCTGTAGAATGGTATCAGTTGGACTGTGATGTTCCAGGCACCTCCCAGTGTTTGAAAGCAATGTCCTGAGTAATTTGCTCTGGAACTGCCTTGTGCCCTACCTGGAGAGCATCTGTATGTCCCCTATTGAGAGGCATATATGCAGACCCAGTGTCTGGAGGTACAGGTGGTAGCAATGGCTGTGACTGAGGAGCTGGGGGACCTGCAGTGCCCCAGCAGCTTCTGCAGAGGCCGTGAGACTGACAGCAGCACCAAGGGCTGCAGAAGACCTTGGGGTGCAGCAGGCCAGGCCCCCAACTCCTGGAGGTTGGGGTCTGGGGGCAGCCGAACATTTTAAGTGCGGTTCAGGCCCCCTCTGCTGCTGTCCCTGCACTTGGAACAGGCAGTGGCACAAGGTACCAAGCAAGAGGCTGGTGAAGGGATTGGCAAGTGCTCTCTGCTGTGAACAGTGACCGTACAGCAGCTGCAGAAGGTGAGGAAGCCCTACTGTCATCCACCCTGCCCCAGCAAGCAGTGGTCCTGGCCCCATCACGCTCTTTTGCCTCCTCTTTCCCTCATGATGCACCCAAACCCAGCCTTGCTTAGCATCTCTGTTGAGTCATGGATGCTGGCAGAAGTCTCAGAGCAGTGTGCTGGAGTTCTGGCAAGGGGCTAGCTCCACTCTGTGGAGCGCTTCAGACCTGGCTCCCTCTGCAGAGGTGGGGATATCTCGAGGCTGTCACCTTCTCCCCAGGGACTTGTGTTTGTTCCAGGTGCTGGACAAGGGTTTGGGGATTGCCCTTTGCCCGCACCTCTCAGGTGCAGGGACAAAACAGTTTTCCATTAAAACAGCCAGTTCTATGTCTCTGCAGTACCAGTTTTGAGTGTCTTTTATAAATAGAAAAGGGTAGAAAAAAGAAGAGGGGAACAGCAGGTGAAGGGAGTTCCACTGGAGCAGCTGTCGCCTCCAGAGCCCCACCCCCTCCACCCAGCATTGCAGCGCTCATGGCCAGGCCCAGAGGCTAAAGGAGCAGGAGCTGCTGGGACTCCAGCTGCTGCAGTGGGGCTTCCAGTGATACTGCAGCAGTGGTACTGCCTGTTCACCCTAGTGTTGGATGGCCCCAGGCTGGCACTGAGCTGGTGGGAGAGGTATAAAGGGCACCAAGCAGATATGAATTAAAGGGGCAGGAGCTAGCAGGCTTGGGAGGGGAGGGGGGTGTGCCTCTCCTGATGCTGGGCACAGTCAGGAGAAGGTCCCAACTGCCCAGGGACAGGTGTGACAGGGGCCATGAGTCAGGGCCACCAGCCATCCTGTGGCCACCAGATGTAGTAGGTGGCCACGAGTAGCTTTGATCTGGCAGTGCAAGTGGTCCAAGGCCACTGAATGCAGCCCTCTTGTGGGTCTGGCACCTGGCATGGCAGCAGTTGGGGTGTGCTCAGGCTTCTCCATCATCTTCCTCCTCCCCACTCGAGTCCTGGGGGACCTGAGACAGTGCAGAAGGGGCTCAGTTGGCACAGTGTGGCAGGATGCCACCTTGTCCTTCTGCCCTTCTGTTCCCTGCCACCCACCTGCTGGCCAGGGTCACCATGCTGGGCCAGCCAGGGAGGAAGGGCAGTGACCGCATCCCCTGAGTCCAGGCGAGAGTGCTCCACCGTTGACTCATGGGCCATCTGTGGGGGGGGTGGACAAGGCTCCCAGAGAGAGGCTGGCACCAGCCAGCCAACGGGTTGGGTGCCCACCCAACACCTCTACCAGCCCCATTAACCCAGCCCCATGCCGTCTATTCCCCCTCAGGCAGAGAGGGAAACTGAGGCACAGTGGGTGGGTGACCAGCAGGGGCTGGGGGCTACATACCAGGACAGGAGGTGCCCGGAAAAGGTAGCTGAAGGGGTAATAGAGAAAGTTGATAAAGGAGGCAGCATAGAGGTCTGCATAGCGCATCAGCTGGTTGGCAAAGAGTGTCTGACGTGAGCCACAGCGGAAAAGGCTGCCCATCTTCCCATAGCACATGTCCATCTCATGTGTCACTTTCTGTGGGTGCAGCAGGACAGTCAGAGCATGGGAACTTCCTTCCCATGGAGGAAGTTGTGGCAGGGGGAGGAGCTGGGCTGTGTGTCAGCTGGGATAGTGCCCTGGGTGTCACCTGGATCCGACGCTTGATGGAGCTGATGTCTGGGCGCTCACTACTGCCACTATCCAAGTGCCTGGAATGGAACAGACCCAGCTAAGGGCTCACCTGAAGGGTTCCCCACAGGTGCTCCCACTCCTGCCTGTCTCCCACCCCAACCAACTCACTGGTACAGCTCAGCCAGGAAGACATCCAGGCTCCGCAGCTCCTCAAACAGCTCTGCAAGGGCAACAGGGCCAGCTCAGTGCAGGAGCATCACCCACTGCCCAGCAAGACTGACAAAGAGGGTCAGGGCATGGCCCACTGAGGCAGTTTTGCCATTGAGGGGTGTAGGAGGCTCCAGGCCACCTCCCTTTGTATGGCAAAGTCTGTGTCCCCAACCCAGCACTGCTCACCACTCTTCTCTGTCCAGACCTGCAGCTCACGGGCCAGCTCAGGAACTACCAGAAAGGTGCGCCAGCCCTGCCGCTTCTTGGATTTGAGGATGTCCCCAAAGATGTGGTCCCCCATGTAGAGGATGTCTTTGCCCTTCACACCCAGGAGGTCACACACCACATCTGAAGAGCCTGTGACAGCAGGGGGTCAAGGAGGGGGGGCGGGGGGCGTGTGTGGTCATGTTCCCCTATGCTGCCCACAGAGCCCAGACAGACCCCAGCTGTGCGCTTACCACCGGAGTAGACAGCACAGTGCTGGAGGGGGCCAGTGTATGTCCCAATGCGCAGCTTCCCTGTGTCCTGCAGGACAAGAGGACCCCAGGAGGGGGACACCGTTATATGTGCCTGCTTGGTCCAACCAGCCATGAATCTACCTTGCTGTGCCCACGGGAGCCTGCTCAGTGCTTACATGGTACCCACCACCCCAACTAGCCCTGCAGCAGGGGAGAGATCCCCACCGTGTCGACTTGGCGCAGGACGGTGCCCTCAGCAAAGAAGAGGGGCTTGCGGGTGTCCACCACAATCAGGTCGAAATAGGACCTCCAGGGGCGCTGTGGGATGTCAGCCTGTGGATGCTGGAGAGGGGATCAACAAGAGGATGCTGATGGCACCCTGCACCTCCTATCCAGCCCATACCGAGGACAGACTCACCTTGTCCTCATTGCTGAAGTCAAACAGGTAGGACATGATAGCCTGCAAAGACATCTGGCATCATCACTGCTGCTCCCAGGCAAGGCTGACCCTGCCTGTGCTTCAACACATCCCCTCTGCTTCCCCAATCCAGGGCAGGCTGGACCTCGTGGTGGGGGACATGACCCCTACTCACATCAGTGTAGGTATAATCACTGTTGGTGGCCAGGAAGACCTTCCCCACCTCCTTCATGCGGCTCAGCAGCAGTGGCACACGGGGCTAGTGAAGGGTAAGTCAGTGGGGGGGAGCATAAGGTGGGCCGCATGGAATTGACTGAGGGCAGCAGAGTAGGGAGGGGTCCATAGGGATCTGCAGAACTCACATCCTTCACCACATATTTCTCCAGGTTCTCTAGAGTCTTCTCCTTGAGGCAGCCCTGCAGAAGGGATGGGGTGGGGCTGGCCAAAATCTCCCAGGATGTGCTTGAGGGAAAACCCCAGCACTCTCAGCACCCACCACCACCAGCCCTGTGCCCATTGCACGTACAGAGAGGTGGACATGGTCCATGGCCTCACGCACATCCTGGAACATGCTGCGGAAGGACATGAAGAGATTCCCATGCTTGTAGCCGGTGTCACAGCTGCAACAGTCAGGAATGGAGGGGGTGAAGGGCCTGCCCGGCTAACGGGAAGCTCCCCACAAGATTTACTGCCTGTCCAATCCAATACCAAGCCCCCATTCACCACCTCCCTCTTACTTGACATATCTGGAGCAGTTGGTGAAAAAGTCCACAAGACAGGCATAGAGGTGGGCCTCTGTGGGGGAGTAGGTTGTGAGAGGGGGTGCAGGGCAGGACAGTACCCCAAGGTGGTGGGAGGGCCAGGACAATGGGGGTTCTCACTCACCTGTGAGGTTGAAGAGGGTGTTGAGGATGTGGAAGCGCTTCATGTCATCCCGCTGGATGAACTTGTTGGGGTAATAGTGGAGGATTTCGGCTCTGGAGAGGAAGCATGGAGCTGCACTCCACCCTGAGGGACCCCCCCTCCGACTTTGCCCTGCCCCAGGGGTGGTGAATTCCCAGACTCACCCCTTGAGGAAACGGAAGCCATGGGCACAGACCAGCAGGTTCCCGTGGGAATCCACCTTCAGCAGGTTCCCATACAGGGCATCAAACACCAGCCCCCTGCACCACACAGCTATCAGTGGGTGGGGGGGCTCATTTCCCCTCCTCTCCCATCTCTGGGCCTCCCTCCACAAACTGACCGGGTGGGGAAGGTGGGGTCATATTTGTAGGCAAGGATCTCAGGAGGGTACCCAATGGCGACAAGGTGCTCCAGCAATAAGGCAAAGGCCAGCTCCTCGTAGTCAGGGGACTTGTACACTGCAGGGGGGGAAAGAGGGATGTGGGCTGGGGCTGGGGGGAATCCCACCACTACCCCCCCTGCCTTATGGTCCCCCAAAACGCACTGGCCAAGGTGTAGTCCATGTCAAAGCCAAAGCACTTGATCTTCTCCAGCGCCAGGCTCCGGTTGACGAAGATCCTGAAGGTTACCATGGAGGAAGTTATGGGGTGAGGAGAGGTTTAAGGCTGGGAGTGGCAGACAGAAAGAGATGGGGTCGCGTTTCCCTATCCCAGTCCCTGGTCGGTGCTCCGGGAGGGTTGTGTGTTCATCCCAGCATAGGGCCCCCACAGCAAGTTATTGGAGCAGAAAAATGGGTTGTGGAGCTGGAAGTGGAGCTGGAGGAGGGAGGCGGGACTGTGGGAAGGTGGGGGATAGTGAGCCCCTGTTTGGACCTGCCCCCACCCCGGTATGTCTACATGACACCCAGAGTCTCTGTCTCCTCCCGATACGACAAGGGTCCTATCCCGTACCTGAACCCCGGGGCCTTCGGGTCCTGCTCCCTTCCCCGTGTGTCCTCCCCAAATGTCCTTCCCCAAGCCATCGCCCCGTATCCCCAAGTCCTGCTGCCCCCACTGCCCTCCAGTCCCTCCGCAGCTCCCAGCCCACCGGTGCTGGCAGTCCCTCCGCAGGGCCCGCTGGTCGCCCTGCCCCAGGCCCCGGGCCGCCGCCGGGCCCCGCTGCCCCTCGCTGCCCATCGCCACTGCCTCCGGCCACCGCCTCCGGCCGCCGCCGCTTTAACGGAGCCCTGCGGAACCGCCCCGCCCCGGCCCCCGGCCGTGCCCGGCCCCGCCTCGGGCAGCACAGCCAAGACGAAGCCGGAGTACCCCGAGACGGTGGCCTGCAAATGGCCCTGTCATCCCCTGATGCTCCGCCATGGGGTACGGACACCTCCTCACGCGTGGCCCCCGCACACGGGGAGTGCTCCCCGTGCCCTCCCTAAATGGGGCTCCCCGCTCCTCGGCCGTGCCACCACGCTGCCCCCGCCGTGTCGGGGTGCACTCCCCCACCCCCTGCCCCCCCCCCGCGGGCCCGGAGCCCTGGGCTGCTGTTTGCCCAGCGGCGCCGCTGGCAGCGGCAAGCGCCCCGCGGGGAATCATTAACTGGGGTCAGGGACCGGCCTCGCCGCCGCCCCAAAGCCGCCCCGATGGGCGCCGCGGACGCAGCGAATACGGCCCGGCTTCATAACGGGGAGATCGGGACAGGATCGGGCACCCCCGCCCTACGGGGCTGCGTTAGCGTCCCCACGCAGCACATAAAGCACCTCTCGAAACCTACGTGTGTCGCCCCATAGGACCGTCCCCCTCCCTCAGCACTCCCGGCTGCCCCCACCGACATTCTTGCGACACCCCGAGGCCGCTGACGTGAGGCCCTGGGCCCGGCCTTGACCCAGGCAGGAAGGAGCATCCCACAGCACATGGAAGGGCGGCGGAGCAACTGTTGTCCCAGGGCTGTGGAGGGACAGACACACGGCCGGACACACAGGTGGACACGCGATCACACCCACGCCTTCCCCCCACACCGGGGCCGGGGCCGATGAGAGGGGCAGCCGCCCCCAGGTGTAGGGCCCCGATAACCCAGGGCTGTTTACAGCCCCTCCCCTGATACAGGGGGCACGTGAGGCTCTTATCTTTGTCCCCAGCTCCCTCGCAGAGCACGGGGCCAAAGCAGGGAGGGCTACGGGGAAGCACCTTGGCCCCCACCGTATCCCAAAATCCCCAGAACCACAGGCAGCACTGGCATACGAAGGAAATCTTTATTAAGTTCGAGGTAGCAGCAGTGACAGGAGGCCAGAGGGCAGCCCCCAGGGCCCCCGAGCAGGATGGTGTCCACAGCACTACGGCAATGGAGGCAAAGCTGAACACTGCATAGCCTGCAAGAGGGGTATCCCATGACTCCCCAGCCCTTTGTTCTGGGGCCGGCAAGGACCAACTTCTGTCTTTCCCCCAAGAAATCACTACCAGGGGCTCAGTAGAAGTGAGAAAGTGACCCCCACTAACTGCTTATCTACAGCTACAGCAGATCAGGGGGGTCACCTGGGGGCAGATACAGCCCTGGCAGCACACCCCCCACAATGTTAGCGCCAAGACAGTTATATTTAAAAAATAAAAAAAAAAAAGATACTTCAGTGACAGCACTACACGCAGCTGGCGCAGCTGCCACCCCACAGCAGGCAGCCTCAGTGGCTCCTCAAGGGAGGATATAGCAGTGCAGTGGGAAGCAGGAGCAGTGGGAGCCCTGGTGCCGTCACAGGACAGCGAACTTGAAGACAGCCATGATGGCAGCACTAATGAGGCCGGAGATGGGGACAGTGACGAACCACGCCATGAAGATGTTTCGGAAGAGGCGCCAGTCCACTGCCTTCCTGGAGCGCAGCCAGCCCACTGAGACCACTGAGCCCACCTGCCCAAGGAGTCAGGGCATGGCTCAGCACCAGAGCAGGCATTTGCACTCCCCAAACATGCGCTCCTTCACCCCCCAAGGCCAGAGCCCTGAATCCTGCTCCAGCCTGTGGGGACCTTACAAGAGCACAAGCAGGGAGTGCAGGGCAAGGAGTTGGCACCCCTGAGGGGTGACAGGACCAGGACCCCACAGAACTTAGGTTCCCATGGCCTCTTGGCAGAGCCTAGGGGACCCTGAAAGGGGTTTTGTTCTCCCATCATGGCCCAAGTGCCCCAGGGACCCACCACCCCAAGGCTGGGCAGCCACTGCCACCTCACATTGAGATGCAAGTGGCAGAGCTGGGAGCTGACAGTGGCCAGCAGCCCAGAGTGGGGCCTCCCACACAGCTCAGCCCTTCAAGCACCAGGATTTGGGAACATTGAGCTCATACTGAGCCAAAGCTATCCCCCCGCTACCCCTCCTACCTTGCAGTGGGTTGTGCTGATTGGGAGGCCAACATTGGAGGCAATGACCACTGTCACTGCTGATGCCAGCTCAATGCTGAAGCCACTGCAGGGACAGAAAGCAGATCAGAATAGGGGACTGGATACCCCAAAACACCCAGTGGGCTCAGCTCAAAGCAGCACAGCTTGGCTCTCCAGAGCCCCAGATGAACCCCCCAGGATGCAGCGAGGTATTGGAGCCACACACACCCCAGCTCCAGCACTGAAACCCACAAGAGAAGGGAGAGTGGCTCCTGGAGCAGAACGCAGCTCTCAGGCTGCCTGGAACATCCTCTCTGCTCCATGGTAGCCCTTACCTGGATGGTGTGATGGGAGTCAGGTCCTTCCCCATCGTCTGGATGACTCTCCTTCCCCAGACCCACAAGCCAATGCAAATCCCTGCACCCCCATAGAGAAGCAGCCAGATGGGAGTTGCCACCCTGGTAGCCACATCACCCGTCTGGTAGACCAGGAAGAGTGCAACCAGGGGCCCAATGGCATTGCTGGAAGAGAAATGGGATCTGGTCTAGAGGGACAAAGGCTCTTGGCAAGATAGAATATCCCTGGAAGTGTTCAAAGGCAGGTTAGATGGTGCATGGAGCAACCCGGTCAAGAGGAACATGTCCATGGCAGGGAGTTGGAACAAGATGGTATTTAAGGTCCCTTCCACCCCAAACTAGTTTGAGTCCATGATTCTATGAGCACTCACGACAGCTAGCAGCCTCCCTGGCTCCCCCTAACTCCACTGACCTGACATCATTACCACCATGAGCGAAGGAGCCAAAACAGGCTGTGAGGATCTGCAGGAACTGGAAGAGTAGGGACACCTCAGGCTTGTCCTGCTCATGCCACTCTTCCAGGGAGCTACTGCTGCCCTTGTGGTCACTGGCACCCAGCTCTGCCTGGGCTGTGTTCAGGTCCACATCTGCAGCCGGGTGTGCATCTGCCACTGCATTGCAGTAGCTCGTGTAGCTGTCCATGCGGACCCTCTTCTTAGTGTCCACCACAGACCAGCTCAGCTTCTCCCCCTCCTCGCTGTCCCTGGCACGCAGAGAATCCAGGGGCATGCCACAGATGGCCATGGTGTAGGAGGTATAGCTGTTATTGCGCCGCAGGGGTTTGTCCCCCGAGTCCCCCATGCAGTCCCCCATCTTGGCAAGGTGCAGCTTGTGCAGCAGCTCCTTGTAGAGGCCAGAGTCCTTGTGCACAGTGTGGTACTGGTATTGCCCACCTGAGCCCAGCTGGTGGCCCACTGCCTGGCTCAGGTGGACCAAGTTGCCATTGGGCAGCCGTACAGCTCCTGCCAGCAGGGACAGCAGGTGGAAGGGTTAGCACCAAGGGGTGCTTGGTGTTAGGGAAGTCTTACCATGCGTATCACCCCGTGCTACTCACCACTGTCAATGCTTGTTTCCTTCAGGTCGAGGCTGGGAAGCCTCTCCTGCTCCGGGGCTTCCTCCAGCTCCCCCAGGTTGAAGGAGACCATCTTCTCCTCCACCACTGCGCGGGGGGGGACAGCCGACCCTGCATCATCAGCAGGGCCCTTGGCATCCCCCAGGGGCATCTTGGCCTCCTCTTGCTCCTCCTTTGGGCAAATGTTCTTCTCCATCAAGGGGCTTTCAGAAGGACTTGATTTTATCTCTCCTGTGAAGAGGGGCAGCCTTTCCACCACTGCACCCAGTGCCAGCAGCAACAAGCCCACACCCTTTGCCACTCAGATTTATGGCAGCTAAATAAAATTTACAGCTCCTCCCCATCCTGAACTTTGGAAACTGCTGGACAGTCAGACCTTGTCTTGGGCACAACAGCCAAACCATCTAAGCCAGCTCATCCCCTATTTTTAGACACCCCCACCCACACGGGGTGTGGTGAACACCATTATGGGGCTTTTTGGGCCATGTTTGTCCCATCCCTGTGGCCAGTGGGATGCTCTAGACCCACTTTTGGAGTGGCTATGACCCCTACAGCTGACAGAAAGGTACCCAGAAGAGCCCAGCTTCTCTACCAGCCCAGCAGCACCAGCCTGGGCTCCTCTCCAGCTTCCACTGGTGGATGACAAACCCAAACAGGAGCTGGTCTCCACCACCCAAAGGCAGCCTGGTTTCCTGTCTAGCCTAGGGAAGCAAGCCAGCAGCACCCACCCGTGGAAGCTGAGGCCGTTCCTCCACCTCTAACAGGAAAAGCACGTTTTCTCCAGGTGAAAACATGAGGTCTGTTCCTTCAGACAACAATCAAAACCACTGTCTTGTCATAAACATGACCATTTCCCTGTCATTTTGTTTCCTTCAAGGGCTGGTTTGTGGAATTAACCCCTCATCCTGGCATCCAGTCCCAGCAGAACTATCTCTCTGTACATGCGCACTTCCTCCCAGGGATGCCGTGGGCAGGCAGGGAGCATGTCTGACAGGCAGAAGAGCCCACCTCACCTCACAGGCAGGAGTTAAGTTAAACAGCTGGAGGATTGTCAAGAGCAGCCATAAAGCTGTTAGTCACACCCCAATTACACCAGCACAAGGACATCCCCTCATCACCAACTCCCTAGGCCCCAGCTTGCACACATCATTGATATTCAGGACCACATGCAGTTCCAAGCACTGCTCTGGAGGCAAAGCTCAGGGCTGATCCTTTGGATGCCTTTCAATAGTGTTTTGGGTCTTTTGCTACAGGGAAAGGATTTAATTTAAACTTGTGATCTGCGTCAGCCAGGCCAAGGACTGCTCAGCAGATATGAGAAGATTAAAGGTTACAACAGGCACATTGTCTCTTGCCTTCTCTCTCCTCTATTAGAGTGGGACAAGCTGTCTGATACTGCCCACAGCAGCTCCAAGAGAGATCACCCCACAGATCAGTCAGCCCCAGACACTGCACAGCAGCCCAACAGCTGCTCCTGGAGGGGTTTTGGGTGCCTGGGGTGGGAGCAGGCAGAGCCCAGTGTGATGAGTGCCCCAATGACTCAAGAGTAGGTTAGTCCCTGAATGAAGATGAGGATTCCGCTAATGACAGCCCCACAGCTAATGGGATCTCCCACTGGGAAGAGAACTCGGTTAGCCAGAGCGTGCCCTTCCCCAAGGATCGCAGAGGGATGCAGTACTTACGGTCGATTTTCTTCTTCATTCTCGGACATACAAAGAACCAGACGACGAGAGCACAGACAACAGCACTCCCCGCCGAAATTAGCAGGATACCCCACAGAGGAAGTTTGTCAAAGCCCAGCACTAGGAAATAAAACAACGGATCTTTGAAAACCTCTGGGCAAAACCCTCCTCAATACATGACTTTGGTTTTCCCAGGCATAGGGACTCCATCACCTGCAACAGTCCTGAGCTAATCCACCTGCCAGGGAGAAACACTGCTGGGAAGGCATCACTGACCATGCTGAGACTGCAGATATACTCTCTGAGTCCCCCAGGTCATATCACCATCAGCAGCTGACCCTTCACAGCCTCCTCCCCCAGCCAGACCCTGTATGCCCTGGGGGTGTATGCCCCAGGCTCCACACAGCTCTTGTCCCCTCATTTGCTGCAATGTCAAAGGAAAAAACACCTCCCAGTGTGTCTGCTGCAGCACCAGTGCTGCTTCCCTGCTCTGGAGAGCAGACTGAACCTTGGGATGCTCCCCCTGAAGCTCACCAGCCCCTCCAGCTGCTGGGGAGGGCAGCTCTCCTGCTCCAGGAGTCAATGAAAATTTAGGCTTCATGGTATCTGAGGTGATACATGACCCACTTAGGAGCATTCTCACAGGCAGCCTAACTTCGAGCAGAGAACTGGCATCACGTAACCCCAAGCAGGTGCTTGTGACTATCTTAACCTTAGATTTGCTGCTGCAGTGACTTACTGCTCCTGAAGCAGCCCAGACACCTCACCCAAGCACAGGTCTGCCTGCAAACCCTGCGCTCAAGCAACCTAGAGCTCACTCTGCAGTTCATGGCCCAGGATAAACATAGATCTACTTTGGACATGGCCAAGTGATTTTGGAGCAGCCCCAGTGCCCCCAGCAGCACCACTGCAGGCCTGTCCTCCTCTCCCCCACGTTAGGGAGCCCAGAGAAGGGGAAGCTGACATCCTTCCAGAAAATTTTCCAGCCACTGTTTACAAAGCAAACCTGCCAGAGCGAGCACTGCCTGCCCGCATCCCACCTCCAGAGGCTCCTCCACAACAGGAAACCCACACTCACACCAAAAAACAGCTCAGGCCATGTCATCCCAGCAAATAACAGAGGTGACGGAGCCTCTGGCTCCGTGGGCAAATCCGCCTGTCCCTGCTAAGCCCTCTCTTAGCTCTGCTTGTGACCTGTCTCCTGCAACACAGCACCTTAGTTTGGCTTTCCCAACTGAAGCTCAGACTGTGCAGCACACGGGCCAGCTCTTCTCAACAAGAATAATTAGCTTGTTTTTAGGGACAGGATGAACCAGGAGGTACAACACCATTCCCTGCTCCTAGCCCCACTACCAGCTGCCTGAAGAGTCTCTTCAGCAGCCAGCAGATATCCAAGTTTTAGCACAGGTAAAGAGTTAATGGGAAGTCATGTTATTGGCCAGTCCTGGGAAGTCTAAGGAGAAAGGTCTGGAGGAGTTTAGTTTGAGCAGGTCTCTTTGGTTGGGCAACTACCTAGCCCAGACAGTGCAGGCTAGCCTGCCGCCTTCTGTAACCGGCACAGGCCAGCCGCCTTCTAGGAGATCTCAGCCCTGTAAAGCAAAAAAGGGGTAAATCGTGCATTTAATGGAGGCTTTAGAAAGAATTTCAAAATTCAGGTTCAAGCATTCTGCTGTGCACTTACAGGGCGCCCCAGTGTACATGATGGAGAAGAGGTTGATTCCCACAGTGCAAGCATAGAAGACAGGCAAAGCTCGCAGGCCGTTGGGAACAGGATCTGCCTGGAAAACACATATCAGTGCTGTAGAGAGGTAGACTGGAGGGCTGTGCAGCAGCTAAGGAGCAGCTTAGCAACAGATTCTTTCCAGAAGGGGTTTGTGCCCTTAGTCACCTACAGATGACAGCTCCTAACAGCCTCTAGGGAACAACCCACAGTCAAATGCCCCCCAGCTACGATGTCAGGAGGTAGCAAAATACCTGGGGTCCCACAAGGCTTCCCCAAGAGCTAGCGCAGGCCCAGACAAGGGTTCCAGCACTCCCAAGCCTGGAACAACTCATCTCTACCTGGCATTTGAACCCTCTCCCTGGCTCCCCAAACTGCCACCTCCACTTACATTTTTCCTTCAACTCCCCAAGAACTTTCAAAGCTTTTATCCCCTTCCAGCTGACTTGGACAAAATAAAAAATCCATTACTCACAGAGGAGCTTATATGACCGCATACCTGGCAGCAAGGCCCTCACCCCAGCAGCAGGAGCATTTAATCCCCACTGCTGCCCAGCAATTGGGATTTGGCATCAGGACAAGCACACCAAGTCTTCCTGAATGCCAAAGCAGCATGGAGCAACTGGACTGCTCAGCACCAAAATGGAGCATGAGAGGGCCAGCCCCGCTTTGGGAGGCTGGTTACACAAGATTACTGTGACAGTGGTGTCACTGAGCTGTTTTAAAGGGCTGCTAGTGATAAGATCTTAACATCTCTTGAATGCTTGAATCGTTAGATGCAAAACTTAAAGGAATTTAACCTCAGATATGCAGAAGGTTTCCCTGCATAGCTGGGGTCCCAGGTGGAAGGAATGTGGTTTCCCTAGCCCCAGGAAAGATTTTGTCCCAGCTGAGGAAAGCCATGGGTGTGGATCACCACCTTCACCTGCAGCCTACCCCAAATTAAGAAGAAATCCTTACACCCGGATTTTGGAAAAGGCCAACTGACAGCTCTGGTCTACTTCATTACTGGGAAACAGGGCTGTTCCTGCTGAAGCCAGGCAAGACAACTCCAATGTTTCAGAGGGGAGGTGATGCCCTAAAACCCTCAAGGTCCACTCTGTGGAGTGGCCACAAGCCCCATTTTCTCACATCTTCAGCTCTCAAAGAGCATCCCTGGTGCTAACACACACACTCCAGGATGTGCCAGGAGAAGCCCTGGTGACCATAAGCCAACCAACGAGTCCATTGAGAGCAGCCAAAAACCCCAAAGTGTCAGAAAATAGAGCAGATAGCCCTTACCTTACAAAGGATGAACCTCTGGACAAGGAAGAACAGGATAGCAGACATGATGCCCGAAAGAAGGGGTGAGATGAACCAGGACAACACTAGAAAGCAGGAGGCACAATCAGCATCCTGCTGCTAGAAAAGGAAGCCCAGGGACACATGAGGTCCACGGCTGGGGTGGTCCCACCAGCTGGACTTACCAATCTTCAGCAACTCAGACCATTTGACACCTTTTTGCCCTTGGGCCACCAGTGAGAAGCCAATGGTCGCTCCAACGATGCAGTGGGTACCAGAAATGGGGAGCTTCAAGAATGAAGCCATCAGCTGCCACACAGCAGATCCTGGAAAAGAACCAGCCTACTAAGAAAGCCATCACCAGGGCACTCTGGGACATCCTGCCCCTACACTGTGACTTCCCTGCTCCTTACCAGACATGGCACTGATTGAACCTGCCATCAGCAGCGTGGAGTTGTACATCTCTACGTCAATCAGGCCCTTCCGGATGGTCTCACTGACCTTGGCTCCCAACAGGACAGACCCTACCGTCTCAAAGATGCTGGCCAGGATGCAGGCCTGCCGCAGAGTCACGACCCCTGAGCCCACAGCCGTGCCGAAGGAGTTAGCCACGTCGTTTGCACCAACAGAGAAGGCCAGGATGAAGGCAATGATGAAACCCAGGACCAGCATCCAGAGGTAGTCAGCCATGGGGGCGGTGAGCACCGCGGGGGTCGGTTCCATGGCGGGGGTGGGGTGATGGGTTAATAAATTAAGCATAAAATTAAATAGACGGATCGCTATAGGGCACGGGGGGTCTGCGACGTCCTACGGGCCAGTCTGTCGCAGGGACTGGGGGCTGGGTGCCGCGCCATGGTCTGCAACGCTCTTCATCCTGCGGGAAAGACAGAGCTTAGCAGGGTGAGCACCGGATACCGGCCCTTCCCGCCGCCGGTAACGGCCGCTACCGCGCGCGCCACCGCCCCCTCCCGCCGCCATGTGTATGTGTGTCCGCCTCCGCCCGTCACCTCCGCTCACCGGCTGGGCTGGTCCGGGCCAGGCCCCGCTAACCAGGAAGCCCCAGCTGCGGTCCTACTTCGCTGCCGCTCCAGCCCCGTTCTCCCACTCCACTTACAACCGGTCCCCACCGGTATCGCCTGCCCCCGCCGCCCCGACTGACGCGGCCACAGCGCCCGGCGCACTTTAACACCGCCCTCCGCCGCCACGTGACCTCAGCCCCGCCCCTCCCGCGGGGCCGGGCATCACCCTCGCTGGCCATTGGTCCGCTCGGGAAGGGGAAGGGCGGGGCCGCAACGCCATTGGGTAGCGCCGAGCACAGACCCGGGCCTAGCCCCGCCCGCCCGCGCGGGCACCGCGCCTGTGAACCACGTGCACGCTCACTGTCGGCCGAGGTGGAGGGACGGCAGCGCGGGCACCGGCACCGGCACCGGCACCGGCATAGCCCAGCCCAACCGTGGGCTGACTCGACTCTGGCACGGCCCAGCACTGTGTGGCACATCCTGACGCACATGTGTGCTCTGCCCTGGCATCGTCTGACTCAGCCCTGCACGGGTGTGGCCTTGACTGGGTTCGGGCACATCTGGCACGACTTGGCAGCAATGTGGGATCTGCTCCACTGTGGCACGGGCACAGCCCAGCACGTGTAAAGACCCAGGCCGGGCTCTAGCACAGTCCGATGCTTCGGCATGGATGTGGGTCCGTGTGGGTCTGGCCCACATGTGGAACAGCTCTGCTCAGCTCCAGCATGACCAGCCTGAGGCAGGCACAGCAACAGTGCTGCACCAGCCCAGGCAGGCACCGAGCTGCTGATCACTGGGGTGGCACTCCAGTGTGTCTCAGTCCCACTGTAGCTCTGAACTGACATCACGCATGGACCTTGGGCCTTGTGCCTGCACTGGTTGACACCAGCACCCAGCAACAGTCCCAATCTAGGGGTACCCACCGGCCTCAGCAAGGGCCACACATGGGGACTGAAACCAGTACCCACCAGGACCAGCTGTGGCACCAGTGTCCACAGTTGTGTGGTGGCAGCTCAGGGTATCCTGCAAGGTCCCAGGAGATTCCCAGGAGGTTCAGCTGGGTCCCCCCCAGCACCTCCAGCCTGGGTGACACAGGCAGGGGTGAACCCCTGCACACGGCTAGCACGCAGCCCTCTGTGAATATGTGCACACACAGCCCTGTATGCACATGCTGGGGGTACACGTGTGCCCTGAGCAGAGTGAGCGCCAGTGCCCATTTCCACCTTGCTCTGATCATTGCCCAGCAGGAAGCATGGCTCAGTGGTCAGAGGCCACAGGCAGCCCCAGGGCAGCGGGTCAGCCGGCACGGGAAGCTGGGGTGTCTGGCCAGGGGTTGTACTGCCACACGGGTCAGTGGCTGGGGGCTGGCTGCAGCTGGGCCATCGCATGCCATCGCGTCATGGGGACAGTAGTGACAAGGGGTTTCAGATGGCACCCGGTGCAGGGGGGAAGTGGCCAGGGTGCCCCAGCTTGCTGCATCGCTGCCCTTGCGTCACCCGGCCAGAGTCCGTCCTGTGTCCCCATGGGCCCTGTGTCCTGGACCACGTGCAGCACTGGGTTCACAGAGCCACAGCACGGCCTAGGCTGGGCCGGGGGGATAAGGAGGGACGTGTACCTGGAGCATGGGGATCCCTTGCCACTCTCAGCTCACCAAAGCAGTAGCAGGGGATGACCCCACACCTTTACCCAGTTCCCACTCCTGTCACCACTGGGTGACAGGGGACTGGGTGTCCCCATCTGCCCTAGGTGCATGAACTGGGGAGGAAACTGCGGCAGGAGTCCCTGGATGAAGCTGGGAGGACCCATGTTCTGGGCCCCCAGGTCCCATAACCCTGTACCCCCAAATCTGAGAAGGGATCCAGGTGTGTCTACACCCCTGCAGGGGTAGAGGCAGGTCTGGGGAGCAGTACTGGGAATACAGGGTGCAGCAACAGGTACATGGGGTGCAGCACAGAGTATGTGGGATACACTACCAAACATGGAGCACAGTGGCCAGGTGTGGAAGGGTGTAGCACTGAGCAAAAGGGGGTACAGCACATGGGGAGCAGCATTGATCACATGGGTGCAGAACTGAATAGATGGGGTGCAGGGCCAAGGATGTGCTGGGAAGGAGCAGGCTGGGTGGCCCTTCAAGATGCCCCCAGGACAATACATTGCAGGGGAGCCTTGGACCTTTGTCAGCTTCACTCCTACAGTGAACCCTGCTCCTAAGGAGTGCGACTGTGACACTGGAAGCACTTAAAGCAGTGAGGCAGCTCTCTGGGAGCTGCTGGGAAACACCCTGGGAAGCACTCCAGCCTGTGCCCATCTCGCATACAGACCCAGGGGCCACATCTCCCTGCCTCAGTAACACCAGTAAGTCTATAACTCCTGCATTGGGAGCCATTGATGGATGCTGAGCCTGCCCTGAAATCCACCTGCTTTGCATCAGCACTCCCAGTCCTGGTGGTGGCTTTGACCTGTAGGTCCCTGCACATGCCCTGGTGTTCAACAGCATCATTGGGCATCCCAACACTCGTTGGCACATTATAGACCTCTTAAGTGTCACCAGCAGTCTCTGGAAACCCCCAGCACCACAGTGATTGGTACCCCTGCCTACCCAAGATCAATTCCTGACTGGTCCTCTTATTTCATGTTATCCTACTCTGTTGTTAATTTGTAATAAATTAAAAATCATTTTCCTGAGTCAAGTGTTTTGCCCATGACTTAACTGTTGAATGATCTCTCTCCTTAACTCACCCCAAAAGTTGTTCCACTGCTCACACCCCTGCCACATGTGCCTACGTCACCCCTCCCTGTATCACCAGCTGTGAGAACTTACACGATCCAGATTCATCAATAGCTTGGTTTACTGGAGCAACAGGAAAGCAGGTTCAGAATAAATGCATGAACCACATTAAAATGTAATGACAAGAGGTATAGAACAGAATATATATAAAATTTGTGTTGCTGAAGGCTGGGAAGCACTCAGTGCCTGTTCTGGACAGGAGCCAGACACAAGGGTCCTGTGGCAGAGCTCCACAGGGGATGCCTGTACAGGCAGCCCACCTTTTCTTGGTGTCCCAGTAAGCTGGGATGGAAAAAGCCCTGTCAAGGTCTGCCACAGCTCACTCATTCAGCTCCTTTCCTTGCCATGCATTTCTCCAGGAGATGGTGCCCAAGCATATGAAGAAATCTCACTGGGTGCCTCTCCTGCATGAGACCCCTTCCACTCACTGCATGCTGGTGAATCACTGGCAAAGGCATTAGTGAGAACAAACTTGAATCACATTGTAGATAAGGTTGAAAGGGACAACAGAGGGGTCATCTGGTCCCACTTCCCTCCTCAAGCAGGGTCATCCAGAGCACATTGCACAAAACTGTGTCCAGACAGTCCTGGAATATCACAAGTGGGTGAGACTCCACAGCCTGGGCAGTCTGCTCCAGTGCATGGTCACCTGCATAGAAAAGTTCTTCCTCATGTTCCTCATGTTCAAGTGGAATTAATATGAATTTGCAAAAAACACAGCAAAGGGTCACTGTATTGCTTATACAATAAGCATGGATAGTACATATAGTGAAAATCAAGTTAGAATCAATTAGAATCAGTGGCAAGTTAGATTCAGTGACATCGTGAGGTTTCCCACACCCTCTCAGTACCCAGGGCTTGCAGTGGCACCCATGGGAGTTTGCTGCCAGTACAACACAACTGATTGTGCTGCTGCTCTTTATTTATACTATTCCAAATATTCTGTTGGCTTCTGTCCAGCTGTCCGGGTGCTCTGAACTGGCTCAGGAAGCTGCGAGGCGCCTATGGAGAGAGGAAGCTGCTGAGGTCCGGCCAGGGCACAGGGTGAGTGTGAGGGTGCAGAGCAGCACTGGGCACCCATGAGCTGTGGGCATCTGCTGCACAGGGGAGCTGTGGGCACAGAGAACTCTAGGCAGAGCATGGAGCGCCAGCTCACAGCACCAACCTCCACAGTGACTTACTGGGCACCCAGAGCACCAGAGCTCAAAACGCCTCATGCCATGCAATACCAGTTTGGCAGCACCCCTCTGCCCCACCAACTCACTTTCTCCTCTTCCTCCACAGATGGAGCACACAACACAGCACCATTCCCAGCAGCATCGAGCCAAGGACTGCCACGATGCCTTCGATGCAGTAGTTCTGGAAAGAATTTGCATCCGCAGCATTTGTGTCTGCTCTGCCCACCACAGCGTTTGGGTCTTCTCCATTATCCACAGCGTTTGGGTCTGCCCTGCTGTTTCCAGCACTGGCGGATCTCCTGCTGACAGCGCTGTTGAGGCTCAGGCTGTTCACACCTGGAGGACCAATTGTGCACGTTAGTGTGTCCTGCACACCTCCGGCAATCTTACCAGAAGGCTGACATTGCCAATAAATGTTCTTTCCCACTTCACTAGCATCTCTGAATGAGGAAACATCCTGTGGTGGCAACATTTCCATGGCTTCAATAGAAACCAAGGGAATTCCCAAAGGCCTAGCAAGTCCCTGCTCTCTGGACCTTCTCTCCTCTCAGCTTTGCTTACGCTTTGGAGTGGCCACAATCTAGTTTTTCCAGTGTCTCCCTTTGCTCCCTGTTGCTGGGGATTCTTCACATGCACCCACAGTTTCTCTTGTGCTCTGGCCAGGGATGATCTGTCTGGGGCAAACACTCTGTGTCCCTGTCATCTGGAGACACAAGTGGCAGTAGACATTCTGGACCACCCTTGCAGCTCACCGATACCTGCAGGGCATGACAAGGAGGGTCCCTGCAGTGAGGGTCTGAGGTGTGCGCAGGGGGGGCTATGGCATGCCCCTATATGCACCTGAAACCTCTGCTGCCCAATTGTGCTGGTTAGGAGTGACCTGTACCCACCTCCTAGTATCATCTTCAGCTCCCTCAGGATTTCGTGTAGCACTTTGGATGTCTCTATGGAAGATTGTCCCCTTCCATCTTGATACTTTGGACCTTAATAGAAAGAATAAAGTTGCATTTTCCCCCCAGCACCCACACCCCAAGGGGATGCAGTCAGGCCCTTTAGGTATCAGGGAGATACCTGAACCTTCCTCTCTCTTATTGTCTTTTCTGCAGTATGGGGCAGCATTTGCCTGCCCCCAGTTTTCAGGACTTGTTTCCCACTTACATCCTGTGGCAGGACTGCCCAGTGCCTGGATAATTTTGAAAGCATTCCTATATTCCTGGCATGGGGACCTTCCCCAGGGTTGGCCAGCACTGTCGAGGATCAGGGAAAAGTAAAGCCTCAGCATGGCTCAGGCACAGAGTTTTCAGGAGGATGATGTAGGGTCCCCTAAGCCATGCCAATCTGAGAGTGCACCCCTTTGGACCCCAGTTCCAAGGAGGGATCTCCCTCTGTTAGGGCCTCTAGGGTCTCACAGCAAGTGAGAGGATGCAAGTGCTGGGGGAGGGATGTAAGATCCAGTGCCACATTTCCCATCATTTGCTGAGGGATGTCTCCAGGTGGCCTCATTCTCAAAAGAGCGAAGTTCTGAAATCCCTGAGAATGGAGTGTGAGAGGTGGTAAGCATCTTGCTGCACCCACAGTGTCCGACTGTGTGTCCCTGAGACAGCAAGAGCAACGACCTGCACCCCAGAGGTGACAATCACCCCAGAGCCACTCCTGGCTGTTATCAATGCATTCTGGCCCTGCACTGGCACAGTTTGGCACCAGGGCAGAGCCTGCAGACACTGGGGATCTCGGCAGATGCCGCTGAATGGCCAAAGGACAATGATTACCCAACACACCTGTGGTGTGAAAGGCCCTGGTGTTTTCCCCAGGAACTGGCACTGTCTGATGGCCTTCCTGAGGTGCTTTCTCCTGCGCAGTCTCACGCTCCAGTGCTTTAGAGAGAAAGTGTGTCAGTTGAATTCCAAGTCACTGTTGCTCATCAGGATCTGTCAGAGCTGGGTGCTGGCCCTGGCATGCCCACCTACCCACTGCCTGTGCTCGCCACGGAGCAGCCCCAACATCCTGGGCTGGCAGGGCCACCAGGAGGAGGATCAGAGTCAGGGCCCACCCTGCCTGTACCATGATGCAGCTGCTGCTGCTTCTCCTGCCACTGCTGCTCAAGCTCGTGACACCCAAGCTACCCTGCACAGCAGGGCCTGGCTTTGCAGCTCCACAGGGCGCTTTGTGACCTCATGGGGTCTTCTACCAGCAACATTCTGCCATCTCCATGGGGGGCCCAAGCATTCCCCAGATATTCCTGCTGGTGACGGGTCAAGCAGAGACACCAGATTCAGTCTAGCATACATAGGGTTCTCTGCAGATCTGCTCTAGAAAACTCTGCAGAGACTACCTGGGCTTTCACCTGTGTCCAGAGCAAATCCCAGTGCTCCTGGAAGTGCCTGAGGGTATCAGGCAGCTGCTGGTGTGGACCTGCCCTGAACATGGGACAAACACTTCCTGGAGTTCCCTCGGAGGAGTCAGGAGCTGGCACTTGGGAATTATCTCAAACCCTTCATGCCCCACATTAATCATTAAAAAGGACTGTCAGCTGGCAACTAATCACCATGAAGCTGTTCACTTACTTTGCCCCTCATGGAGTAAGGAGCATACTCAGGAAGGCAAAGAAAGTAGAACTTGTGGGCTGAGATAAAAACAGTTTAATAATTGAAATGCAGTAAAATAATCAGTGATAGTAATAATAATAAAAAATAAAAATAAAAAGAGGAGATGGTGAGAGGTAGAGAACACACAAGATGATGTGCGGCGGCGGGGCCTGGGCGCCCCCTGGAGGCTCGGAACGGGTCCTGCAGTCCGCCCCCGCCTCCCCGCCCGTGGGGACCGGGGACAGGTGGGACATGGAGGGTATGGGGAGTGGGACGCTAGGGACATGAAGGCGCGAGGTCTGGGCGTGCCATGGTGCTGGGAGACGACAGGAGGCCCCAGCGGTGCCGCTAGGGGGCCGGGATTGCCTTGGAACCCTCAGCGGGGCGGGAGGGGCCTCTCGGGCGGCCGGAATACATGTGCGCGGGGCGGGTTCCGGGCGGACCGGAAGCGCGGCCGAACTCGTTGCCGTGACAGCGGTCCCTGGGCCGCCATGGAGGCCGCGCTCACTGACATGTACGACCAGGCGCTGCTGGGCATCCTGCAGCATGTCGGCAATGTGGAGGAATTCCTACGCATCCTCTTCGGCTTCCTCTACCGCAAGACCGACTTCTACCGGCTCCTCCTTCGGCCCGGGGACCGCCTGGGCTTCCCGCCCGGCGCGGCGCAGGCCATGGCCCTGCAGGTACCGGCGAGGCCCAGGGGGACGGCGCGGCCTGGCCTTGCTGGCGGCCGGCGCCGTCCCTGCCGCGGAGCCGAGCCGAACGGGCCATGTCTCCCCGGCTGGGCGGTGTTCGTATTGGGCCGGCGGCGGGGTTAGGTCTGAGCAGAGTGGGGGGATGCGGGGCGGGGGGCGGGCAGCACAGCAGCCCGCGGGGCACCGGCGCTGCCTGGAGGAGCGCAGAGGAAGGCAGGAGAAGTCCTCTGAAGCGGGGGGAAGCGTCACCCTCATAAGAAGATGAGGAGCCTCGGAGGCAGGCGGGGACTGCGAGATCCCGGTGGGAAGAGCCGAGTTGCGACGTCAGCTCGGAGCTTGGCACCGGGAGTACCGGGCCAGGGTGGTCTCAAGGAACTGCAGCCAGGAGCCGTGGGAGCAGACAGCCCAGAGAGAGGCAAGAGGCAGATAAGGACCCGGGAGTCATGGGGAGAGGCAAGTCTGGGCTCTCAGCGAGAGCTTGTGGCCAGCATTGTGCTCTCTGTTGTGGTCTCTCTTCTGGACGGGAGGGAGCAAAAGCCCTGACCTGCCTGGTTCGGTGTTGGAGCAGCTTTGACTTGGGGTCCTCTGGCCTGTTATTAATCTTCACTGGCAAGAAGGAAACGAGCTCGTAAAACTTAGAGTGAGGCTGGGTTTAGGGTATTTGCTCAGACTGAGTGAGTTTTCCTTCCCAGGTGCATCAGGCCTGGCTTGTCTCAGGGGGACAGGAGTCCTGCCCCTCCCTGCAGTGCCCCGTGGCACCCCATGGGGGTCCTCATTACTCCCAGGGGTAGCTCCTGTTGGCCTCTCTGGATTAGGCAGACCCCAGAGGGGGCTCAGGCTGCAGAGAAATGGCATGGAGCTCAAACTATTGAGCAGAAGGGCAGTGCTGACAGGGTTCCTGTCTGGTGTTGCCCCAGGACTTTCTGGGGCTGGGCACAAGGAAAGAGGTGCAGTGTTCTTGCTGTGGGAAGGTGTTAGTCAGAGTGGCCTCATGGCTGCAACCAGAGGTACCCAGAGTGTGGGGACGGTGTGGAAGGGGCTCGTTCCTCCTCATCCTCGCTCAACTGCACTCCAAGGGACACAGTTCTGAGGTGTTGCTTTGTATGATCCATGCAGGGCTGGTACTCACCTCACCCACATCCTTCCCTCTGCTCACTGCCTAGGGAGGAAAGCTGGGGTGAGCGGCACAATCTTCTGTCCTGTTGTGTTTGTGCTGGCAGGAGCTCTCCCTGGGCCATTTTCTTTGTCCTGCACCTCCTGGACCCAGAGGAAGACTTGAATCGAGCAGATGTGCCAGTCCACTGCTGGAAGCACTAGATCTGCCTCCAAAGTATTCCTGAGAAGTGAAGGAGGGCTGTGTTTGATGCTTGCACACTTTTTAGAACATGTTTACAGTGCCAAAGCCCTGGCACTTGAGTGGGAGAACTTGCAGCCCTTTCAGGAAGCAAATGCAGGTCTGAGTGGCCATCACCCCTTGCTGCAGATGCTGTTGTGGGCTTCACTTCTGACCTCCAGCCTGCGCTGGGGAGGCATGGCCGGAAGCCAGATGAGGGGTAGGATTACATCTCCTGGGATCACATCTTCTTCTGCACCTGATTATTTGGGCACAGGCAGTGCTAGGTCAATTGTCCTGCAACTTCTTCTGGGGCAGGTCATCCTGTTTGCGTGTTGGAGACTTTGAGTCCAGGCTTGCAAATGGTCAGTGGGTGAGCCCTGGGAGGCTCATGGGGTAAGGGGAGGCTCTCTTGGAGCTCCCTCCCAGCCAAGAGCTGAATCTCACCACTCTGTTTTCCCTGGAGTAACCAGCCCTCTTCCCAGGCTAGGGTGAGGTTGGCTGTGAGAATATAATCCTAGAAGCAATTCCAGAATGCTTCCAGGGGTTTCTGAGATGTGCTTGACATGGCCATGGGACTTTCCAGTGAGTCACCAGCTGTTTTTGTTGGTGACTGAAGCAGCTCAGGGTAGGAACAGGACTGGTGCAACACCAAGCCTGCTGAACACATGGCTGGGAGCTCTTGCCAGGTTCTGGAGCAGGTTCCAGAGCAGGCTCTAGACCACGTTCTAGGGCGCTTCTAGACCACGTTCTAGAGCGGTTCTAGATAACGCTCTAGATGTTCTAGAGCGGTTCTAGAGTGGGTTCTAGATCACGTTCTAGAGCGGTTCTAGATCACGTTCTAGAGCGGTTCTAGATCACGTTCTAGAGCGGTTCTAGATCGGGTTCTAGAGCGGTTCTAGATCGGGTTCTAGATTGGTTCTGGGTTAGGTTCTAGAGCAGGTTCTCTGTATGTGGTGCAGAGAGAGGAAAAGCAGGAAGGAGTAGGTACCCCAAGTGTATGATGCTGCTCCTTTCCTTCTCTCAGCATTCCAGGCAGAGCTGGAAGTTCTGCTCACTCTGTTTGCTCTTTCTCTCCCAGGCATTCCGAGTGTTTGAACGGATGGCCAGGCAGGATGATGAGAAGAGGCACCGGGAGCTGGAAGCAAAGCTGAGGAAGAAGGCGGAGGAGGAGGAGGCAGCTGCAGCCGCTGAGAGGGTGAAGCTGTGCCCTGCAGCTCAGGAGATTGAGGTGGAGACAACGGAGCACGTCCCAGCAGCAGATGCTGGGGAAGATGCAGGCACACAGGAATCAGCTGCAGCCCACGGTGCCGCAGCCCCCAGCCCTGTGTCTGTGGAGCCTCCAGGGGCTGCTGCTCTAGCAGAGCTGCCCACGTAAGGGTCTCTTACTTTCTTCACACTCCTGGTGGGGGGAGGCAAAACCCTGGACAGGGTAACCACTGTTTGCTGCACAGCCCTTTTTGGGTTTTGACCTTCCTCTGCAGACTCAGACCCTCAGGAGGTTATGAGGATTTCTCTTGCAGCCTTCCAAGGCCAGAAGCATTGTTTAACTCCCCACAGGAGGGCAGCAGTTGTCCTGTGGGTGATTCAGGATTTCCCACATTGCTCTGAGCTGGGGAGGTGGCATATCCTGTACGTGGCCCCACAAAGCTGGGCTGGGCAATATGGCTTCTCCACAAACTGTTTGTGGTGTACCTGTCCCTTTTCTGGCACTTGCTAAGGCTCACCTGGAAGTCCTGGCACCAGTCTGTGACCTTTTTGTTAGTGATGGACTCCCTGGCATGCTTGGAGACATCCCAGCAGCCATCTGGTTGCAGACATGGATACCTGCAATACCTGCAAGTTGGTGCTGGCAGGCCTGGCCATGGTGGTTTGGAGCCCTCTAGAGGTTTCTGGCCCAGCCCTTGGCTCAGAACAGGGCCAGCTTTGAAGACAAAACAAGTGCTGCAGAATTTTCTCTTTAGCCAGGCTTGGTGGCTTTCCAGCAGTGCCAAGCAGCCTCCATTTGTGCAGAAATGTCCTTGTGTCAAAGTCCTTCCATAGCTTCTGGAACACTTCCAGTCTGACTCCACTGAGCAGTGAGATGTGAACTCCGGAGGGCCAGCATGGCCTCTCTGGACTACGTACCTGAATGCAGGTCATGTTCAGGGTTCACTCATCCTTCCCTGGCATCACTTTGACCCTGAGCCAAATTAGAGCTGGCCATCCCTTAATCAGGGACTCATGCCCTACTGAGGTTTAGACTCCTGTGTTTCTTTGCTGACCAAGCCAGAGGGTGATGCTGTGAGCTGGCTGTGTAGACTCCATCTCTCCTCCCCTCCCTGGTGTGTTCTGTGGTCAGACCCCATGTGATGGCTGCGTGGACCTTCTCCGACCGCCATAACGGTCCTGGCCATATGGTGAGGAGGGAAGCTTGGGCTGGTGATTCCTATCCTTCCAGCCAGGTTTGGCTATGTCATTGGAAAGAGCAAGCTGCCAGAAAGAAGTGGACCACAGGAAGAACCCCAGAACCTGTAAGGACTGGGATGGCTAATGCCCCTGAGGGGCAGAGACAATTCAGAGTTTAGACTTTGGGGCTGTCAACCTTTGGCATATGGAATGGACAGTGTGAGGACCAAAATCTTGGGAACAGTGGAATGATAGGTGGCAGGAGTGGAGAGAGGTTTGGCTCTTCCCCCAGGGTATGGTTGGGCACTCAAACAGGCTCCTTGGTCCTGGCTTTAAGGCTGCCAGAGCTCAAGGAGCTTTTGTACAAATGGTAGGTTTGTTGAGGTTGTCCTATGCAAGGCCAGGAGTTGGACTCAGTTGGGTGCCTTCCAGCTCAGGATATTCCATGATTCTGTTATTCTAGGACACTGGAGTCAGGTTCTGCAGCCTTGGCTGGCGGCTGTGTTGGAGAAGAGCCTGAGCTCTGGCTGTGTTGGGGCAGAGCCTTAGAGTGGCCTCCATTGGGGGAGGGGGAAAGGGGACCAGCAAGGTGTCTGGTTAGTCACATGGTCCTGTGGGAGGAGGAGAAAGGACTTAAGTGTAACATAAGATGTACATCCCACGGGATAAAAATAAGCCAGAAGTCAAAAATTAAATCACCTACAATGCCTGTGCTGGAGCTCTCCTGGTAAAGGAGGATTCTCCCTGGGGCTGCCAGTCTGACACGGATCCCTGGGCAAAATTAGCAAGTCAAAAAAAGCTCTGCCAGAGTGCACAGCAGAGGTCTCGATGTGTCCAGCCCAGCTTTCTTCTTCCCAGTGGAAAAGAGAGGGAGAGTTTGGAGGCCCAGTGAAGCCGTGAGCAGAGGGAGCTGGACTGGGCTGAGTGCCAGTTGCTTGTGTCCCTATGCAGGCTGCATTTGCTGTGGTTTGCCCAGTGAAGTTTCACCTCAGGACTTTGGTTGTGGGACAGCAGCTGGTGTGAGGTGAGTTCAGCTGCCTGAAAATAAATGTCAGGGCTGCAGGAAGGAAACTGGAGGGATCAGGAAGGAAGGCGAGGGCTCATGTGGGAGCAGGATGGGTCTGACAGTGAGTGTGGTGGAACCAAGAGGGATGGTTTCTGCTCTGTGTGGTGAGGGCCTGGTTAAAACTCAACCCTCACATGTGCCACCCTCTGAGTGCATCCTGGCATCACTGGAGAGTGGCCCCTGTCAGGCCTTGGTGCTGACACTCAGGTGCTATTTTGCAGCCTGAAGCTGTGGCATTGAACACCCAGCCCTGTGTGGCAGTTCTCCCCTGGGTGCTGCCATGAAAAGAAGGTGCCTTCTGCTGAATATAGCTGCCACTGCAACTTCTGCCCTCCCCAATGGGCTCTTCTCCCTCTTCTCTTTGCTCCCACCACCCCATACTCACTGATGGGGTGGAACACCTGCAGCCCCCTTGGTGCCTGCCCAGTTTAAACACGTGGTGGGTGAAACCAGATGCAGGAGGCCCCATCCTAGTCCCAGGAGTCTGGTGGTTTCCAGGCCAGGAGAATGGGGTGTCTGCGGGCATGAAGTAGGACAGAGGAACCCACGGGTTTGTCACGGGGCTGTAGTTAGTTTCGATGCCTCTGGGGGGCACTGGAGCCCCCGGAAAGGCAGTGGGGGCCGGGCGGATACCCCCCCGACAGAGTAGTAATAATTTAACCAACTGCTTAATTCTCCACAGCCCCTTCCTTCTGAGAAAAACCTAGAGCTACCAGCCTGGGTATGAGGGGCGCATGAGTTAATGTGCAGTTCTGGCAGCAGGAATGCAGAAAAGAGCTTAAACAAAAATATTTTCCATCTCCCTTCCTTCCCCCCGCCTCTCCAGCCGCTGGTGAAGAAAACCGCTGCCACCAAAATCTATATAAAAACTTGCTCATTCTGTCAACCTGACGGCTCTGGAAATGTAGGGCAGGTACCATCCCAGATCTGCCAGCTCCCATCAGAGCCTCATGCTGCGCCCGGATGCTGGGGTGCTGGTTGAGAACATCTTATGAGGTACAGTGAGATGGTAGCAGCTTTTTCAGGGTCGATCCAGATGAATCAAGCCAGTTTTGCAGGTGTGGAGGTTTTCAGGGCTCAGTTTGGGGCTTGGCTAGGTCTTCCCAAGTCCCTCACCTTCCCCACTTGTGAAAGGCAGGTGAATCAATTCCTCTTTGCTGCCCTGTAAATACACTGAGGACTGAGGTGTCTTTGGGGTGACACTCATGCTAGGAGCTATGCCACAGAAGAAGCCAGACTCCTCCTACAGCTGTCCCAAGTGTTCCAACCATCCTTCCCCAGCTGTTGCAGCTCTTGCTGTCCCTGCCTTGCCAGAAGGGTAGCAGGGCACAGCCCTCCTCATACCTCACCATGGGGCTGCTCTTCCTGGCATTGCAACTGCACAGTCCCAGCTCTGGCTCTTCCCCCATCTGCTCCCAGAAGCCATCCTTGCCTGAGCTCAGCTCCTAATTTTGAACACCTCTGCTGCCCAGCACCCTCCCCTTCCCCCAGCTTGGATTCCATCCTGCATATATTTGCCACACAGCATTTAAAATAGAGCTTGGCAGCCCACGTGTGGCACTGCGCAGCCCGGCCTGTGCTTGTGCTTTATGACTTTGGTTCCTGGCTTCCCTCTGCTCCTTGCTTTTTCCCAGTATAAATGGGGGAGGAAGCTCTGTCCCCCTGTCCTGTGAGTCCCTTCCCTTACTCCATGTATGGGCAAGAGGTTGTGGCAGGAGACTGGGGTGGGCAGTCCTGGAAGCCTGTGCATGATGGTGACTGTCTCACCTTCATGTGTTTCTCCATCCAGCTTTTGTGTCTCTCCCAGATGCTTGCTCCTACCAGGTGTGCTCAGGATGGGGCAGCTCTGGTCTGTACCGTAGAGGTCATCTGAGCAGGTGAGGTCTCTGAGAGGAGGAATTTTGGGTGTGGACAGCACAGCCAGGGCTGGAAGCAGGGCCACTGGGAAATGGAACACTGTGCCGGTGGGCCCAGGAGGATATACAAGTGCCTCATTCCTGAGGAAGCCTTTGGCTGCTGCTGGGTGATCTGGCACAGTAACATGCAGAGCAGAATGAAACCCTGGGGTCTCAGTGGCCTCAGCCGTTCACCTTCTACGGTGTGGAGAGGGAAGAGGCAGTTAGAGGAGTGGGCTGAGTTTAGGAGGGGGCTCTTCATGGCTCCCCACTTTGTGAACACCTTCAGGTGTTCTGGAGTCTGTGGCTGGGAAAGGACTCCGCTCACCCTATGCACACAGTGCTATTGTGTCAAGGAAGGGGGCAAATAGGCTGCTGCTGAGCAACAGAGCCCTGGCCACCCTGACTGCCTCAGTCACCTGCTCCAGATGAGCCCTGCCAAGGGCTGGTCTCTTTGGCATTGCTCTGCTATCCCTGGGAGTGGGTGCTGGGGCTCACCAGTGACCTACAAAAATCTCTGGTATACTCCCTGGCTTGCTGGCTGGTGAGAAGCAGAGTAGAATTGAACTGAAATGCATTAATCTGACTCCTAACATTCCCACTCTCTCCGGAGACCCACCACTCCCATTCCCAGACCCCCTGGTGACCTGGAGTTAACCCTTCGTGAGACACACTGGGAGGATCCCTGGGATGATACAGCAGTGCTCTGGGAAATTTCCATGAGGTCCCTGTATGAATCTAACTTGACTTAGCAATGGCTTGGCTTTGCTGGAAGCCCAGATGGCATTTTGTTGTGAGGTGCCTGCAGGATGGGCTTCCTGGCATGGCTGGATCCTCCTTGGGGTGCTGGGGGCAGGAATTTCACTACTGGTCACCCTTTGTGGGGGAGCAGGGCTGTGAAGAGTAGCAGTTGCTGCACACTGCTAACATGAGGCCAGTTTTGTTTGACTCAGAGACTGCATTGTTTCAAGCTTTCTCCTCTCAAGCCTTTTCCATTCAGAAGGGAGGGGAACCCTTAGGTGCTCAGCAGTTCTGTCTGGGACTGTCCAGACCAGAAGCCAGTTAAACTGGTTTCCTTCCCCACTGCCCCTATGGACTTTCCTGATGAGCTCACCTCAGTCCGTGCTGTTCTTCCAGCCTGACCTAGAAAGGAGCTGATCTTGATCCATATTTAAGGAGAATCTGCCCTGGTTCAGATTCCTCTTATGCATGTGGGGCTGTTGTGCACAGGGAATTCCTCCAGCATGGCCAAGGCCTGTCATGAGCAGGAGTCAGACAGAGCTCGGGGAATGGCCTGACCTGATACAGCCGAGCTCCATCTGGCCCCGTATCCTGTCTCCATCAGCAGCAGATGCTGGGGGAAGAAGAGAAGAACAGAATGATCAGTGCAGTGATACTTTCTCTGTGCTTTCATCCTGCCCTGATACATAGTGGCTCAGCAACTTTCTAAGCACTTGGTCCTTCAGCCCTTTGGGGGGATTATTTTCCTTTTTCTTTCTGAATTTCAGCCCTCCCATGCCTGAGGGCTGTGCAACAGCATCCTGCAGCAGGTCCCTGCTGTGCATCACTGCTATGTGTGGCTGTTTTCTCCATGCAGGTGAAGAGGCATTGAGTGGGTCCCCAGTCCCCTTCTCTGCCTTCTGTGGGGTTCTTCTATCATGTCAATTTTCCCCTTTCAGTCTGTTTTTGGGCAGAAGAGTCATCATTTCCATGCTTGTTTCTCACTTGAGCATCCTTGTGCTCAAGTGCATGATTCTCCAGTGCTCTGAGGGCCATCCCCATGCTTGTGTGTGGACCCATTGGTGTTCTCTTCCTCCTACCCTGTTTCTTTTCTCCTTCGCTGTCCTGCTTTTTCTGTGAGGCCAGGAAATCTTCTTCCAGGCACATGGTACCTCTCACCGTAAAGTGACATCACTCCAATCCCTTTTTCTCCCTTCCCAGCTCTCCCGATCACTGACAGCTCTTTCAGGTGTGAGCAAGAGCTGCACAGAAGCTCTGTGTTGATGAGACGTACTGCTGACACACCCCAATGTGTCCTTGGCTCCTTATGTGGCACCAAGGCTTTGGGTTCTCAGGGTCTGCAGCACTGCACTCGCGGTGCTGTTTTGTTTGGTTTCTGGGAGGAATGTATCCAGGTAATACTGAGGGAAGCAGGGAAATGTAACTTAAGTTGTCTTTGATAAGTGGAGTCTTTTTTGCAATGGAGACAAGCCATTCCTGCTGGGAGAATTAATTTAATCCATATGCCTTCTCCCATTGTGGTGGGAACTCAGGAAGCATCCTTTCAAAGAGCTGAAACACTTGAGCTGAGGGTGAAATCCTTTAGCCCTTTCTGGTGCAGCCCTTGTCACTCAAGCCTTTTGCAGGTGATGAGGAACAGTCAGGGTCCAGTTTTCCAGTGTTCTCGTGGAGAACCAGGCCCCTCTGGTTAGGTAGCTAAGATCAGCAGCAGAGTGCCAGTTTCCCTGTGTAGTGCTGAACTGCTAAGGCTTTTGGTTGCCCTACCAAGGTACTGAGCTCCAAAATTAGGTCCTGGGACCAAAAATAACTAAATTAAAACCTAGAAATTTTTGTCTCAACAAGCAGAAAATCCCAGAGCTGCAAACCAAGGGACAGCATGTGCCCAATTCTTAGGTAAAAAAGCAATCGCTGTTTGTTTGGTTTAATATTGCAGCGTTCACCAAAAGGGGCCTAATGTGGAAAACTACCTGGACTGGGCTAGGTTGTGTTGGTGGTGCAGGGGTCTGAGAGGCCACCTTGTTATCTATTCCCACAGCTCAATCCCACTGACTTCCTTTGGCCTTGTCCCCCTTTCTCGGGGGAGCCTAGTTGGCTGTGTGTGGATCTCTCTCTTAGGAGATCTCTGAAGTCCAAGGTTGTATAAGCACTGTGCAAGCAATAAAGATCCCAGGGGTCTTTTCCAGACAGTAGCATGTCCTGCTGTCCTTGACCTGAATATCCCAGCAGCAGTGAAATTTAGCCCCCTGGTGCTGGCACTCCAACACTCTCCTGCAAGCTAGTGGTGGCATTTCAACTTGCCTAATGTCAGTAAGTTGGTGCTGTTGAATAACTGTAAATAACTCAGGACACAAAAGGGAAGGCTAAAAGCTCTCCTGAAGTGAGCGAGCTTGGGAAAGTGTAAGGCTCTCCCCCACCAGGCAGAAGGGCAGAGCATCTTGGTGGGGCTGGTGGGGGCTCCAGATGCAGAGGAGGAGGGTGGATTTGTTGGTTGGCTGCTGAGTAGAGCAGCAAAGACATCGTGTGGGTGGTGCCTTGGGCACCTGGTACACAGGAGCCTTGATCCCTTCCCACTGCATCACCTGGGCTTGGTGACACAGTGGGATCTCAGGGAATGTGTCTTGATGGGCTTGATTTTTGGTTGTTGGTCCCATCCTGGTGGTAAGTTGAAGCTCTGAGGCTTCCTGGAGGTGAGGTGACCTTTGGAAGTACGGGTCATATGAGGAACAGCTGGGGGAGCTGGAGAGGCTTAACCGGCAGAAAAGGAGGCTAGGAGGGACCTTCTCACTCTTGACAACTCTCTGACAGGAGGGTGGAGCCAGGTGGGAATCTGGCTTTGCTCCTAGAGAACAAGGGACAGGACAAAAGGAAACAGTGTCAAGTTGTGCCCAGGGAGGTTTAGGTTGGATTTCGGGAAGATTCCTTTATGGAAATGGCTGCCCAGCCCTGGCACAGGCTTCTTAGGGCAATGATGGAGTACTCATCCCTGGAGGGATTTAACAAATGTGTAGATTTGGCACTCACATGAGTGAGTGGTGCCCTTGACAGTGCTCAGGACACAGTTGGACTTGATGGTCTCAGAGGGTTTTTCCAATTGAAATAATTCCATGATTCCATGATCCTTGTAAGGGTGATGGTGGGCACTTCAGGCTTGAGCCTGGGCTGCACTTCCTGCCTGGGATGTGCCTCGGGTTTCAGAGTGAGGGTGAAGGCACTGGCTTGCATTTTTGACTTTTTGTTTTTGAGAGCAGGACCACCAAGCTGCACAGTGCAGGAGGTATGTGCTCAGGACCCCAGGGATAATGGGCTATGGGGAACTGTTGACAGACTTCTGCCCACTTTGGGGGTGAAGAAGACTTTCCAAAACTGAATTTAGGTTGTTCTCCAGCAAACCAAACACACCTGGGCTGGAAGAAATGCTGAGGATTAGGAGAGCCCTGGACCACTGCTGTGCTCAGGGCTGGAGCTTGCTGCCAGCCAAGGAGTGTTGGAGAGGATCGGGATGGATCAGAGTGGATCCTGAGGCTTATTGACTGCAGTGCAACTTGCACTGTAAAGGAAGGGATTTGGCATTCAGCTTGCTAAATGCTGTGCCAGAACCCTCATTAGTTGAAGTGCTTCTACAAAGAAGCCTTTGTGGAGCCCTTGATGCCTTCTAGACCCCAGCAAAGGTCTGGGAGCCACAGTCTACATTTTCCTACCATAGTGCTTCCCAGGCAGAACCCAGAGACAGAAAGTGCAACTGTCCTGATGTTTTGATGCCAAAAGATGTTAAATCTGGAGGTGGGGGGGAGGCTCCTTTGCAGCTTGCTTGCAGAAGGAGCAGAAAGCTGGGATTTTCCATGCACACAACCCCTGCAGTTTGGGGAATGCAGCCTTCTGATGAGGTTAAACCTCTGGCTTCCCTACCTGTTGCTACAGCACCCACAGTGGAACCCTGAGAAGCAGAGGGCACCTATTACCCTCTTCAAAATCATCTTAGAAGCTGGGTTTTTTGTTTTTTGTTTTTTTTTTTTTTGTTTTGTTTTGTTTTTAGCTTTTGCTGTTGTTCAGCTTAAGCTGAAGCTTGGTAGCTTTTTGGGGTACACAGACCTTCTGGTGGCTTGAGGCACTTTGGTTTATCATCTGGAGGGCTAGTAGGCAGAAGTTCTGGAAATCTGTTTTCCAGTAAATGTATTCTGTTGCATGTGCTGATGTCTTAGGGTGAGCATGGCCTTTCTGCAGCGATACAGAATGGGCTCTGCCATCCCCCCACCCCCTGCCTGCCTAGCTGGCATTTCTGTATGGTTTCTGCCCTGGTGTGCATGCTGCCCCTTTAATGCTGAGAGGGCAGGGTGCAGGTGTGGTGCAAGGTACTTCCCTAGCGGGGAGCAGGGATTTGTGGTAGTGTAAAGACCTGGAGGCTGCCAGGGGTCTGATGGGCCACCCTAGGTGGGTGACCCAAGTGTTGCCATGGTAAGAGGATGGTGGCTGCTGACGTGGTGCTGGTTCCCAGCAGCCCTGTGGGAATATTTTCAGGGGGACAGACTGTGAGCTGCTCTTCTAATCTTTCCTCAATATCTCCACATCTGGCCTGACATGTTTTCCTTAAAGCTGCTTAAATAATTCACCTTGACTAGTAGCAAACAGCAATGTCAGCTCCGGAGGAGGCTTTCTGGGAATGCCAGTGACATGAGGCTGTCTGCTGTATTGGCCACTGAGCCATGGCATCCTTGACTGCCAGGTATCCTGGACTTCCCTTCCTGAGAGGACAGGGATCCTGCCTTAGGAAGTTAAACTACTCCAGGTTGAGAGGATCACTTTCATTGAGTTCTTCTCAAAATCCTTGGAATTTTTTCCTTCTTCTTAGGGTAAAAAAAGAGGTCCATTTGGATTAATGCCATATCAGTTCCCTCCCATGACACTTTCCCACTTCTGCCCCTCATGTGTCTTTTCCTCAACTTTTGCATGCTTGCACCAAAACTCCTCAGTGAAGAGGAACTTGGTGAGCTGCCCTGCTTCTTCTCAGCTCGAACAACCAGATTCTTTGGTGTGTTTGGTTCCTGCTCTTTGTTGGTGTCCAACACTGTGTTCACAGAGTTGGTGCTGCAGCTGTTCAGCTCTAAGGACAGGAATGTGTTCAGCTGACTGTCCGCAGAGCAAGGATTGCTGTTGCCATTTCCACATTGCTCAGCTCATCGTGCAGCACCAACCCACGGAGCTGGGAATCCCGGAGTAAGAAATGCCCAGAAATCTGTGTATGGGGCTTAACATACATCTCAATCTTCCGACATCCAGCATTCCCACCAGGGACGACACTGCTGCCTCTCTTGGGGTCTTGGTCCCCTTATGCTGCTGCTCAGGGTCTCACCCCATGTGTAGGGAGTGGCTCCAGTCCCAGTGACAGTGCAGCCGTGCTGCGCCATGTGGCTCTGAGGAGTGGGAAACAGATCGGCTGCTTCTCCACGGTGCATTGTTAAAGGTTTCACCTCCCCCAAAATGACACATTGCGAGCAAAAATAGAACAAGACAGAACACATAGACCCACCCCCACCATCCCCACCACCCGGCAGCCAAGTGCACGCAGTGCCAAACCCTTGGGTTTAAAAGCTGGTGTTTTGTCACCCTCCCTCCCCTCAGTCCTGCCACCACCTGCCCCAGCCCAGCAGGCATTCAGTCCGATGAGTGACCGTCGCACCAGGAGCAGTTGTACTGCTGGGACAATCACCACCCAACCCACACTGTGTGCTGGATCTGGCCTCCCTCTTCACTTGGTGGCTCTTGGGATGGGAGCAGGAATGGTGGTGTTGGTGTAGGAGGTTCTCTCGTCCCCTGCACAGTGGTGCTCTTGAGACAACATGACGGATGCCTTTGGCCAGGAGAGCCACCTCCAGCGTGGCAGCATGGCTTGGCCCAGCATACTGTGAGCCAGAGCTGTCTCCTGTGAACGGTGAAGGAAGCTGCCTCCCAGCCAAGGAGCAGGGTCCAGTCCTGGTTGTGCCTGTTCTTCTCCTGAGGAAGAAAAGGCACATCCAGGACAGACCTGGTGGCTTTGTGACAGCAACTGATTGTTGTATTTATCCATGCTGAGGCTGTGTGGCATTTGCAGCTGGCGTCTCACCATGTGTGCCTTTGTACCAGTGGATTTCTCCCATCTTTGATGATCTGCATCTGGTCTCGTGAGCCTTGGCTGGGCATAGGCCCATTGCTTCCTCCTCCTCCTGCTTCCTTTTGACTTTTTCCCAGGAGAGGTCAGGAGGGGAGCAGCCCAGGGGAAATGGACATTTGATGGTTCTTGTCTGGTTCTTTCGTGATTGTGGGGAGCCACAGACACTTGGAAGGGCAACTTCCAGCTTCCCTCAGGTGCCTTGCTGGCAGGTTTGAGAGGAGCCAGGTTGGGCTCTGCCTTGGCCAGCATGGCCACTGAGCCAGGAAGCTGGGCTTCTCATGGAGGGAGGCTAGAGAGCACTGAAGGGTGGTGCAGGTAGGACTGTGGGGTGTCAAAACACCCTCCATGCTGCTGCCCATGAAGGTCACAGAAGAACAGAAAGTGGCCCACACTGCTTAGAAGGAAACCCTCTCTTAGGAGGAAAAAAACCCAGCTGGGTTTAAAATGTGTCAGATTTGTCCTCTGGTTCACTGCGTGGACTTGTGGCCAACTTGGGGTGGAGGGCAGGAGTACTGTGAAGCTGTGCTGTACCTGGGCACACCCCACAGCATGGGTAAACATCCTGTGAGGGCATTTAACCAGCCAACACAGCCTACACACAGACCCTCCTCCCTGACAGGGGCTGGTGCAGGGTGGTCTCTGACACAGTTGTGCCTTGAGAGCCAAGTTGGGTGCTGCCACTGGGTTTCCTAGGTGGGAACACATGAGACACATGAGACAATACCTGGAGACATGCCACTGCCTTTCAGCATGTTTGCTTCCCATGGGGGTGAGTGTGGGGCCCTGAAGACCCTTTCACCACAGCCCCTGGTTGCCTGCATCATTCGGCTTCTCGCCCTCCAGCCTGTTTGACTCCTACAATCCGGGGGTGGTTGGGAAGCGACAGCTGGAGCCAACAAACCAGCCCAGTGTGCGCTGCCATGCCAACCCTGTTTCCATGGCAATGGGCACCCAATGGGCGACTGCCAGGCAAGGCCAAGATGCCCGAAAAATGATGTGATGCCCCCTGAAATGGCCAGCTGAGGCTGGGAGCCTGTGAATGCCACTAGTCCCAGTAGTGCCTTCAGTGCCTGGGAGCAGATCAGAGCCACCCCAGTCCACAGGTGTAACAGGGCAGGTGAAACCCTTGGTGCACCCGGCGAAACCACAGAGAAAAAAAATGGGGAGGTGTGCACAGCCACGTTGACAGCCCCCTCTGACTGTCTTACAGCCTAATTGACTTTAAATAGATGGCTCTTACATAACCCTCAGGGCACTGTGCTGCTGGAGCCAACTGCACCCCATACTAGGGAGGGGCCCCCACAGTGAGGGTGCCAGGTAGGCAGTGGGGTACAGGAAGACAGGCTCCCCAGGGTTGTCTGTGCCCTGGGGCTGCTCTTCACCAGCCCCCCCCTTTACATAAGTCCCTGAGCCCCATGTTTATCCAGCTCCACAGTGAAACCTAGGTGGGTATCAAAACATTTTAAAATAACTCTGCCTTTTGTTAGCCCCACAGCTATCTTTAGAAGAGATTTGATTTTATTTGAAAGCCCTCTCTGTGAGGGTTCAGTGGGATAGATCCCCAGCTCAGCAGTTTAAAGGTATATAGGTGTGGTGATCTCCTTTCTTTGCTGGAAATACTGTATTAATTATTGCTTATTTATCTGATAAACCCCATCTTAACCCTGCAGCCATCTCCTCAGCTTTTTTGAGATTTCCACAGCTGGAAGGCGCAGTGTTGTGCTCAGTGTTGCTCGTGATTCACTTGTCCAGGCACCCTGGGATGGCTCTTGAGGCATCCTGGTCCCCAGCTCCATCACCTCTGAGTAAACAATTGTCCTGGTCATAACAGTTGATGGTCTTCCCAAACATTAAAATCAGGGTGAGGAGAACCAGTGCTGTGTTTTCATGGTGAGCTCAGGTCACAACCATAGGCCGCCACCTCTGCAGCCGTGGCAGTGGCTTGGGGAACAGCTCACACCCAGCACGTGCCAGTGTCCCTGCTCCAGCCATGATGGGAAGTGGAGGGAAGGAGGTGCTCTGTACTGGAGCAGAGGTGTCCAGGAAAGTACCCTGGGCCCATTGGGGGCCAACTCTGCACCTTTTGGGCAGTCAAACCATCATGTGTTTAATTGGTTGTCTTTTCAGCAGCCTGACTGCTGCTACAGCAGACTGGGGAGAGGGGACTATAAGTCACCCACAATGGGCAGGGTGGCTGTGCTCCCTCGGTCCTGTGGCTGCTTTCTTGTTGGACTTGTTCCCTTCCACAGAGCCAGCAGTGAGGGAGAGACTGGGCAGGAGCCCAGCCTTGGAGATGCTGTAGAAGGGCCGAGCAGGGGCTATGCCCTCCCTTTTGGTTTCTTGCATCCTTTTCTCAGGCTTCCTGCTCTCTCTAGGCTTTGATCTCTCTGACATTTAACATGTCACCCCTTTCTCCCACAACCAGGAGACAGGAGCAGTTCCAGACAAACCCTGACAGCTACAATGGAGCTGTGCGAGAGAATTACACCTGGTCCCAAGACTACAGCGACCTGGAAATTAAAGTGCCCGTGCCCAAGCACATTGTCAAAGGCAAACAGGTAAAGTGGTATTAGTGGAGTCTCTTTAGCATTTCCCTTTCCATTGGGATGTGCAGCTTTCCAGGGAAATTCTGTTTGGAGCAGAAAGACTCCTTGTCCTTTGTACTGAAGGACCAGGATGTGATTGTGCCTTATTCTCCAGTGTGAGTATGGTGGGGACTCAGATCACAGCCTGTCTGTGTTCCTGTTGTGTTGCAGTGTCCTCTCCATCTCAGCTAGGTTCCCTGGCACTGCCTCACCCTTTCTGCGCTGCTTCTTTCTGCTTCCACTACCTGCATAGTCACATGTATGCTTCGGAGCCTGGCTGGGGATGGATGCCCTTCCTCGCTTGTTCCTCTGGCTCTGAGTGTCTTCTGCCTTCTGTTTGGAAGCAGGAGCTGCTGGAACGGCTCATCTGGCACCGGGGAGCTGGATCAGGCACAGCCCCTGTGTGGCTTGACCTGCTCTAGATGGAAGGGAGCTGGCCTAGGGTGGAGTCTGAGGGCCAGCCCCTCCTCCTGGCTGGCTTCTAGCACAGAGATGTCTCTCCTCTCTCTTTGGCTCAGGAGGAAACTTCCCTGTTCTGCTTGTGGTCACGTTGTTTTTCCTGCACCACTTTTGTTCCCTCCTGGTAAGGGGCCCAGAAGGAGTGTGCCCAGGGCTGGCCTTAGTCAGACCTAGAAGTTTGAACTCTTTCCCAAGTGCTGCCCTTCCTTCTGTATTTTTCCATTTGGGAAGCCTGTGCTCCCCCACCTCCTGCTCTCCTTTGCTTCCAGGGTGGCTGAAAGGAGCACGCTGGAGTTTGTCACTGGCTTCAGCCTACACAGCTCCTCAGCATGCCAAGGAATGTCACTGGCAGCAGCAGCAGCAACAGCCTGGGCCAGAGGGGTGAGGGGGCACATGGCTGCCTCAGGCACAGCAGGGCACTAGGAAGATGCATTTCTCCCAGCAGGTCTCTCTAAAACAAGTCCAGGCTGTTTCTTGAAAGGATTCTGGGGTGTCCAGATGGATATTCCGTATATGGATAATCCTGCAGCTGGGGACCTGAGCAAATGGTGGTAGTGGAGGGCAGAGCCTCATCCCCATGCCTGGTCTCTGCGGTAAGGTGTCAGCATTGCGTTGGAGGGAGCTACTCCATTTAGGGAGTACCTCCTCTGGAGGTGTTTTCATCCCAGGGCAGCTGATCCTGTAGAGGCCACATGCTGGGTGACAGCCTGTTGTCCTGTCCCATCCTCACATGTCTTCCCATATCCCTTGTGAGCACGGTTCTGCTCCCAGCCATCACACTGGAGCTCAGTCCCATGTCACCCTGTGCTGTGTATGCTGGGCCTCCTCTGCTCCTGCTGGAGTACACAGCAGGTTTGGGGGCTGTACCCGGGTGACATCAGTCAGACACAGCCGCGGTGCCCTCCCTGGCTGGAGCAGCTCTGCCTGTCTTCTGCCTGTGTGGAGCTAGTGAGCTGCTGGAAATCTCCTAGGTAATGGATAATGTAATAACATTTCAAATGAGATCTGCAGAGCAGGAGGAAGATCTGGGGGAACTCTGGGAGAGAATGCAGGCAAATCTCACTGCAGTCTCCTCCTCTTGGGCCGGTGCTGGGGGCCACAATCCTGCCCCTTCCCAGCCAGGTCCTCCCTACATCCCCTGGCTTGGCGTGGGCTCTTCTGGCAGCACCACAGGGCTAGAGGGGACAAGAGAGAACATATGGTCTCTACAGAGACCACGGGTACTGCGTGCCTCTCACAGCCTGCCTCTGTCTCCCCAGGGGACAGCCATGTCACCTGCATGGCAGGTCGGAGCAGGGTTCCCCATATGGCTGCTGTGGGCGGGAACTGGCCCCGTTCCTGGGGACGGAGCTGCCCCTGTAGCAGGGAGCCGGGAAAGCGTGCTGGAGCATTCCTCCTGCACGAGGCCACTCCTCACACACCCAATGGGAGGCCTGGGCTGATCCCAGTGCTGGCTTCAGCAGTGGAAGCAGAGCCAAGGAGCATGCTTTCAGCATGGTGCAGTGAAGAGGGGATGACCTGCTGCAGCCCTAGTGTAGGAACTCCCCAATTGCCCCTGCTCAGCTATCAGGATGACACAGGCTCATGCCCAGCTTGTCACAGTGACAGACAGGCACACCCCTAAAGAGCTCTCTCACAGCAAGTAGGTGCCCAGCCTTTGAATACTTTTGGAGGCCTGTAGCATTACTGATCTTCTTTGAGGGGAAACTGAGGCACAGTGTAGAACCAGCTGCCTTGAATCCTTCAAGGGTCCCCCCCACTGCTGGGCTGTACTGCTTTTCCTTCCCTGAAGAGGTTCCCTCTCTCCTCCAAACTGTCGCTGTTTGCTATGAGAAAACAGCGGGATTCCCACCCTGCTAGTATAGGCATCATCTCTCCCTCTCATCCCCTGCAAGTGCACTTGACCCCAAACCCCAGCTTGCACAGTGAGATGGCAATCAGGAGCCTTCCAGATTATTGTCTCTTTGTTTCCAGGTGTCTGTGGATATCAGCAGTGGTGCAATTCGTGTAGCAGTGCTGGAGGGAAGCAACCAACACGTCCTCATGGAAGGGAAACTCACCCACAAGATCAACGTGGAGAGTTCCCTGTGGAGCCTGGAGCCTGGGAAGTGTGTTTTGGTAAGGGTGGTCTACACCATCTGTGTCTCATTGGCTCGCAGCTCTGCCACACTTGACCTAGAAAACTGGAGCAGCTGAAAGTTTGAGCCAGCTCTGGATGTGTCTTTGCTCATGGCTTTGCCTGTCCAACATCTGGCTCATGCTGCCCTTGCCTGTGCCTTGCCTCCTACTTCTGAGTTGCCTGTCAGGGTGCCAGCTGGGCAGGACTGTCAGGCTTGGCAAAGGGGTCCTCAGCTCCAGCTGACAGCCATTACTTGGGGGTGGTCATTGTCCTCAATGCCAGCATGGGGCCCTGCACTGCAGTGCTGGTCCTGCACACCTGGCCTTGCTGACTCTGCCTTCTGATTCTCCTGGCCCCACTCTGACCCCAGCATCTTGGCAGGTGCCTGTTCCCCACCATTCCTTTCTGTCCTGTCATGGGATTCCTATTTGCCCTGTGTGATGTGGACACTGTGGCTCCTCTGCTTTCAGTGGGCCTGTGGTTTGCGGTGTGCCTGTTGTCCCAAATCATCCCTGTCGACGTGGTCTTAGGGCTGGTGATGCCCAGCTGTGTATTACTGGTGGGTTCCCAGCCCCAAGCCTCATTTCTGATGTGCTCCAGATGTTCAGGCTAAGGGTGTGAGTTCAGCTGTGTTCATAGCTGGAGCTGTTGCAGGAGTTCTGCCCATCACCCTGGGATCTTGAGTGTCAAACAGTTTCCAAAGTTTATATGCCAGTTTGGGGGCCAGGATTGTGCTAGGAGCAGGATTTTGCTACCTGTGACCATCTTTGCCCTATCCTTTTCCACCTTTCCAGGGTAGTTTCCAGGGGAGTTTCATGAGTCCCAAGGCTATTCTGAGATCCAGGGACACATGCTGTCCCTGGGAGGGAGGGAGCTGGATCCAACCCTGTGGCACGAAGGTGGCAACAGATAAGCACCCAAATCCAAGCCCTCACAGTGGAAAATGGAGTGGGAATGTGCTGCCAGAGTCAGGAATCCTGTGGATGGTGTGTAGGGAGGCTGCACAGTGCCACTCGACCACTGCTGATCTGCAGGGATGTACCTCAAGTGACAGGCTGGTGCCAAAAGGGTGAGTGAGGGCCCTGCAAGGGAGAGGGGCTTCTCTGATGCTGCTAGGCCATTGAAGGGATATAGTAATGACATCCTTAACCTGCATTTTGTAAATATTCGTAAACATCTTGAAAATTAGCTTATCTGGGGCAAAGAAACAATCCTGGAAAGATATAAACCCATTGAAGAGGAGGCGGCCCAATGAGTGGCTGCTCCACGGTGCGGATGGAAGTCTGTAAGTCCCTGGTGGGTGTTCCCAGCATCAGCAAGGGAGGCAGTGTCTCTCCAATACCTGTCAGAGGCCGGGAATGGCACAGGTGGAGCAACACTCAGCGTCTCTTGGAGTGGCCACGGGCAGTGTGGGGAGTAGAGTGGGCCCATCACCCCCAACCCCAGAGCTGGGTCTTGCCTCGAATAGCACGAGCTTAGGCTTGTGAGGATCTCCAGCTGGCTGCCAACATATTGATGGTGGGATGAGATCTCGCTTGAAGAATTGTAAGGTAACTGGAGCAGAGTGAGTAATTCTCGCCCAAGAGCATCTCCTTTTTCCATGCGCTGAGTAGCCAGGAGTGGTTTGCGCCTCCTCCCGATTCATTCATCAGGGGACACCCACCCATGTGGGAATGCATTGCTTCATTCAGTGCCTGGATGGGACCACTGTGGTTCATTTGGAGCTTATGTGGCACATGGACCCTTTCTGTGCCCCAGTTTGTGCATCACTCTGTGTGAGCTCCAAATGCAGCAGTTGGGCTGTCTCCCTCCTGCAAGGTGCTGCAAGGTACTGCAAGGTGCTGCCTGGCTTCCCTGTGGGACCCAGGGATGGCGTTCCCTGGCAGGGTGTGGATGTAGTCAAAACTGAACTCACCCAATGCCAGCACTGGGGTTGTCTGAGGAGATCCTGCCTGCCTTGGGGACTGCTTGGGGCACTTCAGTGGCCCTGTCCAAGCTTCATGTTCATGGTCTGTGAATTGAGGTGATCCTGCAGCAGAACCCAGTCTTGGCACCAAGGAGGTGGAATCTCTCATGTGTGGTCCTGCTTGTCTGAAAAGGTCTCAGTTCTGTGCAGAGAGGCTGTTGAGTCCCTTGCCCTCTTGCAGGACATGTCAGGGATCATCAAAATCCCCAGATTCTTCAGGAGGCTGCTGTTACAGCATTTTCGCTGTCCTCAGCCCCCCTGGCCTCCTCCCGGCTCCCTTCTGGGATTGCCATTCACGGGCGCGCCATGATCAGACTCCCTTCTCCTCCAGCTCTTAACCTGGGAAGGTCATTTTGCCTTACAACCCATCCTAGTTCTACTTCCTCCATATTTATGTATCCTCTTCATGGTGTCACTCACACTCCAGCAGCCCCAGAACTCCCTTCACCAGGATTCAGAGACCACTCTGCCTTTCCTCTTCTGCTCCATGGAGCTCTCCCAGCTGGAGCCCAGCCTGACACCAACATGTTTCTCATCTCAGCCTTTGGCACACCTGTGTGCATGGCAGCAGAATCCAGCTGGCATTGTTCCACAGTGGAGTGCTCTGCCGACATGGGGTGGCAGCCTGTCCATACTTCCTGCTTGGGATTTTGTCCCAGGATCGTTCCCCTGCCTGTGGTGTGCCACACAGTACCCTGGTCCTGGGTGTCATCCCTGTGCTTTCCCTTCTCCGTCACACCCGCTTGCTTGTGGAAAGCGAGATTAAAATAACCTCGCTGTTTTTAGCAATTCCCACTGGGTGTTGTGCACAACTCCTTTTGGTATTATTTTCGTTGTGGAGGATTTTTCTCCCATTCCTTCTCTTTTTCTCTTCCTCTCAGCTTTTGTTTTCCACACTTGGGCTTTTGTCAGCAAGTCCTTCCTTGAACGTTTATTACAGTTTGACTTGTCATCCTGTGAGCCGTTGGGGCTGAGGAGAGACAATTCAGTGGTGCTCAGCCTTGCCCTTCCTTTACTGCTGAGAACAGCATTGCTGCCTCCTCTGTCCCCCTAAACACCTCCAATGGCTTTTGAAGTGACTTTGGCTGCTGTGGTTCCAACAGGAAAGCAGGCAGGAGGAGGTTGTCTTCCCAAGACCTACTTACACCCCTTGGCAGCATCTCTCCAGGTTTGACAAGGTATTTGGCATCAGAGAGGAAACCTTGTGCTACTGCGAAGCCCAGCACTGACAATGAGGGGTTGTGACCTTCCCAGTAGGGTGTGGAGATGGGACATGACGTAGTGTCCATGCTGGTGATGCCTGTCACCTGCTGGAGGGTCTCTCCTGCTGAGTGTCCCATTGTTCCTGCAGCAATCCTCCTTGCAATCCATCATTACCCTGGTGCTTTTCCAAGGAACAGCCCATCCTGGCGTGGCTGAGAGCTCGTATCTTGGACACCGGCTGTGGGAAGTGAGTGCTTCAGCATGAGGACACTGCCAGCTTCAGATACAGCATTGGGGTGTGCCTCCTGCAAGCCTCCCTCTCCTCAGGCCACTGTTGCAGAGGCTGTTCCTGCTTCCCTGTGCATCCCAAAAGACTCATCTGGACTTTTACCCCATTGGGACCCACCAAGCAGAGCCAAAATCTGGCTGAGAGCACAGGCACACCTCATCCTTCCACAGTGGCTCTCAGCATGTCTGGGGCCCTGGGGTCCCAGCCAGAGCTGTTGGCTGGAAAACTGAGCAGCAGTGTCAACTGCAAGCAAAGCTTTGCTTTGTCTCAAAGTGAGAAACATAATCAGGTTGGGGTTTGTCCTTGTGGAAGAAGCCATATTCCCTCCTAGAGCCCTCCAGTTTCTGGAACTCTCCCCAGCGATGCCCACAGCCTTGGGGGGGCCTGTCAGCTGAGTGCCAGTCTCTTCCATGGGCAGGTGAGTGGGTGAGGACTGGCATGTGTGGGGAATCACCCAGAGACCTGCCATGGTCTCTCAACTCTCCCTTGCCTCCACCTTTGGGCACCCAAAGTGCTTGTGGGAGGAACCAGCTGCATCTCCATCACCACTGGCTCTCATAACCCAGACACTCAGCCAAGCAGGGGCTGGATCCACAGAGGACATTGGCAGAATTGTCTAGGAAAATTGCCTGTATCTGTGTCCCCCATCCTGGAGGTGGGACCTGTCTGTGCCAAGTCCTCCAGCACCGCCCTGAACCACGAAACTGCAAACTCACTGAAATAGAGTGACCTTTGCCCTGACCCATGGGCATTTCATTTTAGAAACGGGCTCACTTGGAGTGAGTCTCATTTGGACAGCTATCCTGCTGGAATTAAGAGGGATGAACAGATCACCCCAGGCTGCAGAGGTGTGCAGATGGTGGCAGGGTGCCAGCAAAGGACAGGGGTTTGGTAGGGAAGGGAGTAGGATGGATTTCCATCCCCCAGTGCTCTGGGACGGAGTTAGGGTGATGCTTGAACTCCTCCAACACACCCCAATGCCAGCAGGCTGGCCCTGGTAGGGGTATACCAAGCCATGCATGCTTCACAGCAATGCCATGTGAGCATGGCTTGGAGCCCTCACTAGGGAAGCTCACACCTTGGCATCAGCACCATGGGGGCATCCTTCGTGTTCCAAACCTGAGGAGCCTGAAGGGTGCTCCTGCTGTGGGACACTCAGGGCTGCTGCCCCTCCACTTAGCTCTCTGTCTCAGGGTGATGTTCTGGGGACTCCACCACTCCCCCACCTGCCCACCCAGGGTTGGGAAGCCCAGGAGCAAACCCTCAGTGGCTCTCCCTTCCCTCCAAAGTGGAACTGTGCAATTAAAAAGAGAACAAGCATGTCTGTCTAGCTGGAAAAACTAACGCCTTCCCCAAGCTGGAATATTTTACCGGCTCTGCTCTCCCAGAAGGATTAAACCTCAGCCACCCCCTCCTGTATTAATTGGTTCCTTTTCTTCACACCACAGAGAAGCTTGGCTTTGTAACAGGAATGGCTGTCCGTGTTCTCCCCTCTGGAGCTATTGAGCTTCCAGGGAGGTTTGAGCAAATTGTATTGTCTGCCTTTATTGATGATTTTGCAGAGGCCGACGAATGCCATAAATCTGCCCTGCTGCTGGGATTAGTGCTAAAATAACATGGGAGGAAGCAGCCCACTCTTCCTTGAAAAACTAAAAGCAAGTTGGAGTTCCTGTTGCAGGATGCCCCATGCTGGCCCCAGCTCTATTCAAGGCACTGCCATCAGGGATGCCTGAGCCTACAGCTGGTGGCCTTTCCCAGTGAGGATGTTGGCTGGAGCAAGGGGATATCCCCTCTTCTTGTCCATCCTTCTGGGGCTGCTGCTGAGCTGCAGTGCCACAGGAAGCAGGTGCTGGCAGTCAGGGGTGGCAGAGAGCAGCAAGTGATATCCTTGCTTCCTTTGCCACCCATGCTGCCACCGCCCACTGAACCAGTGTCAGGGGAGCTGAGGCCAAGGTTCCTTCTAGGTTTCTTCCTAGGTTCCTTCTAGGTTAGGGAAAGGCAAGATGGCTGCATTACCACACCAGAAACCTTGGCCCTACACTCCACTGGACACAGCCTTCTCATCTGACAGTGCTGGGCTCTGTCACTGCTGGTGTGTCAGCCATGCAGCCCCAAGCCAGTGTCAACTCTAGGCAGGCACTGCTGGGGGACACTGGTCCTGACTTTGAGCTGTAGTGCAGGCTGAGATTTCATCCCCAGGGCCTGATCTGGGGCTGTGGGGGCCCACAGCAGGGTTGTGCAAAGCCTTTGGCTGCTGAGGGAGAGAGGCACAAGCATCCCTCCCCCTCTGCCAGCTGTGAGGCTGGATCAGTATGAGCTCGACTTCCACTCGTGGGCAAGCCCCAGCTGCTGACAGCCGAGCTCTGCATCTCTCCCGTGGAGCTGTGAGGTGGGCAGGGGTACCATGTTCTGGGCAGGAGAGAGGCTCCTCTCCCCATTCACTGACCCACACCTTGTCCTCAGATCAACCTGAACAAGGGGGATGAGTACTGGTGGAATGCCATCCTAGAGGGTGAGGAGCAGATCGACATTGACAAGATCAACAAAGAGCGCTCCATGGCCACTGTGGACGAGGAGGAGCACGCTGTGCTTGACCGCCTCACCTTTGACTACCACCAGAAGCTGCAGGGCAAGCCCCAGAGCCATGAGCTGGTAGGTGCTGGCTACCCTGTGCTACCGGCTCAGCCTGGCCCTCCCACCTGCCCTTCAAGGGTCCCATCCCCAGGAAAAGGGGCCCCATGGCTCTGCTCCATCTCAGAGCTTCTCTTCACAGTGTCCCCCCACATTAACATCTGGGGGCTCTGAGGTTCTGCTGATCAATCTTTTGCCATGCACTTCTGTCTTCCCTTTCCTGGCACCTTGGCAAGTGCCTGTAAGCCCAGACCCCCTGTACCAGGAATGGGCCCCACATCCCTGCAGCTCTCTGCCAAGCTGGCCCTGCTCAGGGCTGGACCCACATGGTCTGCCAGGAGCTGCCTGGTGCTGCCTTGGGTGCTGTCTGCCCTTTCCCAGGCAGCAAGGGGGAGCACAGAAGTGGTGTGTGTGCCCTTGGCAATGACTACTGCCAGCCAGGGAGGAGGGGGACTGCTTCCCACATCCCTTCCCATGGGTCAGGTGGCCATGCAGACCCAACGCCTGTGGGATGAGCTGCAGGGGAGAGCAAAGGGTGTGGGGAACACTGTGGTGTCACCCCGGCCTGACGGAAGCCTGCGGCCTCTTTACAGAAGGTGCATGAGATGTTAAAGAAGGGCTGGGACACCGAGGGCTCGCCATTCCGTGGCCAGAAATTCGACCCCTCCATGTTCAACATCTCCCCTGGTGCTGTCCAGTTTTGACAGTGGCAAAAACAACTGAAAAATAAAGCAGGGAGAGAAGACCTCCCCACCCCTGGATGCCCACCAGGACCCTCACACCCAGTGCCAGTGCCCTGGACTCACTGATCCACGCTGCCAACACCCATCCACGCTGTGTGGGGAAGCCTGAGGAAGCGGGCAGATTTACATCCTGTCACCACAGAAACCTGGGCACCAGGACCCCTCTTCTCCCTTCCCCTCCCCTCCCCTCACCTCGCGCTGCCGACGCTCCATGTTTTTCTGGAATAGAGGGTGCACGTTGGGTCGAGTTGGGTGATGTAATTATGTTTTTTAGTGGATGAGGATACTGCTTTTGGGGTTTCTGGGGATGTGGAGCCCTCCCTATCCTGGTATACTGGGCAGGTTTGCCCCTCGCAGGTGGAGATGGGTGCTGGGTATGGGCAGTGGGGATGGGGAAGCCTGCCTCTGCCTGCCTCTGCCAGCACCCTTCCCACCTGGCATCCCCAAATCCTCTCGCCAACCCCACTCCAGGGTATCCCAAGGGGGTTGTGCTGCCCCTGGCCTCCACCCAGCCCCAGGGGAAGCTTCCTCCTGGCTTCCCCCTCCTTCACCTCGAAGGAGGGTTGTCAGGACACCCAGGAGTGGGCAGAGACCACAGCTATCCCCTAAGGTTTGCTCCCCCTTCATCAGGGAGCAGCAGGGGTGCTCCCCACAGCACTGGCATTTGGGGAGGGCTACAGGCCCACCCCTCATAGCCAGCAGCTGCGCAGGAGCCTGAGAAATATACGGGTTTCTCTGGCATGGTACTTGGGGGTCTGAGAGTGGGGATTGCCTAGGAGAGTAGGCTCCACCTAGGCTCAGCCTGGCTCTCACAGCTTCCTACCAGCCCTCCACCCTGGGGTGTGTGGGCTGGGGGTCCCTGGCCATCACCTTGTCCGGTTCCCCACCCCCAGTTTGCAATAAACACGTCTCACCGTGGGGCCTGTGAGTGATTCGGTGCCACCCCTGGGGAGATGAGTGTGCCCAATTCTCCACCTTCATCTTGCTTATGGGACAAGGGCAGGGACACCCAGGCAGGGTGCCTCATCATGGGTTCCAGACGCAAGGGTGGATGTTGGGGTAGATACGGGATTCCTGGGGAGACTAGAATTTGAGGGTCCTTCAGGGTGTGGATATTGGATTCCTGGAGGTGGAGGGAGTGAATTTTGAGATCCCTGGGAGGGGCTAGATAAAGAATACCGCGAGGAGGGCTGGATTTATGGGTTACTCGGGCGCGGGGATGTTGAAACGTGGAACCCCGGGGGGGCTGGATTTTGGAGTCCTTGTGGGGTGATATGAGATCCCTGGGGAGAAGTGCTGGGTTTTTGTGTCCTTGGGGCAGGGGGGTGGATATGGGATCCCCAAAGCTGGCTAGGTTTCACATGGTGGGTGCTTTGGGGATACCACCCCCGTGATGTCACCCACAACTCTCCCCCTCTCCCCCTCCACCAGTGCCGACATCTCCCGGTGCTGATGCGCACACCGGGCCCGCGGCCCCCCCGGCCCCCCCGGCCGCCCACGGTCCCCATGGCAACAGCAGCGCCAGCCGCCCGCCGCCCACCCGCGCTGGGGGGGCACCCCCCGCGCCCACCCACCTCCGGCTGGGGGGGACACCCGGGCCCTAGGGCCACTGGTGGCCTGGAGGGCGGCCTTTGTGTGTCCCCCGCACCAAAACCCAACTCCACATTATGCCGCTGAAACTGGGGGGCTTCAAGGTGCCCTTGGGGGAAGCGGGGGGGTGATTTTGTCCCGCCCCGACCTCTCCCGGGCGTTTTGCTTAGGGAGAGGTTGGAGCCTGTAAGGGTTGTTTGGGGTGACATTGGTGTAGGAGGAGGGAGCTCCGTATTGGGGGGAATAGGGGGGATTCCCCGAGTTGGGGGGGGAAAGACAGGGCATGGATGTGGGGTCTTTGAGCAGGTTATCTGGATATTTGGGGCTTTTTAGGGGGAGAATGTGGGTTTGGGGTCCTTTGGGGGGGGTTGTGAGATTCTCGGGAGGGGTCTGGATGTGAGTCCTGTTGCGGGGGGTTTGAATGTGAGTCAAGATTTGGGGTCCTTTGGGGGGACCCGTCAGAGGGAGTCTGGGCACAGGGCTATTTAGGGGGGGAGTCCCAGGAAGGGGCGTTTGGATATGGGGCCTTTAGGGGTGGGAGCTTGGCATCCCACTCCTGGGGGTAATTTGGGATAAAGGGGCCCCGGGGTTGGGGGGGTCTGGTTATGGGGCCCTTGTGGAGACAAGGGGGATCCCTCCGGCATGCGGGGGCAGGTCCACGGTGGGGGGGTGCCCCGAGGAGGGGGTTGGGGGGGATCCCAGGCGTGGGGGGGTGGGGGGGGCGGCGGGGGCTGTCCCGGGCTGGAGCCTCCCCCGGCCCGGCGCCTCCCCCCGCCCCCCCGCGCCGGGCGGAGCCGGAGCCGAGCGGAGCCGGTGCCGGGGCGGCTCATTGCGGCGCGGCGCGGCGGCAGCATGGCCACCACCGTGCCCTGCACCCGTTTCACCGACGAGTACCAGCTCTACGAGGAGATCGGCAAGTAAGGGCGGCGGCCCCGGCCCCGGCCCCGGCCCCGGGGCGCGGCGGGGGCGGGGGGGCGCTGCCCGGGGCTCGGGAAGCCGCTCGGTGCAGACGTGACGCATCCCCCCCCCCCCCCTCCCCCCCGGGATGGGACACCCGGGACTGGCCCCCCCCCCGCCCCCCCCGGGACCGGCCCCCCCACCCAGCCCACCCCCCCGGGACCGGCCCTGCCCAGCTCCCCCCCCCCCCGCTACTGCCCTCCCCCCGGTATTGGCCCTGCCCCCCCACTGGCCCCCACCCCTTATACCGCCCCCCTCCTGGAGCCTTCCAGCCCTCCCCGGCGGCCCAGACCCCTCAGGTCCTCCGGGTCCCCCCTCCCCATAGCCCCCACTAGTTCCTGCAGCCCCCTTGTTCCCCAAGGTTTCCCCATCCTTATGGACCCTCACCTTTAGACTCCTCTGATCTGTCTTCATCCCCCCAGCCCTGGTAACCCCAGACCCCTCCTCCGTCCCTCCAGATCCCCTGCAGTCCCCAATCACCTGTCCCTAGAGACCCCCCACTCAGTTCTTACAGCTGCCCTTGACCCTATGGTCAAGGCCCCTATGGACGTTCCATCCTTACAGACCCCCCGATTCCTCCTCAACCCCCCAGTTTTCCCAGATTACCCCAGCATTCCTAATCCTGGCTCCTGCAGACCCCCTCAGTCCTTAAAACACCCCTGCTCCAGTAGAACCCCCATTCCCACAGACCCCTCATCCCCATAGACCCTCCCCCATCCTTACAGACCTCCCCACCCCCTGTGTTCCCTGGTCCTTATAGATGCCCTGGTCCTCCAGACCCCCACCCCCCAAGCTCCTACAAACCCCCACTCCCTCCAGTCCTTATAGTCCCCCTGTCCCTTCCAAACCCTTCACCTCACTCAATCCTGATAGACTCCTCCATCCCTAGTCCTTACAGCTGCCCTATAGACACTCCCCATTCTCCAGACCATCCCTGAGTATTTATAAGCACCTGCTCCTTTTAGACATCCTCCCCTTTCAGGACCCCCTTGCCCCTCACCCTGACGGATCTCCCTCCCCACCCCCCCCCCCCCATTTCCACAGACCCTCCCCCATCTCCATGGACCCCCCCCTAATCCCTCTCCTCTCTGGTCCTTTTAGACCATACTCCCCCCCATCCCCTATTAGACCCTTTTGGGCCTTATATAACTCCCCAAATCCACTCCCCCTTCGGGTCCTTATGGATTCCAGCCCTCTTGGGCCCACCGGGCCTTAAAGGCTTCTAGGTCCCCTCTGCTGCCCTGAATCCTTCCAAGCCCCTCAGCTGCACCCCCCACGTGATGACCCCCTCGAGTGGGTGTTGTGAGGAGCTGAAGAGGAGCTATTTCTGGGGGGGTTCGTTTGCCCCCAGGGCTATAGGGGTTGCAGTCGTCCCCCCCCCCCCCCCTCCATCCACGGGCAGGGATTGGTGGGGAGTAAAATGCGGGGAGGGAGGAGGGGAGACCTCTTGTGAGGGGGGTTGCACCACCACCCCCCTAGACTGAGGGAACATTTTACAGGGGTGGCTGTAGTCCCTTTGGGGGTACCAGGAGGGGAAACATGGTTCCAATCAGGGGCTGTTTTGTCCGTCTGCCCAAAATCCAGCCCATCCTGGTTGCCATGGCAACGTGGTCCTGTTTCCCCCTTTCCATCTCTCACTGTAGCCTGCCAGCCATCGTGCATGTGTTCCCCCCCTCACCAGGGTGGGGGGGGGATATTGCTCTCGCCGGGGAGAAACTGAGGCATGGCTCGAACCGTGACAGTGTGCCCCGCCTCAGGGGCTAGCATCCACCACCATGTCCCCTGTCCAGGGGCCATGTGGGGAAGGGAGGGGTCAGTGCCCCTTGGAACCCCCACTTTTCACCTGGTGGTGAGAGGGTCTCCACTGCTCTGGCCAGCATGGGGCCCTTGGTGCCTGAGGACATGGGGACATGGGGCGGTGGCAGGAGACAGCCAGGCCTTGCGCCCTTCCCAGGGCACATCCTACACGGCGCTCTCTCCACGGCAGGACTGGGGTGGTGCTGGTCTCAGCCATGTCCCCAGTCTGTTATGGGAATCTCCTCTGTGTGCCCTGACGCTGCCTTGACCCCCCCACAAGGGAGGGGCCTGTCAGGCAGGGAACAGGCAGGGGATGTGCAGGGACATGGGTCCAGGAAGGGGGACAGCTGCTGATGGCACTTGAAGAGGCTGCAGGTGTTTCTGCCTGGCGTGGTCACGACCATGCTTTTCTCATCTCTGTCCCTGTCCCTAGGGAGCTGGTGGCTGCCAGCTCCCTATACTCCCAGCTGGGTCGTGTGCCCACTGCTACCACTGCCACCACTGTCACTGCCGCTACCATCATCACCATCACCGCCACCACCACGGCCACTGCTGCCATCCGGGCCACCCACTGTTCCCATGGCAACGAGCTGCCGGTGCTGGATCCTTCCCGCGACCCTCCCCCCACGATGATGCGTGGCACTAAGCCCCCCCTCCAGCCTCTTCCCCCCAGCCACCCCCTGGTGCCCCCCCAGCACACCCACGGCAGGGGCCCAGCGTGTCAGGGCCCTCCCTCCCCACCCCCGTGTCAGGGTTCACCCCCCTGCTGCTGAGTCACTGTGGGTGCAGCCCCCTGACCTCGGGTGCTGAGTCATGGGTGGGAGCCATCCCCCACCCACCCCCCAAGGTGCTTTGGGACGTGCTGAGCCTGTCCCTCCCCAGGGGAGCTTTCTCGGTCGTCCGGCGCTGCGTCAAGCTCTGCACTGGCCATGAGTACGCTGCTAAGATCATCAACACCAAAAAGCTCTCAGCCAGAGGTAGGACCCCTAGGAACCCTGGGACTCCCTGAGACCCCTCTGGCATTTGAGGGGATCACTCCCAGATATCCCTGGTAGCTTGTGATAACCCCTGGTACCTATGGCACCTCTGATGCCCCTGGTGCCCCTGACAGCTGTGATACCTGTGGTGCCCATGACACCTGTGACAGCTGTCACCCCAGTGGTGCTGGTGACATCAGGTGCCGGTTGGGGGGGACAGGGTGAATGCACCAGGGGGTGGGGTCTGGCCCTGCCTATCCCCATTATCCCCCTGCTGCCTGCCCTGGGGTCCCTCAGAACTTCATCTGTCCCTGAGGGGTGTCCTGCGGGTATGCAGGTGTAAAAGCAGATGGCAGGGGTGAGGGGGGTGTACGATGGTGTGCACGCACAGGTACGAGCCCTGTGTATACACACATGTGAGCTGTGTGTGCACAGGTGTGTGCAATGTGTACATGCGGGTGTGTGATGGTGGGTATGTGAACACATGAGCAGTGGGGGGTACCTGAGTGTGTGTGCACACGTTTGTGTTCATGGTGTTTGCTTATATGTGTGTTCATGGTGTGTGTGTGCACAGGTGTGTGTGTGTGTGTTTGGTGTGCACCCAGGTGCAAGCAGAGTGTGTGTCAGCAAGGCTGCAGGTATGCATGTATCAACAGTGTGTGTGTGTGTGTGTGTGTGTGTGTGTGCGCTTGCACGTGAGGGCGGGCACTGCTGTGTGTGCACATCTGTGAGCAGAGTGGGTGCCTGTGGGGTGAGCTGGGGTGTGCTCACAGCTCAGTAGTGCGGGTGTACAGGTGTTTGCAGGTGTGGGACATGTGACAGTGCGTGGGGCTGTAGATGTTTAGGATGTGCACCTGGATAAGAGGCAGCATAGTGTGGCACAGGGTATGTGTGTGTGTTCTGTGTGTGTACACTTGTGTGTCTGTGGCTATAGCTGTATGCACAGGTGTGAGCGGTGAGTGGAACGGTGCACACGTGTGTGTGAACTGTGTGTGAGCTGTGTGCACATCTGTGCACGTGTCTGTGTGCTCTTGTATGCAGACACATCCAGAGGTGCAGCTGCACACAGAAGTACATGTGTACACTCATGTAGTGTAGACACACACGTGTAGAGTCACACACAGCTGCACAGATGTACACACACAGGAACCGCCGTGCACAGGGGTACAGCTGCACACTCCACATCACATACAAACACAGGTACAGTGATACACGTGGGTGCAGCCACACACACGTGTACAGCTGTGCACACAAGTACAACCACGTAGCTGTATGGCTGCACAGGTATTACACAGGTACAGCTGCACACAGGCACGCTCACGTGTGCACAACTGCAGGACAAAGATACCCCTGCACACCCATCACACCTGCACACCCACACACCTGTATGCTCACACACAGGTACAGCCACAGGTGCTTGCACACATGTGCACACCCATCTATACGTGTGTACAGGCATGCACAGCCTCACTCATGGGCACACACATGAGCATGCACACCTGCACAGGGTGTGCATGCCTGTATCCACATGCACACCCAACCCATACATGCAAACCTGTACACACTGGCACATGAGCACACCCAGACACATGCACACAAGCCCACAGGTACAACCCCCATCCCTGCCCCCAGTGCATACCTGCACAGAGCCACATGCACTCCCACATGGGCATCTTTGGCTCCTCTTGCTGGGGTTGGCCTGGGGGCAGGTGATGGGAGATGGGGGTAGAGGGGACAGGGCAGATGTCCCCCTGACCACTGCCCCCCCAGACCACCAGAAGCTGGAGCGGGAGGCGCGTATCTGCCGGCTGCTCAAGCACTCCAACATCGGTGAGTGACTGAGGACACCGGGGAGGGGTCTCACCACTGTGGACCTGGTTGGGGCCACCGAGGGACACCCTGAATGACATCCTGGGGATACACTGGGTGTCCCTCTGGGGATGTATGGGGTCCCTCTGGATGCCACCTTTGGGTCACTGGGTGTGGGTGTGTGGGCTGCACGTGACACAGACACACATGGGTGTCACATGTAGTGGCTGGGGGAGGATGAGGCCAGGGAGTACATGGGGGGCTGAGACTGAGCCTTTCCCTGTCCCCATCTGGTCCCCACAGTGCGGCTCCACGACAGCATCTCTGAGGAGGGGTTTCATTACCTCGTCTTTGACCTGTGAGTGTGGTGGGAGGCTCTCAGAGCTTCAGGAGGGGCTCAGGGGATCCTGGGGCCTTGGGGTCTCAAGGTGATGTGGTGCCTGGCTGTTTTTCAGGGTGACGGGTGGAGAGCTCTTTGAGGACATCGTGGCACGGGAGTACTACAGTGAGGCTGATGCCAGGTGAGCCTTCACCCCACCACCCACACCCCCTAAAGCGCTGGACACCCCCACCCACCTGTGCCCTGCACCCTGGGAAGCATGCAGGGATGGGGCAGCTCCAGCAAGGCAGGCAGGGGGGCACCCTGTGGGAGGGGGGGTGCACCCCCTCAGCCCCCACGTTGTTGTAACCCCTCCACTGGCCCCATCCTGCTGCTGGGTGGGGTGGGGCCCCCAGGTGGGGCCCCCCCCATATTCCACTTCCCACCCCATGCTCCCCTCTCTGCTGCTGAGTCCTGGCACTATCATGACCTGTGCTGGGGGGGGTTGGTTGCAAATGGGGGGCCCCCAGGGCCCGTCCTTTGCTGTCCCCAGCCCCCCAGTGCCCTGTGTGCCACTGTGTGCCCCTCCCCGTGGTCTCTGGGCTTTCACAACATTGTTTCTCCCCCTCTCTCGTTCCCCCCATCTCTGCCCCCCCGTCCCTGTCCCCCTTGTGCCCCTCACCTCCTCCATCCATTCCCCCCATCCCTCTGTCCCTCTTGTCTCCCATCACACATTGCTCGGGCTCTGTGTGTGTCCGTGTCTCCATCTGTGTGTCCGTCTGTCCCACCGCTGCCCTCCACTCGCTGCACCCCCAGCCCTTGCCCTCTGTTTTGCCTCCTACACCCATTCTTGTCCCCAAAATGCCCCTTATCTTCCCATCCCCCTGTCCTGCCCCTTTCTCCCACCCCGTTACCCCCAACCTGTCCCCACACCCTGACTGCCACTTCTTGCCTCCCACCCCTTTACCTCATCCCACCCCACCAACCTGCCCCCCCACTCCCACCCCCTTTACCTCATCCTGCCCCCTCCCACCCCCTCCATCCTGCACCCCTTCACCCCATCCTACCCCACTCCCACACCCTCTGCCCTATCCTGCCCCTGTATCCTGACCCCTCTCCTACCCCTAACCCTCCATCCTGCCCCCCCGCCCCCGCCCCCCGTTCTGTTTTGCAGTCACTGTGTCCATGAGCTCTTTGCCCGCGTTCCTCCCACCCATCACTTTGCCCCTGAGCAGAGGGAGCCGCAGGTCAGTATCTGGGGGGGGCCGGGGGGGCCATTTCCCCCTCGCTGCCCCCACCCACCACTGCCCCCGCTTCCTGGCCCCCACCTCCGCTCGTCAGGACCCTGCTGTGGGGCTTTCTCCTCACTCTTTTTTCTCCTTGATCCCCCTTTTTTGCACCCCCCCCTCACAGAGAGGTTACCCCCCTAATGCCCCTGCTCCCCCAGCTAAGCGGGGCCCCCTTTCACCCCCATTTCAGGCTCTCATCCCCTCGCTCCTTCCCTCTTTCTTTCTTGTCTTGTCTCCATCTGCGCCCCCCCACGCCCCCCACCCTCTGTTCCCCCACTTCCCCCTTGAGTCCTGTCTGGGGGACCTGTCTGGGTGGCAGCAGGGATTGGGACTCCCATGGGGACAAAAGCACCATTGGGGTGACCCTCATGGCTCTGTGCCAAGGTTGGAGGTCACCTGGTAGGTGCTGAGGGGTGACCCCCAGGCAGTGACCCCCTCAGGGATGAACCACCAGCCAGTGACCGTCCCCCCCAGCATGACCTCCAGGTCGTGATCCCCCAAGGGATGATCCCACAGGTGTGACCCCTAGTCAGTAATCCTCTTGGAGTGAAAACCCTGGGATGACAAACCAGGGGTGACGCCCAAGGGATGACCCCCCAGACAGTGATATGCCCCCAGGGGTGATGCCCCCCAGGAAGGAATGACACCCTCAGGGATGACCCCCCCTCAGGCTAGTGTCCCCTAGGCAATGACCCACTCCAGGTGGGATTCTCCCCAAGGGTAACCTCTCCGGGTGACCCCCCAGGTGGTAGTGATCCCCCAGGAGTCCCCCAGGGGTGATGCCCCAAGGCTGACCCCCTTGGGATACAGAGGGGTTGCCATGCACAGCACCCACAAATCCAAGGTCACCACTTGTTTTTGTCAGTTCCCCCCTGGGTGCAGTGAGGCACAGCAGGGCTGGTTTGGAGGTGCAGGTTGTGGACAGGGGTTGTGGGAGGTGGGGTAGCAGTGTACCTCTGACCCCCCCTCCATTTGCATGCAGCCACTGCATCCAGCAGATCCTGGAGGCTGTCCTGCACTGTCACCAGATGGGGGTGGTCCACAGAGACCTCAAGGTAAGTGTGTCCTCCCAACCCCCATTTGTTCCTCTGCCCCTCTCCCCCTGCCCAGTTCTTGGGGTCCCCACAACCTGGGTGTGGCCCTGGCCGGGTAGATTCTGGGGAATCACTGAGATCTTGCTGGGCTTGGGGGATCCCCTCAGCTCTGAGCACTCCCATCTACCTTTTCTGGGGATGCACATGTGTCCCCCAGTTGTGGCACTGTTCTGCGCTGCTGGGGGTTCTCACTGCAACCCCCCAGTTACCATTGCCCCAGGAGGAGTGTGAACTGGTGGGGATGGGGACATGGGGGGGGAGCAGCTGGAGCTTGCCTGAAGTGTCAGGGCAGGACACAGGGGGATGCTGGGATAGGGGGGAATGCTGGGATGAAGCCAACGAGACATGAGATATCCCTGAGCCAGCCATGGGGCTGTGCCATCCGGCACCCTCAGCCGTTGGCAGAGGGCACCCACAGTCACAGCCCCACAGCAGAGAGCCAGCTGATGGGCAGGACCTGGTGAATGGCAGCAGTAAAGTCCCTCTAATTGCCCCATCCCTCCTCTCTCACCCACCCATGTCTGTGCCCGGTGCTGTCCATGCCTGGTGCTCCCTGTGCCCGGTGACCACATAGCCGGAGAACCTGCTTCTGGCCAGCAAGTGCAAAGGGGCAGCAGTGAAGCTGGCGGACTTTGGCCTTGCCATCGAGGTGCAGGGGGATCAGCAGGCCTGGTTTGGTGAGTGCTGCCACACCCCTGCCCACCATAGCCCCAGCCCCTGCCCACTGTGTCTTGCTCACCATGTCCCTGCGCCGTCTGCTGTATCCCTCCACGTCCACTGAATCCCTGCTCTATTCCTACTGCATCTGCTCTGTGCCCACCATGTCCACCCCTGCCCAGCACATCCTGCCCCATGCCTATGTCCCAGTCCTGTGCCCTGTCCTTGTCCCTTCCCATTGTGGCTCACCTGTCTGTCCTCACCCATCTCTCTGTCCCTGCCAGGATTTGCCGGCACACCTGGCTACCTGTCCCCTGAGGTCCTGCGCAAGGAGGCCTATGGCAAACCGGTGGACATCTGGGCATGTGGTAAGAGCCAATCCCTGCCTAGTCCCTGCCTGGTCCCTGCCCCTTCTCTGCCCCCCTCCCAGACCTGGACCCAGTCCCAATCCTGAACCATGCCCCCATCCCTGCCCCACACCTGCCCTAATCCCTGCCCAATCCCATCCTAATCCCCACCCCATCACTGCCTGGTCCTATTCCGATCCCATCCCACTCCCATTCTGTCACTTTCCAGGCTCCATTCTAGTATTCTCCCATGCCCATCCTAGTTTCACCCTCTTTGCCATCCCATTTCTATGCTGCTCCCAGTTCCAGTTCCAGCTCTGACCCCATCCTGGGGCCATCCTGTGCCACATGTCCTGGCAGTGCCACACTGTTCCCTGTTCATGCTGGCAGCATAGAGGACAGGCCATGTTTGGAATAACTGCTTTGTCATGGGGACACTGCAGGGCCGGAGGGAGCCAGGGGTGGTTTGGGGTACCTGCACTCCCCTAACCCCACTCTCCCTGGCTCAGGGGTCATCCTGTACATCCTGCTGGTGGGCTACCCGCCGTTCTGGGATGAGGACCAGCACAAACTCTACCAGCAAATCAAGGCCGGGGCCTATGATGTAAGTCTCCGGTGCCCTGCGACGGCTGGCCCATTGACTCTGGAACCTACTGAGGGATGCCACACCTAACCTTTGGCAAGCAGAGCCTGGGGGTGGCTCTGGGCCATGTCTTTGGTGGCTGGCTGGGGATATGTAGGAGTTGAGTGATACAGATACCATGGCACTGCCCCTCCACAGCTGTCACCCCCATGTCCCTGTGCTCCCCCAGTTCCCTTCACCTGAGTGGGACACAGTCACCCCCGAAGCAAAAAACCTCATCAATCAGATGCTGACCATCAACCCTGCCAAGCGCATCACAGCCCATGAGGCCCTCAAGCACCCGTGGGTCTGCGTAAGTGCGGTGTATCCCCCCCAGTGCGTGTCACCCCTGTCCAGTGACCACTGGCACCTAGTGCTGACCCCACTGTCCCCTGCAGCAACGTTCTACCGTGGCCTCCATGATGCACAGGCAGGAGACAGTGGAGTGCTTGAAAAAGTTCAATGCCCGGAGGAAGCTCAAGGTGAGGGGGCTGGTGGGGGAGGTGTGGGCTGGGGACAGTGCTTATCCCCCCAGCACCACTCTGCCTCTCCATGGGGCTCTCCTGTGGGACCCTCCCCTGTCCACTGTAGGACCTCTGCCCTGCCTTCTGTGGGACATTCCCTTGTTTACTATGGTACCCCTGCCCTTCCCACTCTGGCAGCACCTGGACAGCCCATTCCTACCCCAGAACTCGTCAGGGCCTTCCTGTGCCTTTCCATGGGGTACAGTCCCTTCCCACTGGGTGTTGTGGTCCCACTCTACTGTGCCTGGTGCTCTGCTGCGGGCTTTGGTCCCATCCCAGTGACACACAGTGTGGCATAGTCCCACCCTGTCCCTGCCCAGTCTCTTGCCCCATGCCATAGCTGTAGCCTGCCCCCTCATCCTGCAAACCCCTCTCCCAATTCCCTGTCCCATGGGCCATATCTTGTACCACCCCCATCCCATCACCCCATTTCTCCCCCTCTATCTCGCTCGCCCCCATCACACCTCACAGTCCCAGGGCCCCGTCCTGCCTGTCCCACCCCAGCACCCTCTCTCCGGCTCACCCTGCCCCTCCCCACAGGGTGCCATCCTCACCACCATGTTGGCTACCAGGAACTTCTCAGGTAAGGGGGGGGCTCCCACTGGCCGGGGGGGCCGGGGGCCGCAGCCCCCCCTCCATAGCCCCCCCCGGGCCGGTGCCCCCCTCTCTCTATCTTGCTATCTTTCTCTCTTTCTCCCCTCCCTTCCTTAACCCCCCCCCACCCATTTTTTCCCCATCGGTGAGGACGGGGCATGTGGTAGCCAAGGTGGGGGCAGGACGCGGCCCCCCCGCCCCACGCACACAGCAGCAGGTAGTGCCCGGTCCCCGTGTGTGTCCCCCCCCCCCACTCCGGTGGCTGGCGGGGGGGGGCGACATGGGGAGGGGGACGGAACAGCACCAGCCACCCCAGGCCTGAGGCCAGGGTGATGGGCACCCCAAGAGTTCTTGTTGGGGGGGGGGAAGGTGGGGGTCCCGGCTGTAGCCCCTCCCCGCCCCCCCTAACAGGAGCTCTGCTCCCTCTCTCTCTCTCCCGCGGCCCGCAGTGGGCAGACAGACCACCGCTCCTCCCACCATGTCGGCGGCCGCTGCCGGGGCCCCCCTGGGGCTGGTGGAACAAGGTAGACGCGTCCGCAAAGGGCCCCCCCCGGCCCCCCGGCCCCGCTTGGTCTCTGTGTGTCCCCAGATCCTTCATCTTCATGTCAACCTCTTCTTCCAACCATCCTCTTCCCTGCCTCCCACCTCCCAACGGGTTTCGGGTACCCTCCTCGGAAATTGGAGCGCATGCATGGCCCCCCCCGGCACTGCCCCCCCGGCAGCCCTCCAGCCTCTCCCCCTCCCCGCTGGCCCCGAGAGATGCCGCTGTCCCCGCCGCTGTCACCCCGCAGCTGCCCCGGGGGGGTCTCTGCACCAGCTGCCGCCCCCAGGGCGGGGCTGCTGAGTGCTCCACCCTGGCCCGGTGGCTCCTGGAGGGGGACACGCAGGTGGCATCCCCAGGGTGCACATCTGGGTCAACAGTGGGGAGCTGGGGGTGGGGGGATAATTTTAGGGTGTGTCCTCCCACTGCTCCCACTCCACGGCACTGCCCCCCTCATGCACACAGGGGGGGCACAGCGGTGCATGAAAGAGGGGACAAACAGGCTGCATGCCCTGTGTCCCCCCATGCCCCCCCTGCGTCCCCACCCCGCATGTGTCCGTCCCCCCCTGCATGTGTCTCCCCTCGGCACGTGCCCCCCCCCAGCATGTGCCTCCCCACAGCTTCTGAGAGCTGCAGCCAGTGTTTGTGATGCTGCGAAACACTCGGCGGGTCTTAAACCATCCCCCACACAAAGGCACACCACTGGCCCCCCTGCCAGGGGTCCCCCTCTCCCGCCCCCTAATTTGGCTCTGGTTTAAGCCCCGACCTCTCAGCGCCCGCCTGCTTTCAGAGGAGGGACCGGGACCCTTGGGGACACCCTGCTAGGGACTCCTGAGGAGACATACGTCCACGAGGGAGGGATGTGTGGGTCATCTCCTCCTCCCAGCATCTGCCCACTCCCTCTTTTGGTGCTGATGGGTGCCACCCTGCTGTCACTGAACTCGTCACCGCACGTCCCCCCTCAACTTGTGGTGCCAACCGGGGGAGGGGTCCCTCAGTGTGGAGGAATGGCAAGGATGCTCGAGGTGATACCCCCTGCCCTTCACACCCCCAAAACCACTTGTGCCCCACCATGTCCCCATCACCCTCTATTGCCCTACTGGCCAGAGATCGTGGTAGCAGTGGCAGATGCTCATACCCGTGCCCGTCCTTGTCCCCGTCCAAGGAGACAGGGGGGGCACAGGCAGCTGTCCCCACCCCCTGTACTCAACTCATCTTTTTTATGTTCTTTTTTTTATGTTTTTCCCCTTTTCCTCTTTCCCCCTGACCCCGTTTCTCTCTTGCCCCCCCCCCCCCCCCCCCCACTCTTCTCTCTTGCTTTCCTCTCTGCATTTGTCCAAGGTAAGCCAGCCCTGCGCCCCCCATGCGGGGGCCACCAGGATGGGGACCCTCTCAGGTTGGGGGCACTTCTTTCCCCCAGTCTGAGGACTTGCTGAGTTTGGGGACCCCTCCCTCCAAAATGGGGACACCCTGCCTGGATGGGGATCTCCACAGGTTAAGGACATCCCTCCCAGGATGGGGACAGCCCCCCAAGGTTGGGGGCCCCCCTGAGTTGGGAACCTCCCACTAGTATGGGGACACCACCAGGATGGGGATGGCCCCACAAGGTTGGGGAAACCCCTCCCTGGGTGGGAACACTCTCTTCCCCCAGGACAGGGACCTTCCTGAAGTTGAGGACACCTCCAGGTTGGGGACACCCCTCCCAGCATGGAGAAACCCCCAAAATGGGGATTCCCTAGGATGGGGACACTCCACCCAGCATGGGGACTCCCCCCAGTAAGGGAACACCCCCAGGATGGGGACAACCCTCCCAGCATGGGGACACCCTCAAAATGGAGACCCCCTTGGAATGGGGACACCCCTCCCCGCATGGGGACCACCCCTCTAAAACGGTCACCTCCCCCAGGATGGGGATACCACCTTCCTTGTGTGTTCCCCCTCTCCAACACTGGGGTGGCAGGTGCTGCTAGCACCTGGGGTGGGATCAGGTTGGATGGCCGGGAAGGGTCTGGATTTCTAGGGACACACAGTGTCCCTTGTGCTGGGAGGGCGCACTGACACTGTCTCCCCCCGCAGCAGCTAAGAGCTTACTGAACAAGAAGGCGGACGGTGTGAAGGTGAGGGTCCAGAGGGGCTGGGGGTGGGGGGTGGGGGGGGGGCGGGTGGGCCGCTTCCCCCCTATGCCACTGACACCCTTCCATTTCTTCCCTCCAGCCCCAGACCAACAGCACCAAAGGCAGTGCTGGCGTCACCAGCCCCAAGGGGACCCTCCCGCCCACCGCTCTGGTAGGTGCCCCCTACCCTGCACCCCCTAGATCCCACATCCCATCGGATCCATCCCACCAGCCCATCCCATCCATCGCCATGCGTGCCCCTGACCGGCTGTTCCTGGGGCTGCTGGGGAGGGGAGTGTCCCGAGGATGGAAAGGGGTGTGCAGGACATGGGCACAAGGTGACCCCCCTGGACAGACAAGGTGGGTGAAGGGTGCAGGCATGTGGACAGGCCCTGTCTCCCTCAGCCATGGGGACAGTGGCATGGGTACAGGACACAGTCGTGTCCCACCACAGGGACAAGGTAGGTCCAGGACATGGACACAGAAATGTTCCTGCCATGGGGACAGTAAGGTGGGTGTAGGATGTGGGCATGAGGATGTCCTGTGACTGAGGCAGGTACAGGACATGAGTATGGGGGTGCCCCACCATGGCAACAAGGTAGGTGCCCCATAATGGGGACAAGCCACAGGCAGGAGGATCCTGGTGACACGGATGGTGAGGTGCGTGAACGGTTGGGGGATGGGGACACCCTGCCATGGCAGTGGCAAGGGAAGTGCAGGGTCACAAGGATGAGGCTGCTGACTGTGACCTCACAGGTGAGGTAAGATCCAGACACAGGACTGCCCAGCTGGCACAGGGAGTGCAGGACACAAGTAAAGGTGTGGCTGTCTCGAACAGCAGGTGCAGGATTTGGGGGTGGGTGCTCTGGCAATGCCAACAGCAAGGTAGATGCAGGATGTGGTTGCAGGGGTGACCGTTGTGACCTTCATGGCACAGGGGATGCAGTACAAGGGCAGGGACATGGTACCTGAGGGCAGGATACAGGCAGGATGATGCCCAGCTGTCACAGAGTGCTGTGCACTGGGGAAGATGTGCCTGGCTGGTCAGTGAGTGCAGGATATGGAGAAAGGGGTGCCCACCCCACACAGTGAGGGTGGGATGCAGGCAGTGGGAAGCTGTGGATGGGGTTGCCTGGGATGTGGGCACTGGGATGGTCAGGGTCCAGACACAGGGACGGTTGGGATGCAAGCCAAGGGATGCTTGGGATGCAGGCAGTGCAGTGGTTGGGATGCAGACAGTGGTATAGTTGGGATGCAGGCTGCAGGATGGTTTGGATTCAGGCACAGGGAGGCCCAGGATGCTCAGATGCACGGTGAGTGGAGCCCCTGGGCAGCGGGATGCAGGACAGGGGCATGGAGCTGCCCTCCAGCCCAGCCCATCCTTTTGGCCTCACTGCGTCTCTCCCCCAGCTCTGTCCACCTCTTTCTCCCCTTTTTTCCCCTCTCCATGTCTGTGAATTAAACCATTTGGCTTTGCTGGACTAATGACTTTCTGCTTCTCTCCCCCCTCTCTATCCCCTTCCCAAATCCGGTCTGGGTCTCTCCTCACCCCTGTCCACGTGCTGCTCAATCCGTCGTTCCCCCTCGTTGTCCCCTCCGGGCTCTCGCTTCCCCCACCCCCGCCTCTGTCTCTCTCCCTTCTCCCGTAGGAGCCTCAAACTACTGTAATTCATAACCCCCCGGACGGCACCAAGGTATCGCTGCCCCTGCTTTCCACCTCCATCCTCCCCCAGCATCAGCCATGTCTTGGGGGGGTGGTGACGTGGATGAGGAGTGCACATGGGGCGTGGTGACAGCAGGGTACCCCCATGGCGTCCAGCATCACTGGGGTCCTGCCAAGCCCTGGTTGGGCTTGTCCCCCCTCCCCATTCCCCCGGGGCCAGGTCTGACCCCCCTGTTTGTGTCTCCCCCCCACCGCCTCCGTCCCGCGAGCAGGAGTCCTCCGACAGCACCAACACCACCATTGAGGACGAGGACACCAAAGGTGACGGGCGCAGGGGGCGTGGTGGCAGGGTTGCACTGGGTTGCACTGGGAGGGAGCTGGGGTGCACTGGTGTGGTGCTAGGATGCATTGGGTTGCACTGGAATGGCACTGGGATGCACTGAGAAGGTCTTGGAATGCACTGGGATGGTGTTAGGATGGCACCAGTATGCATTGAGGTGCACTGGAATGGTACTGGGATGAACTGGGATGGCACTATGATGGACAGTTGTGGAATGCACTAGGATGGCACCAGGATGCACTGGGAGTGTGCTAGAATGCACTGGGCTGGAGCTGGGATGTGCTGGGATGACACTAAGATGCACTAACGTGCACTGGAATGGCACTGGGATGGCACTGGCATAGCACCAGAATGCATTTGGTTCACTGGGATGCACTGGAGCAGCACTGAAATACACTGGGATGGAACTGGGATGGCACAAGGATGCATTGGGGTACACTGGAATGGCACTAGGATATGCTGAGACTGTGATGGGGATGCACTGGGATGCCACTGGAATATACTGGGATGGCACCAGGATCTGTTGGGGTGGTGCTAGGACACAGGAAGTGTGCTGAATGGAGTGCATTGGAATAGAGCTGGAATGCATCGGGTTAGCACTAGGATGCCTTGGATTGCACTGGGATGAACTGGGATGAACTGGGGTGGAGCTAGTATGTCACCAAGATGCAGTTGGTGCACTGTGATGTGCTGGGGCAGCAGTGGAATGCACTGGGTGAGATTTGGGATGGCAACAGGATACATTGGGATGGCACTGGGACAGTGCTAGGATTCACTGGAGTACACTGGAATGGCACAGGGATGGCAGCAGTACGCATTGGGGTTGTACTGGGACATTTTTGGGATGCACTGGGAGAACGTTCAAATGCACTGGAATGGATCTGGAGTGTGCTAGGCTGGAGCTGGACTGACACTAGGATTCATTGAGATTGCACCAGGATGCACTGGGAGCACACTGGGATGCACTGGGAGGGTACTAGCATGCGTTGGGGTGCACTTGGATGGGAATTGTATAGACTGGGACACGCATGGAATGGCAACTGGGGTACATGGAAAAGGCTTGAGGTGGCATTGGGATGCCTGATGATACTGGGACACAGTGGGATGGTACCAAGAGGCACTCTGGGTAGAGCTGGGCTGTACTGGGATGTATGGAATGCCCTGGAATAGCAGTGAGACACAGTTTGTTGGCACTAAGATGTAGTGTGAAGTCACTGGCACAAACTGGAGTGTACTGATACACTCTGGAGTAGTGCTGGGTCATACTGGGATGGAAATGGGCTGCGTTGGAATGCACAGGAGTGACACTGGGATGCACTAGGAGGGCATAGGAGTGACAGTGAGATGCACTGGCACAAACTGGGATATAGTGGAGTGGCACTGAGGATTGGAATTTATTAGGGTAACAAAAGAATGGACTGGGGAGCGCTGGGATACGGTAGAATGGTGCTAAGATTAATTGAGATGCACTGGAGTGGCAGTGGGATGCACTGGATGGAACTGAGGATACTGGAATGCACTAGAATGGTACTGCAATTAACTGGAATGGTACTGGGATGTATTTGGATACACTGCAATAACACTGGGACACAGGAGCTTGGCACAGAGATGCAGTGAGATATTACTGGGGTGCACCAGGGCAAACTGGAATGTACTGGTATGCTCTGGAATAGCACTGGGATGCACTAGGATTGAAACTGAGGTGACTGGGATGGCATCAGGATGAAATGACTCATTGGGATATAGTGGGATGTGGTACACTGGAATGATACTGGAACACACTGGAATTGCACTGGCACACACTGGAATTGAACAGCATGATGCTGGGATGCACTGGGATGGAACTGGGATGAACTGGAATATACGAGAAGGGCACTGGGACACAGTAGGTTGGCACTGGATTGCACTGAAGTGCAGTCGGATGGCCATGAGATGTATTCGTGTAAACTGGGGTATATTGGGATGCCCTGGAATGGTACTGGATCACCCTGGGATGTGACTGAGATGTGGAATGGCACTGGAATGGCACTAAAGTGTACTGGGCTGTCACTGGAATGCAGTAGGATTGCATTAGGCTGGAACTGGGGTGTACTGTAATGCACTGGGATGCATCGGAGGACACTGGAGCAGCTCTGGGATGCACTAGGATTGCACTGGGATGTATCGGGATGCATTTGCATGGAACTGGGAGGGTACTGAGATGCACTGGAATGGCACTGAGACACAGTGGGCTGGCACTGAGAAACACTGGTATGGAACTGGCTGTTTTGGGATGTGCTAGAATGGCACTGGGATATACTGGGACTTGCAGGAGTAACATTAGGATGCACTTGAAACTCCTGAGACATGCTGAGCAGGCACTGGGATGCTTGAGCATGCTGGGAGGGCACTGGATGGCACTGGGACATGCAGGGGTGGCACTGGACTAGCAATGAGACATGCTGAGAGGATTCTATGAATACTGGTGTGGCAGAACTGTGGGGGTCCTGGGAGCACAGTGGTGCCTATCTGTCCCCAAGGGGTGTCTGTCTGTCCCCATGGTATCTGTGTCTGTCCTCAAGGTCCCTGTGTGTCCCTGTGGTCTGGCTGTCTGCCCTCATGGTCGGTCTGTCTGTCCCCAAGGTCCCTGTGTTTGTCCCCATGGTCCATCCCCATGGTCTGTCTGTCTGTACCCAAGGTTCTCCTTCCCCCAAGATCTGTCTTTCTGTCCCTGTGTCTATCCCCATGCCTCCCCTTCATGTCCCACGTCCATCCCAACATCCTGTCCGCCCACCCCCACGGTGTCACCGGGGGGCTGGGGCGGTGGCGGTGACAGTGACGTGCCCCCAGCCCGCAAGCAGGAGATCATCAAGATCACGGAGCAGCTCATCGAGGCCGTCAACAACGGGGACTTCGAGGCCTATGCGTGAGTGGGGTGGGGCCGGGTGGGGCGGGGACAGGTGGGGTGGGGCCAGGCGGGACCACTCTCACCTGCTGCCTGCAGGAAGATCTGCGATCCGGGGCTCACCTCCTTTGAGCCCGAGGCACTGGGCAACCTGGTGGAGGGGATGGACTTCCACCGCTTCTACTTTGAAAACTGTGAGTACCCGACCTGCCTGTGCCCACCTGGCCACCTTTCTGGGCCTGCCCATCTCCTCCGTGTCCCAGCCCAGCCCGATCCATCCGGTTGTCCCCGCCTGTCCCCCGTCTCTTGCCCACTGCCTGCCCATCCTGGTCCCCTCGCCTCCCCTGCTGGGCCACCAGTCCGCTTGCACTGCCCTTGTGCCTGCCCCTTCCCCTTCCAGTTCCTCTCCCGTTCCCTGCCCCGTCCGTGCGCGTACCCCTGCCCGTGCCAGCCGCGCTGATCTCGGCCGCCCCGCAGTGCTCTCCAAGAACAACAAGCCCATCCACACGACCATCCTGAACCCACACGTGCACGTCATCGGGGAGGACGCGGCCTGCATCGCCTACATCCGCCTCACCCAGTACATCGACGCGCAGGGCCGGCCCCGCACCAGCCAGTCCGAGGAGACCCGCGTCTGGCACCGCCGCGATGGCAAGTGGCAGAACGTCCACTTCCACGGCTCGGGGGCCCCCGTCGCCCCGCTGCAGTGAAGGTGAGGGTGGGCTTGGGGCTCGGGGGATGGGGAGCCCCAGCTGTGGCTCACCGGGGTGTCCCCACAGAGCTTGCGGTGGCTGTCCTGGTTCCAGCCCGATGGAGACGGCGATGGGAGCCGAGGCGGCAGCCGGAGCTGCGGCCCCCCGAAGCACGCGTCCGCATGCCTGTCCCCCCTACCCTGGCCCCTGCTCCCCCCTCCAGTGCCTGTGTTTGCAGAAAACAAAAAGAAAAAAAAAAAAAAAAAGCCAAAACAATGAAAACAAAAACAAAAAAAAAACCGAAAAAAAAAAGAAAAAAAATAAAGGGGAAAACTCCACCCCAATCCCAAACCCACCCACACCCCCAAACCTAACCCAGCCGCTCGGCCACAGGCGAGGGCGCTGGGGGGCTCAGCCCCCCCCCTCGGCCCGTCTCTGCTGGGGGGGAAGGGGGGTCCCAGCCCCCCTCCCGGCTGTGCTCGTGGCGTGTTGCTGTCGCTGGTGGTGGATGTTGTTCTTTGGGCTCTGCTTTGCTCTGTCCTGCCCCAGCCCCTGTACATAGAGAGAGCTATTTATTTTTTAATTCCCACGGGGGTCCCCAGCAATGGGGGGCTGCCAGGGGGTGAGTGAGGTTTGGGGGGGGGGGGGACACACACAGACTCTCTCCCCTTCTCCCCAGTCCAGTGCCTCCCCTGGGAATGCTGCCTATGGGGGCCTGAGGCTTATCCTGGGCACTGCTGCGCAGGGAACACGGTGGGTGCCTTTGGGAGGGTCCACCAGTCACACCCCCGTGTCCCCATCCTGCTGATCCCTACCCCAGCACCCCATGTCACAGGTGCCAGCTCCAGGTGCTGGCACGTTTTGGCAAGGGGGATGTGGGTGCCACGGCAGAGGGCAGCTGGGGGGTGTTGGGATTTGGGGTGGTGGGCTCAGGACGATCCAGCCAGCACTGACGCAGCATTGAAAGCACTTTAGACTAAGAGAATGGGTCTCTTAGGGGGCACAGGCTGCTCTGCCGGGGACTCCCCAGCACAGGGGCACCGGCAGCACATCCTGCACCCCCCCTCCCATGGCCAGCGCTCGGGTGGACTCCATCACCCCCAACCCCCCCATCCCTGGGGAGGCATCACTCCACTCCCAGGCACTCCCCACGCAATTCCCCAGGGCATCCCCACCATGCTGAGGGCTGGTTTTGGCTGGGGGGGAGGGGGCGGGATGGGCGGGGGATATTAATTATTTTTTAATTATTCTGATGATTTCTCTGCATGCCCTTTGCGCGGGAGCAACCCTCGGGCGCTAACGCTGTATGTCGAGGAGCTGAGCTGTTCCTGTCCCATGAATGCTGGTGGATCGTTGCCAAATTTTTCTCTTTCCTCCCCTTTTCTCTCATTCTTTTTCTGTCTCCCCCTCCCCAGCATATCCCCCCATGCCCCTCCCCCCAAAAAAACCCCTTGTCTTTTCTTTCTGAGCCTTGTAAGTGTAAAAGATGACTCTGATTTCGTTTTTGTCTCGGGAAAACTGCAAATAAATTATGAGGAAAAACCAATGATCATGAAGGTAAGAGGTGGAGAGGGAGGCCAAGTGCATCCGTCCCTGCCAGAGTGCCCAGGACGTGTCCATCTGAAACCCCAGCCCGGGACGCCACAGAGAGGGAACAGGGCTTCAACTGCCAAAGACAACTTTATCCCCCTGGCCAGTGCGGCCAAGGCATGGAAATAACCAGAGCACCATGCGGTACAGCCCAAGCTCAACTTTCCCCTTCCCAAGGAGAGGAGGAGGCAGTGGGGGCTGCTGGGCCCTGGCAGGTGCTGAGCCCCCCAACCCTTGCTGGCAGGGGCAGGGGCTCTGAGCTGCAGGGCAGGCTGGTGAGCTCCCCCCATCCCAGGACACAGCTCCAGGCTCACCAGCGGGGAGAGAAGCTGCCCAGGGAGGCAGTGAGCACTCCCCACCCAACAAACCTTTTTCCCTTCCCCCTTCTCCCACCCCCCCAGCTCACCCTTAGGACACAAATACATAAAAAGCCCCGCAGCCCCTGGGATGGCAGCAGGGGGCTCTGCCTGCCCCCTCAGCCCCCTGGACAGCAGTGGGGGGGCTCCTCCAGGCTTCCTGGGTGGGGGTGTGAAGGCAGGGGAGTGCATGGCTGGATGCCCCCTGGTCCAAGCTGTCCCAGGAACAGTGAGGGTGGGGGGGGTCTTCGGTGTGGACCTCCCCCCATGGGTGCCAGCCCGGTGCCAGCCTTGGTGTCCCCTTAAGGTGGACAACTGTCACATCATCCCAGGGGGCTGAGGACCCCTGGCCCAGCCCGAGGAACACCCCTAGGGTGGCTATGGAGGGGGGTTGAGGGCTGGTGATCCGGAGGTGGAGACCCCGGGCTCCACGTCACATAATTTCACAGCAGGAATTCTGCTTTCGGGCCTAAGAAGAAAAGGAAAGACATCTGTAAAGCTCCCCAAGGGTTCGGGGGTCCCACACAGCCCCTCTCCTGCCGGAGGACGCCAGCATAGCACAAAGGCTGATGACCTGGACGCTCCTCTCCTTTTGGCCAGACCTGGTACCAGGAATTGGGATGGGCATCACCTCCCAGCCATGGCAGGGTGCAGGACACCCCCAGTGAGGGTCAGGGGGGCTCTTCAGCTGGAATTGCAGCACCCAGGCTCTCTCCAAGCCCAAAGCTTCTGGCAACAGGGCTGATTCCTCCCTGGGACCCAGAGCTGTGCCCCAGCATTCATCCATTGGGGGTGACCCCCCGAGGATGACGTTCCACCCATCCCCAGCCCCCTCAAGGAGGGGTTGACCTGCCACACCCACCGTTTTGTAGAAGGCTTTGGATTGTGCCCCCAGCACCTCCGATTTAGAGACCAGGTCATCCAGCTTCTCCCCACGCTCCAGCAGCGATTCCATAGTGTTGTGCTGCCAGAGAAACACGTGCTGAGCTCCAGGACCAGCCCCACACCACTCTGTGGCAGGAGATGGAGGTGCCACCCTCCTTCATCCCACCTTCCTACAACCCCCCCAGCTCTGCAGCCCCAAGGGAGATGGGAAGATCATTTTGGCTGGGGGCAGGAGCAGCACAGTTCCCATGGGCTCACCACACATAAAGGAGAGTGGCATTTGAGGAGGGGTCAGAGCCCTGGTGCTTGTATCTGGCCAGCTGGGAAAAGCCCAAGGAGAAAAAATTGGAGGAACCGAAAAAGGGGAAGAGAAAAAGAAGGTCCCACACCAAGGAGATCTCCTGGAAATGGCCTGGGGTGAGTCTACCCTGCCCCACAACCTGCCCCTAAGACTGTGCAGGCAGAAGCAGCTGGCTGCAGGCCTGCAGCCTCACCAGGATGATTTTGGTCTCGTCCAGCTCTGCCTGCACTCGGGTCATCGGGTCAGCATCCCGGGGATTCTGGGGAGAAACAACATGGCACTGGCACCAGCACAGGGACAGCAGGGTCCCAGCATGGGTCAGTGCTGTCCATCTCCCCTGCCATTGTCAGGGCTGCAGGGAACACCTCTGTCCTCCTGCCCTCTAGGGTCCCAGGGGTCTGTACCTGGTATTTGCTGAGGTATCCATCCAAGGCAGAGTAGCTGATGGTGGCAGGTGACCCTGAGGGCCAGTCCATCCTGCTGACCTGTCTGGAGAACTCATCCAGCACCTGCCAGGTACGGAAGCAGCAGTTACCATCCAGGAGCACAGCTGTGGGGCCACAGTGGCTGGAGGGGTTTTGCTCATAAGAATAGGAGATCTGGAGATTTTTGGGAAGGGACCTTACAGCTCATCCACACCCTGCCATGAGCAGGGACACATTCTGCTACACAGCTCCAAGCCCTGTCCAAACCAGCCTTGAACACTTCCAGGGATGGGGCAGCCACAACTCACAACTTCCTTGGGAAACCTGTGTTAGTCCCTACCACCCTACAGGGAAGGACTTCTTTCCAATATCCCATCTAACCCTGCCCTCTGGCAGTGGGAAGCCATTCCCCCTTGTCCTGTCACTCCAGGCCCTTGTCCCAGGTCCCTCTCCAGCTCTCTTGGAGCTCCTTTAGGTACGGGAAGGGGTTTGGGGTCTCCCTGGAGTCTTCTCTTCTCCAGGCTGGACAACCCAGGTCTCCCAGCTTGTCTCCCTGGCAGTGGCAGGAAAACTGCCAGTTTTCCTCCAGGAAAACTCCAGGAGAAGGACATGGAGGTGCTGGTGACAGTGGCTGGACACGAGTCCAGGTAAGCCTAGGTGGCCCCTGGCCTGTACTAGCCATAGTGTGGCCACAGGTCCAGGGCATTCTCTGTGCTGAGGCCCCTTGAGTGCTGTGTCCAGTTCTGGGCCCCTCATGGTAAGAAGGACACTGAGGGGCTGGAGCATGTACAGAGGCAGGGAGCTGGGGAAGAGGCTGGAGCCCCAGGAGGGGCTGGAGCTCCAGAAGCATCTGAGGGAGCTGGGAAAGGGGCTCAGCCTGGAGGAAAGGAGGCTCAGGGGGGAACTTCTGGCTCCAAACAACTCCCTGACAGGAGGGGACAGCCGGGGGGATCGGGCTCTGCTCCCAGAGAACAGAGACAGGAGGAGAGGGAATGACCTCAAGCTGTGCCATGGGAGGTTCAGGTTGGATGTTGAGGAAATTTTGCCATAGAAAGGGTTGTCCAGCCCTGACACAGGCTGCCCAGGGCAGTGGTGGAATGCCCATCCCTGGAAGCATTCAAAAAAACATGTGAACATGGCACTTGGGGTCATGGTTTAGAGGTGGCCTTGGCCATGCTCAGGGAATGGTTGGACTTGATGGTCTTGGAGTGCTTTTCCAACCAAAACAATTCCATGAGAGGTGCTCCTGCCCTCTGACCACCTTGGTGACCCTCCTCCTCCCCTTCCATCCCTTTTGAATGAGCTGAGGGCAGAGACATGAACAAACAGTCTTGGCAAACAAGGACCAGTGATGCTCAGGCCGAGGTGGCCAGCCCCGACTGTCCAAACGTGCTGCATGTGCCAGGGCAGAGAGACTGGAGGAGCCCCCCGGAGCAGCTCCCAGCATGCACCCTCACCTTGTCCAGCAAGGTGAAACAAACCCGCTGTGGATATTCATTGTCTGCAATCACCACTCCAGCCAGCCCATCATTCCGGACATACACATGGCACAGGTACTCTGGGGAGAAAATTCCTGTCAGAGAGGCAGCAAAGGTCCCGAGCCTTCTCCTGCACCCACCACCCTCCATCCATCCCCCACAGTTTCCCCGCTCCCCCAAACCACCCTGGAAGGTGTCATCAGCACCTGCATTTTCATTACTTCATTAGGAAAGTAGGAAAGGCTTAAAATTTGGGGCTCAGACCCAAATTGTGCTGTGGCAGGGGCTCACAACCATGCCACACAGTGTGGGACAGGAAACTGCCATCCCACAGTAGTCAGAGGTAAATAAAAACCAGTGGGAGAAGAGCTCAGCTTGATTTTAACTAACTTTAATTAATCACAAGGCTGGGGTGTCATTAAAGAGGCTCCAGCAGCCAATCTAGGCTGCATCCCACGTGTCCTGTGGCTCAGGAGGCATGTGAAGCAGGACAGGGAGTCTGGAATGAGGTGAGGATTTGGGATATGGAGCCTGGACTTGCATGGCAAAGCTGGCACAGCCACTCTGCAGGGGTTGGGGGGCTGCAACCCAGGGGGTCCCAAGGGAGCCAGGGAGAGTGCCGACGCTGGAGCAGGTTCCTGCTCCCTGCAGAACCTCTCCTGCACAGGGCTGGGCTCACACCCGGCCCAGCAGCTCCTGCCATCAGCGCTGCTCACCCGGGCACTGCGTTTGGTTTCCCAGGAGTGGGGTCAGGGGAAGTGGCTGCGTGGGTGGGTCTCACCTTGCTCCTTGACCGAGGCCCTGCTGCCCAGCGCCGAGCGCTCCGCGATCAGCTGGCTCGTGAACGTCATGAACTCCTGCACACTGCGGGGACACAGCACCACATCAGGGGACAGCGCTGGGAAAACCAGCCTTGATCCCCCAGGCACCCAGCCACCACTGTGAGTCAAAGTTAAAGAATATCCTTAACTTGCTCTGAGTTTGGAAAACATTCCTGAACCCAGGCTCAGGCCTATCCCTGCTTCATCAGAGAGGGAGCACGGACACTTTCCTCCCAAGCTGAGGGATCTGCTGCCAGACACAGCTTCCCACCATCATCCCAGGGTTTCATATATATGATGGAAAAAACATTTAAGATCACCGAGTCCAACCACATGTCAGTTAGATCCCAGTATATATTTTCTTCAAGGACAGCTCTTCCACTGGGAATACTGCTTTTATTTCCCAGTATTCTGGAAGAAACTGCCCACTCAATACTTCACTCTGCCTTCCTGACCCTGCCAAATTCTTGGCAGATGTTCAGCAGACATGAGGCACTGGCACAGCCCAGCCCCGTGCTCCTGCCCAGCAGGTTCCACAGCTCCCAGGAGCCACAGCCCTCATTATCCCAGATCCAACCCTTCAACCCAGCTCTCTGGGAACTCCAAACTTCAGCTAAACACACCTCAGACATCACACCTGGGCTAAGCTCCTGTAGGCCCCCTGGGAATAAGACTGGGACTAGCATCCTGAGAACAGCCACAAGACTGACGTGTACAGACCACCCCCTCTCCAAACTTCACTGCTCTTCCCAAAATCCCAGACTTTCTTTAAGCAGAGACACAGCCTGCTGTGGCAGAAGCCCACAGTATAACCACACAGGGAATTTTCTTGGGATTTGGGAATAGAAGAGCTGCAGCTACAGAGTGTTTTTGGATTGGAGCTGACGTCACACGCTGGCACTGCTCTGCATCCCACTCACACATTTGGCTAAGAAAGAGCTTTTTAAGATAGTCTTACATCAGTCTCTACCCCTGGAATTACAGAACCAAATGTGCCTGAGGCTCCATAAAACCTTGGCATGGAAATTTTGGGTTCCAGAGGAATTTCTTGACTCCTTTACCATTTGAAACAGGCGTTGGGAACAGCTTACTCCACAGCATGTTCCTGCTTTGTTTTACAGCTTCAGGAGGTTCTCAGAAGCTGCTGAGAGCTCCCTGATCCCTGTGTGCCCAGAGTGGGGAGTGGAACACAGGGAGCCTGAGCATCTGGGGCTCAGTGAGCTCACCTGAAGCCGTTGGAATAACCTGAGCAGGGTTTTACGGGCTGGGAAGGGCTTCAAATGAGTCCAAACAGTCCAAGGGCACCAGGATGCAGGCAAGTCCTGTGAGCCTGGCACAGACAGGCCTCCCCTAGCCCCGAGAGGGAAGAGCTGACCCCACTCCCAGGGCATTCTCTGTGCCATGATTTCATCACCTTGGATGCACTGGAGGATTTGTGTAGTCAGCTCTGACCTACTGCGGCTGAGGCTCCAGGAGTTTCACTCCATTCCTGAGACTGATCCATCATTCCAAGTGCTGCAGCACGTCACAGCTCCCCAGGGAGTAGCTCCTGGAGTATTTTCTTTTAGGAAAAGTCTTTCCTGCTGCCACTGCAGTCCCAGTGGGGCAGAAAACCTCCCAAAAGCTTCTGCTTCCTCTCCCCAAGGTCCTGCCTGAGCCACATGCCAGCCTACAGCACACAGGAGCAATTGCCCCCCAGAGGTTCCAGCTGCCTGGCACCCACCTGGATCTCTGAAAGAAGTTGAAGGTGGACACATCATAGGCAGCTTTGAGCAAATGCACTTTTGGGTCACCTTTGTAAAGGACACTTAGGCTGTAGAGCCTCATCGTGGCGGCTCCGTGGGCCTGGGGGAAAGGAAGGGTTGGGGCTGAGGCCATGACAGGGCTAGGACACCCTCGGACCCTCCCCTGTGCCTGGGGCTCCCCCCAAACCCTCCTTCTGACCGTTAAATGCTATCCCAGTCAGCCAGAAATCCCCTGCCCCCGGAGCCCCCTTGACTCCTCATCCCGGCCCCAGCCCAGCCTAACCAACCCCTGCCCTCAGCTGTCCCAGTATAACCCAGTAAAACCCAGCTCCTCCACACAGCCCAGCCCTCGGCCCCGAGTAAGTGCAGCCAGCCCGGTCCCGCCTTCTCTTGTACAGCCTAGTTCCCCCGTAATGACCCGGTACAGCCCACAGTCCCCGGTACAGCCCACAGACCCCGGTACAGCCCACAGCCCCAGGTACAGCCCACAGACCCCGGTACAGCCCACAGACCCCCGGTACCGACGCTGCGGTCGCGGCTCAACGCGGGCGGCGGCCGACGGGGCGATGGCCACAACCCGGAAGTGGAACACAGCGGCCGGAAGTTCCCCGGTGGCGGATGCTGCCACGGGACTCCTGCTGCCCTGCGCACGCGCCAATCTGGCCCCGCCCCCTCAGCATTCTCACCAATCACCGCCAGCCTCTTCTCACTCCGGTGTCAGCCGGACAACCAATCAGCGCAGCACTTGGAGCCGTAAGGCGGTCCCCGTTCCTCAGGGCGGCCAGCAGGGGGCGCAGTGCCCGCCCGGCGGGTTCTGTGGGGCCCCCTCGCTGTGGGGTGGGACCCCTCTGTGTGGGGGGTGACTCCTCTGTGTGGGGGGAGGTCTCGCCCTGTGGTGTGGTGACCCCTCTGAGAAGGGGTCCCAGGGGGGGAACAGCCTCCCCTGGGTGCTGGGGGACGCCCTGGGGAGTGGGAACCCTTCCATGAGGTGGTTCTGCCCCTGGGTGGGGACCCCTCCGTGGTGGGGATGTACTCACGACATGGTGGGTGAACCATCCGAGGGTTTCGGACCCCTCTGAGGTGTGAGGACCCCTCTTTGGGCGGGCACCAGCACAGGGGCAGGGCTGCCAGAGCCTTGCTGTGCCCCCAGGTGCGCAGGGGGCAGGTGAGGTACCGTGACTCGGTGACCCTGTATCCGCTAGGGTCTGCTCTGCCACTCACAAACCCTCTGCCCTCCTCTGAGCCCCCGCAGTCCCCCAGGGGCTGTCACCCCCGACACCCATCCAGGCTTCCTAGGGATCTTCCTTAGCTCTGTGTCTGAGGAGATGCTGCCAGAGACCAACACCAGGAGGTTTTGGGATCTACCCGTGACCAAGGGTGCTCCTCATCCCATTTGGACCTTCATACTCCCCTGTTTCCACAACACTGGGTGGATGACGTGGCTCCAGGGGTAATGGGAGTTGCCACATCCCCATCCTCAAATCCAGCACCCGTCCCCAATCCGTTGCTGGTCAATCCCAGCACCACTGGATCCTTTCCCACCCTGGGGGCTCGGAGCCCTTCCCCATCGCCCTCGCCCCTCTGCGGGTGTCTGTAGGCCGTGCTGTGTCCGCAGTCTCCATGGGAGCACGCTGGTTGCCAAGCCGGCCGCTGGAGTGCTTGCCACCACCATCGAGCCGTTGGTATGACAACGGGGACACGGGTGACCCGGGGCGTGGTGCTTCCCGTGACGGGGCCAGCGGCCCCTGCAGGGACGCTCCTGGCCAAGCCTCGCCAACTCGCCAGGGGGGTCTCCACGGGCTGCCAGAACCCACCGCGCTGGGCTAGGGCCCCTGCGCCAGCACCGGCCCGGGAATTTATTGACACATTAAGGAAGCAAGCGGGAGACTGTGAGCAGAACCCCTCCGGAGCAAAGGATGTGGGGCGACAGGGCTGATCTCACCAGGGCCCCGGGCCCCGCTCCCTGCCCCTCCGCTTGAGGCCTGGAGGAATCAGGACTCCCTCACTGAGTGCTGGACTGGGGTAACAGATGAGATAACGCAGCGCAGCAAAAGTGGAGCATCCGCGTGTGGAGCGAGGAACGGAGCAAGGGACGGAGCAGCCTGGTGCCTTCTGGACAACCTCCAGGACAGGGCAGGGGGCTCCCCCAGGCCAGGCACCACGGTGGGGACGCAGGGGCTGAGGGGGGCACGGCTTGGCCCGCAGCCCACCCCACCCCACCACCTGCCCCCATGCTGGATCACCGAGCCAGGATGGAGAGCAGCAGGAAGGAGAAGGTGAGACTGCTGCCAAGGCAATGCTGGGGGGCCGGGGGAGCCAGGGGGTTCCCAGTGGATGTGAGGAAGAGTGCGGATCCTCACCAGGGTTCCAGTCTTCCCTGGAGCGAGTAGCCAGGTGCTCCCAGCGTCTCCCAAGGTTACAGCAGAGGTAGCCCAGAGGGTGGCTGGTGGGGAGGACACCAGCTCCTGAGCAGCCTGTGGGCAGCCCAGCATGCCCCAGGGAGGTCCCCATCCCTGAGGTCACGCCCCAGCACAGGCCCTACTGAGGTCAGCACTGATGGTCTCATGATGGAGCATTTGTGGGACATTCTGCTGGGCTGGGATACTCCCACCATCCAAACATCGCCCCGGGCATCTTGCAGCATCACAGCTGCATCCCCAGGATGAGACGGGGCTTGTCACCTCCTTCAGCTGGCTGTTATCACTGTCACTGAGGCACCCAGCAGGATGGCACGTGGCTCATCCCCAGTCAAAAAACAGTTGTTTGTGGGAAGCATCCTCTCCCAGATGGACTGAGCTCATGGGGTCATAGGCGAGGACAGTGGAGACATTCCCTGCTGCCAGCTGGGACACCGAGGGGACACCGAGGGGACACGGCACATGCGGGACCAGCAGAGATGGGTGTCACTGGCCACTGCAGCCAGCAGCCATGTGGTTCCCAGCTCCATCCCATTTGTGGGATGCACTGGAGTATACCATTTCCATGAGAAGCTGAGAGCCAGATAACGTCATGTGGGAAGACCCAAATCCTGCCAGGGAAGGGCCAAACCCATTGTTTTGAAGGCAAGTGAAGAGATGAGTAGGGACATGTGGTGCCGAGATGGAAAAAACATTGGAGAAATAAAATTTGGTGCCAGCCTTGGGACGGGGATCCTCCGGCTGTGGCAGATCTGGTGCTCCCATGCCAAGCGGTGCCATGGGATGGATTAACACTGAATGCCTTCAGCCAACAACCCAGGAGAGATGATCAAATCCAGCTCCATGCTTTTTCTGGCAGGATTTTTCCAGTCATTCTGGGCCAAACATCCTCTGGATCAGGGCAAACCTCACCACAATGTTGTTGTAGGTGCCCAGCCCCATGCCAGGGGGCTCTGTGCTTCAGCATGGCATTGGGGGCCAGGTGATGTGCCAGGACAGAAGGCAGATGGACTGAGCCATGGCAAGGGGTGCCCTCAGTGTTGGGATGCTCCAAACCACACCCCAAAAGCTTTACTGAGCCCCCTACCCCAAAAACTGTCAGGAAACAGCAGCAGCCTCGAGGCAAACATCAGTGTGCTGGCAAGAGCTTTGGAGCCTACCTGGAGCCCGGTGACTAATGAGCCCTAATGCTGCCGACTGCAGCTGGCAGAGGAGTGCTGGCTCCAGCTCCATCTGACAGCCGAGGCACCTGGCCCCAGCCCTGCCAGCTAATGGAGGCTGCTCCAAGCCTGGGGTTGCTACGGAAAGGATAAACACAGATCCTGCTTGCCAGGTGCTTCCCTGGAGTGGGCCCTGTGGCTTTCCCTGGCAGCGAGACAAGGCAGCAATCCCCAAGAATATTCCCACCTGCTTGCCCTCTGCCCCATATTAGCCCCACATTTGATGGGTGAAAAATGGTACCCACAATTCCCAGTGGGATATAGGGAGAGGGATGCTCCTGGGAAATAAGGAAGATACACCAGCATATTGATAATAAAAGAATCCCTTGATAAAAGAATCTCATCATAAAAGGATATCCTTGTGCTCCTTAATGGCATGACCAGAAGCACTCCTTGTTGGGAATGACCCTGGGATTCATCAGGATGGGATGTCCCAGGTCACCATTGGAGTGATGCTGGCTTCTACACAACCATACAAAAACTTCAACCGGGTGACAGGGATGGCAGAACCCCAGTGCCAACCCTGCTCCTGAGGGACCCCAGAGCTGACTGTGGCATCCTGCAGGCAGCACCAGAAGGGGACTTGGTGCCTTGTGATGGTCCTATAGATTCCCTGGTGCCTCTGTTTAGTGGGAGGACAAAAACAGAGTAATAGGATAAGTCATTTCAGGGTGTCCGTGTGCTGATGGGGAAAACCAGGGCTGGCAGAAGGGAAATTTGGATATTTCTTGCAGTTCAGGCCCCTTGCATCCAGTATCCTTAGTCCCTGGCTGATGCTGTGTGGTGTGCAGGTGGAGCAGATCCTGTCGGAGTTTCATCTGAAGGAGGAGGACCTGAAGAAGGTGATGTACCGGATGCAGAAGGAGATGGACCGAGGGCTCAAACTGGAGACACATGAGGAAGCCTCTGTCAAAATGCTGCCCACCTATGTCCGTTCCACCCCTGAGGGCTCTGGTACGGTGTCACTCCCTGTCCCTTGTGTGTCACCCCTTCCTCTGACCCCGTCAAGCTCCATGTGGAAGGCTGAGCCTACCAAGAGCCCATCACCTTCTCCCCCTCTCCCTGGCTTTGCAGAGGTGGGAGATTTCCTGTCACTGGACCTGGGTGGCACCAATTTCCGTGTGATGCTGGTGAAGGTGGGCGAGGGGGAGGAGGGGCAGTGGAAGGTGAAGACGAAGCACCAGATGTATTCCATCCCAGAGGATGCCATGACCGGGACGGCTGAGATGGTCAGTTGTAGCACACGGGGCATCCCATCCTGCCCCAGCCCCTTTCATTGTGTATGTTTCAGTGGGAACACTGGAGGGGACACCCCCATCCATCCAGCCAGCGGAAGCTGGGGGGTGGCCAGGCCTGGGGAGCCCATGGTGGGGGACAGCATCTGTCCAAGAGCAATAGGAGGGTGGGGACATCCCTTGGGAAAGGCTGGACCCCCTGTCTTCCAGCTTTTTGACTACATCTCCGAGTGCATCTCTGATTTCCTGGACAAGCACCAGATGAAGCACAAAAAGCTGCCCCTGGGCTTCACCTTCTCCTTCCCTGTGCGGCACGAGGATATCGACAAGGTGAGGGGGTGGCCAGGGAGCAAGAGGGCTTAGGGGTTCCCAGGCCTCACCTACAACCACAGACCCATTTCTGTCTGAACCCCATTCCAGGGCATCCTCCTGAACTGGACCAAGGGCTTCAAAGCCTCCGGCGCGGAAGGGAACAACGTGGTGGGGCTGCTGAGGGACGCCATCAAACGGCGAGGGGTGAGAGGATCAGACAGCTGTGCTGGTACCGCCATGGTGCGGAGACCCCAGCACTCCCAGCTGTCCCTGTGATGGGCTCACTGAAGCCTGGCTGTGCCTGCAACAGGGCCACTGGAGCCTGGTGTGTCCCCAGGAAGGGATCACTGGAGCACAGTTGTCCCCACAATGGGGCTGCTGGAGCCAAGTGTGTCTCTGGGCAGGGCTGTTCCATGTGTGCACACATGTTGCATGACACATGCCCAGGTCCTCACCTTTGGGGACCATCCACTCCAAACCTGCCTGTTGTGGGACAGCCTGACCCCCCATAAGCCCACAATGGTCCCTGTCCCCAGGACTTCGAGATGGATGTGGTGGCAATGGTGAATGACACAGTGGCCACGATGATCTCCTGCTACTACGAAGATCACCGGTGCGAGGTTGGGATGATTGTGGGTAAGATGCCCCTTCTACAGGGACATGTGGCTGGGGACAGGGAATTGTCCCATGGCCCTGCTCCCCTGCTGCCTCCCCTGTCATTTTGGGGAGACACACCAAGGACATGGGGTGGCAGTGGCACTCTGCTGAGGTGTCCGGTGGTTGGGACATCAAATGGCATCGCCTGGCCCCAACAGAGTGGTTGGGGCACTTTGGGGGTAGAAAAAGGGTTGTCATCATAATAGGGCAGGTCCCCACAGGACTGCCCTGCCCTCAGGCTGTAGGTGGCTCTGGCACCTCATCATAGGGACCCACAAAAGGTGGTAGGAATGAGTTTGAAGCCTGCAGGCTCCATCCCCCGATCCCTGCAGAGAGCAGCCCCCCACCTCCCCCAGCCCCTCCCTATCTTTAGTGCCATCAGCCACGTGCTAACATGCCATCTGGGCTCTGTGTCCCCTCACCTGGGTAAACACATGTTGGGATGTTTATCAGTTTCTTGGGGCTGGCACAGGGCCCAGAGCCCCCTGGAGCCTGCCATGGGGACAAGTGGCCAGCCAGGGCTGTGGGGACACTGTGGTGGTGGGGAGCAGGAGGGATGTTCATCTCCATCACTGCAGGACAAGGATGTGCAGCTCCAAGCACAGCCTTCAGTCATGATCTCAGTAACTGAATCCTGGTGCTCATGCAGTAGCAGGCGCTGGCTGTTCAGTCAGTTCTTTTACTCGGAAACGAAGTTTAGCATGGAATCATGTTTGAGTTGGAAAAGCCTCTAAGGTCATCAAGTCCAACCAATCCCCCAGCACTGTCAAGACCACCACTAACCCATGTCCCCAGGTGCCACATGCACATGGCAGTTGAGCCCACCAGGGGTGGTGTCTTCACCACTGTCCTGGGCAGCCTAGGCCAGGGCTGAACAGCCCTATCCATGAAGGAATTTTTTCCAATATCCAACAGAAACATCCCCTGGTGCAACTTGGGACTGTTTCCATTATATCCTTGGAGCAACCTGGTCTAGTTGAAGGTGTCTCTGCCCTGGGCAGGGTGATGGAATGAGATGAATTTTAAGGTCCCTTTGAACTCAAACCATTCCATGATTCTATGATTTGATGATTCTATTGCATCCCAATGCTGGGTAGAGCAGGGATACAGATTTGGGACCTATGTAGTAAGTTCCTAACCATCCTTGCTTCCAGCTTTCATGAAATCACAGAATGGTTTGGGTTGTAAAGGACCTTAAGGATTACCCAGCTCCATGCCATGGGCAGGGATAGCTCCACTAGACGAGGCTGTCCAGCCTGGCTTGTAACACTTCCAGGGATGGAGCAGCCATAGCTTCTCTGGGAAACCTGTGTGGGAAACCTACCACCCTCACAGGGAAGGATTTCTTCCCAGTATCCAGTCTAATCTCCCTTCTTTTTGTCTAAAATCTTTCCCCCATGTCCTGGAGCCACCCTTGAAGTAGTTGTATACCATGGTGCCAGTCACCAGGCTGAGGAATGTCCCTCAGGCTCCATGTGGGTCCCAACCCCTGCCCTGGCACTTTTGGACCCCCTCCAGTTCTTCCCCATTGCTCCACAATACTGTCCCAGCTTTATCCCAGTTGGGATGGGAGGGCTGTGGCGGGGGGGTGTGACTGCTGCCCCTCCCTCCCCACCGCCCAGGGACGGGCTGTAATGCCTGCTACATGGAGGAGATGCACAACGTGGAGCTGGTGGAGGGCGACGAGGGGCGGATGTGTGTGAACACGGAGTGGGGAGCCTTTGGTGCCTCTGGGGAGCTGGACGAGTTCCTCCTGGAGTACGACCGCGTGGTGGACGAGACCTCACTTAACCCCGGTCAGCAACTGTAAGGAATAGGAGAGATCCAGTTCCTCTGGGCATCCCTCCCATCCCCTGCGCCATGCTGGGCTCAGCCCCCCAGCACAGGCATCCTTCACCCTGGGCCATGCCCATGTGCGGGAACACATCCAGCAAGGAGGGGGGGAAGGAAAGAGGGGGTGCTGTGGGAAGTGGCCCCTCAAATCCCAGCTCTGATGCCGCCCCCTCGCCTATGTCCCCCCCCACCAGGTACGAGAAGATCATTGGAGGGAAGTACATGGGGGAAATCGTGCGGCTGGTGCTGTTGAAGCTGGTGGATGAGAACCTGCTTTTCAATGGGGAGGCCTCTGAGAAGCTCAAGACTCGTGGGACTTTTGAGACCCGCTTCATGTCCCAGATTGAGAGGTATGAGGTTGGGGTTTGGCATCCCCAAACCAGCCTTCCAGGCTGCATCGCACTGGGAGGTCTGTGCTCTCACTCCACACTGGTTCAGGCATACTGAGGAGTTTGTGCTCTCGCTCTGCACTGGGCTGTCCCACATTGGGATCCCCCTATTCCATCATCTCATACCAGTCTGCTTTGACTGCCTCATTTTGGGGTCCTTTATCCTGTTACTCCACACCAGCCTACTGTGACTGTTCATCTTGGAGTCCCTGCATCCTACCACCCAAACCACAGTGTCCCATGTCATGGACCCATCATGATGAGACATTGTGATCCCATCATTCTGTACCTGCCTGCTCTGTCCCAAATTCGGGTCCCTATGTCCCATCATCCCACCTTAGGGGGACCCACTTCCAGGTCCCTCTGTTCCATCACCCCACATCAGCCCTCTACAGTAGCCCCCTGTTGGGGTCCCCCATCCCATCATCCCACAGCAACCTGCTCTGACTGACCCAGTTGGGGTTCCCCATCCTGTGGCCCCATACAACTGTCCCATGTGAGGATCCCCAATCCCATCACTCTCCCATCCCTCTCCAGCTGTCTCACCCATGGTCCCCACTCTTTAGCCTTTGCTGACCCCCTCTTCTCTCCCTACCCCAGTGATTCTGATGACCGCAAGCAGATCTACAACATCTTGTCAGCCTTTGAGCTGCTGCCATCTCGGACAGACTGTGAGATCGTGCGCCGGGTGTGTGAGAGCGTGTCCACACGGGCTGCCCAGATGTGTTCTGCCGGGCTGGCCGGTGTCATCAACCGCATGCGGGAGAGCCGCAGCCAGGACACCCTCAAGATCACTGTTGGTGTCGATGGCTCCGTCTACAAGCTCCATCCCAGGTGGGGATCCCCAGACCCCAATGATATTTCTATCCTCTCCCTTCATCCCCAAAGCCTTGACTCCATTTGTGACCCTGTGTTCCTACTCCCCAGCTTCAAGGACCACTTCCATGCCACAGTGCGGCAGCTGACGCCTGGCTGTGACATCACGTTCATCCAGTCAGAGGAAGGCAGCGGGCGCGGGGCCGCTCTCATCTCAGCCGTGGCCTGCAAGATGGCCTGCATGATGGGGCAGTGAGCTGGACTCAGAGGGGGGACGGCAGGGGCTGGTGGTCCTGCTCGGAGCGCTGTGGGAGCAGACATGGACGCGGGAAGGAGGCAGCTCCGGCCCCCCAATAAATGGGGTGTGTGTGGACTTCTCTGGGGCCCCTTGGGCCAGTCCTCCTTGTGCCATGCTGGTAGAGAGACGTACCCAAATGGGTATGGGGCAGCCAAGGAGCTTCCCATGCCCTCACCCCCTCCCCATCCTCACCCAGCTGCAGCAAGGAGGGCTCCAGCGCACCCCGGAACCTTTGCTGGGGGAAAGCCCCCCAAGGGGATTGGCCTAGAGATAAGGGGCTTTTTGGGGGGTACTTTGAGTGGGATATCGGGGTAGAGGAGCTCCCCACCAGTGATCCCTGAGGTGCAGAGACTGACCAGAGTGCACTAGAAATAGACCAGATGGAGGTGGGTATACTGGGGTACACATGCCCTTCCAGCCATGTCCTCACACATGTTCCCTGAAAGGTCTGGGGTATCCCAGAGATTTAAGTTCACCAGAGGGTCTGGACCAGAATATTGGGGTCCCTCTGTGGGTCATGGGCACCCCAGGGTGCTTGGGATTTCTCTAAGGATCTGGTAATACTGGAGCATATTGTGGTTCCCTGAGGGCTCTGGAAGCACCCCAGGGTGGAGGGGTTCTCCTGGGACACCACAGGGCGTTGTGGTCCCTTTGGAGGTTTGGGGCACTCCAGGGTCTGGGGCCCACTCAGGGTGGGGTCAACCCTGGGGGTGTGGGGCTGCCCCATGATATGGACCATCCTGGTGGTCCAGGGTTATATCTGTGATATTTGGGGCCACTGCAGGGGTCTTAGGGTCACCCTGGGACATGGGGGCACTGAGCATCTAGGGACATCTCAGGGTGCTGGGGTAACTCTTGGGCATCCTGGACCACCTGAGTGGACAGGATCACCACAGGATGTGGGCCCAACCTGGGAGGCTGGGACTGCTGTAGGGTCTTGGTGTCCTCACAAAGTGCAGGGTCACCCCATGGCTGGGAGTGCACATTAAGGGGCTTGGGACACAGGTGTCTGTGTCACCTGAAGGGACAAAGCCACCCAGTGGTGCTGCTCCTGAAGCCCCAGATCCATGGGTGGCAGTGGGATCCCCACAGCTCATTGCAGGAGGGGAAGGGGATCCCCTCTGTTTGCTTGGCTGCAGCCCTCAGCCAGCAGGATTCTGTCTGTTCTGATCGGTTTGCATCAGAAAAATATCCTTGAGTTCTAATTGATGGCAGCCCTCAGAGACCTGCAGTCTCTCTGTTCCAATTGGCCAGAGGCAAACAGAAGAGATTCCCTGCACTCAAATTGTCTGGAAATAAAGAAAAAGGGGTGTGGGATTCCCTGTGCTCTGACTGGCTGGGACTGAAGAAGGGATTCCCTGTGCTCAGCTGGGACAGTGCCAATTCCGTGTGTTTGGGACACAGAGAATGATCCCAAGCCCATGGCAGTGCTGGTGACAAGTGGGTGACAAGTGTCAGTGCCAAGTGCAGGGACAGATGCAGTGCCAGACATGGGGACACATGCTGGTGCATAGTGAGGGGACAGCGATGGCCAGGACCGCTCACTCAAGCCCACATGGGACACATCCCCACACTAGCGCTGGCATCTTTGGTGTCACCTTGGCCCTTGGGGGCAAGCCAGGGCCAGACTGTCCCCTGCTAGTGCCTGGTGCCATACACCCTTGTCACCGTGTCCCCCCAGGGCAGACAAACAAGACACGTGGAGCCAGAGGAGGGACTTTATTGTGGCGGAGAGAGATGGCTGGGCTGCGGGGGCATCAGGGACTGGAGGAGCATCGGGGTTTGGGGGGCACTTGGGGCTGTGCCTGTGGAGAAAGGAAAGAGCAGGGGGTGAGTCGGGGGCCAGCAGAAGCAGCTTCTCTAGCCTTCCTCCTGCTCCACAACACACTTTGGGGTGACCTGGTTCACCCCCACCCTACAAGGCTGCAGCAGGGAAGGTTCAGAAACCCCAAGCACACTCCCACCCCTCCGGCAGGTGTGGGGGTGCAGGATGTGGGGTGCAAAGTGTGGGACGCAGAGGGGGGATATGGGATCAGCATGCAGGGTTCAGGACATAGTGCAGGACTGGGACATGGAGTGCAGGACATTTGTTGCAGCATCAGGATATGGGTGCAGGATGTGGGTTCAGGACCAGGTCGTAGGGTGCAGGACAGGGGGTGTGGGATTGCGATGCAGGGTGCAGGGCATGGTGCAGGATGCGGGATGTAGGTTGGGATACGGGGTGCAGGACACAGGGTATATGGGGTATGGGATCAGGATGCAGGATGTGGGATGCAAGACACAGGATGCAGAGTGCAGGATCAGGCCATGGGATGCAGCATCAGGATACAGGTGGGCACTGACCATGCTCAGGACCGGCAGATGCCCATGGCAGTGCAGATGTCCCGGGGCATGTCCCCGTTCTGCAGCGCCTCAGTGATCTGGTCCTTGTACTTGTTCACCAGCCGCTGGCACAGCCTGCCCATGACCCGGCCCAGCACCCGGCAGCCCTTCTGCAGTGCTGCTGCCACTGCGTCCTGCCAAAGCCACTGCAGGTTAGGGGCCATAGGGAGTGGGCTCCTGGCCCAGCCCCCCAGACCCTCATCTCCTCTCACCTGGTCGGGGTCGTCACCTGCTAGTGTCTTTATCTTCCTCAGGGCCTTGGTGCACAGGCTGCACTTAATCCCCCTGCCCTGCGCCACACCATCCCCATCAGTCATGTTGTCCCTTTCATCCACATTCACCTGTAGAGACACAAAAGACCTTCAGGGCTGCCTGGTCTCCTGGGTGGCCCTGGCAGTACTTGGGGGTGGGGCACTCACCAGGCTGTCCCAGAGGTGCTGGCACGGCTGCTCCCAGCCACAGCGTGTGACCATGGCCATGTCCCAGCACCGGGACATTGGGTCACCCTGGCAGGGCAGGGAAGGTGTGGCCTGTGTTGCTGCATGGGGACAGGACAGTGAGCATGGCTGCAGGTTGGGTGCCAATCATAGGGGCCGCGGAGGTGCCCAGACTCCTAAACCACCAGTCCCAGGTATTCAGCCCCATCCCCACCATCCCTCCTGCCCTCACATCCTTCTGTGAGGACGCCATCCGTGCCACCCCCAGGTGCTTGTTCTCATAAGACACCATCCCAGCAACTCCCAAGCCCTCACCATCCCTCCTGCTTGTCCCCTTGTCCTCCTCCTCACATCCCTAAGTGCCTGTCACTACAGAGACCCCATCCCTGTCACACACAGGTCCCCACACAGACCCCAGCCCCCCAAGCTCAATCATCCAGGCTGCCACCCCCATTGTCCCCATGTGTCTCCTCTCCACCTCGGGGTGATCATCGCCCCTGGGAGGCAGGAGGGTCCCCATTACCTCCCAGCAGCAGCAGCAGCAGGAAGAAGGTGGCAGCCATGGTGAGCACACTGAGCCGGTGACAGCAGGTGACTGACAGGGGGTCACTGCCCTGACACCTTTTATAGCGAGGCCGCGGGCTGTGGGGGTGGGGGACCAAAACCCCAAAACGCCTTAAAACAGAACGCGGCTGCTCCCCAGAGCCCTTCCTGCCTCACACCTCCACCCCCGCAGGAAGGGGACACCGAGGGCCTCGGGGCGGATATGGGGGAGCTCAGCAGCCCCCAACCTCCTCAGCCTCGTCCCTTCAGGGAAGCTGCCCGTAAGTCCCCCAAAGTGTGGGGCAGGGAGGGAGTGGCCAGACTGGCCACTGGCCCGAGGGCTCCGGAGGGTCTATCCCGAGATGGGTGAGGTCTATCCCGGGGTCCTCTCTGGACCCCTCAGGGCCCTGGGGAGTGCAAGGGCTTGGGCTTAGTGTCCCCCCGGGGTGAGTCCTGGTGTCCTCTCTGGACCCCCTGGTGTCCTCTCGACCCCTCTGGGGTCGGTCATGATGTCCCCCAGGGTTTGGTCACTGTCTCCCCTTCATCCCATGGGCTCGGTGTGGCTCCGGGATCGATCCCGACATCTCGCCGTCCCCTCCATGTCCCCCCGTGCGGTACTCTCGCACCGCCCGCTCCACAGCGGTTGCCGCGGTGACCCGAACGTCACTTCCGCCGCGCGGAACACAACTTCCGGCTTTGCAGCGTTCGCGCCTTTTCCCGCCTCGGCCCCACCCTCATGGCGAGTGCCGGTGTCAGCGGCGACCCTCGACCTCTGACCCCTCAGGCCGTACGTGACCTGCGGGAACCCCGAGCGGCGGCCGAGGGCTTATTCCCGTTTGGGAGCGGGGGAGATCCCGGTTGAGGGGGCTGGGGGGACCCTGTGATGTCCTGCAGCCTGAAGGGGGCTGGGGTTGGGGGGGCTGTTGTGCCTTCGGGGGTTCCCCGGTGCCAGGGAGGTGTGTGGGGGCCCAGTGCCGCGGGAAGGAGGATTGTGCCAGAGGGAGGCACTGGTACCCGGGGATGTCAGGGTGCTATGCGGGTCCTGAGTCCATTTGGGAGAGGGGGGGTCCTGGGAGGATCCGGTGTCCAAGGTGTATTTTGTGGGGTCTTCAGGTGTCCTATTCTGTGGGAGGAGATTTTAGGAGAGGTTGGTCTGGTGCAGTCACCAGGCTGAGTTTGGGATGCCCTGGGTTTCAAGGAGAAAGGGAGGAACGGGGGCTGAGGAGATGCAGTGTGCAGAAGGAGGGTCAGACCCAGACATGGTTTGTATTTTGGGGGTGGAGAAGATTTTCAGGGGGATTGTTGTGTCTTGGGGTGATGGTGATGGCCAGGTGGGAGCTAGGGTCCTTAATTCACCAATTTATTTTCCAGATCCTTCGTTAGACCCCCATGTCCCACACCATGTTTTCAGAGCAGGCAGCCCCCACGGCACAGGGGCTGCTGGCCCCCCCCTCGGCCGAGCCCCCCACCTTCCCCCGGGTGCCTGTGTCAGGCTATTCAGACTGCTCACAGCCCTTCCAGCTGGGCGAGCGCAGCTTCTCCCGGCAGTACGCCCATATCTACGCCGTGCGCCTCGCCGGGATGCGGCCGGGCCTGGAGCAGCGTGCACGGAACCGATGGGGTGAGCCCGGGGGGAACCCTCTGTTTGTCAGAGCCCTGCCCCAGGAAAAACACTGAGGGGCTGGAGCGTGTCCAGGGGTAGGGACAAAGCTGGGGAATGGGCTGGAGCACCAGGAGTGGCTGGGGGGCTCAGGCTGGAGAGAAGGAGGTTTAGAGGGGACTTTCTGGCTCACCACAATTTCCTGGCAGGAGGGTGCAGCCAGTAGGGCGTCAGGCTCTGCTTCCAGGAAGCAAGGGATAGGACAAGAGGACACAACCTCGAGTCGCACCAGGAGAGTTCAGATTGGATATTGGGAAAATTCCTTCATGGAAAGGGCACAGACTGCCCAGGGCAGTGCTAGAGTCCCCATCCCTGTGGGGAAATAACAGTTGTGTGGATGTGGCACTTGGGAACATAGGTTAGTGATGGCCTTGGCAACAAACGTCTGTGGAGCTGCCTTTAGATTTTATATCCATGTTTGACCAGATATATATCTGGGGTCCAGAAGTGAGTTAGTTTTCTCGTTCTCAGGCTGGATGTAATGTACCCTGCAGGCATCCCTGTGGTCAAGATCCATCCTTGTTGGGGGGCAGTCCATCCCTGCCAGGCTGGGATCCACCCACAACCTTCCTGCAACCTGAGCAGCTCCAGTGTAGCCAGTTCTGCCAGTCTCCAGTGACATTTTACACCCTTGACAGGCTGTGCAGCACAGCCCAGCTGAAGCAGCTTAGCCCCATAGCTCTGGGATGCACAGCAATGATGGGATAATCCATTTGTGATTATGTGATAATATTTGTAATTATGTGATAATCCTGCTGCAGCTCCCACCTGGAGTTCTGACCTTGGGACAAACTGCATTCCCCATCACAGATAGAAGGGGGGGTGTGGGCAGGGAGAACACAATTGTCACATCGCCCCACACACTTTTAGGAGCAGGAGTTGAGTGTGAGGTTTGTCAGGGTACCTGCAGGAAGGGTAGTAGAAAGAAGTGGGGTACAGGAGGGTGCAGGGGTGTGAGAGGTGTTGGGGGGGGTTGTTTCCTGGCCAGGGGGTTGTGGTTCTGTGGGTGGGACACTCAGAGTTTCCATCCGCAGCATGAAGCAATGCTGGTGCTGCTGAGGCTCTGCCCCCCCAGCCTGGGCACAGCCTGCGATCGAATTTCCTTTGGCTTTGCCCTTCTATGGGCAAAAACCCCTTCAGTGGAAGCTTTTGGGCTGGACGCCTGCTCTTGTGCTCTTCCCAGCCCCGTGGGCTGTGTGGAAGCAAAGCCAGTGCTGGTCCCACAGCAGATGTCATTCCTTGGTTGTCCACCCTGAACTTTGCCAAGTGTGACAGGACCCAGTGGTTTGTAAAGCTCCACCTCCTGGAGTCCTGGGATGGGACCAGATTTAGGGGTTTGTCTCCCAGCAGGAAGTGCCTGCAGGCAAAAATCTGGAGAGCACAGCCCCCTCCCCCCTGAACACACATTTTGGGGAGTTTGAGCCAAAAATAAGAAACTTCAACAGGATTGTTTTTGTTCTGACTCATAGTGTTTGCATTCCCGAGCTCGGGAATCCATGTTTCCAGTGTGGGACGCCAGGGATGGCAGTGGGGTGCTCTCCTTGAGACAAGAATCGTGTTCAGCAGCACATGATGAGCAAAGTGAGATTTTTGGGAGGAGAAATGTCACCCAGAAAGGACGAGGAGCTGGCGCAGGCAGTGTTGTTTTGGGAGAGGAGACCAGGAGCAGGTTCCTTCCTCTTCTCTGGCGTCTGAGGCTCAGGATGGACTTAACAGGCTGGTTTGAATGGGGAATGACAATCTCACAGCCACATTTGGGATGGGAAGATGCACACTGAATGGGGCTGGAGCACCTCTGGGTCCCCAGGGTTGTGGGGTAAGAAGTTTTTAGCTCACCTTGTGGTGAGGGAGACTTTTGCTTCTCAGCTACAAAGTGAATGCAGCTGGGGCTGCGATGCTTCTTTCAGCTCCTGAGGTTCTCCCAGCCTGTGTCCCCTGTGGATCCTTGCCTAAAGCCCAGGGACCTGTCAGCATGTCAGGATCTTCTCTGAATGTAATGGGGATCCTGAATTCCACAGGGATCTGGGGCAGAGGATCTGGCCCTGGCAGAGGTCAGGTTTGGAGGTGTTGAGTGATCTGTCAACTCTGAGTAGGATGTTTGGGCCATCCCCGGGGTGAAGAGCAGGAACAGCAGCCCCCAATGCCCAAGGGCAGGAACATTGCATCCTGGACCCTTCCTGGGTAGAGCTGTTACTGGGAGCTAAACACACCACCATGACCCAGCTTTCCCCCCAGCACAAAGGAAATGCCTGAAGGCTTGCAGGCTCTGGAATGCTCCTCGGCCCCATCTGGCCCACACATGTCTGTTCGGCACCGTGCCTCAAGGAAAAGCAGGAGACTTCCCAACATTCCCCACCTCCTCTTGCTGGCCTCAACACTGGGGCCCTTCAGCTGCTCCCACTAGCCCTGCACTGTGCCCGCCACCACCCTGAGGCCACTGACCTACGTCTCTCCACAGGGAATGACATTGCACTGCGGAAGCTCTCAGAGCTGCAGGCAGGAGAGAAGTGCTGCGTGGTGGGGACGCTCTTCAAGGCCATGGAGCTCCAGCCCTCCATCCTGCAGGAGATCAGCGAGGAGGTAATGGGCTCACCACCTCTTCCTCCTCCTCTGCACAGTTTGGGGGGTTGTGCCAGCACACTTCAGAGCTCAGCTGGGTTTCCATGGCTTCCCTGTGCTTGTAGCCAGGGCACTGGCAGGGATTTGAGCAGGATGGCCTTTGCCCAGCCTGTCCCTGGATGCCACCTTGGTGCCAGCATGTGTGTGTGTGTGTTTGTGTTCCTTATGAAATCATGGAAACATGGAATGGGTTGGGTTGGAAGAAACCTTAAAACTCATCCATGGGCTGGGATACCTTCCACTAGCCCAGGTTGCTCCAAGCCCCATCCAGCCAGGCCTTGAACACTTTCAGGGATCCAGAGGCAGCCACAGCTTCTCTGGGCAACCTGTGCCAGGGCCTCACCACCATCACAGGGTATTCCTTCCCCATATCCAATCTAAACCCACCTTTTTTCCATCTGTCCCTCCCTCCTGCTTGCCACCACTTGCTCAGTGATGCTTTTCCAGCGCTCAGTGAAACTGGCCCATATGGGGGGTTCCAGCTGCCAGGGCCCCCAGCTGGTTTGTTGGCTGTACTGGTGATGGGGGTCTGGGGTTGGGAAAGGTCCTTGGGGCCTGCTGGTCCTTGCTGAGGCTGTCAGAACTGTCCCTGTGCTCTCGCAGCACAACCTGGTGCCTCAGCCACCCCTGCCCAAGTACATCCAGCCCTCTGACGAGCTGATCCTGGAGGATGAGCTGCAGCGGATCAAGCTGGAAGGAGCCATTGATGTGCAGAGGCTGGTGACAGGTAAGGGACAGTGGTGGCTCTGTGGTGGCACCCACCCTGCAGGTGCTGGCCAGGGTTGACCACCTGCTCTGCTATAGGGACCATCTTGGCTGTGTATGGCTCTGAGCAGGACGACGGCAGATTCCTGGTGGAGGATCACTGCTTCACCGACTTGCCGCCACCACTGCCCTGGAACGGGCCCAGCTCTGACCGGTGAGTCAGCAGCAGCAGGACTGGGGCTGGCAGTGTGTCCCTGCTGTGTCCCTGAGCCCCTTGTCCCAAGAGGGCTGGCAGGTGTCTGGGCCCTCTGCCCCAGCTCTCTGAAGCCCTTAAGTTTGGGAGCGTGGCACTGCCTGAGCCTCTCCATCCATCCAGGTTTGTGCTGCTGGCCTCAGGACTGGGGCTGGGCAGTGTGAGTGGGGAGGCCCTGCTGAGCACTCAGCTACTGGTGGATGTGGTGACGGGGCAACTGGGTGCAGAGGGCGAGCAGAGCTGTGCTGCTCACATCACCCGTGTCATTCTGGCTGGGAATCTGCTGAGCCAGAACACACAGAGCCGAGACACCATCAACAAGGTACAGCAAGGAGGGAGCTGCAGCCTTCGTGGTGCTCCTGGGGCACTGGGAGGGTGTGGAGAGAGGGAAGAGGGGGTGCAGGATTGTCCCTCACTGTCTTCCCGCTCACCTAGGCCAAGTACTTGACCAAGAAGACCCAGGCTGCAAGTGTGGAGGCTGTGAAGATGCTGGATGAGATCCTGCTGCAGCTCTGTGTGAGTGCTCAGGGTTGGCCAGGGAATCAGGTTCCTTTGGGGGAGGGAGCCTAGTTCCTGACATGGGGTAGCAATCAGGAGTGCAGGGTGGCAAAACCCCCTTCCCCAGCAGCCAATTTCCCTTTGAGCACCCAATATGGGGAGGTAGATTACAGCCCAGCTCCAGATCCTTCTCCTGGGATCTGGTGGAGCGAGGTGCGGTGTCCTGGGAAAAAGGAGCAGCAGTGACACCAGCGCTTTGCTCTGAGCCCCCTTGGAGGGCACTTTGGCCACCCAGTTAGTCCCTGTTCTACCCACAGAGCTCCGTGCCTGTGGACGTGATGCCCGGCGAGTTTGACCCCACCAACTACACGCTGCCGCAGCAGCCCCTACACCGCTGCATGCTGCCCCTGGCCGGTGCCTACGCCACTCTGCACCTCGTCACCAACCCCTACCAGGCCAACCTGGACGGTGTCAGGTAAACTAACCTGGTGCTCTGGTGACTGTCAGTGGCGTGGGACCATGGGACATGTCCCAACATGCCCAGCATCTAAAGCTCTCCTTCTTTCCCCCATGATGTAGGTTTCTGGGGACGTCAGGACAAAACATCAGTGATATCTTCAAATACAGTAGCATGGATGACTACCTGGAGATCCTGGAGTGGACACTGCTGGCAGGACACATCAGCCCCACGGCCCCAGACACCCTCGGTATGGTGAGGGCTGGGAGGTTGTTGAATGGGGGGCTTTGCCAGGGGCTCCCCCCTAATTCCCATCTTCCCCAGGCTGTTACCCGTTCTACAAATCTGACCCATTTATCCTCACCGACTGCCCTCACGTCTACTTCTGCGGCAATGCGCCCCACTTCCAGTCCAAGCTGCTCCAAGGTGGGTCTCACAGCACACCCAGATCATCGTGGGGGTTGGAAACCCGCATTGGGGGCTGCTGGGGGACTCCTCTGCCTGACATGCACTTGTGTTTGCAGGGAAGGAGGGGCAGCGGGTGCTGCTGGTGACAGTGCCAGACTTCAGTGCCACACAGACTGCCTGCCTCGTCAACCTGCGCAACCTCACCTGCCAGCCCATCACCTTCTCCAGCTTTGGAGCTGACAGTGAGGATGGGGACATGGAAGTTGGACACTGACCATAGGGAGGGCACAGACTCCACAAGCCCCCACCCCTCAAGGGGTCCTGGCAACCCACTGCCTTTGTCCTCTGGGAGGGTAACAGCTGGGTGGGGAAGCACTGGAGGGACAAGATGTTCATACCAATATAACTTGATTTATTTGTGTAACAAAAACTATACAGAGGGGAGAAAGGCTGTGCCTGCCTCCATGGGCCCTGCCCAGGAGAGCAGTACCAACCCTGCCATCCCACTGGGACATGGACAGTGGGCTGGCACTGCCCAGCTCTGAGGGATGGGGTAGCACGTCCCTGACAGCACCCAGCTGTTGGCAATGCTGTCGACAATCCTTGGAAGCAGCAAGGTGAGGGGCTGGAGCCCACCTGGAACAGCTGCCTGGGCTCATGGAAGATGTTGGAAGCGGATGCCGAAGCGTCCGACCATGGCTTGAAGCAGAGTGAGGGGTCAAGTGTTCCTAGTCCCCAAAGTTCACGGTGTAGGTTTCGGCTGTGGTGAGGGGCTGCGCCGTCCCCGTGTGCAACTCCCAGCCCTCCGTCTCTGTCACCAGCTCGGTGACCACCTCTGTCTCAGTGTCCATCTCCCAGGTGCCAGCAGTGGGTGGCTCCTGGCTCCAGGGTGTGTAGGCTGTGCTGCTGAAGGGGAAGGGCAGGGCTGTGGTGGACGGCGGGGCTGTGGGGCTGCTGCTGGCCATGGTGGCATTGAGGCGCCGCAGCCGCATCTGCTCCCGCAGCCGCATGCGGTGCCGCAGCCGCATCTGTAGGCGCAGGCGCTCACGGGGCGTCATGGGCCGGCCAGGCACCACACGGCGGATTGGCCGGTTCCCGTTCATGGCCATGATCTCCCGGATACGCTTCCAGTTGGAGCGGGACAGGACAAAGTTGCACTGGGTGGCCCCGATGTCGTAGAGGACATGGCAAGTCTTGACGCTGGGGTTGTAACCCTCGGCCCGTGCTGACACGCGGTACTCGCCCGGATTCAGGATGCGCCAGTAGTCTCCACCGCTGGCTGCGGATACAGGAGGCAGCAGGGTGGGGTGGGGGTGGCATGGTGCTGCCAGTACCCTGCCAGCACTTCACAGTACCTACCTGTCCTTACGTTGTGATTGATGCCACCCACCACAATGGTGGCATTGGCAATGGGCTCTCCCTGCTGGTCTGTCACTACACCCTTGATTCCCCGGTGGATCTGGGTGAGGAAAAGGGATGAGTGGAATTGTGTGGGACAGGTGGGGCAGCTGGGCCATGTCCCAGCACACACCTGCTCCATGAAGGTGAGCAGAGACTCCTTGTTGTTCTCCCATTCCTGCTGCAGCTCAGTCTCATGGGGAAACTTGTCACAGCCCAGGTAAATGGAGAGCTCCAGGCAGTTGGTGTGCAGGTAGCTGAAGTCATTCATACCTGCAAGAGCATAGACATGCCCAGACTTGCTCACTTGCCAGTGGCCAGGTTATGGGGCAGCCACACCACTGGCCCCAACTTACTGCCAGCCCGGGGGTGCCACTTAGCACCCTGCACGATGCCCATGGCATCGGTTACATCCTGTGCATGGCAGCCTCCACGGAAGGTCTCAGTCATGGTGAGGTGTGCCGAGGCATAGGAGATGGCAAGCCAGCGGAACACAGCATGGTCGGGTGTCTCCTGCAGCTCAGGGCGCTCATCCTCATAGTCCAGTGGACGAGGGGCAGCTGCCGGTGTTGGGGGGCTGGGCCGGGCCGTGTCGAAGGGGAAGGACACCAGCTTCTCCCCACCCTGCAGGTTGGCTCCCAGTACAAAGGGGTTCTTGTCCATCCATGCTATGACAGCCCGTGTCTCTGCTGCCACCTGTGAGGCAGGCACGGGCAATGAAATGTCACCCCCTGCCACCCTCTCCCCATCCCTCTGCCCTACGCCACACTCACCGCCGCATCCTCAGACAGGTAGTGCTCCGGGATAGGGATGTGATGGTTGGGGAACTGGTGGGGCACCAGCCGCCTCTCCTCAGCTGCCCACAGTGCTGAGGCCAGGTCAGGGAAGTTCTCAAAGAGGTCAAAGCCTTCCTCTGTCCAATGGCCCAGTGCCCAGTTGCCCAGTTCAGAGCCCTGTGGGCAGCCCAGGATACCGCTGAGTCTAGGGCGCCTGCATCCCACCACCCATGTCCCATCCCACTGCTGCAGGTCCCATCCCCTCCACTGACACATCTCAGGTGCCCAGCTTGGAGCCCTGTGGCCAGCCCAGGGCAGTAGTGAGCTGTAAGGGGGGCCTGCCTCCTACTGCCCCACAGCCCATCCCAGCACCCCACATCCCACCCCACTGCCTCATGGCCCATCCCACCCCGCTGCCCCCTCACCGCCTCATGGGCCAGCTCGTAGCCGTCAGGGTTGAGGGACGGGACGAGGTGGATGCGGGTGTCGGTGACCAGGCCCCGCACGCGGGGATTCCCATCCTGGTACTCCTTGCACAGGAACTGCATCAGCAGCAGCAGCAGCTCCCGGCCCAGTGCCTCATTCCCGTGCAGCCCCGCCGTGTACCGGAACTCTGGCTCACCTGCAAGCAGGGGCCAAGGAGGGTCAGCAAACACCTGGGACCATGGCTGGGGGCCACCAGTCCCTCACACCTCCCTCACCCGTCTCATGCTCGCCCGGGTTGTCGGAAACCTCCATGGCGTAGATCTTCAGCCCCCGTGAGCTCTTGCCTATGTTGTAGATGCGGGTGATGGTGGGACACTCCTCATTCACCACCTTCATCAGCTGCAGGGTGGGGAGAGATGGGGGCAGTGCTTGGGGGGCATGAGCCCACACCCTGCAGGGCATGCCACACCTATGGAGGATCCCACCCCATGAAGATGTCCACCACCACGAAAGTGCCCACAACCACAGAGAATGCCATGCCCCAAAGATGTGCCCACCACCACAGAGGTGTCCACTCCTCATGGAGGATCCCATCCCACAGATGATCCCACAACCATCAGTATTCCAACCCCACAGAGGATCCCACTCAGTGGATTTGTTCACAGAGTACTTCATCCCCTACAGAGTATCCCAGCCTCCCCAGCAGGGCTCACCTGCCTCATGTCCTTGTAGGAGTGGTGTCGGAAGTCCAGGTTGTCCATGGAGGTCACCTCATTCTGCTGGGTGTAGTAGCTGCTGACAGCTGAGGACAAGGACACAGCAGCAGGGAATTGCTGGAGTGATCCCACCCCCCGTGCCCCCCAGGGTGCTTTGGGGTGACTGTTACCAGAGAGGGGGCACCCCAGGACCTCAAGGCGCAGGCAGAGGCTCCCGTTCCAGCGCTGGGGGTAGATGCGGATATACCGGGCCACCACTGGCTCAGGGAACTCGCTCAGCACTGGCGTGTCCTTGTCCACGTTGCCGTAAAACATCTGCCAAGGAGGGAGAGATGTACCCAAGAGGGTCCCCCCGTTGTTCCCATGTCACCCGCCCAGAACAGGTCCCCACCATCTCCTCATAGCCATTGCTGTACATCACCCAGTGTTGGCTGTCGTTGCTGAAGCCCACATAGAAGCTGGTGACAAAGTCATCACTGTGGGAGGACAGGGACAGGTTGAGACGGGGTCCCCATGCTGCTCCCCTACCCCACATCCCCGTCTCCACCCCCATATCCCCATACTGGATCTGAGAGTCGCGACCCTGGGTGACGACACCGGTGAACATGGTGATGCGGCGGGTGTCCACCTCGAGCCAGTGTGCCCGGCTGTCATCCTCAGCACACCATGCCCCATCAAAGAAATCATCCTCGTTGGTGCCTGCCTGGGGAGCAGTGAGTGATGTGTGAGTGGAGGTGTCACCGTGACCTGTGGGGTGGGTGCTGGGGGTGACCCTCACCTGCATGTTGAGGCGGCCACGCTGGGCACCCAGCCCATGACGCAGCATGGAGGAGGCCAGGATCTGGTCATCCTCGATGCGGTGGGACTCCAGCCCGATTGGGGGACACCCTGCAGACAGCAAGGGGTAGGGGGTGATGGGCTTCCACCCCCAGCATGGTGTCCCTGTCACCCCAGGAATGGGGATGCTCACTTTTCTTCTCTGCTGGAGGGGTCCATTCCTCCTCATCTGGATCCCCCTTCTTTCCTCCTGATTTTTTGGGTTTTCCTGGGAAAGGAAAAGGCACAGTGAGGGGGGCAGGGACAGGGACAGGTGTGAGGGTACAGGAATGGGGACTGGCACTCACCTTTGCGGTCCTGGCCCTTCTCCTCCACCCAGCGCTCCTCCTCCTCCTCCTCCTCCTCTTTCTTGGGCTTCACTGTTGGTGAGGTGATACCCACCCCAGGGACATGACACCAGTACCCAGGAACATGCCACCCACCCCAAGAACGTGCCAGTGAGCTAGGGGCATGACACCCACCCCAGGAACATGCCACCTCCCAGGGGATGTGACACTCACCATGCAGACATGTCACTCACCCCAGAGACATGCCTCTCACTCCAGGGATGTGCCACCATCCCTGAAGACATGACACCCACCCTGGTGATGTGCCACCCACCGTGGGGATTTGACACCCACCATGGGAATGGAACACAGCCCAGGGACATGCCATCCTCCCTGTGGCTTTGCCATCGACCCTGGGGCACACCTGCCCACCACGGAAACATGCACCCCCACTCCCACTGGGCCCTGCCCAGCCTTCTCCACCCCTTCTCACAGGGTCTGATTTTCTCCTTGTCCGTCTCCATCCTGTCCTCTTTGTCCGGATGTTCATGGGTCTTCGTCGGGGGGGGCAGCCCGTAGGTCCCTGGAGGGCACAGAGTGGGGCTGGGACAACCTTCTGGAGATGGGAAGGGCAGGGATTATTGGGGTGCTGGGGTGCCTTATCCTTCCTGGTTCATCACTCACAGTCATCGTAGTCAGGTGGCTCGAAGCCCTCGCCATAGTCCCTTTCAGTCACCGGGCCAGGCAGGGGGGGCTGCGGGAGGGGCTGCAGGGGGGGCTCTGGCTCTGCTTGGGGGAGGGGGAGGAAAGGGGCTGTGCTGAGGATGGGGAGGCAATGAGGGTCCCCATGTCCCTATAGGGTGCCCTCTGTTCCCTATGGGGTCAGCATGCCCCTCTGGAACCCACATTTCCCTTTTGGGTTCCCATGTACCACGAGGTCCCCATGTCCCCACCGGACTCCTCTGTATCCCACTGGGATGCCCATGTCCCCAGAGATCCCCACACCTCTGGTGTTCCCGCAAGAGTCCTCCATGCTCCAATGGGAACTCTATTTTCCTACAGGGTTCTCCATGCCCCCACAGGGTCCCCATGTCCCTGCAGGGCTCTCTGTGTCCCTACAGGACCCCTCTATATCCCCAGAGGACCTCTGTGCCACCAAGAGATCTTCACACCCCTACAGGGTCTATGCACCCCCTGTGCTGTCCCCATGTTCACCCCAGCTTCAGGCTGCCCCAAAATGCTGCTTCCCCAGACTCCCAAGGCTGGGGACTGTCCCCCTTCCTCACCCTGAGCGGTGCCAGCCCCCCCATGTCCCCATCCTCCCACGTACCTGTCTCCTTGGGCTGGGGCCAGACCCGGTCAGGTCTCCTCCTGCCTGGGGGCTTGGGGGGCTGCCGCCGGATGTACTCGACTGGGGACAGAGAGGGTGGCAGTAGCCTTGTGGTGAGAGGCGGGGGGGGGGCATGCCCTCCATCCCTCCCTGCAGGCCAGGGGCCCCCGTGGCCCCCCGCCTACAGCCCAGCACCGTACAATCCTCGTAGTCCTCCCGCTCCAGCTGCTCATTGTAGTCCAGAGTTGGGGGTTCTGGCTCCTCAGGGACCTCTGCAGAGAAGGGACACACAGAAAAGGGGCACAGGTTTCCACTGAGGTGCAGGCAGGGGACAACAGGGAGGGAGGTGGCACTTGAGAATAGGAAGGAGGCCCTGAGGTAAGGGTGACGGCCCTGGGGCATACAGGAGGTGACACCTGGGAGCAGGGAATTAGCCCAGAGTGCAGTGGAGTGCAGGGAAGTGACACCAGAGAGGAAGGAGGTGGCCCTGGTGTGCAAGGTGATGGCACTGAGATGTAGGGAGATGGTGCTGAGACACAAGAAGGTGACAGAGGGGTGCAGGAAGGTGGCATTTGGGAACAAGGAGGTAGCCTGCGTTGCAGGGTCATGGCCCTGGGGAGCTGGACATGGCATTGGGGTGTGGAAAGTTGACATTTGGAGACAGGGAGGTGGTCCCAAAACACAAGAAGACATTCCCAGGGTTCATAGGGGTGGCCCTGGCCTGCAGAGGAGCGTCCTCATGACACAGGGTGGTGACCCTTGGGAAAAGGCACTTACCTGGCTGCGGCTGAGGGTTCCAGTCCTCCCAGCGCTCTTTTAGTGACTCTTCTCGCTCTCCTGGGGACAGAGACAGAGCAAGGGACTGCTGTGGCCTCCCAAGGCCCCTGTCCTGGCCCCCCTAGCCCCACAGTGGGAAGAAAATCCCATGGGAAAGAAAGTGGGGAGACAGAGGAGAAACGCAAGGGCACAAAGCCCAGCCAGCTGTAGGGTGCTGCCAGGGCAGCTGAGAACAGTGTGGGATGATGCTCTGCTGTGCTGAGGCCTCCCATCCCAACCCCACTAATGGCAAGATGAGTGCCCCAAAACTCACCTCGGACACCTCCATCCTCCTCCTCCTCCTCCTCCTTGTTGTGCAAAGGCTCCAGGAACCTGTGTGTCTTTTCATCCTCTTTGCCCTGTGAGGGCTGCAGAGTACTGGGGAGTTCAGGGGAGGGGCTTGGTGGCACTGGTGGCTTCTTGCCAGAGGGCTTGGTGGCCTTGGGTGGCTTCTCCTTGGGCTTCTTGGAGCCTTTTGGGGTTTTTTCAGAGGCTTTTGGAGGTTTTTCAGAGCCTTTTGGTGGCTTCTCCTTGGACTTCTTGGGGGGTTTGTTCTTGCCCCGGTCTTTGTCCTTAACCTTGTCCTTATCCTTCTTGGGGCCTCGGGGTCTCTCCTTGGGCTTCTTGGGGTTTTTTTCCTTTTTCCCCTTCTTGGGTCTCTCAGGCTCCACCAGCGACCCCGGAGAGCCTGAGGGGACAGAAGCGGAGGGGCAGCCACGCCGAGGCAGGGGGAGCGTGGCAGGGCCGGGTTTGGGGGTCCCGCCCATCCCACCCCTCCCATTCCCCGTGGGATCCTGGTGCCGAACACTCACCGGTGCCGGTGCCGATGCTGAGGTCGGCGCCGAAGCCCAGCTCAGCACCGTCCCCGTCCCGGTCGGCGTCCCGGTCCCCGCCGTCCCCGGGTTCAAGGAAGCCCCGCAGAAACTCCTCGATCTCGGCGTCGGTGAGCGCGGGGGGGCCCGGGGCTGCCCCCGGTGCCGGTACCGGCAGCAGCGGCAGCAGCGCGGCCGTCAGCAGGAGGCACGAGCGGGGCGGCCCCGCCGGGACCATCGCGCTCCGCACCGGCCCCGCTCCCCGAGAGCCCCGGGAGCCCCGGGCGGGCGGGCGGGGGGCGGTGCTGCGGCCGGGGGCGGGATCCGCTCGGCACCGAGGTGGTACTGGCGCTTAACGGGACCGGGCTGCCACTGAACGGGACGGGCACCGACACCGTCACTGTCGCTGGGCCGGGATTGCCGGGAACCCGCAGTGACACCGCGCGGGACTGGCGCTGCCCGGCACCGGCACCGGCACCGGCACCGGCACCGGCACCGGCACTGGCACCGGCACCGGCACCGGGACTGGCACCGGGACTGGTACTGAGCCCACACTGGCGCCGTGCGGGGCCTGGGTTGCAGGGGTTGGTGCTGCATCAGCGCTTGCCCGGCGTGGGGATCGGCGCGACAGTGGCACCGGCCCTGTGTCACCACGCCAGCCCCACTGTGACGGCCCGGCCCCAGCGCTTGCACCGGGCCCGGAGCTGCGCCCGCAGCAGTGGCACCGACACAGCGCTCCCGGGTCACAGCACACGCCTGTACCCCCGTACCCGCACACCCCCGTACCCCTGTGCCCCCGTACCCGCACACCCCCGTACCCCTGTGCCCCCGTACCCGCACACCCCCGTACCCCTGTGCTCCCGCGGGTGCGGCACACGCCGGCACAGAGCTTCACACACCGGCCCTGCGCTTTCATGGGGACCGGGCACACACCCACTGCGTCCGTGACACTGCAGGCACAGCACACGGGAAGCACATCACCCGGAGCAGGGCACGGACACGCGGCACGAGCTAGGACACGGAATGTGAGACATGCACAGCACATGGAACACGCACCGCACATGCACACACGGGTCACACACTGCACATGGACCTGACACACGGAACACACCTGATACACACGCAACACACACACACGGGTCACACACTGCACATGGACACACAACACCTGATACACACACACTGCACACGGACCTGGCACACGGAACACACCTGATAGACACACACTGCGCACGGACCTGGCACACGGAACACACCTGATACACACACACTGCGCACGGACCTGGCACACGGAACGCACATGGCACATGTGAGAAGCTGCACACGTGTGGCAGTGCCTTGGGCTGCACACGGAGGAAGCACACGCAGAGGATGCAGTGCACGTGCTCACACTGCACACACATTACACATACGTGACACCCCCCCCAAAAAGCCCCCCTGCTTGCAGGGTTGAGGTTCAGGCCGGGGTGTGCATGCCCAGGGTGCTCCCTGGGGCGCTGGGGGGTGCACGGGGTGTCCCCCACCCGCCCGGGCCCCGCAGGCTCCCCGGGCTGATGTGGTGGCAGGGCCACGTGGCAGCTCAGGCCGCCAGCGATCGTCACATGCGTGACCCCCCCTCGTCACACGCGTAGCCCCCCCAAGCATGACTCACTGTCCAGCAATGCTGTGGCCTGCCGGGAGCTGGGGGCGCCACCTGCACCTCCCAGCGCAGCCCAGCGAGCCTCTGCTGCAGCCCCTAATCCACCCCATGCAGCCACCAGGAATGGCCCCCCACTTCCAGTTCCACTCCCCCTACAGCCTCCCCAGCCTGTTATGGCTCCCCCAGTACAGCCCTGAGTACAGTACATATATTACAATACAATACTTCTTGCAGGACTTGCAGGGCACCTGCACCCTCCTCTCCACCTCTGGGCGAGTGCCCTGTCACCCACCACGAGGTGCAGGGCAGTGAGTCCAACCTCTTCATGGTCTACTTCCCCCTGCCTGTCCCATCCCATTATCCCAATTCCTTCGCCCACCCCATGCTTGTCTCCATCCCTATCCCTACACCATCCCAAGCCCATGTCATCCCCACAAGCCACTGTCCCCCCCCACTGCTGCTGCAGCTTTGCCACCTTCTTGCATGTGGCTGTGCCACACCGTGCCCACCCCGTGCCCACACTGCCTGTGCCCACACATCCTGCACCCCAGTCCTGGTGAATAAAGGGATGTGCCATGTCCTGAGAGGTGTGGTGCCAGCCCTGGGAATGAGGAGGTGTGAGGGGACTCAGACAGGACAGGGCAATGCCAGTGCAGGGGATGAAGTGTCTCCAGCACCCTGGTGTGATGCCACCCCATCTGGCACACGGCAGGGCCACCTGTGTCACCAGTTCTCTGTCCCACGGCCACATGATGTCCCCAGGTCCTTGTGTGAGCACCTGATCCCCTGTGTTTGGGAAGGGTGGGAGATGGCCTGTGGCACCCATCTGGCTGCCACCATGGGTCCCCCATGTCCCCAGATCCCTCATGTTCCCAAATCTCCGCTGTAGCTCCATGTGCACCCTCTGCTCTCTCCACAGTCCCTGCACCCCCAATATCCCCAGTGCTCTCAAACCACCGGTGCCACCAGCCACAGCCACAAAGCCCCTCTCCACCTTGGGACCACCCAGACCCAAGGACCCCAACCACTGCAGGCTACTTCCTCCCTCATTAGACCCAGAAAATTAGTGTTGAGACTAATTATATCCCTAATTACCCCCTCCTTGGCCCCTGCTCACAACCTGGTGTGATAACATGTCTGGCATTATGGACACCAAACCCCTGGCATTCCTCTTCAATTCCCACTGGGATCCTGCTACATCCATCACCAAAGAAAAGCCCTTTTATTGTAGCTGGGGAGGGCCCAGGGGGAGGGACTCAGAGAAGCCACCATGTCCCCCAGCACCTGAAGGAGGGGTGGGTGAGCTGGGACCCCCCAAAGCCCCAACCCTTTCTCTCCTTCTATTCCTGAAGTGACACCAGGGCGGGAAACTCTGTATGGGGGAAGGGCTGGGCTGGGCTTTTCCTTGTTCACAGTGAGTTTGGGGGGCTGGGGAGGGGGGTCCCACACGCTTGGCCAGGCTGGATCTGCGCTGCAGGGGAGGTTATTCACTCCCAATTCAAATCCCTGGAGCATGTTTGGGGTGAGAGAAGGGAACAGCGGGGAGGAAAACACAGGATCACAGAGTGGTGAGCTCAGTGTGCTCAGGATGGTGGGGAACAGAGCCAGGATTCACGTCTCCTGGTTATGTCAGACCCTGCAGGATTCCAAAATGATTCTGATGAGCTTTTCCAAAGAAATAAAATTGGGAAAGTGGCTTCTCCAGTGTGGCTGCGGCAGGTCCAAGGTCACGGGGTGGGAGGGAGCACAGCGGGGAGATCATTTGTTCCCTGAAAATTCCTGTGGGGGATTTGTCACGCCCTCCTTCCCACTCCAAAGCCAAGGGAGGGGGCGGAGAGCAGCACTGTGGGCTCAGGGTGGGATGGGACCCTTCCTTCACCCACTCAAGGGCAGCTATGGGGGACAGGGGAGCAGTGCCTGCGCATCCCCACTGCCGAGGGACTGGGGAATGGCATTTCACTGAGAGAGAGAGAGAAATAGAGAAGAAGAAAAAGCCACATGTCGTTTGGAAGAATCAGGCAGGAGCAGAGTGGTCTCGGGGGTCTGGAGCCCCCCCATCAGACCCCCACCAGCTCCCCTACTCTATCAGTTCCACGTAGTTGGCAGGGAACATCCCGAAGTGGCCGTCGGGGCCGTAGCCGCGCCACCAGCCCTCATCGATCATCTCGATGTTGGTGATGATGTTCTCAGGATCAAAGGAGATCTCGGTGTCATCAGCTGCAATGGGACAGAGGGAGGGGGGTCAGACTACCTGAACTACCCCAGTTCTGGGGGTCCCAAGATAAGAGGGATGTCGAGCTGCTGGAACAAGTCCAGAGAAGGCCATGGAGGTGCTCCAAGGGCTGAGCCCCTCTGCTCTGGAGACAGGCTGGGAGAACTATCAGTGTCCAGTCTGTGAATGTCTCTGGAGCAGAGAAGGCTCCGGGGAGACCTCAGAGCCCCTTCCAGTGCCTAAAGGGGCTCCAAGAGAGCTGGAGAGAGACTGGGACAAGGGTCTGGAGGGACAGGACAAGGGCAATGGCTCTGGGGGTCTCACCAGCCTGGTAGTCATAGAGTGCCCGTGCACAGAGCCCCTTCCCCGCCAGGTCCAGTGGCTCCTGGTACTCCACCCTGTAGTCATATTTGGCATTGTCAACTTGTTCCTTCAGGAAGGAGAGGAGAGCAGGAATTACCAGAACAGTGGGAGGAAAGAGAACAACAATGTCCAATACTCAGAAATGTCCATCAGCCCTCAAGGCTTGGAGACCTGTGTGCTGGAAGTTCTGGAAGAAAACATGGCTCCAGGAAATTTGTGCCATGTTGTCAGCCACAGGAGCAAACTAGTTCTTGGCCGAAGAGCCAAGGTGGCCACATCTCCATCTGGCTCAGCACCAATCCCTGTCCCTTGGAAACACTGGAGACCAGTGGCAGCTTTGATCTCTTGGGATCCCTGCTGCAGACAGAGGCTCATCCCCCAACAGATAAGCTCAAGTTTCTGAAGCATTTCTGCCAGAGCCTGAGCTGGCTGTGGTTTGCTTTCCTCAGGAATCCTTTGGAACCTGCTGGACACTTGAAGACAAATTCCAGAATGAGAAAATGTTTGGAATGCTGATGGTTAGGTGAGCACAAAAGAAATCCAAGGGGCCCCACAACTCTGAAGGCAACATGGCAGCACAGCACAGCCCTGCAATGAGCCGCTGGAGAACCTTGGACTGCACCAGGAATAGCTGGAATTGCAACTCTGCTGGGTCCAGATGCGCAGAGAAGCAGGAGAAAGAGAAGGGGCTTTGGAAGAGGCTGGTGGGTCCTCTCTCCTCCCTGGTCTGGGGTGTGGCACTGACAACAGCTGGAGCTGGGGTGCAGGATGGGTGCCAGGGACTCAGTACCAGTGTCTCCTGGTACTGGGAGCATTGGGAAGAGACACAGTAGCACCCCTTTGCCACATGGGTGTATCCCGAGTACACCTGACCTCTGGGGTTTTGCCGTTTCCTACGATTTTAGCTCAGAAAAGTGTTCCAGGCTCATCCTAGGGATGGGACGTGCTCTTCCACGTAGATCTGGCCCCGATGGGGTCCCCTGCCTCTCCAACTCACCTGGGGCGGCTCCTCATAGAGGGCCAAGGGCTCTGGAGGCTCCTCATACAGATTCTCTTCCATGTGGGACCCTGGGACACCAGAGTTGTATCCAGAGTCCCGTCCTGAGGAGAAACAAGGGATCTGTCACCACAACCATGCCCTGGCTCCTGCTCCAAGCTGGGGTGACACCACATTCCTGCTCATGAGCTGGGTGTCCCCCGGGTCTCCTGCTCAGCTGGGGGATGGAGCAGGCAGGAAGCATGGGATGGAGTGGGCAGGGGTTTAAGGGAGCAATGGAAAAAACAGAGGAGAGTAGCTCTGATAGGGAAGGGATAAAGACAGGGAAAGGATAAACTCGCTCAAGATGAAAAAATTCCCATGGAGGGGAAGGGCTGGAGAAGAGGTCCTGGCCAACAGCAGCATCTAGTGGTGACAGTGGCCTAGGGACATTGGAGCCCCAGCACATCCCTGGATCCCTGCCCAGAGCAGGGGAGGTAGAACTAGGTGGTTTGAGATCCTGTCCAAGCCAAACCAATCTGTCATTCCATGCTTCAGGGAAGGGCCAGCCCCCGGTGCCACCTACAGCACATGGGGAGACCTCTGGGCACAGCCAGCCTTTCTCTGGAATTGCTTCTTCCCCTAAAACACTGGGAAGTGGTTTGACAGGGACACCTCCCACAGTCCCAGGTTGTTCCAAGCCCTGCCCAACCTGGCCTTGGACACTTCAGAAGCCACAGCTCCTCTGGGCAGCCTCTACCAGGGTCTCCCCACCTTCCTAGGGTGCGTCTGGCAGTGAGAAGCCAGTCCCTCCTGTCACCCTGTGCCTGTGTGCTTCACCTCAACAAGGAAACAACCCAGTCTAACTCTGGAGCAGGGGTGGAGCCACCTCGGCTGGGCCTTGGGGCATTTTGGAAAAGCCCAAGCCCCTGTGGCAGGTCTGGAGGAAGGCTGGGGGTGCATGGAGCCAAATTCCAGGCTGAATTCCAGCCTGAATCCCAGCAGGAGATATCCTCATCCCCCAGGCACTGAGCCTTCGGCTAAAGACAAGCAAGAACCATCCTCATCCTCAACACTGAGCCCTGGCTGGAGACAAAGCCCAGGGGAAAACCAAATGGAATCTCCAAGTCCAGCCTCAAAATGCCAAATTTTGTGAGAACTAGTTGGAAAGATGAGGAGAAAAGCTTTGGGGAGTGGAGGGAGCCAAGCACGTACCAGCTACAGGTACCGGGGAGGCTGGCAAGGACCCCCAGACATCCCGGCTGGGGGAGGCAGGACCGGGCACAGAGTTCATCTCCTTCTGCAGGAATGGGCTGCGGAGCTTCCCTGGAAAAGGAGTTGAAGGGGCTGCAGGAGCCTGTCAGGCAAGGGGGTGCTCCCAGCCTGACTGTGCACCCACAGGTACTGCTGGGTCAACCTCCCAAGCAGGATTTTCCAGCTCTAATCCTGCTTGTGGAAAACAAGTTTGGCAACTGGTTACAGCAGCAGCCAAGGGAAAATTTAAAAAAAAGGGTTTTGTGGAGGAGGAAGAGCTGGACAGCCCTGCCTCTGGCTCTCCATGGGGACTTTTAGAGCACCCTGAACTCAACAGATATCAAACTGGGAGGGGATGATGCAAACTGGTTTCTGCCAGTGTGTTTCCTGTGGCAGGAGGTAACTGCACTGGTATCTCTTCATCTCCACCTCCAAACCAAACAAAAGCTGAGCAGAATTCCCAGACAAGCCCTACTAGCACCAAGACTCCTGCCTACCCTTATCTCTGTGTCTGATCAATTCCAGGGCATTTATCTCCCTTTCCTCCATGAAAACCATCAAACCTTAATGAAATACCTCAGGAAGTCTCTCCCCATGATGTCCAACCATCAAAAAAGCCATTTTCCCAGCGTGGCATTCCCTCCTCTCCTACCCATGGCTTGCCTGCCCAAGGAAGCAGGGATTCATGCTCCTGTCACCAAGTGAAGGTGGTTATTCTGAACCAATTTAAGGTGCTTTGGAGGGGGTTGGGCTGAGGAGGACAGGGAGGAGGAGGTGGCAGAGGCAGTCACCCTGGGGTGTCACATGCTCGTCACAGCTACTTCCTTAGCTACTCTCAGCTCTGGTTTGCAAACTTCCTGATTTCTATCTGAGAGATTGGATCAGGCTCTTCTAACAGCACAAGATTCTGTTTGGCTGGGGCAGTGCAAAAATCCAGGTGAAATTTCATTCAGTCAGGATAGGCTGCAATAGTGGTGTTTTCCTAGTCTTAACATATTGAACTATAATTTAAAAAAAAAAAACAAAAAAACCAAAAAAATCTTTAAGGCTCAGAAGGGGAATCAGAGTATGAAAATCTGTCTTTGTGATTAAAACTTGGCTAGAGCCACACTCTGAAAAATGTCAGGAGCCAGGTGTGGGACACAGCACAGCAGTGTAGTGAGAGCAGCCTGCTGTCAGCTCATGTCCCACTGGGACCCCTCCATGTGCAGAGAGACCCAGTGGGGGACTGGGACCCTCCCTGTGTCCCCAGGCCATACCTGGCTGCGCTGGCATCCCCGCATCGCCTGGCCCCGCTTTCTCCCTTTGCTTGAAGATGTCACGGGGGTTCACAGCTCTCTGCGCGATCAGCGTGGCAGCCTCCTGCCCAGGAGGGCACACAGTCCAGTTAAAGCCCTGAGCAGCTCAGGGGGGCAGAGCTGAGGCAGCCCCCTTTCCCCAGGGGCTCGGGGTCACAGTTCCTCACCTGGGCTTTCTCCACCGACTCGCTTCTCTTGACGCCCTTCCACTGCCGCGCCTCCTCGGCCTGCTCCTTCTGCAGCACAGGAGTGGTCTGGGCAACCAGCCACTCCTCCAGCCCCAGCCAGCCCTCCTGCCCCCTCCAGCCCCATCCACTTCCTTCCAGAACCATCTGCCCCCTTCAGCCCCCTCGGGACCCAAGGAACTGCCGTGGCAGTGGAGGGTGGATGAGGAGAAAACCCTGGATCTGGGAGGGAGACGTGGGAATTCCGGGCTAAGAACAGGAACTTGGTGTTACGGAATCATGGAACGGTTTAGGTTGGAAAAACCCTCTGAGAGCATCAAGTCCAATTGTTCCCCAGCACAGCCAAGGCCACCACTAACCCATGTCCCCAAGCACCATATCCACACAGCTGTTAAATCTCCCCAGGAATGGGGATGCCAGCACTGCCCTGGGCAGCTGTGCCAGAGCTGGATAACCCTTTCCATGAAGGAATTTTCCCAGTAACCAACTTAAACCTCCCCTGTGCAACTTGAAGCCATTTCCACTTGCCCTGTCCCAGGTCCTTGTCCCCTCCATCACGGGTAAACCTTGCCTGGGGCCAGCACCAGAGCTCACCCATTGCTGCTGCTCCCTGTCCCTGTTCTCAGCCTCCTGTTGCTGCTGGAGTCTCCTGTGGGAACGAATGTGTTAAAACTGAGGCCTAAAATTTGAGACTTCACCCCATTATTCCAGTTCCCTGGGAATGGCACATAAAGGCCATCCTTCACTTTGGCCCTCACTTCAAGGTGCTACAGGTCACCCTTGAAGAGAGGAGCATGGTGAGAGGGGCAGGAGCTGCTCCAAATAGTGCTATCATTCCAGGGAAATCTCTTCCTCAGGGATATGGACAGGAGCATCTTGATATGGGAGCTGGGCAGATTTCCCTGGAGTTGTCCCTGTGGGGCTTGGAGCTCCCTGGACCTCTGACACCACAAAAATAGAGGCCACAGGTGTCAAGCAAGAATTTGGGAAGCAAAAGGAGGAGTAGTCCTGGAGAAAGATCCATGGGCAGGGAGACTCAGGGATGATGCTGGACAAGCAGCCAAGCTCCCTGGGGGTTAGCCAGGGAGGTATTACCATCACAGCCAGAGCAAGATGCCCTTAATGGAGATTTCCTGGGACTGCAGGAATTCCAGCAGTGAGAAATGCATGGACATGATCTACCACTTCCAAAGAAATAAACCTTGCTGGAGTGGGGGCAGCTCAGAGAGGTAGTGACAGGGACACCCAGCTCCAAAGGGACCCCAGACAGCAGGATGGGCTCTAGGAATCCTTCCCAAAACCCCACTCACTTCTGGGCTTCAATTTCACTGGATCTGGCTTTAAACATCTGCTCCCGCCCTGCTGCCTCCTGCAGCTCCCGCTCCCGCTGCTCCCGCTCCAGCCGCTGTCGCTCTTCCTCCGCCCTCCTCTTCTCCTCCAGCCGACGGTTCTCCTCATCCTTCTGAGGGGAGATGGGCACAGAGGCTTGGGCATCCTGGGCTGAGGTGTGGGGGTCACACCTGTGACACACCTGTGACTGTCACAACCTGTGCCAGTGCTCGGAACCCCCCAGGGCACACAGCAGGGCCCAGGGGACATGCCATATCCAAGGGCACACAATGGATCCTGAGGCTTGTGGTGGATCCCCTTATCCAGTCAGAAGGTTCATATGTTATTGCTTAACCCCATAAAACCCAGCATGAAAGGGAAGGAAAAAGGGAGCAGCCCTCAGAGAGGTCAAAAACCAGTTTCCTCAACCATACGGGTTTTGCTGGGAGCTGGGATGCAGCCCAGCTGTCTGCCAGGAGAGCCTGGGTGCACCCCAGCAGCCCTGAGCAAAACTCAGATGAGATAAAGGAGCACCTTTTCCCCTTCAAGACTCAGCCCCTCCTCTCTGAGCACTGCAGGGCAGTAACTCTGCACTTCCCTGAGCTCTTGATTCCAGGCAGGACTGCCCAGTTCCCAGACAGGGAATAAGCATATGGAGAATAATTCCCATCTAAATCCAAACACTTTGTGCTCTGAGGCATGAGTTCACTCACCTCTGCTTTGGCCCAGAAATTATCCTTATTGACCCGTTTGATTTCAGACATCGCATTCGTCTTCTGGTACACAGAGCCCTGAGGAAGACACAGAGAAATCACCTTTTTTGCATTTTTTGTCAACAGTCAGCCCAAATTATCAGTCTGAGACTTCTCTTAGAAGTTCCTATAACCTGATGCTTTGCCCCACAATTTAAAGGAGAGCTGGGTGCACATTGCCAAAACCAGGGAATTGCTGGCCCTGGCACAGGTTGCTGTCCCATCCCTGGAAGTGTCCGAGGTTGGACAGGGCTTAGAGCACCCTGGAAGGTGTCGCTGCCCATGGCAGGGGTGGGACTGGATGGGCTTTAAGGTCCCTCCCATCCAGCCCATGATTCCACGCTGCAAACCTGCCCTCTGGCATTCCCCCTTGTCCTGTTACTCCGTGCCCTGGTGCTCTCCAGCTCTCTTGCAGCCCCTTTAGGCCCTGGAAGGGGCTCGAAGTTCTCCCTGGAGCCTTCCCTTCTCCAGTCTGAACATTACACAGACATGTCAATGGCCAGGGTGCCTCTTCCATCAAGGGATGATAATGGTCCCAGACCTTCACCCCACCCAGAGGCAGCCAAAAGCCCTCAGTGATTCAACTCACCACAGGAGCCTGGGGCCCTGAGTCCTGGAACTTGCTGCTCTCCTTGTGGAAGCTGTAGTTGGCCCCAGAGGCCTTGGCGACCTTCTCCATGATGAGTTCAGGCTCCACATCCTCCTCTGCCCGGGCATTGATGGTGACATGAGCCCCCTGAGAAGGAGGAACCAGGATAAGGGTGAGGGGGTCACTCTGGGAGCCCCCAAACCCACCACCCTGCCCTGGTGGGTCTTGTCTGTGCTCCCAGAGCTCCCAAGGAAAGGAAAAGGGTGCTGGTGAGAAAGAAAAAATATCCAGAGGGATTTTTTCAGCAAGCTGGTTTACTGGAAGATATCCCTGACCATGGCAGGGGAGTAGAACGGGATGGTCTAAGGGCCCTCCAACCCAAACCATTCAGTGCCGAGGACACGAGGAGAATCAGACCTTCAGGAAGTTGGCCACGGTGCTGACGTGGTTGGCGCAGGCTCCTTTCCGCACGTCATTGACACCTTCACCCGTCTGCAAGGAGACACCATCAGCACTGGCTCACCTGAGCCCCTCCAGGGTGGACTCATGGCAGCAGCACCTGGATCTGAGCCTGAGTCCCTCTCCTGGAGCCCCCCAAGGCACTGCAAGGGGCTCTGAGGTGTCCCTGGAGCCCTCTCTTCTCCAGACTGGACACCCCCAGCTCTCCCAGCCGGGCTCCATGGCAGAGGGGCTCCAGCTCCCTCCCAGTTAAGCCAAGCTCTGTCCCCACTCACCCAGTTGACAAGGACATATTTGGGCAGCCCAGAGTTGGGATCCTTCACACGGCAGAAGCCGTACATCACCTTCCCACTGTTGAGCTCCTCCACCATCTCTTCCAGCCCCCCATCTGTCCCAGGAGGAAGGAGAGGGGGTGAGTCCAGCCCATTCTGTACATGTGCTGGGAACAGCCAAACCCACCCCAGCTCTGTATTCCCTGGAGATTTTCCCCATTAGGTGTGGGGCTGTCACACCTCCTGAGTGTCTCAGACCCCTGTGTTTACTCTGTAAACACATAACCTGATCATTTATCATCCACGTGATTATTTGGGAGCCAAGCCCCAGCCTTTTCTCACCCACTCCCATCCCCAGCAGCCTTTATCACACAGTTTGTCTTCCTCAGGCCTTCACAAATCCCATATGGAAAGATCCTGGATCTGCAACCAAGTGCAGGCATGACAGAGAAAGGGAAGGAGCTGCTCACACTCCCTAATCAATTAGAAGTTTTAATGAGAGCAGGCAGCTGTCAGTTTTGCCCACAGGTTCCTGCACAAAACCATACTCAGAAACACCTCAGTGAGGGTGGGAATGCTGCTGAGAAGTGGTGGAGGAACTGGCTGAGCCTTGTTCCTGCTTTGCAAGATGGGAAGCAGAGAAGGAACCAAAAGAGTAACATGGGGCAAGGTCCTGCAAGTCCACCATGGGGAAACTCCTGCCTCAACACTTCCCTCCCTGTTACACCCACCCAGAGTGGTCTCAGTGCTGCTTTGAGGACTTGAGAGTGAACCCCAGAAGAAAAATCCCACACAGGGCTCAGGGAGTGGCAATGGAAAGCGGACAGCGTCGCTCCCACCACACCAATAAGCTACCAGGAAAGGAGGAAAACCACCAAAAATGCACGTTCTCATCTCAAAAATATTCTCCCAAACCACAATTCTTCCTGTGCTGGGTTGCCTGAGCCCTGAAAAGTGGGAAAAGAGACACTGGTCCTTATCACTCCTGGGAGGAGTAACACAGACCAACACAGCTTGCTCTGCTCTGCAGCATCACCTGGATCATTTCCTTCTCCCTATTAAGTATTTATGTTTTGGCTCTACATTTGGCTCCAAACCCGGCAGGGAAGTTGAAGGTTGGAAGTCTGAAGCTGGTTGGTGAGGGCTGGCACAGAGGGACATGACAGGAATGCTGGGGGTAGCAGGGATCTGCAGGGAGCTCAGGGCACTCTGCAGCTCCACAAAACTCTCATTTGTGACTCAAGAAGAGTTTTTCTCAACAAAATTCCCTGGCTCCATGGGCTCCACCAGACCCTGTGGAGCATCACAGAAACTTCCACAGAGCTCCACAGGCTGGGAAAAACACTTGGAAATTAAGGAAGAAGTTGGGGAGGGATGAGAGGATGCAAATTCCGAGCGCGGGGACACCCGCCTGAATGTGCTGCTTCCTGAAGGCTTCGGCTTTCCAGCCAGTAGTGCTTGGGTGGGAATCAGCAGCCAGATAAAAAATAAATAGAAGAATTGCGGGAAGAAGGGAATTGGACATGAGGGGCTTTAAGAGCATTGAGTAGGGAGCCCTGGCTGAGTGAGCAGCTTTGAAGCACCATGTGGTCCTGCCTAAATCTGGGATCTAAAATACTTCAGGGATGCAACGAGCAGTCAGGATCCAAACTCTGGATCCTTTGGAAAGGAGAGGAATGAAAGGAAAGGAGAAGCAGAGCTGCCAGTGAGGCTCTGCTCCATATTCCTCACTCCGAAATCACACCGGACACCCCAACACAGCTCCCACCCTTGTCCCACCACCAAGGGCACTCCCCAAAACACTCTCAGGGATTAAAACCCCCCCAACATCTCAGGCAGGTTCAGTGAGACGAGCCCTGGAAGCCCCCCAGACCCTGGAAGCCATGGAAACAGAGTGATGGTCCCCAGAATCCTCACCTCCGGAGCCGGCCACCCGTAGATCATTGCTGTTGCCTTCATAGGTGAACAGAGCCCTAAAATTAAGGCAGAAATGGTATTTTTGGCCAGCACAGTGCTCATCTGGGGTGTTCATACCCCCCTGACACCTTCTGAAGTGCAGAGCCCCACAGGGACCTGCCAGCCCACAGCCCAGGGAATTACTGATCCCCCAGACACCCCCTGATCCTCTCATACAGCCCACCCCCCAATCGCCCCCCTACCTCCCCATCCATCCCACACCCCTGACTCCCTCTATACACCCCACATCCCCCCAAACACCCCCACAGTCCGGTCCCTGTCACACCATGTCCCCCCAAGCCACTGGCCCAGCCGTAAATGTTTTCCCAGGCCCTCCACCCGCACCCATCTCTGTTTCACTTGCACCCCTCCATCCCCTGCCCACCCCCTCGGATTCCCCCTACACTCCCATCCCCCACCCCAAACTCCCACATCCCTCCGAACACTTCACACTCCCCCCCCAGCTCTTCATCCTCCCCCATCCCCATCCCATCCCCATCCCCATCCCCATCCCCATCCCCATCCCCATCCCATCCCCATCCCGTCCCCATCCCCATCCCCATCCCCATCCCCATCCCCATCCCGTCCCCATCCCATCCCCATCCCCATCCCCATCCCCATCCCCATCCCCATCCCCATCCCCATCCCCATCCCCATCCCCATCCCCATCCCCATCCCCCGTCACCGTTCCCGGTCCCCGCCGCCCCTCCCTCACCAGTCCGTGGGGCTCCCCGCGGCCACCACGCTCCCGTAGGCCTCCTGCAGCGCCCGCCCGTTCTTGGCCAGGTTCAGCGCCATGGCCGCGCCCGCTCCGCCCGCCGGGCCCGCCCCCGGCCCCGCCGGTGCCCCCGGTGCCGCCTCCGGCCCCGCCCCGCCGGTGCCCCGGTCCCGCCCCCTGTCCCCCCCGCCTCCGGCCCCGCCTGTGCCCCCGGGCCCGCCCCTCCGGTGCTACCGATCCCTCCCCCGGTGCCCCGGTTCCGCCCCCGGGCCCGCCTCCGGCCCCGCCCCGCCGGTCCCACCGATCCCTCCCCCGAGTCCGCCCCTCCGGTGCCCCGGTCCCGCCCCTCCGGTGCCACCGGCACCGAGACCCCGCCCCGGAAGCGCTCAGCCCCGCCCCAGACAGCCCCGCCCCACAGGGCCACGCCCCCAAGGTGCTGCACCGCACCCCCGATCTGCCGGAGCACGGCCCTGAGTGGATGGACCCCCCCCAAAAATACCGAACCCCCCCGAATAACGGACCCCGACAGGGAGGGAGACCAGCCCCGACAAGGAGACCACCCCTCCGAACAAACCGGTCCCGCCCCCGGCTCGGTTTCTCCCCCGGACCCCCCGTCCCAGGTGTTTCCGGGGGTTCTCTGTCTCAGAGCGGCTCTCGGGGACCCTGGCCCGGGGCGGCTCTGGGGCTCCCCCATCTCAGAATGGCTCCTGGGGGCCCCGTTCCCGGGATGTTCCGGGGTCCCCCGTCCCACATCAATTTTCGGAGACTCCCGTCCAGTGAGAGTTCTCGGGGTCACGCACCCCAAGGACAATTCTCAGCTATCCCGGGCTCCAGGACACCCGCTCCAGGCGCTTCTCGGGGTTCTCAGTGCAGCCCCGACAGTGCCCATGTCCCACACAGCCCCCCGCAGTGCCCGTACCCCCAAACGCAGCCCTCGGGGGCAGAAAATGGCATTTCCAGGGATTTCCCTCATTTCCCAACCGGAGTGGGAGCGCGTATCAGGGATGTTTGCAGGGACCGAAAGCAGTTCGGAGCCTGGAGCTTTTTGGGGTGTAAATGCGTCTCAGCTTTAGCTCAAATCATCAAAATTCTGCCTCTCAGCTCCCCGTGGCCATGACCCTCCCGAGGACGTGTTCTCGGGCGGCAGGAGGTGGCCCGGGGGGACACGGGAGGTGACCTGAGGCAGAGGGGTAGGTGAGGGGAGGGACAGCGGGTGGGCTCCCGCCCGGCGGTGTCCCCAGAATGTGTTAAATCGACATTAGCAGCTCATTGTTCCCCCAGCCCTCCCCCGCTGCCCACATCTGGCTGGGACCGCCTCGGGAAGGGCTGCTCCTGGGATTTCGGGGTGGCCTTCCATCGGGTCCCCTTTCTCTCCCCAGAGCCTTCCTCCACATTCGGGGTCTCCTTAAAGTTGAGAGAGTAGCAAGGACGCGGAGATGGGGGAGGTTCCCCCAAAACTCCTGGGGCGTCTCACCCCCCACCCCTGCGGGCTCGTGGGCCACGGGGAGAAACTCATCCACGACCCCTCACCTTCACACACGGGGGAAATAACGGGGGCCCGAGGTCTCCGAGCCCCCGGAGGCCGAGCTGGGGTTTAAGGAGCCCCCCAGGCCCCCGGTTTGTCCCCAGTGGTTGTGATGGTTCCAGTGCTCTGTCAGGATTTGTCTCAGGCTTTGGCTGGGGAGGTGGAGGGGGTAGGAATACCCTCGTGCCTCCAGCTCCCGGGGAAAAATGTGTCTGGGGGAGTGGGATGGGGTGGGAGATGGTGAATGGAGTGATGGAGGATCCTGGGATGTCCAAGGGTCCTGAGGCACCTAAAAGCCCTGGGGTGGCTGAGAGTCCTGGGGTGTCAGATGGTCCACCTTACACCCCTCATCCCTTCCATCCCATGAATCCCCCCATCCATTCATCCGGCCATCACCCCCAGAGCACCAGATGTCACCTCCCAGTGGATGAAACACATTGGAGAGGCTCTCCTGTGTTTGTAGAACCTACAAAAATGTTGGGAAGCACTCCAAAACTTCAGGGCTGCCAGTGCCTTTTTATGATTTAGGAGATCATAGGAGTGCAAAGCTGGGGGGAACCTGGGGAGTGCCGGGTGGCACAGGATGTTCACCTTCCACTGTCCCCTGTTGAGAAGCAGCTGTGTCCTCATGCCTTGAGGATTCATCCCATATTTATGGGAAATACGGGAAAAAATAATGCATAAGGTGATTCTTTATATTTTTTAGCATCCTGGGACTCACACAGACCCCTGAACATATCCATACCCCTGCTCCATGTACCCCTAAACAAGGAGCTGTCTGGGAAGAAGGGGCAGATTTGAGCTTCCCCATTCAGCACGTGGCTGGAAATGTTAATTAAACACAGGGCAATAAAACATCTGGAGGGCTGGGAGCGGGGAAGGGCCAGCCGGCACGACCCCCCACAGCTGCCTCCTGCTTTTCCTTGGGAATCTTGGGCAGGGGGGACTGGGGTCACCAGCGATTTCGACGGTACAAAAGCCTTTTCATGAAGTATTTCAGGCAAAGCAACTGAAGAACCTTTGTGGTGCGGAGCAAGGGGCTGCCGGGGGGTGGTGGAGTCTGGTGGCCCCAGGGGTTTGGGGATTGGAGATGGTTGGAGATTGGGGTTCACGGTCAGGCTGGGGGTGATGGGATGGGACAAAGACAATGCTTTGGAGATGCTGGATTAAAGCCCATTCGGTGCCACCCCACCAGCCCCGCATGGTGGGAATGAGCCCATCCGGTAAAAAATAAACGGGAAAGCGGTTTTTCCAATGAGTCTGCCTTGCAGGCTGGCAGGTCCCATCACGGCAGGACCCTGCTCCCAGTGTGGGGACGGATGGGCATCTCCCTCTGAGCACTCCCTGGGGTACGGACAGGGACACTGGAGTAGACTGGGGTCACTCTGGTGAAACACATGGGTGAGATGGGGACACCGTGGCGGGCCAGGTGAGATGTGGGCTTTCCTGAGACATGGAGGCACACAAATGGGACAGGAATAGCGGAGGGAGGGGTACCCTGGGTAGGATGGGGGCACCCAGGGAGGGCGGAGGCAACTGGGTTGGGTGGCAGAAACATGGATGGAATTTGGGGGGGACCGTGAGCAAGCTGAGAATACTCAGATGTATCAGAAGTGTCACCCCGCATCGAATGGGGGGACCACGGGTGGGATGGGAACACTCGGATGGGAGGTGACAACCTGCACGGGACGGGGCGACCCCAGCTGGGGCACCCTGGACGAGGCGGAGGAACCCTGGCTGGGATAAGGACGGCACGGACGGGATAGGGAGCCCGGGCAGGATGGGGGTCCCCGAACGCGCAGGGGGCCTCGGACGCGGCGGGACCGAGCGTGGGCGCCCCGTGGGCAGCGGGGCCGGTGCGGAGTCGGCGGCGGGACCAGTGCGGGCCCGGCGGGGCGGCGCGAGCCCCTGCCCGGCCCCCGGTGTCGGTTTGCATCCCGGCTCCTCCCCGCCCCGCCGCCCCGCGCATTCCCGACCCTCCGGGCGGTGGCGGCGGCGGCGGCGGGGCCCGGCGGGGCCGGGGCGGGACCCCACGATGCCGCAGCTGGAACCGACGGGGGGAGACGACCTGGGGGCCCCCGACGAGCTCATCGCCTTCCAGGACGAGGGCGAGGAGCAGGACAAGGGCGCGGGGCGCGGCTCGGCCCACGGGGACCTGGACGAGCTCAAGTCCTCGCTGGTCAGCGAGACCGAGAACCGGGGGGGCCCCGGCCCCGTGGTCGGCCCCGGCCCCGAGGTGAGGCGAGGGGCGGCGGGGAGCCGGGGGGAGGCGCCCCCCGCCCGGCCCTGCTCCGCTCACCGCCTCTCCCCGCAGGCGGAGCGGCCCCCGCCGCCCCGGGAAAGTTTCCAGAAGCCGCGGGACTCCCTGGCAGAAGGTACCGGACCCCCCCTCCCGGCGCCCCCCTGCTCCCCGCCACATCCCCCGGGACCGGCCGACACTTCCCAACTTCTTTGTTTCCGCCCCCGGCCGCGGGCGGGACCCCTCGTGTGCCCCCCCCGTCTCCCCTCCCCGTGTCCTTCAGTTCTCCCCACCGTGTCCCCCCCGCAGTCGTGTCCTCGCCCCCCATGTGTTTCCCCCCGTGTCCCACTCCCCTCGCATCCCGCCCGCCGTGTTCCTCCCCCCGGCCCCCGAATTCCCCCCGTCCGTGTCCTCACCCTCGTGTCCTCGCCCCCCCGTCTGCCCATCCGCCGTGTCCCCCGTGTCCACTCCCCCGTCTCTGCCCTCCCGTCGTGTCCCCGCTCCCACCCGCGCCCCAGGGCCCGCCCCCCGCCCCACTAACGGGCTCCGCTCGCTTCCCCACGGATGCCTCGGTGCCTCCCATGGCTCCACGGAGCAGCCGGACTCGGGACACCCCCAGGGACACCCCCAGACCTTTCAGGGAGTGACCAGCACCGGGTTCCGCCACGCCCCGGGACTCCCCCCATGCAGCCGAGAGCCCCTCCCGGGGGGACCGCGCTCCCCTGTAGCGGGGACACCTCCCAGAAGAACCGAGGACACGCCCAAGGGACCGGGACACCCCCAGAGAGACCCATCCGGGCCCCTCCCCAGCGGGGATCCCCCAACAGAACCAAGCATCCCCCTAAGGGGATTGGGCACCCCCCCAGGGACATACCCAGGTGCCCCTCAAGTGGGAACCCCTAGAAAATCAAGGACCCCCCCCCCACAAGTGACTTGAGCAACCCCAGAGGGGCTCACCCATGCCCCACAAGTGCGGATCACCCTCCACGAGAACCAAGGACTCCCACAAAATGACTTGGGCACCCCCAGAGGGAGTTCCCCGGGCCCCCCCATGCACCCAGCCTCGCCCCTTTCCGCGGGTGCGCCCCCCACCCCTCCGCCTCCTGACTCCCCCCTTCCTTCTCTCCCCAGTGGTCAGACGACAGCAGGATGGGGGTTTTTTTAAGGGCCCTCCCTATCCCGGCTACCCCTTCCTGATGCTCCCTGAGCTGGGCAGCCCCTACCTCGCCAATGGAGCCCTCTCCCCCGGCGGAGCCCGCACCGTAAGTGCCCCCCCGCACCCCCCCTAACCCCCCTTTATTTTTGGTTCACTTTGCCCCTTTGGGGGGGGCTTTGAGGGGGCTTCACTCTGGGGGACCCGCCCCGAAACCTGACCCAGAGCTGCCGCTTTTCTCATTTAAACGGGTTTTAAAGCCGTTAATGGGCCAACATTGGCCGCGGGGGGAGAAGTGATTAAGCAAATTGAGCGAGAACTGGGTGGTGGGGGGGCATGTTGGGAGAGGGGGAGCGATCCCCTGCCCCCAGCAGAATCCCTCGACCCCCAAACCGTCCCCCTCAATTTCTCTCCCTGAAAAGGCGTTTCAGGGATGTAAAGGTGTTTTAGGAACAGAAGGTGTTCTCTACGCGGCCCTACAGAGCCGTCCTGGGAGGATTTCTCAGCCCCCGAGGGAATTCTCAGCCCTCCGGGGGTCCTGAGCCTTCGGGGAGGGAGGGATGCTGACTCGGGCACTGGTACCCACCGAATCCTGGGCTGGAGCACCGCTCCTCACTCCTCATTGTCCAGGTGTATTTCTCACTCCAGTGATGCTTTTCCACATATCATTTCTCTGGATCCATAGGGAACTCTGTTCCCATATGGAATGTATATGGGATATTGTGGTGTTTATAATGGTTTGAAATCCCAGAATCCAGCTGGTTTGCGCGGAGAGTTTTCCGTATTTTCAGGATTTTCCTACTTTTGCTTTCCTGGAAGCAACTGGTTGGAGTGGCCGTGAAGTGCAAATCCCTTCATGGGGATGGGGAGGGCAGATAAGCTAATTATCCTGGTGTTTTGCCGTGGCTGGATAAAGGTTGTATTCCCAATTTGTCACTTTTGGGATTACGAGGTTTTGGGGATGAAGCACGATTGACCACGATGCCAAACACTGGCAAGGAATCCGGGATAATGAGAAGGGATTGGGGTTGGGATCTGTCACAAGCGGCCACTAACGATGATGTAATGAATCCCAGAAAGGGGATTAATTAACAGGGGCTGGAGCTGGTGTCGCCTCCCGGATGTTCTAGGGAGATGAGATGACTGGGGTTGGGAAAGCATGGATTTGGGCTGAATTCCGATGGACTGGGGCCTCTGTAGAGCCAAGTTAGTGAGGGGTGTATGTGGGGGAGCTGGGGATGATGGGGGTGGGTTGGCTGAATTTTGTGATGCTGCGGGGTGAGGCCCTGCTGGATCCCACAGCCACTCATGCACAGAGAGCAGCTGAGCTCTGTGCCCATCACCAAACCCCCTTCCACGAGCTCCCACGGCGTGGCAGCACGGGGATCCCCCAGATCCCAGGACATCATCACACCTAGTGCAACTGGATGGGCACAGTGTCCCTGATCCCATCTGGGCACAGCACCCCCAATCCTGTACCAGATCCAGCAAGGCTCAACATCCTTCTGCTACATCCATAACAGAAAATGACAGGATAGAGCATCCTTGATCCCAGTCTGGATCCAGCCAGGCGCAGCATCTTTGATCCTGTGCTGGATCCGTTTGGGTGCAGCATCCTCAGTCCCAAACCAGATCCTGCTGATCTCATATTGGATGCAGCCAGGCTCAGCGTCATTGATCCTGTTCCTGATCCATCCAGGCACAGCATCCCTGATCCTGTACTGCATCTGTCTGGGCACAGCATCCTGGATCTGATTCTGGATCCATCCTCAGTCTCTTCAGTCCCGTACCGCGACCATCTCGGAACAGAATCCTTGATCCTGTAGCAGATCGATCTGGGCACGGCATCCCCGATCCCCTACCGGATACATCCAGGCACAGCCTTCCCAATCCTCTGCTGGAAGCAGCCTCCCAATCCCTTCTGGATCCAGCTGGGTGCAGCATCCCCACATGCAGCATCGCCCGGAGGCACTGAGCTTGCCAAACCCGCCTCCCACCCTCACCCCGGGAGGCTGTGGATGAGCCTGGACACGTGGAGCACCGGGGTGGCAGGAGGCACAGCCTGCCTTGGGAACCGTCTTTTTCTTGTTTCCTTCTTTTTTTTGCCCCAGCATTGGAGGAAACAAGCTGATCTGCAGGATCCAGCCATCCCAGTGGCCATGGCACCCAGCCTCACATTTCGCAGCTGGGCGCTGTGGATTGAACCGCGTGGAAAAGAAAGATTTTAGGAGAAGAAACGCAAACCCCAGTTGATCTCTGTGGCCGGGAGATGCTCAGAGGAGGTGGCCAGGAAGGTGCTGGATGAGTCTGCAGATGCCAAGGCTGATCTGGCCAAACAACTGGAGGACTTTTTTTGGAACACTGGGCAGGAAAGCAGTGCTTCTGCATTTCTCCACTCCAAAATCTTAATAAACCTGGGATATCCGTGGAAATCTGGGAAATATTTAGGAATATGTTTACATAGTGCCTTCCCACACTCCAAAGCAGGAAGTCTCATCCCTATGCCAAGCCACCAAGCACCAATGGATGGATGCTCCTGCTCTTCAATCTGTGTGAATTTACTTTGCTCCTAGGTTATTTCCAAATGGGATCCTGGAATTTGGGAAGTGTCCGTGGTCCCCAAATCACTTTCCAGGCAATTTCTGTCCAGAGAGTATTTCTGGGGCTCTGCTCTGATGCTGAAGGAATTTGTTGGAATCTAACGATGGCATTGCTGTTCGGAGAAGCATTTTAGCCTGGATTTCTTCATGGGGAATCAGAACCTGGAGACCTGTGAAGCTGTGTTTGGCTCCTTGAGATCATTCCCAACAACACAAAGATATCCAGGTCGGGATGGGAAGGAAATGCTCTGGACATGCATGAGCTGGATGGATGCAAATCCCTATTGCCATGATGCTGGGTCCATTCCTTCAGGATTGTGTGGAGCTGCTGGTTTTATCCCAAACCCAGAATGAGATGGATCCACACCGGGGTAAAATCTCATCCCAGCATCTTTCTCCTGCTTGGGAAGTGGATGGGAACCAGGCACGGCACTGCCGGAGCAGCGAAACTGAGACCATGCACAGGATTGGCATTATTCCCAAAAAAATCAGTTTAACCCCAGGAATTCGAGTCTGGAGGCGAGGATTTAAATAAATCCAAACCTTCCTCAGGCATGGAATTCCATCCAAACAGCTTTCCCGACGCCATGCCCGGTGTAATTAATGCACCTCGATGTAATTAATGCGCCTCGGTAGGCTGCGATCCCAAAATAAATGAGGGAAAAATCAATAACCTGGGCTTATTCCGGCTTCTTTTGCGCCACTCCTGCAATGAATTCCCGAGGATACAGAGCCGTATCTGTCTCCTAAAGAAAATAGATCCTTAACTGCACTGCTGCCAAGGAAAATGATTAAAATACGGATTTTTGGCAGGAAAAAGGGTTGCTCCAAAAACTGGGCGGGTCTTGCTGGCGGTTCTGGCAGAGCGTGGAGGGTTTTGGCATTGGGATGCGGACGGAGGTGCTGGAATGGGGGGATTTTTCCGGCGTGGGGGCTCACTCGGTGCTCAGCATCCTCGGACCACGGCAGTTCCCGCTTCCTCCTGCACTAATTTGGGATTTTCTGGTTTATTTGGCATTTGCCCTCCATCAGTGCCGCCTTCCTTCCCCACCTGGAAAATATTAAGGAAAAACCCTGTTTTTTCGCACTTTTTGGCTTGTCTGTGTTGCTCTGTGCAGCTGCTGGGTTGATCCAGTCCTCCCCGGCTCTGAGCCCTCCCCGTGCCTCAGTTTCCCTGCTCCCAGACTCTCCTGACTGCTCTGCAGAGCTGCCGCACACAATGGCCCTTTTATCCCGCTCCTTAATTATGTTCTTCGGCTAATTACCCTGCGGGCGGAGTTTGTAGACCTACAGGAGATTTCCACTCCCCCCACCCCCCAAATCTCCCTCCTCCCTCCTTTTCTAACACGATTCCCAAATTAAAGCGATGAAGTAAGTGCTCGGGGCGCCTCTGCTCAGCCCTGGGATTGTTCCGGGACTGAGGCGCATTCATCATCCTTCTGGAATTCCCAGCAGCTGCTTTTCATTAGTTTTCCTTCCTTGAAGTCGCTGGCGGGAGCTCGGGAGGGAAGAGGAACCCGGGGGGAAGTGCCCGGTGCATCCTGGATGGAGGAAGAGGAGGGATGAGGGAAGAAGGGACCGGGACCGGGTGTGTTGTGTTCCGTCTCCCGGAGTTCGGGGCAGGTTGGAGGAGGAGGGGGAGATGTGTCCCTTTCCGGTTTGCCTCTTTTCTGCTGTTTTTTGGCAGCGATTTCAGGCTGTGTTGGCCCCGGGGGTCCCGGAGCCCTGGGGACGCTGCTGGGGCTCTGGCAGAGGGCAGGACGGGGAGCTGTGCTGCTGCCCCTCGGCTGCTGCTCCCCGGCTCAAGGATGCTCCGGGGAGGCTCTGGAGCAGCGGATTGTTGGTGCCGGGGCAGGCTGAGCCTGCTGGGATCCCCGTGCAGATGCAGGGAGATGAATGGATCCATTGAGGCCGGGAGCTGCAGACAAAAGCCTCGGGGCAGCAGCAGGATCAGGGGCAGGGAGTGGGGGCCCGGTGGGAGCTGAGCCTGTCCTGCCCCATGGCTGGGGGCACCCATGGCTGGGGGAAGCTCGGGGTGTCCCTGGGAGGCTCAAGTCGCCCCGGGATGTTTGGGTCCTGTGTGTGGGGAGGGCTCTCGGGGCACTGAAGGGTGGGGGAAGCTCGGGATGCTCAGGGCTCCCAGTGTGGAGGATGCTCCGGTATCCCGGTGCCGAGGCTGCTCTGGGCTCAGGCTCTGTCCCAGCTGCTGTCCTGGCAGTGCTCCAGCCTCATCCCGCTGCCTCCCATCCCTCTCCTGCCTTCCTGTGGGACCAAGTCCTTCAGCAGATGCCACCAGTGTCCCCAGAGCGGGGACAGGGGATCAGTGGGTGGAGATGAGGTCACACAAGTGCCACCACTCCCAGCTCATCCCTAATGGAGGGGGTTTTTAACTTAATTTTTCATCTCTCAGCTGCTTTTCCCACCTTCCCATCCCACCCCATTGCCATTTCCCATCTGGTATCTGTGGCTGTGTTACAGGAAGGGACAAATATCTGTCATGAAGGTGTCACAAACCCTCATTCCCACCCCAAAATCCTTGTCCCTTGGGACACCCTTTGTCTTGCCAGTGTCACCCAAAAAATGCCAAAGGGGGACGTGATGTCTCCTGCATCACCCCCACATTGCCCTTTAGAAACCCTAAATCCTGATGGGAAAATAACTCTTATCAGGAATTGTTGGGGCTCTCCCTGGGGTGTGGAGATGCAGGAGACCCTCCCAAAAGTCTCCTGGTTGGAATTTGTCATCCTGGTGTTCATGGGCAACATCTGGAGGAGATTATTTGGCTGGGAAGCGGATGGATGGCGGCAGTGGGGAAGAGATTTATGTCTCATTCCCTGGGCTGTAAATCGGAGCTCTAACTGGGATTTCTCCCTTCCCAGTTATCCCAGGGAAGCAGAATGCAGCAGCTGCGCTGCGAGGTTGCAGAGTGGGTGATGGGCTCTGTGGGACCGGGATGCTCCTGGGTTTCCTCCCTGAGTTTTGGCATGGGGGTGATTTGTTGGGGTGCAAAGGACAGCCCATCCTGGCTCAGGAGGGGGAGAAGCCAGGTTCCTACTTTCCCCTGTCCTTCCTCCCCTTCCCCCACTCCTTTTTTCCCTGGTTTGGGGCTTCCCCCCAATCCCCTTTGGCACCATCCCCATCTGGGTGCAGCCTCAGACCCTTCAGCCAGAAAAGGGATTGTCGTAAGGATGGGTAGCTGGGGGTCACCATTCCCCACCTCTTGTCCTGGGACAAAAGGATGGATATTTAAATGCATGGATGCCTATGGGAATCTTCATGGGTGCCTTCCAGCTCGTCCTGGGGGTTTTGGGGATGGGGATGAAGCACATGGTGGTTCCTGTGGGATCATCTCCGGGCTGGAGCCTGGGCAAAGGGAAAAGACAGCAAAGAGGCTCCTGCCTCAGAGCCTCTGGCAGAATGGTCCCAAACAGAGCTTTTCTCCCCCAAAATGAGGCCAGTGAGCACCAAGGCTGAGGCTTTGATCCCAGCAGAGAGGAGCCTGTCGGGATAAGCGATGGGATGTGCAGCACTGGGATGAGTCCTGGAAAATGGAGCAGTGGGATGGGCAGTGCTGGGTGATCCTGGGACCCCTGGATGTGGTGCATCCAGCCTGGAAAACCCATCTCCCTCAACAATCCCATCTGGTGCTGGGACCAGGACAGTGGGGCAGGACGTGCTGGGACACTCAGCTGGCTGATGGAATCCTGGGACACGCCACATCGGCACACGGAATGCCAGGATGAGCAGTCCTGGGATGAGCAGTCCTGGGATGAGCAGTCCTGGGACACAGCACCAGGACGTGCCAATGTTGGCAGGTGCCACACTGGGACATGCAGCCCCAGCCCAGCCCTAGCCAGGGTTTGCCAGTGGCACTTTTCCCCCTTCCCAGGGAAATCATCACAACTGGGTTGATCCCTGTGCAGAAGAGGAGCGGAAATCCTCTCATGAATGCCCTTAATTGGACGTCAGGGGATCCCCTGGCCCCTTTTCCTCTGGGGTCCTGGGGCTCCCAGAGGGATGGGCTCCAGCAGGGAAGGGGTTATCCCTGGTTTTAATTGGCTGGTAACGAGGACCCAGGACTGGCTCTAATCTCTCTGGAATGTGACCGATTTTCAACTATTTTCCTCTTTTTTTTTTCTCTTTTTTTTTTTTTTTTCCCTGCTGTTTCACAGCTCAGATCCCCATGTGGGGGGACAGTGGGGGCTGTGTCCCAGCTGGAGCCAAGGGATGGGGAGGAAAAAAAGGGGAGGGGGGGCTCATTTTTCCACATCACCACTGAACCATTCACCAGCTCCCCCCGCTTTGTATATTTTGAAAGAGTCCCCCCTCTTCCTCCCCCTCCCTTCCCCTTTCCCTTCCCCAGGCTCCTGAAATGGCCTCAAAATGAGAATCAGCCTTTTATCCCCCAAACCTTCCCCCACTGCCGTCCCCCCTGCGCTGCCTCCCCGCCTGTCCCCGTCCCCGGGCGCCTTCTGCGCTTACAGAGAGCCCAGAAAGCCCCTTTGTGACAGGGAGGGGCTGGGGCTGGGGGCTTTGGGATGTGAGGGGGCATCTCCTGCCCTGTCCTGGACACAGCCACAGGGGGACACGGTGGGGGAGCAGCGAGGGGCTCATCCAGTGCTCACAATGTGGGGTCTTGGCTTGGGACAGGTGGGGGGTCCCCGGTGCCGTCCCAGAGTGGCTGCAAGCGTGGCCATGGAGCTGTTGGGACATTTTGGCTGCCCTGGCACTGTGGATCACCCAGATTTGGAGGGTGCATCAAAGCTGTCACTTTGGGAGCAGCTCTTCCATCTCAGGGAGTGCTGGGTGACAGTGAGCCCGTGGGTGACAGTGAGCCCATGGGTGACAGTGAGCCCGTGGGTGACAGTGAGCCCGTGGGTGACAGTGAGCCCATGGGTGACAGTGAGCCCGTGGGTGACAGTGAGCCCGTGGGTGACAGTGAGCCCGTGGGTGACACGAGCTGGCAGATCGTGGCCAGCCCGCAGGAGACAGTGAGCCCACGGGTGATGTGGGGCCTGCAGGTCAGGGTGAGCCCAGGGTCACGAGGCCACTGCATTCCAGGCGTGCTCTGGGTGCGTGGTGTCTCAGCTCTCAGTCCCTGCAAGCAGCTGCCAGGGGATGGATCCAGTCCTGGCACCTGTGGGATCATCCCAGTAGTGCCAAAAGTCTTCCCGTGGGGGCACTGGGAGCGTGGTGCTGGAGCGTCCCTGTGCCAGGATGGGGATGGGAAGTGGCCCCGTGGCTCCTGGGTTAGGCAGTGAAGCAGGTTTTGGGGGATCCCCTGTGCCAGCAGCTGTGGAAATGGATCATGAGGAATCCTCATCAGCTTCAGGACTGTGCTGTGCCATGGGGGTCCTGGGTGGGGGTTCTTGGGTGCCAGCAGGGAGGGGGGCGATGGGGGGTGCTGCGGATGGAGTTCCTGGAGGCAGAGGAGGAGGAGGAGACTAAAGGTGAAGGAAGGGACAGGATATCAGAAATGCAGGCTGGAGATACTGGAGATGGAGGGGGGATACTGGAGTTACAGGCAGGGGTGGGGGGTGCAGGAGGGGCGTGCTGGAGACAGGGGACAGCCAGAGGGGCTGCAGGGGGCACATGTGACACATTGGGGGTGATAGGAGGCCACGTGAGGGGGAGGAACCCCCCAGCCCTGCAAGAGTTAACACTCCCCCAAACTCCTCCTGGCCTTTCCTTCCAGCTGCCTCAGCTCAGGAAGGTCTGTATTTGGGGAAATTCCTGCAGGCAGCTGCTCCAGCCACGTTCCCACATTCCCGAGCCCTGGCATCTCCAGGGACCCTCCCTCCTGTTGGCTTTGGGAAATGCCTCTGTCTCCCCAAACACTGCACAAAGCGCCTTTCTTTGGGGGTGCCAAGGAGACGCCCCAGTGTCACAGCGAGATGTTAACCCAGAAAGGGGGAAAAGCCCCCAGAACCTCTTTGCCCCAGCCCATGGGTTGGGGCGTCCTCGGCTGGGTATGCAGGCGAGGCTGGGGAATGTTCTGGGGCTGAGTGAGGTGTTTCAGGGTTGGGAGCCTTTTTGGGCTGGGGGTGTTTTGGGGTCAGAGGGTGTTTGAGGCCGGGGGTGGGGTGATGTTTCAGGACTGGTGCAGTGTATTGGGACAGGGCTTTTTTGGGGCTAGGGGTGTCCAAGGTTCTTGGAGGCCATTGTCCCATCCCTCCCACAGTACCTGCAGATGAAGTGGCCACTGCTGGACGTGCCGGCCGGGGCCACGCTGAAGGACAACCGCTCGCCCTCGCCCGCCCACCTGGTAAGAGCAGCCCCCACTACTGGGGTGGTGGGTTCCCAGCACCCTCAGATCCTGCAGCTGGGGAATCTGGGAGTGGTTTGGGCTGGAAGGGCTCTTAAAGACCAAAGTGGCACAATCCTGCCATGGGCAGGGACACCTTCCACTGGAGCAGGTTGCTCCGAGCTGCCTGGAGCAGTTGCAGGGATGGGGCAGCCCTGGTGACGCTGCCCTGCTGCCCACGGGGGTGTTCCTGGACGGTGGCCGCAGGTCCCCTGCCACACGCTCTCCCTGCAGTCCAACAAGGTCCCGGTGGTGCAGCACGCCCATCACATGCACCCGCTGACGCCGCTCATCACCTACAGCAACGACCCCTTCCAGCCCGGATCGCCGCCCAGCCACCTCTCCCCAGAGATCGACCCCAAGACAGGTGAGCAGGGCATGGGGGACACCTTTGGGGGAACAGAGGGAGCGTGATGATGCGGAGAATGTGCTGGGAATGGGGTCTGGGGTGTGCAGCCGAGGACCAGGGGGGGCCTTGCCCAGCGACAGGCTGGGTTGGGGTGTGGGGATCCCCCCAGGACTACACTGTGGCTGTTTCAGCCCTGCCCAGCCTGGGGTGACGGGTGCTGAGGGAATTGGGGTCCTCAGAGGGAGCTGGGGTGCTCAAAGGAAAGGTGCTGGAGGGCACAGGGGGCTCCAAGGCTGCTGTGCCCCTGTTCTGACCTCCCTCCTTGCCCCCTCTCCCCCTCACAGGGATCCCACGGCCGCCGCACCCCCCCGAGCTGCCCCCCTATTACCCGCTGTCTCCTGGAGCCGTGGGGCAGCTCCCACACCCGCTGGGCTGGCTCGTGCCACAGTAAGGATGGACTGACCCTGGCACGGGGTTCCTGGGAATCCTGGGAGCCCCACTTCTGACTGAGACCCTCCTCCTCCTCCTCCTCCCACTTTATCCCATTTTCCTGCGAGCTCAGCTGGATGCTGCAGCCTCCCGTGGGGGGTGGGAGGGGAGGCTTTTCCCTACTGCTGGAAAACCTGGGAATGGAAAAAATCTTTGCAGATGGAAATCAGCTGAAGACCAGTCCAAAGATGCCATGAACTGGGAAGGGATCTTTTTTCCCCCTGAAACTCATGTTTTTGTAGGCAGGGACAGCCTGTGTACTCCATTCCTGCTGGTGGCTTCCGGCACCCGTATCCCGCCCTTGCCATGAACGCCTCCATGTCCAGGTGGGTCTCGGGAGGGACCCTCAGGGACACCCTGGAGCTGGCACTGGGTTTTGGGACACACTTTCCTGCACACAGAGCATGGGCACAGAGCAGTCCCAGGAGATCAGGGTGGTCTTCTTGGCTGAAAATGCCACCAGAGCGGGTGGCTGGTCCTCAGGGATGGAGGAAGGGGACATCCCATGGGCTCAGGGCATCACTTGGGCTGGGGTGTCACCATCTCAAAGCTGGGGTGGGATGTGAGGTGGACTCAGGATCTCCAGCTGGCTTTGGGAAGTGCAGTGTGGATTTGGGGTTTGCAGAGTGTGTTTGAGGTTTCTAGAGTGGATTGGGGTTCCAGCATGTTCTCAGGTTTTCCAGTTCAGCTGGGTAGAGGCAGGTGGTCTCTCAAACCCAGGAGGTTCTCAGGGGGGTCTTTGGCTGCCTGTGGGGAGGTGACCACCCCTCCTGTCCTCTTCCCCCGCTGCAGTTTGATGTCCAGCCGCTTCTCCCCGCACATGGTCCCGCCACCCACGCACGGGCTGCACCCCTCAGGCATCCCACACCCCACCATCGTCTCGCCCATCGTCAAGCAGGAGCCGTCCCAGCCCAGCGCCAGTCCTGGAGGCAGCTCGTGAGTGGGGCCGGGCCGGCCGTGGGGACGGGGGCTCTTACTGGGGGTCCTGACCCCCGTCCCACTCCTTCCAGGAAATCCCCGGTGGCAGTAAAGAAGGAGGAGGAGAAGAAGCCTCACATCAAGAAGCCTCTCAATGCCTTCATGCTGTACATGAAGGAGATGAGGGCCAAGGTGGTGGCCGAGTGCACGCTGAAGGAGAGCGCTGCCATCAACCAGATCCTGGGCCGGCGGGTACGGTGGGGATCCCCCCACAAGGGACCCTTCAGACCCCCGGCTTCACTTCTCCCTATGGATGGGACCCCAGACCTGGGGCACTGCCAGCCCAGGGAGTCCCAGGGAGGTGCTGGTGGCACTGGGATGGGGAGGGATGGAGGCCCATCAGCCCAGGGCAGCAGGTCCTTGGGGTCAGCAGTGTGGATTTGGGGATTCCAGCTGGACTTTGGGGCTCCCAGAGTGGCTCTGGGGTCTCCAGCATGCTCTCCCCTTGCAGTGGCACTCGCTGTCACGGGAGGAGCAGGCCAAGTACTACGAGCTGGCGCGGAAGGAGCGGCAGCTGCACTCGCAGCTCTACCCGACCTGGTCAGCGCGGGACAACTACGTACGTGTGGCCCTGGCCACCCCCGGCCCCTGCCCGGGCTCCGGCTGGGGGGAGGGAGCTGCCTGTGCTTGGGGATCGGTGTTGGGGTGCTGGGGGCAGCGGGTGATGGTGCCGAGTCCCCGCAGATGCTCTGGGGCACCGCCAGCCTGTTTCCCACCACAGCATCCACCATGGTGGCCAAAAGACCTGAAATCATCTTTTCCAGGGCAAGAAAAAGAAGCGAAAGCGCGAGAAGCTGGCGCAGCAGCAAAGCCACGACGCGGACAGTGAGTACCCCCCCTCCGCCTCCCCCCGTGCTGGGCTCCGGCCCTCACGCCGTGCCTGTCCCTCCAGGCTCCCTGCCCTCCAAGAGCAAGAAGCCGTGCGTGCCGTACCTGCCGGCCGAGAAGCCGTGTGCCAGCCCAGCCTCGTCCCACGGCAGCATGCTGGACTCGCCGGCCACGCCGTCGGCAGCGCTGGCCTCGCCGGCCGCGCCGGCCGCCACCCACTCAGAGCAGGCCCAGCCGCTCTCGCTCACCACCAAGCCAGAGGGCAGGGCTCAGCTCGCCGTGCATTCCACCATCCTCACCAGCAAAGCCTCCTCTTCCTCTTCCTCCTCCTCCTCCTCCTCCTCCAGCCTCGGCAGCCCACCCTCGCTCCTCTCCAGACCCATCCCCTTTGCCTCGGTGACCCCCACGGCTCTCCTGTCCTCCCCGCCTGGCTCCATCCCTGCCGCCCTGGCTGTGCTGCAGACACAGCCCCTCTCCCTGGTCACCAAACCTGCTGACTGAGGGAAAAGCCTCCTTCCCCTGCCTCCCCCCTCGGGCTCCTCCCCGCTGTACATTGCAGAAGCCACAATCAAGATTCAAATGCAGCCAAAACCATTATTGGTCAATATTTGACCCTTTCTGAACTCTTTGGAAGCAGACTCTAGAGGAAGAGGCTTTCTGCTCGGAGCTGCTGCCAGCAGTCAACTTAAAGACTGTTTTTATTAAAAAAAGGAAAAAAAAAGGAAAAAAAAAATAATGAAATAGACCCTCCACAAGCTGCCGATGATGGGAATCTCTGCGGGATGAACTGAGTGCTCCTCGCTGCTGTGGGGCACGGGGATGAAGCCTGCGTGGTGATGCCAGCACCAAAATACAGCAGGTGTTGACTGGAACTCCATCCCGGATCCAGGAGCAGGAGTTCCTCCAGCTGCTCCCAGATCCTCCCGTCCTGCTCCCATCGCCAGCTCTGTCCTGGCAAGGAGCTGGATCCTGCCCCAGGGATGCTGCTTCGTCGGTGCCGCTCCTGCCTGCAGTCCTGCTGGAGTGGGCAGGGTCTGGGGCTGAGCCCTGGGAGGGGTTGTGTTTTTATCACCTCAAAATCCTGTTATTTTTCACAAAAGGAAATAAAACTACAGCTGCAACTCACTGTGTGAGTGTGGTCTGTGTGGGAAGTGCTTGCTGCTTGTCCACTGGCACCTTCCTGGGAAATTCCTGAGGACAGAGCTGCAGTCCTCCCCTGAACACCTCTGTCGATGGGCACAGGGGGATTTTGGGGTGTCCATTGGGGTGTTCAGTTTGCTAGAGTTATCCAGGCATCAGGACCTGGGGGGTTTGGTGAACCAGTGCCTGAGGGAGCGGGAGTTACTGGTGTGTACTGGGTCCTCTGTGCCTGCTTCTTCCAAACCAGGGATGAAAAGATTGGAATTGAAAAGGACCAGCAGAAAACCAACCCAATGGATTTTCAACCCATTTGGATTCCTCAGTTAGTTTAACAGGAAAAAAACATCAAATTTTCCCCTGCAACTCACAATTTTGTTTCTGTTACAGGCTGACTTGGAGCTGCACCTGCCTGGAGATAATTTATGGGGTTCACAGCCCTGTTCCATTCCCCTCTGGAAGTTCCTGCCCTTTTCCCAGGCCCAGATCTCTACCCACCCCCCCCCCCTGCATTTTGGGGACCGCAGTGTCCCCCAGTTCCCAGGCGTGGTGGTGGCAACATCCCAACCATCAGTGATGGGTGAGCCCATCCCACAGCCTCTGGCTCTGGTGGGACTTTGGTTCATTTGGGTGACCAGTGACACTTTTTCCTCCTGCTGTGACATTTCTCTTCTCCTTTCCAGTGCTGAGAAGTTACCAGGGAAGTGTTTTTAAGGAAGTGGAGCAGCAGCAGTCACCTGTCTGCAGGTAGAGGGGAAAGGGAACTTCATGGTGGCCAAGGAGATCTGTCTGTGTTTTATAGATGTGCAATACGTTGGCATCCATATCTACAGCAGTTGAGAGCTGGATTTGAGGATTTTCACATCAGAGATGGGCAGAACTACAAGAACTCACGCCTGAACCAGCCCCCAACTACAGGCATGAGCCCTTGGCTGAGCCCTGGGGACACACCTGGGGCCAGGGCCAGCTCCCAAAACCTTGTGAAAGCTCCTGATGCCTTTGCAAGCCCAGTGGGACCTGAGGCAGGAGCATGGCTTCTCTGTCTAGCTCAGGACCATCATGTGAACAGCTGAAATTCCCAGCCTGGAGCATCCCAGAGCTCCCAGAGTCAAGCTGGGAGCCATGAACAGAGAATGCAGCTCACACAGCTGTCCGGTGCCACCAGATCCTCCGAGTACCCAGAGCACCCTTACTGTTGTCACACCCAAGACAACCCCAAATTTGGGAGATGCTTCCATTCCACGCTCCAAATTATTTAAATTTCTTGTTTTCAAAGAGAAAAGAATTGTGTAAATTCTGGAGTGGAGCACGATTGCTCCTCGGGAGCACCCGGGAGGAGCAGCCACGTGTCCCATAGTCGTGTGAGCATCGGGGTGGAGGGGATTAGGGTGTCACCCAAAACGTGCACGGCTGTCGCTTGAAAAGAGGCAAAGCAGAGCTTTTTTTGAGAGAAACTGTTCCAAGAAACTGGTTTTGGTGAGGAATGCCCAGACGACATGCGGCCCTGCTCTCCCCAACACCAGGAGCAGGCTGCGGACAAACAGCTCCTTGAATTGGATTTCATGGGACATTAGAGGCATGAAGAGACCTGTCACAAGAATTAAATCTGAACCAGAGCCAGACAGCTTCAAACAGATGTTGGGCTTCAGCAGGAGAATATTCCTTTGTTTTACTCAGTGTTTTCCCATACGGAAAAGGAACATCTGTTCCGATGCTTTCGCGGCGCTCTGGAGCTGCGACGTCCTGGGATTATCCCTGCCACAAGGAACTGGTCACCAAACCCTCCTGGCCTTGCTGCTCCTGGGGAAGAAGGTGAGACCAGGGATGCATTGCTCCAGTCCTGGGTGAACCCACTGGAGCTGTCATCGTGGAACAGATCACAGGATCAAAGTGTCTATCATGCCTGCAGCAATAAAGCTGGATAAAAATACTGGATTCAGAACGGTTCTCCATGGAAAATGGGTCCTTCTGGATTTTATTTGTCCTCTGGAATACTTCTGTAGGAGGTGTCTCTGCTCATGAGAGAGGACTGGAGCAAATTGTTCTTTCTAAACCACATCCAGGGGAGAAAAGGCCAGGAGGAGATGAAGTGGAGTGTCAGCAGCAGAGGGAAGGGATAGCACAGCGTGAGAGAGGTGGGACAGCTGGATCCTGCGCTAGCTGAGAGGCACGGAACAGCTGGAAGAGGGGCCAGCATGCCTGTGATGGGGTCCTGTCGAGGCAGGGAGCTGGGAGCAGCCATGTAGATGATGGAGCTGGGACTGGGAATGAGCAGCTGTCCCTGGTAGCTCCCAGTCACCGTCACTGCTGCCCATCCCAGAGTGAAACAAAGCTTGGGAGGCGTCCAGCATCTCGCCTGGGGCTGCTCCAGGTGAGAAGATGCTGCAGAGCTGTGCTTGGGGTGGAACTGGCTGCTCCATCCCTGGAGGTGTCCCAGGCCAGGGGCTTGGAGCCACCTGGGACGGTGGAAGGTGTCCCTGGCCATGGCAGCGGGGTGGAACGAGGTGATTCCTTTGAGATTCCATCCAGCCCAAATCATTCCCTGGTTCTGTGGAAAGGCTGAAAACTTTCTAGGAGGGGCACGGGCCCCCCTCAGCCCCAGCCCCTGGGGTTCATGGCCAGGAGCTTGTTAAGGGCTCCTTGGGAGCATCTGGGAGCCAGCTTGGAGCCAGCTTGGAGCTTTCCTGGCCGCTTTCTGGGTACGGGGTTATTCTGTCACCTCAGCCCGATTAATTGCAGCCCCCTCCCCCAGCCCCCTCCCCACCCCAGCCTTTCCCCCCGCTCCCCCCGCAGGCTGGCCAGGCACTAATTGAAAAGCCTAATGAGGTCCCAGGGGTCTCCTGCAGAGATGGAGCTAATTAGGGTCTCCACCACCAACTCCGAGGTTTCTTCAAACCTCTTTTTTTTCGGGGGCTGGAGGGGAGGGCGCACCAGATGTCCTGTTATCCCACTCTGCACCGGGATAAGGCTGGTGCTCCACGTTCTCCGGGCTCCTGCCAAAGCAGCTGGTGGAGAGGCAGTGGCTACACTTAATCCATTTTAATTAGCATCATTAAATTCTTCCATTTGCTAATTGTTTCTCCTTTTGATCCTTTATCCTGACCAGATTAGCCCTCAGGGGGAAGGGGTGGGATGGGGGATGCAGACATGTCAGATGAGGTGAGGACTTTATTATCTTGACACCAGACCTTGGGACACCACATTAAAACACCCCAATTAGTGTTAATTAAGGCCAGATTTGTGTGTCCAGCCTGCTCTTGGTGGCTGTTCTCAGAGTCATCCCCAAAAAGTGAATCCACGAGGATTTATGAGAAGTGATGGCACCAGTCCAGGAGCGCTCCGGAGCTGAAAGCAGAGTGTGGAGCTGCTGTCCAGGTGATGACGTGCTCAGGTGTTGGGGTCTCTCTGCAGGGCCAGGAGCCGAATTCCACCGTCCTTGTGGGGTCTCCAGCCTGGGATATTCCATGGATCCACGATCCAGGAGCAGCCGCTGCCAAATGTTGTCTTTTCTAGCGAGACAAACACCCCGGTTCAAGGAACAGCACGGTGACCACACCACTCGGTCCATAAAACACAAACATCAATGGGATGGAAAATCCCTGGAACTGGGGGAAAAACGGGAATGGGGGGAAAAATCTGGAATTGGGGGAAAAAAAAGTAATCGGGAAAAAAAAAACGGGGGGGGAAAAAAAGGGGGAATTGAGGGAAAAAAAGGGGAATAAAAAAAAAACGGAAATTGGGAAAAAAAAGGGGAATAAAGAGAAAAATGGGAATTGTGGAAAAGCGGAAATCAGGATAAAAAACGGGAATGGGGGAAAAAAAAACCGGGAAAAAAAACCCCTCGGGAATTGAGGGGGGAAAAAACCAAAATGGGAATAAAGAAAATCCCGGGAATTGGGGGAAAAAAAAATGGGAATTGGGAAAATCCAGGAAAAATCCGGGGGGGGATGGGAAAATTTGGGTGGGAATGGGGAAAAATAGGAAAAAAAGAGAAAAATCGGGGAGGATTTGGGGGGAAAAGGGAAAAAATTGGGAAAAATCAACAAAATCCAGGTGAAAAGTGGGGGAAAAGAGGAAAACGAGGCCAAATTTGGGTTAAAAATGAGGAAAGAGACGAAATTGGGGCAGATTTGGGGGAAAATGGTCCAAAAAAGGTAAAAAAATTGTTCAGATTTGGGTAAAAAGTGCCCAAAATGAGCAAAAAAAGCCAAAATTTGGGGTAAAACCCGGAAAAAAATTCAAAATTAATCCAGATTTGGGTCCAAAATGGCCAAAAGTTGGGGAAAGGAGGAAAAAGGGGGAGAAAATTGGGTGGGAATGGGGCAAAAAAATGGAAAATGAGGCCAAATTGGGGGGAAAGAGAAAAAAAAAGGGAAAATTTGGGGGAAAAACCATAAAAAAGAGAAAATCTGAAGAAAAAGGGGAAAAAGAAGAGACAAAATGTGGTGGAAAAGTGGAAAAAAAGGAGAAAATTTGGGATAAAAATGGGAAAAAAGAGACAAAATTAAAGGGAAAAGTGAAAAAAAAAGATTTGGGCTAAAAACTAAAAAAAAAAAGATAATTGGAAGAAAAAAGGGGAAAAAAAAGGACAAAATTTCAGGGAAAAGTGGAAAAAAAAGAGAAAATTTGGGATAAAAATGGAAAAAAGAGACAGAATTAGGGGCAAAAATGGGTGAAAATCCCAAAATTCGTCCGGATTTGGTTCCAAAGAGGCCCCAAAGAATCAAATGAGGCCAAATTTGGGCCAAAAATGGGGAAAAAAGACAAAATTTGGGGTAAAAATGAGGAAAAAAGGGAAAAAAAAAAAGAGGGAGATTGGTGCAGGTTTGGGTCCAAAGGTCCATGAAAGGTTCCTGAGGGACTTCCAGAAGGTTCTGGAGCCACCCCGGGGTTGCTAGACTATCCTGCAGGGTGCTGAGGTTCTAGATCGTTCCGCAGGGTTCTAGACTGTCCTGAGGGTGCTGAGGTTCTAGATCGTTCCGCAGGGTTCTAGACTATCCTGAGGTTCTAGATCGTTCCACAGGGTTCTAGACTATCCTGAGGTTCTAGATCGTTCCGCAGGGTTCTAGACTATCCTGAGGTTCTAGATCGTTCCGCAGGGTTCTAGACTATCCTGAGGTTCTAGAGCGTTCCGCAGGGTTCTAGACTATCCTGAGGTTCTAGATCGTTCCGCAGGGTTCTAGACTATCCTGAGGGTGCTGAGGTTCTAGATCACCCACGGGTTCTAAACTGTCCTGCAGGGTGCTGAGGGTCTAGATCACCCTATGGGTCCTGAGCGCCTTCCAGAAGGTTCTGGATCCATCCCGAGGGTGCTGAGCGTCTTCCAGATGGTCCTGGGTCCATCCTGAGGGTCCTGAGTGCCTTCCAGAAGGTTCTGGATCCATCCTGAGGGTCCTGAGGGTCTTCCAGAAGGTTCTGGATCCGTCCCGAGGGTCCTGAAGGCTGCTGAGGTTCTCCCGGTGTTTAGGACTGTCCTGGGTGATCTGGAACCTCAGCACCGAGCGGGGTCCAGCAGAATCGTCTAGAAGCCCCAGACTGGTTCCAGAACCTCGGGACTCTCTGGATGGATTTTGGGCTGAAATTTGGGGGTTTTGGGGTGAAATTTGGGGATTTTGGGGGTGAAATTTGGGGGTTTCGGGTGGAAATCCCGGGGGGCGGTTTTGGGGTGAAATCCGGAGATTTTGGGGTTTTTGTGGCCGCGCGAGCCCCCGGGAGCAGCAACAGCGCCCGCGCCAGGGCCGCTCCCACGGTGACACCGAGAGGGCAAAAAACCCCGGCCCGGTTTGGGCCTGGACTCTCAGGGCCGGGAAGCAGACCCCAAAGCGTCAGTTTTACCCCACACCGGTAGGTTTAACCCTAGACCAGCAGGTTTTACCCCAAACCTGCAGATTTTACCCCAAACCTGCAGGTTTCACCCCCAAAATGCGGCCGTGGCCGCGCAGGGATTGGGTGAGGGGGGCGCCGCAGCCGCCAGGGGGCGCCAACCGCCCCCCAATGAGGCTCCGGCTCCCTAAGCCCCGCCCCCAGCCGGAACAAGCCCCCCCCCCGCCCATTCGGCCACGCCCCTAGCACCCCGGTAAACCGCGCCCCTCTGCGTCCCAGGCCACGCCCCGTGCACAGGGACCCCGCCCAGAGGTTCGAGCCCCACCTCTTTCCACCTCGGCTCCGCCCCCTCGCCGCCGTTCTCGCTCCCTCCCATATCTCGCGATATCAGTGCCCGGAAGCGGCAGCTGCGGCCCGAGCCGGCGCTAAGGGGCCCGCCCGCAATGGAGGCCCCGCGGCTCCTGCTGCTCCTGCTGCTCCTGGCGCTCTGCGCCGCCCGTGCCGTGGGTGAGGAGCCTCTGGCACACCGAGCGGGGGGCCTGGCGGGTCCGGGGAGGGGTCGCGGAGCTGCAGCGGACGGGGGGACTGTGGCAGGGGCAGGAGAGGGCAGCGAAGCCCCTGGGCCGGGGGTGGGTCGGGCCCCGCACTCGGTTTGCGGCTCTGCCCTTGAGCCCCGGTCACTCGGGGGTTCCCCCTCCCGCCTTGGTAACCCCCGTTCCCCACCCCTCTCGCGGTTCCCTTCCCCTTCTGCTCCCGCCTGCCCCCGTGGGTTCCCCCCGACTCCTGTGGGCTCCCCCCGGGGGTTCCACCGCCCCTCGAGGGCGGTTTCCCCTCTGCTGTCCCCCGGTGCCGACTGACTGCTCCCCCTGTTTGCCCACAGCAGAGACCTCACAAACGGAGACCGGCGAATCGGGGGCAGCCGGGGCACCTGGAGCAGGTGACAACCAGGAAAACCAGAGCACATCCCCAGAGAATAACGAGCAGAAGAATAAACTCAACAATGGCAACTCTAAAACAGACGCGAATAGCGGGACCAGCGTGGATGTGAACAACAAGGAACAGAGCAACAATCCGACTAGAAATGACAGCAAAGAGGAAGAGGAGAAAAAGAAGAAGGAGTCACAGAAAGCCAGCACCACGGAGGCTACTCAGAATAGCCAAAGTGCAGATGGGACTAGTGAAAGCAGCAAAGCAGGAGGCAAGGAAGAAGGAAATGAAGGCCAGAACAGCAGCGGTGGTAGCACAGGCAGCACAGACGGTGGTGGCACTGGTGCCCAGGACAACACTGGCAGCAACACTGGTGGCCAGGGTAACACAGGCAGTGGCACTGAGGGCCAGGGCAACACAGGCAGTGGCACTGAGGGCCAGGGTGACACTGGCAGCAACGCTGGTGGCCAGGGCAACACAGGCAGTGGCACTGGTGGCCAGGACAACACTGCCAGCAACGCTGGTGGCCAGGGCAACACAGGCAGTGGCACTGAGGGCCAGAGTGGCAGCAGCAACAACAACGGGCAGAGCGGAGACCAGAACAGCCAGGATGGCAAGCAGCCAGACAGCTCTGGGAAAAAGGACACCAAGGGAGACGGAAGTGAGAAGGGCACGGCTGGCGATGGCAAGAACAGCGACAGTAATGACAACGAGAACACAAATGGCAGCAACACCCAGGGCAGCAACAAGGACCAGAGCACCAACCAGGACAGCAAGGACAGGAACGGGGCTGGCACCCAGGGCAGCAAGGCCAGTAGCGGGCACACAGATGGGGGTGTCAGCCAAGGCAGCAGTGGTGGGCAGCAGGCCCAGGTTGAGACCCCAGGCAATACTGGTGAGAGCCAAGGCAGTGCTGGTGGCGAGCAGCCTCACAGCCAGGACAATCCAAAGAACTCCCAGGAGGACCAAAGCCCTGTGTCACACTCCTCTCCCTCTGCTGTGGAGGACAACAGCTTTTTGGACAATGAAGAAACTGCTGCAGAGGACGAGGCTGAGGAGGGCAGTGACACCTCCTTGGAGCAGGAGACAGGGAACAGTGTTCCCTCCCTGCCCAGGGCCCGCTCAGAGAGCAGCCACTTCTTTGCCTACCTGGTGACCACAGCCATTATTGTTGCGGCTCTGTACGTGGCCTACCACAACAAACGGAAGGTGAGCAGCCAGCCTCAAGCCCTGAAGTTGGGACTGGGACTTGCTCAGCCCTTTCCCCTCATCCTGACTGCAGTGTCTCCTAGTTTGGTTCAGTGTGAAGGGGTGTGAAATCCCCTTCACATCTTTTCTCTGACAGTTTCCTACTGACAGTGTTCTGTAGCAGGTTACACAAGATTGTTTTTTCTCACATAAAGCTGGTTTTGAGGGAGGAGAAAAAAAACAAAATTCTTACTATTTTCTGCTCATTGGGCAAACTTCATTATCCATCTTAGCTGGGGTCGAGTACTGGCATTTACATATTTTAAGTACTTTGTCACAGGAGAAGGGTTTTAGGAGCAGGTGAATGAAAAACTACAGGTGAGCCTGTGTTGGAAGCTGCTGTTCCACTCACTCTGTCTCCATTTTTCTCTCTCCAAAGATCATTGCTTTTGCTCTGGAAGGAAAAAGATCAAAAACTGGTCGACGGCCCAAATCTGGTGATTATCAGAGACTGGATCAAAAGGTGAGACCCAGCCCAAAGTGGGGGTTGGGGTGCCTGGTGTGTGTTGGAAATACAATTGGCCTTTGCATTAGAAAGGGTCCCAAAGCCCCAACTCAGTTTGGGAAAGCACAGTTTGGTGTAGAAACAGGGTTTTGCCAGGAAATGGAAAAAAGACTGAGAAATGCTGGCAGAGCTGACCCAGGGTACAGCTGGGACAGTCTTGAGCTGGGCTGTGCTGAACAGCTTTGTCACTGATCCAAATGACTTGTCTGAGAGGATTTTAGTGGGAGAAGGGTAGGATTTGTAGAGAAATCCCTTTCTTCTCTCCCTTGATACCTATTTCCAGCTCTTGCCCTTCAAGGCAGACGTGCTTGTAATTATTTTCTGCCATGGGAAGAGGAAAGGTAGGAAAACAAAGAACTCATGTTTGCTTTGGGAGCTTCTCAGCCCACACAAGTTGGACAGATCAGCAGAGCAATTCTGAGCTTTCAGGTAGTTCCAACCTTTCCTTTTGCCTTTCCAGATCTAGATTCCTCCTCAGATTATGACAGCTGCCAATGGGAACACAGTGCTGCCACAGATGATTTCAGTCCACGGGAAGGAGGGAAAACGCTTTCTGTTTTGCACCTGCACCTTGATAAAACTTGTCACTTCCCTAAACTGCTCCTTTCCCAGCTGCCTTGTTTTCCCCCTGGGTGTCTGGCTGCTGGAAAAGCCAGTCCCAGAACTGCACACCCAGAACTTCTGTGTCCCAGTGCAATGGAATTTGCCATCTGCTGGACTGATCCCTCCTTTTTGTGGGGGAAATTAAGGATCTGCTGCACAATGAGCCACGGGACTGTCCCTTGCCTGGGAATGAAGCTGCCTTGGTCTCTCCCCTCTCCTTCTCCTCCATCCCTTGGGTTTGGATGCTCAAGTTGGGAGCATGTGAGTTCTCTTGCACTTGTTTGGAATTGACCCACCACAGCCTCAGATTTGGGTTTTCTCTCCTTGATCAGTTTTCAGATTTCACACTCGGATTCCCTTTCTCACACATACCTTTGGCCATGCTGAAGCAGTTTTTGTGATGTAGCTCAAAGCCCTCATGCTCTGTGCAGGTCCTTTCCCTCCCAGTGCTCCCAGTTCAGCTGTCTGCCCTGGGGGTGCTGGTTGTGGTACAGTGCTGTGGAGGAGGGGTCAGGCTGGGGAAGCTCCGTGCCCTGTTGGGGTCAGGGATTCAGATGGGAAGATTGCTTCCTCCCCCTTGTCAAGTGTAGGAAGGAAGGAAGGAATATAAATCCCTGAGGAGTTTGGGGTGAGTTCCCAGTCCCTGCAGTTGTGTTGGATGGGTCCTGCTCAGACCAAGGGCTGACACTGCCGAGGTGCTTCTCATTCCTGTACTTCTACTCCCCAGAGGTTTGTTCAAGCTGGGATGTTCCTGGAGAAGGCACAAAGTACCTGCTTGGCTCCTGCTTTGGATTTTTCCACTATAGGCAGAAAAAAATGGATTTGAGGAGCCCAGCTGTACCACATCAGGTGCCAGGCATGTGCCAGTCCTGTACTTGCCAACTGACTGCACAGGAAGAATGCCAGGATGGTTAAATTCCCTAAATTCCCTCCTGTTTTTTTTTTTTTTTTCCTGGCCTTCCCAGGCCTGGGAACAATAAGCACCTTGCTCTTTGGTCACCTTGGACAAGGGCAGAGCCATTTTCTGGTCACTGTGAAAGCTGCCGCTCTAGTTTTGACTTCCTCATAGTTCATTCCAAGAGGGGAGAGAGGGCTTGACCTTCTCCAAACCCTAAAATCTTCCTTTCCCTTTTTTGCTGGCTCTTGGTGAGCATGAGGAGCATGAAGAGTCCTTCTTGGCTTTAAAGATTCTCAGAGTTACCCTAGGAAACATCTAGGATGCTAAAAGGACTTCCAGGAGTTGTTTTGGAGAGCAGGAGGGTGGAGGGAAGGGAAAGGGAAACAGGACTGGGAATGTAACTCTCAGGGGAAAGGGTGGGAGCCTCTTGCAGCAAATCACCCTGCTCCAGAGTTCCTGTGGGATCAGCCAGGCTGGGGGGGCTGCTTCAGGGCAGGGCTGGGGAGGGGGACACAGGCTTTTGGCTGGTGACAGCAGGGATACAAACCCTATTCCAGTGTGTGGAATTCTGTGTGCTCCTGGGCTGCTCCAGCCAGGATTTTTTGAATGTGTGCGCTTTTTGGAGTGTGAGTGCTCTTCGCTTGCTTTTCCTGTTTTGGTTTTAATTGAATAATAATTTAGAAAGGTGATGGGGCTTTTTTTCCACCATCCACTTATTTTTCTATCCTGAGAGCTGATTCAAATCCTCTCTTGCTCTAGGCTGTGGGAATCCCACCCTGCTGCCAACAGGGGAGGGAATATTTTGGACCTCAAACAGCTCGATCCCAGGCTGAGCCAAGCACAAGCAGCTTAGGGAAATCAGGACACACCTCATGGCTCTGGGAAGCCCTGGGTCTGGGGAGAAGCAGATCTCACACCAGGCTGAACTGTGGGGTTTTTCCCCCAGAATCTCCCTGCCAGCACTTTCTGGGGCTGGTGTGTTCTGCCAGCAGTGTGGGCTGCCCCAAACCTCTGGGAATTGGTTGAGTTTTATGGTGTTTATGCAACATGTCCCAAAGGGGTCAAAGTGCACAGAACCTTTTCCCTTTAGACATATGTGTTTTCCATGGATGGTATCAGTTGGTACAGAAGGGTTTTTTGCCAAACACTCCTACTTTTTAGGCTTGAACCAGCACATGATTTGTTTTCTGCTGCAGTGAAATGCACCTTGCTTGGAAGGATCAGAATTTTTTACAGCTCTTTGTACTGTTTTTTTTTTTTTATTTTGTGTGGTGAAGTCAGTAAATGGATTTAAAACTGGTTGAGTTTTCACTTCTCTCTTGGTTTTGTTTTTTTTCGTGTTCTTTGCGTGGTGTTCATTGACACCTGGCACCAAAGGTTCAGGGTGGCTCCTCTGTATGCAAAACCAATTTGATTTTGATGAAAACACCTGCTTTTGTGGAGCTGGTTGTGCTCAGAACTCTGTGTGCAGCCGGAAGGAGCCCAGACAGGCCGAGGCCAGAGCGGATTTGAAGTTTCCAGTCCGCTTTGCAGAGCCCAGTGTCAGCCCAGCTCCACGGGGGCTGGCATGGGGTGATGTGAGGTCAGGGCCCAAGAGGAGATTAAACTGCTCTGGACAGAGCTTAGTCCTGAGCTCTCCTCTTGGATTTCTTCTTTCTCCTCCAGAGAGCCCCAGAGGGCAATCACAGGATGTCCCAGCCTGGTGGAGCAGCAGCAGCTGGGAGACTGGAAAAGAGAATGGTGTGGCTGCTGTCAGTCAGCTGTGGAATGGGGACAGAACGTGCCTGATCCCCAGTGGATGATGAGGGTTCTTCTGGAGAGTATTTCCTGCAGAGAATGGAGGAAGCTCTCTCCTTTCCCCCACCTCTTTCCCCCAGAAGGAGAAAATCCCACCTTCCACTCCCCTCGAGTCCTGGCAGTGGCCAATTGGCCAGACAGGGAACAGGGCCACTGGTTTTCCTGGGGATGGGGTTACTGACAGCTTGCAGGAGGAAAAAAGAGTGAAAATGGGGGATTAAATGAACATTCCCATGGGGATGTGGGGTTGGGAGAGACCTTACAGACCCCCCCAGTTCCAAGCCTTGCTATGAGGGGCTCAAAGCACTGCTCTGTGTCCTTAGGGTGATTTCCCAAAATAAAACTACCTCACTGTGCTCCAGGAGCTTGCTGAACCCCTTTCCTGCTCTCAGCCTGATCTGAGGGGGCTGGGAAGGCCCCAAAGCACTTTGGCAGGCAGAGGAGCTGCAGTGGGGCAGGAGCAGCCCCTCGGGTCAGGGCCTGGCCCTGGGTGCAGGAAACAGTGGGAGCATTCCAGAGGTGGGCAGTGACTGCCCAGGAGTCGAAGTCCATGAGTGGAAATAATGTCAAATCAGAAATGCTTTGCCAGCTGGGTTGGGCTTGACTTATCAGGGCTGAATTGCTGACACATTGCGATAGAGGCAGTTTAGCAGAGAGGCCCAGAGGGTGGAAGACGTTTTATGCATGAGAAGCTGGGTGAAACGGGGCACTGAGCTGGGTGCTGGGGTTGGGTCTGTGCCCTCCAACCCTCCTACTCCTGCACAGGCTGACTGGAGAATGCTGCCAGCTGGGGGTTGGGGTCTGCTCCCAGGGAACAAGGGACAGGACAAGGGGAAACGGCCTCAAGCTGTGCCAGGAGAGGTTTGGGTTGGATCTATCCGAGGTTCCTCTATGGAAACAGCAGCCCAGGCCTAGCAGAGCTGCTCAGGACAGTGGTGGAGTCCCCATCCCTGGGGGGATTTAGCAGCTGTGTGGATGTGGCACTTGGGGACATGGGTCAGTGGTGGCCTTGGCAGTGCTGGGGGAATGGTTGGACCTGATGGTCCTGGGTTTTTTCCAGCCCAAATGATTCCATGGTTCTGTGAAATGCTGCTACATCCACTCCCTGACCTCCATTCTGGGCCCCAGTGAACCTGATCTGCAAACCCTGTTAACCACCCAGGGTTTATTTTTTCTTATCTTCTTTTGTTGAAAGCTTTGAATCTTGCACAGCCTCCTGAGCAAATAGGTGAACTTAAGCTGATCCCACAGTAGGTATTTTCCTTATGGGCAGGGCACCAGCCAAGCAAACACATCAGCTTTGCCTCTGCAAGACAAATTCCATGGCCTGGGAAGGTTTGTTTGGATTAAAAAGTCACCAAAATGGTGCATCAGGGGCTCTCCCTTACCTGGGCTGCAGGTGAACATCTGCAGGGAGGGATGGGAAGGTCATTTGAGATTCCACCTTGGTCAGCCTCCAGGTCTGCACTGTCACACTGCACACCCACCCCTGGTTGAATCTTCCCCCTGACCAGTCTGTGGGGAGAATGGCCACCTTGAGCTCCCCCAGTTCTTCTCTCTGGGGTCCTTGGGGGCTCCCTGTGGGCCTCTAACCACAGACAAGGATCCATGGCTTGGGAGAGACCTTACAGACCACCCAATCCCAGCCCTGCCTTGTGAAGACAATTCCAGGGATCCATGAGCAGCCACAGCTGCTCTGGGCAGCCTGTGCCAGGGCACTGAAAGGAGCTCTTACATTCTCACTGAAGCCATCTCTTCTGCAGGTGAGCACCCCCAGCTGTCCCAGCCTGGCTCCAGAGCAGAGGGTCTCCAGCCCTTGGGAGCTCCATGGCCTCCTCTGGACTCACTCCAGAAGCTCCACATTCCTCTGGAGTGGTCTCGGAAGTGGAGGAAGTTCTGTGGGGGGGGTCTCACCTGGGCTGGGGGCTGCAGCTGCTGGAGGTGCTCAGAGCAGCCTCCCCAGCTCACTGCTGTGCCCAGGGCACTCCAGCGTGGATTTCCCAAGGGGTTGGCTCGGGGTAATTTCTCTCTGCAGAGCTCACCTTCTCTGCAAATTCCATCCCATCGCTGAATTATCTCCTGGCTCAGTGATCTAATCCTCTTTGCCAGATCAGCCTTCAAGCGTCTTTCCAGGGCTCCTTTCCAGTACGGTCACACTATTCCCTGCTCAGGAACCAGCTCTGGGGTTTATCTTTCTTCTACTCCATCAGCAGCTCACAGCTGGGCTTCTCCCAGCCCTGCCCTGGGGGGTTGCTGTCCCCAAATGTCACCAGGATGGGATTTCAGGTCAACTTCTATGAATTCCTCTACTTCCAGTTGGTGTCTGGGAGGAATATTTGCTCCCAGTGATGTCCTGTGTCGTGGCACAGTGAGATTTCAGTCCAAAGAGTACAAACCACTGGGAGAAATGGGGACACTGGGGATGACTGAGGCTGTACCCTGAAGGAGAGACACCTGTAGGGATGGCAGGAGGCTGCAGTGAGCAAGAAGACCTCAAGATCGGTCAAAGCATCAAAAAAGAGGCATAGAGCATAAAAGAATTGGGATGGAGGGCTGTGGTGGGAAGCTGGGGAGTGAGGAAGGGATCAAGGACCCACAACCAAACCAGATTTGTACTGGCAGCGGTTCAAAACTTCATGCTATCAGTCCAATTCTAGCCCAAACCTAGCAAAAATTCTAGCCCAAACCAAAATTTCCTGGTGGGGAAATTCTCATCCAGCAGCTGCTTTCCCTGGACAAAGATATTTCAGGGGATTTTGGTGAGCACTGTGTACTTCTCTTGTGATCAAATCTGGAAAATCTGTGTCAGGTTCATGGGCTTTGAGCCACAGCCCAAGGTGCCCTGATGCTCATGAAGGACTAGCACTGCTCACAGCAGTACACCCCAGTACCAGGGAATTCCTTCTTCCCGTGGCTGTCAGCTCCAGGGAGGTGGGAAATAAATAAGCTAGCTGGTTTTCCTCACTTGGGTTCTCAATCTATGGCTGTTCTGCCATTATTCCTCCCTAAAACTTGTCTGGTGCAGGACAAACCCCCAGCAACACGTTCACAACAATGGGGCTATCCCTTCCCCTTTCCCTTCCTGTTCCACTTCCCATTCTGCTTTCCCTTCCCCTTCTTTTCTCCTGCACAACCACTGAGCCATTATGAGGCACAAATCTCAGGATCATTATCACTGTTTTATTTCTTCCAGTCTCAAGTGCTTCCCTTCCCGTCTGGAGAGGACTTTGATCCTGCTCCCAAGGTTTTACCAGCAGACAGAGAATGTTTGGAGAGTGTGTTTGTGCCACCGATGCCTTGGGGCAATGGCGAGGGAGCACGAGTCCCTTCATGGCCAGGGACCAGCACTAGACATGATGGTGGAAGGGGATGCATTGTTTTGGAGGGGGTGTGAGGTCCAGCACAATCTGTCTGGGAATGGGAACGGCATCTTCCTGGACTGAAATCCCTCAGCTGCAAATAGAGATGGGTCTGCTACAGGTGTGTGACAGCTGAGAGTGAGGTGGGGGTGATGTGATGGGGAGCAGGGGTCCCTGGTGCTGGGGTGCTGGGCTTTAGTCTCCCTTCTTGGAGCTGCTGGCCTGCAAGCGCATCTTCAGCCACGCTGCATCCACGTAGAGGTTGCGCTTGAGGATGGTGCTGGCGCAGACGATGGCTCCTTGCAGGGCTCCCATGAACCCCCCCAGGCACAAATCCTGCCCTGAAAGGAGGGAGCAGCAGATTGGTCCCGCTGTGAGCAGCCCTCTCTCCCCATTCCATCCCCATCAACCACCAGCGGTGTTTTGGGCATCACCTTCCCCACCTTCCAGCTGCCCTTACACCATCCCTGGGGTCTGAACCCACAGCCCTCTCCCTGCCTGACCCTTCCTTGTCTCCAGCAGAAAAAGGGGCTCATCCTGCCCCATCGTGCACTGGACAAGGAGACTTCCCAGGGCTGGAGGAGCACAGCCCATTTCTCCTCCCCTTGGGACCATGGAACTCTGCTTTTCCAGGCATTATTCCATTGCCCTTTATTCCATTTCAGCACGGAAGGTTTTCTCCCCCCACATCCCGCTCCCCCAGAGCTCTCCTCCTCTGAGGACGCTGCTGGCCCCGTCACCTGTCAGGTAGAGGTTGGGCACAGCCGTCTGTGCCCGCACAGCAGCAATGGCTTCGGCCTGCAGGCGCGGGATGCTGTGGCTGGCGCCGTACAACTCCCCTTGGGGACTGGCGATGTAGTGCTGGTTGGTGAGGGGAGTCCCACCCGAGAGGTACTCGACCTGCAGGGATGGGGGGGCATTGCAGGAACCTGGGTGTGGGGGGTTTGGGCTGGGCTGGGTTTCCTCACAGACCCTGGGGTGGTGGTTCTGGCCAGTTTCCATCCCAGGATGGTTCTGGATGATCATCCTGGGATGGTCATCCAGGTCTGCCCGGGTTGGATGGGGCTTGGAGCAGCCTGGTCTAGTGGAAGGTGTCCCTGTTCATGACGGGGTGGAACTGGATGAGCTCTAAGGCCTTTTCCAACCCAAACCATCCCATGACTCCACGGTCCTTGGTAGGTAGAGGGGACCCAGAGAGGAGCTGCAGGACCCCTGAACCCTGTGTTTCCTCACCCGGCCCTCGATGCGAGGGTAAAGCTTGAAGACAGTCTGCATGATGGCATCCACAAAAGTCTTCTTCAGGTCCTCATAGTCATCTCCCCGCTTGTGGACCTGTTTGTCCTTCCACTCCTTGAACCACTCGTACCTGGCGAAGGTGACGATGGCCAGTGTGGATTTACCTGCAGGAGGACAAGGCTGGGGTGCTTGTCCCTCTGCCCACCCTCATCCCACCCTGTCACTGCTCCAAACCCTCCCCAGCCAAACTCAGGAGATGTCCCCTGACCTTTGGGGTTCCGTGTCCTTCATCCAGGTAAACCCAAAGACTGTGTTCATGAGCCCTGTGCTCAGCAGCTTTGATCATGGAAAGCTGAGCAGAAACTCCTTGTTTGGGATCACCAAAACCCAACAAGAGTTTTGAAACCCCTCACAAGCATTTGTGGCTGGGTGTCAGCCTTACCTGGGTGCCTCATTTCCCAGGTGGGGTCCTTGGCTGATGGTGAGGTGACAAAGAGGAAAGGGATGTTGTTGGCAGCTTCTTCTCTGGACGAGCCCAGGTAGCGCTTCATCCTGCATGAGGGGAAAGGCCTGGGGTTCACTGCACACCTTCCCCTGAATCCTCCTTACAGCCAAATCCCCATTCTCTGAGTCACTGCCCAGGAATTCATCTCCTTACGCTCAACAAGCACATCCAAGGTGAAGCCAAACCTACATCCCATCCAGGTCATTCCCTTGGAATATGAAGTAGTTGGTGGGTTCCAGCCCCAGCTCTTCCCTCGAGCCGCTGAGGCCAACGAAGACGGTGAAACCGCCCTCACCGTGGGTCACCATGCGGAGCTGGGACTGGATCTCTGCAATGTGGAGGGAAAAAGGGGAATTAGAACTAGTCTTTCCTGGGGGAAATCAGGTTTTTTTAGGGTCCTCAGCCACAAAGAAGTGGTTTCTCCAATCCTGGTCCTTTCCCACCAAACCCTGACCCTTCCCATCCACACAACCATCCCCTTTCCACCCAGCTGTGACCCATCCACCTAACTGTGCCCCTTCCCAAGCACCTCTGTCCCCTTCTGCCCAACCATTCCCCTCCCATCCTTGCCCCTTCCAGAAGATTTTCTGGCAATCCAGCATTAAGTGGACATTCCATCAACTTCAACTAATTTTGGGGCCCTGCACTGAGTTTTTCAGGGAATCCTTGCACCAAACCAGGACTTTGCAAACTACAGCCAATTTGGGCCAATTAATCTAAGCTTAATAAAACCCCCGTGAAGAAGTGAGTGGCCAGGGCTGGGTTTTGAGGGCTGTGGTACAGGAGCAATGGGGGGTTTGCCAATGTTAATTGATAAATCCGCTTTCTGATGAGGCTCAGGATGGGATTAACGCTGTAACCCCGTGCTCCGTAACCAGAGCTGACGCGGGACCTGGCAGAGCCTGAGCCTCCGCTGGCAGCAGCCTCTCATAGGTGTTGAAGATCCCGGCATCCGAAATGATCACGGGAGCGAAGATATCCACCAGATCTTGGCCTTTTTTGACACTCACACCTGGGAGGGAAAACCCAGAGGGAGAAGAATGAGGGGCTGGTAAAAGGAACCTCACCGTAGGGAGCAGCCCCTCGCCCCATCCCAGGCTGGTGCTCACCACAGGCTCTGCCCTGGGGGTCCAGCAGGATCCTCTGCACCGGTGCCTTCCCAAACACATTGCCTCCGGCCTTCCGGATCACGGGAATGGTGTGGAAGGCGATTTCCCCAGCCCCACCCTTGGGGTACCAGGCGCCGTGGAGGAAGTGATTCACCAGGATGCTGTGCATGGAGAAGCTGGCCTTGGAGGGGAGTACACCTGGGAAAAGGGGCAGCCAAGGTGGGTTTGGGAAAATCTTGGGTTTGGAGCCCATCCTAACTATTTTAGGATGAGGAACACCCTGGACATGCCACCAAGAGGAAGGTGAGAAACCTGGAGGAGTAGGGAGGATGTCGGGTGTGGGTGTCCCATGGCAAAGCCCGTGATCACCAACCTGACCAAGCCATGGGGGGCTGTGAGTAAAAACCCATGTGGGATGGAGGGAACAGGGAGGCTCAGGAACCTTCCCTTCTACAGGAACGATGTCACCCCATGGGGAAGATGAAGAAGGCAGAGGGAAAGAGATGGAGATGAACAATGGGGCCACGTCACCTGCCAGTGACCTGGGGGCAAGGATGCTGGTGAAGCATCCACCATAGTGTCCCTGCAAACCTTCCAAAAGCATGTAAAAAAAGGGGTTCTTACCTTTTTTCTGCTTCTAAAGGGTTTAACATCATCCCAGGGCATCCCGGTGACCTACCGTAGGTGGGGAAGAGGTAGCTGAGGACAGCCCGGAGCTCAGGGTTGGGGGTGAGACCATCCACCACCTCCTTGAGGCTGCGTGAGGCCAGGTGGGAGAAGGAGCAGAGGCGTGGGAGCAGCCTGGAGCGGATCAGGAGCCCAGCCAGGAACCGTGGGAGCATCTTTAGGATCCCCAGCAGCACAACCCCGCGGCCAGTGCTCTGCAGGGAGAGCCTGGGGCTCACTGCGCAGGCCCAGGGGCTCAGAAATGCCCTAAAGATGCTCCAAAGGATTTTTTCCCCTTAAATTCACTGCTAGGCATCCTGAGGAGCTGGGAGTACTAGCTCCCTCAAAAACCTCCCTTAAAAAAAATCTTCCTCAAAAAAGCTTCCCCACCAAAACTCCTCCAAAAAGGTCCTCCCAAAAGACATCCCCAAAAGCTCCCTAAACAAATGGTTCTTTAAATAAACTTCTTTAAAGAACTCTGCCCCAACTCCTTGAAGAACTTCTTCCTGAAAGAAATCTTCCTCGTGACACCGTGACACCGTGACGCTGCATTTTTGCGGCAGAAAGAGGCGATTTTGGGTTTCCCAATGCTTTGGGGTGATGCTGTACTCCCTGGGGGTGCCCAGTATCCAGGTGCCAGGGGGGTTCCCCCCTGTGTGACTCCCCAGACCCAAACTCCCCTTGTTTTATTCCACCCAGATATGTCTCTACCTTCACCAACTGCTGGAACTCATCGATGGCCGCTGCCTCCCCAGGGAACTGCTCCTTCAGCCTCCGGAAATATTCCCTCTTCCCAGAATGGATGTGGAAGGTCTTTCCAGCACCCTGGGGGTCCCCCAAAACCACGGCATCGTAGGTGGCTGGGAGCGGGGCCCACTCCAGCTGCCCATCTGTCAGCTGGTCCATCAGGAACCGCATCAGGGAGCCCTCCTGCATCTGCCCCACATAGTGGATCCCTAAAACAGACATTTTTTCCCCTTTATTTTCCTCTTTTTTCCTTTATTTTCACCCTTTTTATTTTCCCACCCCTCTTATTTATCCACTCCCACCCCATCCAGCTCCATGTGGGAGGGAAAGGGAAAATCTGGGATACGCCTGCCTCCCAGCTGGGGTGAATGGCTCTGACCATAGCGTTTTCAGCTGGTAATTTCGCAATTTTGTTACACTTAACTATTCATCTCTGCTGTAAATAATTAATCCTGGAGATTCAGGGACATGCAGAGCCAGAATTTGTCCTGCCACAAGAAGTTTGCCAGCAAGATATGTCCTGAGGTAATATCCCCCATGCTGGGAAGTACATAGGGGCTGGATATAGGAATTTTGGGGGCTTTGGTATCCTACACCCAGAGGATTTTGGGGTGAAGAGCAGGAAAATGGTTTGTCTAATACGAAGTGTGTGCTGGGGAGCCCCGGTCCTCACCCCAAGGGGTGCAATTCCCACCCTGGGGGTATCCCAAGCCCCTCCCTTGGATCTGGGGGGAATCTGGGGCCCCGAATCATACCAGTGTCAAACTCAAAGCCCTTCTCAGTGAAGGTGTGGCAGCAGCCCCCCAGCTTCCCGTGCTGCTCCAGCACCAGCACACGCCAGCCCGCCTTGGCCAGCAGTGCCGCGGCTGCCAGGCCACCAATGCCGCTGCCCACCACGATGGCATCGAGCCCCTGGGGCACCTTCTCTGCCGAGAACACTGCAGGGAGAGCAGGGCGTCACTGGGGGGGAGCCCCACAGCATGGGGGGACCCCCAGAAGCTCGGTGAGCGGGTGGCACCGCGGGGTGACACTGGGGGGACAGTGCCATCCCGGGGGGATCAATGACACCCCGGGGGTGGTGCTGACCCGGCAGATGATCCCACCCTGGGGGCAATGCTGTCCCGGGGGGCGATGACACCCCGGGCTGTTGATGCCACAATCCGCCCCGGGGGTCCCGTACCTGTCTTGACCACGGTCCTGCGCACAGCCTTGTCGGTGACGAGCGGGGCGGGCGAGCGGCGGCTGTCGGTGGCGAACGGGTTGCGACTGGCCGGGACCCGCGGGAGCAGGAGGGAGAGGAGGGGGAGGAGGACGAGGAAGAGGAGGAGGAGAAGGGGGACGAGGAAGAACAGCGCCTGCAGCCACATGGTGCTGCGCCGTCCCGGAGTCCCGCTGTGCCCCGCGGAGCCAGAACGGAGACTGCGGGAACGGGAACAGCGGGGACACGGACTCCGGGCAGGGGCGGGGGCACGGGGGCTGGCACTGGGCACTGGGGGCGGGAACCGCCATTCCGAGAGCCGGGAACAGGAAACAGGAAACGGGCACTAGGAGCTGGGACTGGGAAGTGCCACTGGGCACCGGGAGCTGGCCTGGGATACTGCGAGCTGGGACTGGAGAGTGAGAGCTGCCACTGGGCACCAGGAGCTGGCACTGGGATAATGGGAGCTGGTACTGACAGCTGGTAGTGGCACCGGGCACTGGGCACTGGGCACTGGGCACTGGCGCAGTGCCCGAAAGCCCCCAGCCCCTCTCTGGGTCCCTCCCCCGAATTTCGCCCCTCCCACCGGGCCCCACCCCTGTCCCTCACTTGGTGCTGACCCTCGCGTGCCTCCGTCCCCGCGTCGCGCGGTGCACGCCGGGCGCTGTAGTCCCGTGTCCCCTCCCTAGCGGGCGGCGGTGCGGACTGCAGCGCCCGGCGTGCAGCGCGGCCGCGGATGGGCAGTGCGGCGGCCTTGGGCGGGGGGAGCCTGAGGTGTCTGAGGGGTCCGGTGGGCTGAGCGGGGGCTGGAACGGGCTCCTGAGAGGTTGGGGGGCCTCAGAGCCTGGGGGCTGCTGAGGGCAGCACGAGGCTGCTCAGGGAGCGGGGGACCCTGAGCGGGTTGGGGGATTCCCGAGCGGCTGAAGGGAGCCTGGGAACGGCTCCTGAAGGGTGGAAGTGCTGAGGGCTGCCGGAGGCTTTCCAGGGATGGGAGAGTCCTGAGTGGCCCAGAGGGGTTCCTGAGGACCTGGGGTGGTTCTGGGGGTGTCAGTCGTCAGGACAGCCCCATTCCCACCACCGCCTGATCCCCTCCTGTCCCGCAGGCCATGAACCGCGCCGGGGGCTCGGAGCGGCCGCAGGAGCAGCCGGAGGAGCGGCAGCAGCGCCTTGTCCCCCCGGCAAGTCTCTGTCCGGCCGGAGCCCCCCCAGCCGACACCCGCGGGACCCCCCACCTCAGGGTTACAGCCCCCCACTTCCCCTCATTGCTCCATTTCTACCCTTACAACCACATAAAATCATCCTGAGGGTACAGACCCCCCTGAAGGGGCCTGAGCCACCTTCCCACGGCGCACAGGGGTTGTTACCTGGGGGAAAACCTTGGAATTCGGGGTGTTTGGGGTCTGTCCTGGGGGGTAACACTGTTCCCTCTGTCCCCCTCAGATTCCAGCTCAGGGACAGGAAGGTGTCCTGCAGGAGCTGGTGCTGGGAGCCAGGCAGCCCCCAGACCCTGGTGAGCTTTTCCTGCTTCCCTTGGATCAGTCGTGGTGTTTCCTGGTGGGAAAGTCAACTGCAGGGCTCAGAGGGACCCCAGGGAGCAAGTTGGGGGATTGTCTCAGTCAAATCTGGTGTCAGATTATTCCCCAAATTAATGCAAGATAAACCCTGTGGTTCCCCAGGTGGCTCCAGTTGGGATTTTCCTTGGAAAAGAGGAAATACAGCCCCAGGGTGTACTGAGTGGTTTGAGGGGAAGGGAGAAAACCCCCCCACTCCATGTCTGCCACCCAGATCTGACTCCTGTTCCTCTTCCCTTGGGCAGGGATCAGCGAGGAACAGCGCCAGGCCCAGGAGGAATGGGAGGCTCTGGAAGTGATCCAGTCAGGTACTGGGACTAACAGAGGCCTGGCAACTGGAAAGGTCCAGGAAAAGGGAAAGGAGCTGCGTCCTGGAGGGCAGGATGGGTGGGGGAGAAGCTGGGGGCGTTATTTGCTATGGAGGGGCTGGGAGGTTCCATTTTCCCCTTGTTCCCCACACTTTCAGTCTCCTGGAATCAGAGATGATTCAGGGGGGGAGTCAGGGGTAAGTGGAGGTCTTACCCACTCCCTGCCTCCCTGCAGGGTTGGGGGGCACCTCAGGCGCGCCCCTCCCTCCGATTTCCTTCACTGAGGCGCTGCAGCACTTCCAGAGCACGGAGCTCTTCGAGAGCCGGGTACGGCCGGGCTCCGGCTCCTGCTCCTTGCTGGGAGTGTAGGAAGTAGGAGTTGGGGGCACCAGCCCCCTCCCCTTGCCTCTGGCCACGTTCCCTGATGGGTTTGGGCTGTTTGTCCTGCAGGGGAAGGTCCGGACACCAGGGCGCCGGGGGATCCTGACTGCTCTGCTCCGCTGCCTCCGCGGGCCCCCCCAGCTCCGGCCGCAGCTCCGGGGAGAGCAGGAGCTGGTGCTGGCCATGGCACAGTGTGAGTGGCCCCAGGGTGCCCTTGGTGCCCTGCTGGATCTCATCCCTGCTCCCTATGGACACAGCTCCAGGTGGGAGCCCTCTGGCTCCATGGCCTTCCTGCCCCTCAGTCCAGGGGCAAACGGGATGGGAATCACCCGGTCCCTTGGTGTGAGGGGGTTGCACACACATGGAAACCCTGGGCCTGTGGGTTTGGGGGCTGAGTGGCCTTTTCTGGGCACCAAGGGGGTTTTTAAGGTGCCAGGCTCTGGTTTTTAGGTGCTGTGAGGACAATTTTGGAGGGTGTGGGTTTGGTTTTGGGCACTGAGGGACATTCTCTGGGCACTGTTTTTTTAGAATATTGAGGGGTGAATTTGGGATCTTTTGAGTGCCAAGAGGCATCTTTTGGGTGCTGAGGGGTGTTTTTGAGAAACCAGGGGGATTTTTAGGGTGCCACGGGGCATGGGTTTGGCTACTGAGGGTTTTCAGTGTCAAGGGGCATTTTTAGTTAACAAGGGGGGTTTTTTTGGAGGATGTGAGGTTGTTTTTTTAGATGCCAAGGAATATTTTTTGGGGCCAAGGGGTGTTCTTGGGGCACTGAGGGATGTTTTTTAGACACCAAGAGTGTTTTCAGCCAGCTGGGTGTTGGCTCCCTCCCTGCAGGTGCCCTGGATGACTCGGAGCGGGTGCACATGCGGATCCTGCAGACCATCTACCAGCAGCTGACACGCTCCAGGCTGGGCTGCCCACGCTATGGAGCACACTGGGAGGAGCTGGGCTTCCAGGGTAGGAGAGGGAGCAACCCTCTGCCTGTGGAGATCCCCAGGGCCATTCCCAAAATCCATTCAAACCTTCCTTGGAGTAACTCCGTTCTATCCCAGCTCCCTCAGCCACTCCCTGTGCTCCAGACCCAGCTCCACTGGCCTCCCTTGGACATGCTCCAGCTCCTCAGTGTCCTCCTTGGACCCCAAAACTGATCCCAGGTTTTGATCACCTCTCCATATCCCTACAGGATTCCCAAGGGCACTCTCAATCCCTCTATCCATAGAAGAATTAAACCAAACTGGCCCCAGTACAACATCTGGACTGGTTGGCTGGGTCATCCCAGTATCATGTTCCTAAAAAGGCTGATAGCACCTGGAAAAGTGTGGGAATGGGAGTGGTGGGCTGGAGCAGGGGCTAGTTAATACTCAGATGAGCGAGATGATGGCCCCATTAGGGAAGCTGCCTGAAAGCTTTCCTTCAGGAAAGGGAATCCCCAGGATTCTTGGACTCTGGAAGTGCAGTGACAGGGAATAAACAGCCCATGGAAGTGGGAAGGTGACAAGGAGTGACTCCATGCTGTCGCTCACCTTCCCAGGTGCGGATCCCGGGACTGACCTGCGTGGGACGGGAATGCTGGGGCTGATGCAGATCCTGTTCTTTGTCCTGGATTCTCGGACTTTGCCACTGGCACGGGAAATTTTCCAGCTCTCCCAGCATGAAACCCAGGCATGACCTTCCCCCTCCTCCCTGCCAAGGGGTTCTCCCTTGGAATTCCTGCTCTGGGAAAGGAAAGAACAAAAACCTTCTCTTCTCAGTTTTTTTGGGGATGCTGAACCACTTTGTGCTTGTGAGGGGAAGAAGGTGCCCCGATCCAGGCTGTATTAATGTTGGGAATGGGATTTCAGAGGTTTGATGCTGGCTTTGAGTAGGATAAACAGGCTGGAGAGTTGGGCAGCAGGTAAATGGGAGTGAGTGGAGCCTGTGTTCCTAAATTCCAGATTTTAGGCTAGGTTTAAGCATGGGAACAAGACTGGCTGAACCCCCAGCGTCCATCCAAACCTGGATCTGTAGGGCTGTTGTCCCATGGATCCATCCCATGGATTTGTGGATGCATGGATGCGGTGTCAAAGGGCTGGAAGTGCCAGAGGGGAGGAGAGTTTTCCATCTGAGCTTCCATAATGCTGCAATTCTGGTTGTTTTCCAGAATTTTCCCTTCTGCATCATGTCCGTGAACATCACCCGGATTGTCATCCAGGCGCTGCAGGAGGAGCGGCTTTCCCGGTGAGGGGGGTTGATTTTGGAGTCTCCAGCTGCACTGTGGGTCCTTCCCCATTCCCAGGATGTGGCTGAGCTCTCTCCCCCTTTGCAGGGAGTGCAACCAGCGGCAGCAGGTGATCGGGGTGCTGAATGACCTGTACGCCGCTGCCTTCCTGCAGCTCTCCCGCCTCTGGAGGCGGCAGCAAGGGACCATTGCCGACGCTGGCTTCTTCCTCAAGGGTTTGTCTTCCTGGGTTTTCCTTCCCCACTTTTCCTTGGGGAGACAACCTCTGGACAACAACCTCAAAACACCTCCCGTTGTGTTCTCAGCACATCCTAGCTTAATGCCAAGGCCTGTAATGGCCAAAAAATCCAAACATTCACAGTTTAACCCTCAAACTGAGGTTTTTCCACAAATTTTCCCTATCCCAGTGCTTCAGGGGGTGTTTTTCCTCCCGTTTTCCACCCCAGAGGGATGCTGTGACAGGGTGGCTCAAAGTGCTGCAGACACTCCCTGCTCCCCAGGCTCACAAGGAGCTATAGCTTAGCCCCTGTCCATGAATTACTTATTCCAGAGAGGATTTCTGTCAGTGGGACTAATGTATCCCTCAGAAATCAGGATCTGGGCTCCATCTTCACCTCATCTTCCCTGCATTCCAATCTCAGGGTGCTCAGGCTGGCACTGGGCTTCCTGTGCTTCCTCATCCCAGGGAAAGCATGAGCATGCCCTTACCCAAGGGAAAATGTCGGGACACCTAATGTATGGGACCCTTGACACCATGCAGGCCCTGCTTCCCTCAACGTTTTCCCCCTCTGACCTTTCCAGAGCTGGAATTATCCACCAAAAAGAAGCCAAGGCAGCTGCTGAAATCCCTGGAAGCCTACCTGAGCTGTGGCCTACAGCCTCCCTCCCCTCTCTCCTCCCAGATCCACTTCACTGGCATTTGTGACCCTGGGGCAGAGCTGGAGGGAGATTCCCGGCTGATCTGACATGGACTGGGACCTGGCATAGGGAGTTCTGCTGGTGGATCAGCCCTTGCAGGCAGACACACCACTGTCCCCCCTGGTTTGGGGGCTTGGAAAGGCCGGGAGAGGTCACGGAGCTGGGATCTTGTGTGCTTCAGGTAGAATTCGAAGCGAAGGAGGAAAAGGTGGTGGAGCAGGAGATTCCATTATTCCAGCCTGCCACTGGGATAGTCCCTGTCTCCATCCCAAATTGAGGGTCCCAGCTGAGTCCTTGCCCTCCCCAGCTGGAGCTTGAAGCTGGTGCTGAGTTCTTGGATCCCATCCTGGCTCCAGCAGTGCCTGGAGTGGGTGACCCCCACTTTGGGCTGTGGCAGAACCCCCAGGGTCACTGTGGGGTGTCAGCACCCAAAACAGCGATTAAAGGGAGGAGATGAGGGATCTGGCGGAAAAGAGGTTTGGATTTGCCACTGGACCCTGTATCTGGGGAAAGGTGAACTGGGGGTGCCCAGAGTCCACTTTGGGGTGAAAAAGATGCTGTGGAGGAGAGAAACGAGGGTTGAGAGCCCCAAGGAGGAGGGGAAGGATTATTCCCTCCCTCTGGGAGCAGCTCAGGGCCAATGCTTGGGAATGTCCCCAGGCCCCTAAAAATGGGGAAAAGCAGCCCCCAAAGCCCAAATCTGGAGGGAAATGAGGGGGAGGATTGGAAATGAGTTTGGAGGAGAGAAGTGGGAGCTGGGGCAAGAATGGAGTGTTGTGGCCCCAGTTCCCCTGAGAGGGAGATGATTCCTGAGGGGTGGGAATGCTCCTGAATGGAAAAAAATAAATGGAGAAAAAAGAGCCTGAAGTTGGGGTCTGCTCTCCTGATCTTGAATTATTGTGGAAATTGAAGGGGGAATCCTTTTCAGGTGTTTTGGGGGAACAAAGATGCGGGGTGGGGATGGGAATGCCAGGAAGGGGGAGGACGTGCAGGTGGGATGCAGTGACCAGGGAGGGATGAGGGGAAGAGGTGGAGGTGTCACCTGCTGGGGAGACTGGGGGAGTCTTGCACCTGTGGAAACATATTTGGGAGTGGGATCTGGGATAAGGGGGAATAGAAAAGACAAGAAAAAAAGGAAAAATAGTGTGTTCCATAAAAGGAGGGGGGAAAACCAAGAAAGAAATAGAAAGGACAAGGAAAAAAGGAGGGAAAGAGCCCCCAGCGCCCTTTCCCTAGTTTGTTTGGGGGTTTTATTTTGTTTATTTGTTATTGTGGGTATTTTGGTTTTTGTCTTTGCTTGTTTTCCCCCTTTTCCCTGGCATTCCCATCCCATCCTTTATCGCAGGTCCCGGGTACCGCTCCCAGGTGTGGTCCCGCAGGTGCAAGGCCGCCAGCCCTCCCCGGGTGAATCAGGGCCTCTTTGGCGTTTCCAGGCCGCCGCAGCCCCCCGGGTTCGGCGGTGTGGAAGGGACAGGGCCGGGGAACGGGGCTGTGGGGCTGCTGGCCCCGGGGGTGCCAGGGATCCCCCGGTGGCCGTGGGGGCTGTCCCGGGCGGTTCCAGCGGGGCCGGTTCCGGCCGGGCTGCCCGGGGGCGGAGCGGGGCCGGGCCGGAGCGCGGTGTCTGTGGTGAGCGGGGCCGGGGCCGGGGGGCTGCGACCCCCGAAACTCCGCAGGGCCGGGGAGGGGGCGTGGGCCCGGTCTGGGGGTGACCCAAAGGGTCCATGGGGGCTGTTCTGCCTGTGAGGGGGGTGCTGCCCCCACACCTCGGGCCTGTCGGGCCCGTGTGGGCTGTGTTACCTCCGTCAGGCCCTCAAGGGCCCGTGTGGGCTGTGTTACCTCCATCGGGCCCTCTGGAACCCGTGTGGGGTGTGTTCCCTCCGTCAGGCTCTCAAGGGCCCGTGTGGGGTGTGTTCCATCCCTCAAGGAGGAATGTGAGGTGTCAGTGTGGGCTCTGCTGTCCCCCCCAATTCCACAGGAGCTGTGGGGTGTTAATCCCCCCACCCAGGCTGTGTGGAGCACACGTGGGGTCCCTTTCCCAACTCCTGTTCTGTGTGTCCCAAGCCTCTCAAAATTCCCCTTTCCACCTCTTTGTGTCTGCAGGATTTTTCCCAGGACCCTTGAGCACTAGTTCTCCCCAGTTTGGGGGTGTCCCCCCAGCCATGACATCCCCCAGGGTATGTGACACCACAGGGACCCTCTGTGCCACCAGCCTGCCCCTTGTGGATCCTCTCCAAATCATACCAGGGTCCCCTCATTTTACCCTTCTTTTCCTCTCCCCCAGCTCTATTTTAACCCTAATTTGCTTTTTTTTCACCTTCTTTTTTTTAGGAAATAAAATTTGTTCATCCCACCCCTCAGAAAAGGGAGGGGGGGAAATCCCAATTTGGGGGCCAAGGAATTGGAATCCCAGTGTTCCAGGGTACCCCCTGACTCTGGAGGTGGAAAGGGCTGATGAGGGGTCTGGGGTCTCCCCAGATTCCACTGAGCCCCCTCAGGCCCATATTTCCCAGCTGATCCCACTCGATCTGGGTTAATCCCACTGGATCTGTGTCTCTGAGGGACAGAAAACCCTGTGCCAAATCTTGCTGGGGTGCTGATCCCCCAGAACCAGGTTGATCCAGTTACCAAAATGTGCCACCAGCTTGTCCCAGCTAAAATTCCTTTATTCCTTGCCATTATTGAAACCCCCCACATCACAAACCTGTTTTGAGATGTATCCACCCACATTTGGCATTCCCAGATGCCCCTTCCCATTTTTCTTTTGCCCCTCAGATTCAAACATGGATCAGCCACTCGGGCCCAAAGCTGGAAGTTTTCATCCCATTCCTGGGCAAATACCACCACCCTGTTTCGGGGCGCTGCTGCCAGACCTGCACCCCCAGGAGCTGGGTAGGAGAGTTTGGGATCCTGGGATGCCGAGGATCTGCACTTGCAGGGATTGATCCCGTTTTTCCTGGCAGGATGGATTCTATCCCAAGGATCTCGCTGCTCTCGGGTTCCGCGATGTCAGCCGTGTGACAGAGACAGACACGCGGTGAGGATGGATGAGCTCTGTGCAGAAAGCACCTGGAAAACCGCTTCCCCCCCCATATTTCACCAGAGTTCCTGTGGGAATCCCTCTCCATCCTCTCCTGTTCCTCGTTATCGCAAACTGAGCTCATTAATCAATTTTGGGAGGTTGGAAGTGGCATCTCTGAGGGCTTGGGCTGTGCTCCAGTCCTGGAATTGAGGATTTGGGGTCATGCCTTTAATTGAGCAAAAATTGGAATTTTGGTGGGAGGAACATGGAGGTGGAGGGTTGTTCTTTTCTCTGGCTCACAGGGAAAATAGAAAACAGACACTTCCTCCTCGAAGGAGAAATCCCTGGTGCCTCAGCATTTCTGGCTGTGAAATGGGGAGAAATGTCCTGAATCTGGCAGAGAGGCAGTCTGGGGGGTCTGATCCTGGTGGAAAAGCTCGCCCCGCCAGGATGTCACCATGTGTCCCCTCCAGGTTCCGGGGCTGGCTGGTCCGGAGGGTCTGTGGATTCCTCGCAGCCTGGGAATGGGAAATCCCAGCAGAGACCCCCGGGGAGCTCCTGGTGCGGATCTGCAGCAGCAGGAGGTGGGTGGGAGCTGCTGGGGCCATCCCAGGATCACCCTCACCTGGGAGGGGCCGGCCCCCAGCCCTGGGGATCCTGTTTGGATCCCAGGTTGGTGTGATCCTGGAATCCACTGAGGCTCTCTGGGTCCCAACATGTGGGTCCTGGGGTGCTCCCCCCTCCCATCCTCTCCCCAGGGTGCAAGATGCTGCCTCTGGCCGGGACCCTGGATCTGGAGGGGATGAGGGATCCCGGCGGCGCTGGAAGGAGGAGATTTCCCGGATCCTGGGGGAAATCCAGGCCCCGCTCTCCCCTCTGCTGCTGAGGTCATGGATCTTTTGGAGAAATATTCTGGGATTCTCTTGGGGGGTGGATACAGATCCTTTTGGAGATATTCTGGGATTTTGGGGGGATGCACATGGATCCCTTGGGTGGTTTTCTGGGATGCTTTGCAGCGATGCGCTGGAATACTTTGGGGGATATTTTAGGGTCCTTTGGGAAATGCACACAGATCCTTTGGCTGGCTGCCCTTGCGGTCCTCTGTAGCTCCTGGGGCCATTCCCCCAGTTCCTTCTGAGGAGCTGGAGTGGGAAAATCCAAACCCTGCAGGAAGGAGAGAAGCAGAGAAAACTTTCCTTTTCCCTTTCCCATCCCACTACTGACAGCTGGGAATCTGGGGCTTCATTTCTTGTCTGATCCAGTGGGAATAAAGAGTATTTCTGAACCGTTAAAGGGGAGGTATTGGGGATCCCAAGGTGGGACAGGAAGATGGAGGGAATGCAGGATTCCTGATGGCAGCCATGGTTGCCAGTGGAAAGGAGGATGTCTCATCACATGCAACCTTTCCCGTGTGATAAAAGTGAGAATTTTGAGCACGGATGGGTTGGGAAAACTGAGGCAGGGAGAGTTCCTCATTCCCATTTTTCCCACAGGCTGTGCCACTGGCTGCTCCCCAAGCTCCTGACCCGTCTGTTCCTGAGCGTGCAGCTGCACCGGGGGCAGCTGGAGATGGTGCAGCGAGCTGCCAGGACGGTACGGAGCTCAGGAGCCTGGCTGGGCACTCTCAGCCCCTGGAACGCTGGGAATTCACCCCAGGATCCTTCGCTTGCAGCCCGAGGTGCCTCTGGTGTTCCTGTGCAGTCACCGGTCCCAGGTGGACGCGCTGCTCCTGTCCTTCGTGCTTCTCTCCCAGAGGATTGGGCTGCCCAGGGTGATGGTGGGTGCCTGGACAAGCCCTCGCCTCAGGTAAGGCAGCGCTGTGGGATATTCCCAGAGGATCCAGACGGATGCAGTAGTTGCCCACAGTGTCCTTCCCTCACCAGATCCCTGCTCCAACGCCTGGGAGGGATTTTCCTGCCTTCAGGAATGGTACACACACGGAGTGCCCGGGATGAAGAGCTCCCGGGGGCTGTGCTGGATATGGTAAGTGCAGTTTGGGCTGAAAAATCTCTCTGGAGTGTTTGGGGAGGTGCTGGCAGCTCCCAGTACTCCCAGTCTCTCCCCAGTACATCCAGGAGCTGCTGCGGAGCCGCCAGCCCCTCATCCTGTTCCTGGAGGAGCCCCCAGGCTCCCTGCAGCTGGCGGACCCTGCCCGGTGCTGGCTGCTCCGCGTGCTCCGGGCCCTGCGGGACCGAGCTGTGCCTGACGTCCTCATCGTCCCGGTGGGAATTGCCTATGATGTGGCTCCCGGCACAGTGGAGCAGGATGAATTGGTGAGAGGGGGTCAGGGGGCTCAGCAGTGCTCCCCCAAATCACTGGCACTGTCCCTGGGAGTCAGTGTTCCCCAAAACCTCTAGGAAGCACTGTTCCCCTAAATCTCTGGGAGGATCCCTAGGGAGAGGCATCACTCCAGATCTCTGGGAGCATCCCTGGGGAGTGGCATCCCCCCAAATCTGCCATTAAACTCTTAATGTCATCTCCTGGCAGCCCCCTCAGCCCCTTGGGATCGGCACGTGTCTCTGGGCAGCGTTCCAGGCCCTGCGCCGGCACCCTGGATGTGCCCGGGTGGATTTCTCTCAGCCCTTCTCCTTACGGGTACGGCAGCTGCGGATCCCCCTGGATCCATCCCAGCACTGGGAGACTGTTCCTGGGATGTTGGTGGGGTTTGAGGTGTCTGGGGGGATCGAGTGAATCATCCTGGGGATCCTGGGATCAATTGAGCTCATGATGCTAAAGGGTGTGAGCACCCACAGGCTCCTTCATCCTCATTCCCAGGAATTTGTGGACAACAACCTCGTTGGGCCAGTCCTCACAGGGAATCATCCGGAGCAGCTGCTGCTTCCCACCATCCTGGGCAGGCGGTGAGGAGCCGAGCCCCAGGCAGTGTTTCCCCTTGGATCTCTGCTCCTGGCTTCTCTCCTCACCTCTCATCCTGACTCCTCAGCCCGCTGGATGTCGGGAATGTGGGGACTTTGAGTCCCAGCTTGGGGACTGAAGAGGAGACTTTGGTGACGGCACTGGGGCTGCATGCACTGAGTGGTGAGGGGGGCCGGGGCTTTCCTGCATCCCTTGGGATGGCATTCCCTGCTTGGGAATGGGGTGGAGGTTAATCCCCTCTGGAAAACGAGTCCTTCTCCCCCACTGCAGATTCCAGCACTTGCTCTGCCATCACGGCTGTGGGAATCACTGCGGCGCTGCTGCTCCACAGACACCAGGAGGTGGGATAAGTTTTCCATCTTTCCCTTCCCTCAGAACAGCATTCCCAGCAGGACTCCCCGCTTCCCATAAGGCAGCATGGCCAGTGGGAATGACGCTTCTTTCCCTGGGAGCAGCATTCCAGGATTCCAGGAGTAATCTCCCTCTTTTAACAGGGAGTCTAGTCCTAATGAGCCTCACTCCTCAGAGCAGCATTCCCAGTGGGAATCACCCCCTCTTTCCCTCAGAACAGCATCCCCAGCAGAATCCCCCTTTGTTTCCCCAGGTGGTGCTGCTGCCCCGGCTGATGTGGGATTTCTCGGAGCTGCTGGAGCAGCTCCTGCTGCGGGGCCGGGCCGTGGGGTTCTCGGGGCAGCTGCGGGCGTTGCTGGGGCACAGCCTGCGGCAGCTGCAGCCCCTGCTGGCCCCACTCCTGCCAGGGACCCCCAGGGCTGCTCTGGGGCCCCCCAAGGCCTTGGCCCGGGCACAGCTGGGGCGGCTGGCAGGGGGTGTCCGGCACCACCTGGCCAGGGAGGCCGTGGGTGGTGAGTGGGGATGCCAGGGAGGGGGGACGGGGTGACACTGGTGGCACTGGGGAGCAGGGATGCCACAGGAATTGGTGACACCAGGGCTTAGAGGCACTGGGGGAATCTGTGACACCGGGAATGGGCGATGGCTGCAGTTTGGAGAACATCAGGGTATTGTTTATATCGTGGGGTTGATGACATTGGGATTTGGGACACCAGGGATCGGTGATGCCAGGGAGATTGGTGATATTCAGGAAGTCAGTGTCACCAGGGTAAGTGGCACTGGGGAAATTGGGGATGCAGGGGATTATTGACACTGGGGAAGCGGGGGATTGGGGATGGCAGAGGTCAGGAGAGTTGGGGACACTGGGGATTTGGGATGCTGGGGTATTTGGTGACTCTAGGACTGGTGACACCCCTGTCCCATCAGCCTGTGCCATCCGTGCCCTGCTGCTGGAGGTGCTGCCAATCCTGGGCCCCCCCTCCAGCCTCACCAGGATCGTGCTGAGCCGGGATGAGCTGCTCCACAAGATCCTGGAGCTGCTGCAGCTGCTGCCTCTGACCCTGCTGGGGCTCCAGGTGGGGACATGGGGGTGGTCTGTCATCCCCAACACTGCTGGGTCTGCAGGTGGGGACCCAGGGGTAGCCTGTCACCCCTTTCCTGTGTCCCCAGCCCTGCCAGCCCACAGACTGCCACAGCCTGGACATCCTGGACAAGCTCATCCTTGGGGGGCTGCTGGAGGAGGAGGAGGTGGGTGACACCCCAAGACCTCTCCTGGGGCACAGGGACAGGGTGGCTTCGAGGTGAGGTGACACCCTGCTGTCCCCATAGCCAGAGAGTGAGCGCTGGGGTTGTGACGTGGCCCCCCAGGGCTTCTTGCGGGGACGTTCCTTGGGATCCTTCACTGATGACAGCGACAGTGACAGCGAGCACGGGGTCCCCAAGCAGTGCTACAAGGTACTGGGGGCTCCCCCCGCTGCCCCCCAGGCTAGGGGGAAGGTGATCTCCCCCAAATCTGGCCGTGTATCCCCCACAGCTCAGCGAGCCTCAGGGCTTCCCTGGCTTCCTCCTCTTCCTCTGCCGCCTCCTGAGCCCCATCCTGCAGACCTACAGCCGGGCTGTGGAATTCCTGGAGAGACCCCCCTGGCCCCAGCCTGGTAGGACACCCCTGAAGTGGGGAATCCCTTGGGACTCCCTGGGGGCACTGAGGCACAGCTGCAGCCCCCAGGAGGTGGGATCTGACACCCCTCCCCATTGCAGAGGCAGACTACGTGGAGGCACTGCTGGAATTCCTGGCTGAGGATGAGGATGGTGAGTCAAGGTGGAGGGGTCTTGCTTTTAGGCTTCAGTGACCCCCAAACCAGGCTAAGGGTTCTTGAGAGGTGGCATTTGGGGGTTCCCCTGGGATCTCTCTCCCCACAGGGTATCCTGACAGGAGCCTGGCCCTGAGCTCCCTGCAGAGTTTCAAGGACATGGGGGTAAGCACAGCTCCCCCAGCCCCCCAACATTTTGTTACCCCCTCTCTCCCGTCCTGACCTCCCTGTGCCCCCCCAGGTACTAGAGGAGCTGCAGTCCCCCACTGGACGCCTCCTGCAGCTCTCCCAGCCTTTCCAGTCTGCTTTCATCCGAGAGAAACTGGGAGCCTTTATCCACCAGTTCACCCAGCAGTAGACACCCCCCCACCAGACCCATAAACGGGGCACAGTGACCCAGTGGCTCGTGGATTTATTGACCTGTGGGGGCAGGTGGGGTCTGGGGCGTCTCTCCACCATCAGACCACCCGGTTGCAGATGGTGCCCAGCTCCTCAATCTCGCACTGCACCTCATCACCGCGCTGCAAAGGGGGACATGGTGGCATCTGTCCCCAGGGGGTTCCACTCTGTCCCCACTCACACCCCAGCCCCACCTGAGCCCCCGTTTCCCCTCACCTTCAGGAAAACGGGTGGTTTCTGAAAGACCCCCACTCCCGCAGGGGTCCCTGTCAGCAGGATGTCCCCAGGGACCAGTGTCACAAACCTGGGAGCACATGAAGTGTCAGCCATGGCCACCCAGGCTTTAGGGGTCCCCAGCCCCCCCATTCCTACCGGGACACCCAGGCAACGAGGGTGGGCACCCCAAAGATGAGGTGGCGGGTGTTGCTGTCCTGCATGCGCTGCCCGTTGACGCTGCAGCGGATCGACAGGTTATGGACATCTGTGGGAGGTGACATGGGGGGACATGGGGACAGCGCCACCATGACCCCACCTTGGGTAAAAAAACACACGTGGTGGCACCAGTGGCAGCTGAGAAAGAGTTGCCGTCCCATCCCTGTCCTGTCCCTGCCCTGTTCTCATCCCATCTGTCTCCTGTCCCCATCCCATCACTGTCCTGTTCTTGTCCTATCCCCATTCTCCGCCCATCCCATCCCTGTCCCACCTGGCACCGCCTCCCTGGTGACAATGGCCGGTCCCAGGGGACAGAAGGTGTCGAAGGTTTTGCCCAGCAGCCACTGCCGCCCGTTGCGCCGCATCTGCCAGTCGCGGGCGCTCACATCGTTGGCCACGGTGAAACCCAGCACGTGCTCCAGCGCCGCTGCCTCCTGGGGACAGCGGGGACCTGCTGGCAGGGGGACACTCCCACCGACCCCCCAAAGTCAGCTGGGGATCAGGACGGGGGGGGTACCTCGATGTGTCGCCCCCTCTTCCCAATGACGGCAGCCAGCTCCACCTCCCAGTCCAGCTCCTGTGGGGACAGAAGTGGGGCTGGGAGGGCCATTTCCCTGGGGGGCCGTGGGGTGGCTACCGGGGTACCCACGCTGGTGTCCTGGGGGTGCACGATGTCATCGAAGGGCCCGGTGATGGCGCTGGGGAACTTGCTGAAGATGAGGGGCTCCTTGGGGACCTTCACGCCCTGCTCCTGACAGTGGTCGTGGTAGTTGAGCCCCACACAGATCACCTTCTCGGGGTCTGCTATGGGTGCCAGCAGCTGCACGGTGGCCCGGGGCACCCGGTGCTGTCCCGACTCCAGTGCTCTGTGGGGACAGATCCCCCCTTGGGATCAGCCCCCCTTTGGGACACACATTTCTTTTGGGGGGGTCATTCGGAAGGGTCAGCTGTATTTTAGGGACTCCCCTTTTGGAGGGTGCCCCAGTTGAGGGGACCCGGTTGTTGGGGTCAGCCACTCTTGGAGGTCACACATCATTGGGGGTCACCTATGATTTGGAGTGCCCGTCTTTTGGGGGGTCCAGCTGTTGAGCGTAACCCACTTTGGGGTCATCCAAAGCAGCATGCAGATTCGGGTGGCCACTCCTGTGGGGATCCACGAGGATACCCCCTTTTGGGGTTCGCTCTCCGTTTGGAGGACCCGCCGCCGGTGGGGATCGCTCACCTTTGGGAGCCACCCTCGGCCTCACCCACCTCTGGGCGAGCTCCAGCCCGCGGGGGCCGATCTCCAGGAATTCCCGCATGGACCGGGGCAGCTCCGGCTCCGCCGCGCTCAGATCCACCAGGTCTCCCCCGGGCGCCTCCTCCAGCCCGAGCCGGGGCCCCGCGGGCCCCCGGAACCGCAGCAGCCGCAGCGCCCCGCGCATCCCCTGCGGCACCGGGGCTCGGGATCCCGCCGGAGGAAACCGGGGCCGAAGGATTCCCCTCGGCTCGGGGTGAACCCTCCCCCCGATCCCACCTGGCCCCGACCCCGGGGGATCCGACACGACCCCAGTGCTCGAGGGTCGCGATGCCCAGAACCCCCTCGGTCACAGGGGATGCCATCCTGATCCCGTACCGCTCCGATCCCAGGGATTCCCACATTTATCCCGCACAGCCCCGATCCCGGGAATGCCCCCGACCCAAGGGATACCCCCCCCAGTCCCACAGTGCCCCGTTCCCAGGGGTTCCCCCGTTCCCAGGGGTTCCCCCATCCCGGGGTCCCGGGGGTCTCACACTCGGCTGTTCCCCCGCTCCGCTAGGGGGCGCTGCGAGCCCCGGCAAGTGTCACGTGACGCTTCCCCTGCCCGCCTGAAGGTCGCCGCGCCGAGACCCCGCCCCCTTTGTGCTGTCCAATAGGAGCGCGGGGGGGGGCGGGGCCAAGCAGCCAACGAGAGCCGATGGCTGAGGGGCGGAGCCCCGGGACCGGGACCGGGACCGGGAGATGCGAATGGGATCGGGGTGGGAATGGAAGGGACACGGGGAATAGGAGCGGGAGCGGAACAGGGAGGGGGACACAGAGAGCAGGACAGGGACCAGGACAAAGCGCGTCTCTCACATCCATCCCTCTTGACTCCATTTCACCCCTAAATCGTCACTATTTGGTTTATTTATAAAATTCCCCCCCTCTCCACGCTCTTGGGTGAGGGGGCTTCATAGGGGGTCCCCTGAGTGTTGCGGGGAGAAGGGGCTGTGTGCTTCTGGTTGGTGTTTGGGGGCTCCATTTCATGGCTGTGATGTGGAGACCCTCACCCAGAGAGCCCCCACATCTCGGGGGGTCCCTGCCCTGGGGGTCCCATCTCTGAGGGTCCTCACACCCCGGCAATTCCCGTGTCCCAGGAGCTCCTGGGGTCGGGTTTGTGCTGGGTCAGGTCCCTGCACTGCCACGGGGGGGTCCGTGTCGAGGGGAGGCTCAGTCCCCCAAAATGGCTCTGTCTGGCAGCACCGTGCTGGGCTGGCTCTGGTGGCAGCGTTGTCTTTGTCCTGTCCCATCTCAGGGAGCCACATGCTGGATTTCTCCTGACTTTGAACTTCTTGTTTGCCTGAAACAGTAGAAAATCTCCGGGGCGGGCTGGGGTCTAGAGCACGTTGTGGAATATCTGCATGGAGCTCATGATGTCCTTGTCCTGGGGAGGAGAGAGCAGAGACCCCGTGTCCCCTTCCCCCTGCTCCCAGCTCTCCTCCTCTTGTCACCCTTTTGCCATCTCCCTCCTCTTCCCCTCATCCTGTCCCCGTCTCCTGTCCCCTCTCATCCCACATTTCCCATCACAATCCTGTTATCCCCCCCACATCCCTCTCACAGCTCTGACTCCTGTGCCTCCCCCTGTCCCTCCTGTCCTGTCCCACTCCCATCCCTCCTGGGGTGACCTCCTCCTCTCGCCTGGTGTCCCCAGCACATCACTTTGGGACAGAACAAGGAGGAGGAGGATGGTGTCCCCCTAGAGCCCCTCACCTCCTGGCAAGTGGCCAGGAACTCCTCGAAGGTCACCACGCCGTCCCTGTTCCTGTCCATCTTCTGCAAGGGAATGGCCAGGCCTGAGTGGGGCCAACCCCTGGCGGCAGAGTGGCCCCGAGAGGTGACAGTGGGGACAGTCTCACCTGGAAGAACAGCTCCACGTGCTGGGCCGGGGCGCTGGCCCCCAGGGCGGGCTCGGTGCAGCGGCCCATCATGGCATAGATGGATTTCATGATCTCCAGCATGTCCTGGGGGACACAGGGAGCTGGCAGGTCCCCGTCTGGGTGTCCCCACCCCATCAGCCCCCTCAGTGTCTCCCAGTGTCCCCCACTGTCACCTCCTTGCTGATGTAGCCGTCCTTATTCACATCGTAGAGGTCAAACGTCCACCTCAGCTTCTGCTGCTCCGTCCCCCGCAGCAGCACCGAGAGCCCCAGCGCGAAATCCTGCCGGAAGGGTCGTGGCCATGAGAGGGGAGGGACCCTCACCCCCTGCCCCTCCCTCCCTCCCGCTGCCACATCGATCCCGGGGCGCCCGAGGGATTTCATTCCCTATTGATCCCGTTATTTTTACCCCCAGTGCCGCAGCGCCCGGCGCTCCCGGCACCCGCGAGGGAGAGTTCGGCCACAGCCCGGGATGGGGAAGAGCAGCAGGAGGAGGAGGAGGAGGAGGAGGAGGAGGAGGAGGAGGAGGAGGAGGGGAAAGATGTGATGAATCACGGTGCTGGCACAGCCATTCCCGCCAGGAATTCCCACCTGGAAGCAGAGAGCCCCGTTGCGGTCGGCGTCGAAGGCGTCGAACAAGAAGTGGGCGTAGGAGCTGGCGTCTGCGGGGGAAGGGGGACGGTGACTCCCCCGGGACTGGGGTCGGGCCATTTCCCAATGGGCCCCCCCAGACCCTCGTGCCGGGTTTGGGGACCCCCCGACTCACCGCCTTGAGGGAAGAACCGCGAGTAGATGAGTGTGAAGGTTTCCTCATCCACGAGGCCGCTGGGACATTCCTGGGAAGGGGAGCGGCGCCGGTGACCCCGAAGAAAGTGGGGACCCAGGGATTTGGGGTGTCGGACCCCCAGACTCACGTTCTTGAAGCCACGGTAGAGGGATTGAAGCTCCGACTTGGTGAACTTGGTCCGAGCCAGCAGCTGCTCCAGCCCCTCGGGTTGGTGCCGGATGGTCGGGAGCTCCACGTCGGCATCGCCGCTGTCTGCCAGGAGAGAGCCCCGGGCAAAGATCCCCCTTAGGAACACCCCCTGCACACCTCAACCCACCCACAGCCCCCTAAAACCGCCCCCGTCCCCCTAAAACTATGGCCCAGCGCCTCGGCAGAGCCCGAATCCCCCTCGGGACCCTGGAACGCCGCGGGTGTTGCATCCCGAGGTGTTTCCAGCATCCCGAAGGCGCAGAACGTTCCCGAGCCGCCTCTTAGCCACTGCCGCTCCGGTCCGGCCCGGTGGAAGGTAATTAATAAATGATGGTTCATTAATAATTTCAGCCTGGGAAGCCCCTGTGGAGCTGCTCAGCGAAGGGGGGTGTCAGCAATTTTGGGACGGGATTGGGAGCCTGGAAAATTCTCGGGGGCTGTCAGAGGGGGGTGAACCCCCAGCTCCTGCTGTGAGGGGTCTCAAGGGACTTGGGGGGGATTGGGGGTCCCTGATGTCCCATCTCAGGGGGTTTAAGGGGGCAGAGGGAGTGGGGGACCCTCATGTCCCCTCTGAGGGGAGGTTCAGGGGCTGATGCAGGATTTGAGGCTCCCTGTGTCTCACCTCTGGAGGTTTTGGGGGTCACTGTGGGGTCGAGGTCCCCCAGAACCCCATCTCGGGGGCTTCTCGGGGTTCAGCACCAGCTCAGAGCCCTCCCAGCCCACCTTGGGGAGGTTTGGGGGTCACTGGGGGTCCCCGTTATCTGTTTCTGGGAATTAACGGGGAGTGGGGAGGTCTCTGGGGTGAAGGTGCCCACCCCCCCGGGTGTTTGGGGGGCAGCGCAGCCCCTCGGGGAGGGTCGGAGCACAGCTGGGCCATGACGCTGCTGGAGGGGACCTGGGGGCTCTGCCCGCTCCCCCCGCACTCCCAAATCCTCAACCTTCACCCCAAACCCTCCCGAGGGGGAACCCCAAAAACAGCCGGTTCTACTCCAGGGGAACCAATTAGAGGTCAGCGGGTCACTTGGTGCTGGGAGGAGGGTCGGGGACACCCCGGGATGGGGGGGTTGAGAATCCATTTAATAAAATAATTAAGATTAATTAAGGTTGGGGGGGGGGTGGGTACCTTCTACAGAGATGGGCTCCAGGATGCCGAACTGCTTGAGGACGGCGATGAAGAGGAGGATGACCACGGCCACGGCGCACAGCTCCATGCCCTGGATGCCCATGGCCCCTGGGGGGGGACTGGGGGCTCCCCCCCCCCCAAAAGCTGCGGGGGTGCAGCGCTGGGTGCTGCGGGAGCGTGGAGCGGGTGCTGCTCCCGCCGCCCGTGTCCGGCTGTCCTGTCCTGCCCTCCTCCTCCTCCTCCTCCCCTGGCACGCGCCCACCCCCGGCCCCCCCCGCCGCTCTCCCATATTTTATTTCCAGTTTCCCAAATAAAGTTGGGGGTTGGGGGGGGGGTCAGGGGCGCGACCCCCGCCCCCCGCAGCACCCGTGGGTGCTGGGTTCACAGCCGGGGGTTCAAATCAGAGCGCGCCTCAAAATTGGGTGAAAAAAAGGTTGTTTTGCCCCCCCCCCCCCCCCCCCGCCCCGGTGGGATCGATGGGATCGATAGGGATGAGTAAGCAGCGAGAGGAGGGGAAACTGAGGCAGAGGAGGCGAGCGGGGGGGGCTGTCCCTGTTCCCCCACCCCTCTGTGGGTGTCCCCCATCGTCCTGGGGACATCGGCCCTGTTCCCCGAGGACTGTCCCTGTCCCCCCGGGGCTGTCCCTGTGCCCCCAGAGGTGTCACCTCCCCCCATGGCCATCTGTGCCCATCGCCGCAGGGATGTCACTCCTCAGTGCCTGCGCTGGCCTTGTCCCCAGGTCTCCAGGGACACCGGCACTGTCACCCCGAGGCTGTCCGTGTCCCTCGGGATGTCCCCGCCACAGGACACCGTCCGTGTACCCCCGGGGATTCGTGTCCCCAAGACCTCAGGGGCGTCTGTCTCCATCCCTCCAGGGGTGTCCCATCCTCATGGTCACAGGGACATCATCCCTGTCCCCCCAGGGCTGTCCCGGTCCCCAGGGGTGTCCCTGTCCCCCAAGGGGTGTCCCTGTCCCTCAGGGCTGTCCCTGTCCCCAGGGGTGTCCCTGTTCCCACGGGGGTCCCATCTCCCACCCAAAATCTCGGGGGCCCCCCACCCCCCCCGCCCCCCCCAGTCCCGCACTGGGGGCGGGGCCGCACACGGGGGCGGGGCCGAAGAGGGCGGGGCCACATGAGGGCGGGGCCAAAGGGGCGGGTCCAGATTATCTGGGCGTGATAGGGGCGGGGCTAACAATCACTGCCCCGCCCTCTCCTGACGTCACTTCCGCTTCCGCCCGTGCAGGAAGCGCCGCCACTTTCGCCGCCATGGCCTCAAGGTTACTGCGGATGAGCGCGGCCCTGCGGCTCCTGCCCGCGGCCTCTGCCCGCGCGGTGCCCGCCCGCCACCTCGGCGTGCCCGGTGAGCAGGGACCGGGGGAGCGGGGAAACAGGGAGGGAGCGGGGGAGGAAGGAGCGGGAGCGAGGAGGGAGCGGGGCCGGGTGTCTGCAGCTGCGGTGTGACGGCCCCACGCAGGGAACCTGGCCAGCGATGAGGAGCAGGCGACCGGGCTGGAGCGGAAGGTGATGGAGGCCGTGAACAAGGGTCTGGTGAGTGCCGGGCATTGGGGGGCCTCGGGAGGGCCCCGTGCTGGGGCTCGGGCCGCGGGGTTCGGAGGATTGCGGGCAGCTCTGCGGTTTCTCAAGGGTTCCCGGGGGTTCTGGGGCGGTTTCAGGGTTCGGCTGTCCTTGGAGGGGCAGAGTGTGGTGAATGGGTATTTGGGAGAATGGAAGTCACAGGGTGTCCTAGGGGGGCCCAGGGAGTGGCGAGGGGTTCGGAGTTATTTCAGGGTTTTGGTGCCTTTGGTGGGGGTAGGGTCTGAGGGATAATGGGTGAGGAGATCTGGGGATCCCAAGGGGTTTGGGGAGTGCTGAGGTGGTGGCAGGGATGGAGGGGGGTTTCAGAGTTTTGGTGTCCTTGGAGGGTTGCAGGGTCCAGGGCTGGGGAGTTGTTGGGAAAGTCTGGGGGGTCTCAGAGTTGGGGGTGTCTTGGGGATGAAACTGGGGGATGCCAGGGTGGGGTGGTCAGTTTGGGGTTGTCAGGGCCGGGCTGCCCTCAGAGGGGTCTGAGGCACGGAGGGGGGGATGGGGGTGCTGGGGTGCTCACAGCCTGGGGCTGGCCCCGCTCACACCTCGCCCACAGGATCCATACAGCATGTTCCGGCCCAAGCGCTACGCGGGCACCAAGGAGGACCCGAACCTCGTCCCCTCCATCAGCAACAAGCGCATCGTGGGTTGTGTCTGTGAGTGCCCCCCATCCCTGTCCGTGTGTCTGTACTCCCCTGTGTCCTTATGTCCATCCCCGTGTCCATGTGTTTGTCCTTCTCCTGCACGTGTGTCCATCCCCGCGTCAGTGTGTCCCCGTGTCCGTGTGTCCATCCATGCCTGTCCGTGGTGTTGGTGAGTCCATTCCTGTCCCTTGTCCATCTGTCTGTCCCCTCCTGTCCTTGTGCACTGTCCCACGCTGTCCAGGTCTCCTGTTGCTCTCCCCCACGCTCTCCCTGTGCCCCCAGGTGAGGAGGACAACAGCTACGTGGTTTGGTTCTGGCTACACAAGGGCGAGGCCCAGCGCTGCCCCTCCTGTGGTGCCCACTACAAACTGATCCCCCATGAGCTGCCCCACTGAGGGGCCGTGGGACCCCCACCCTCAGCTCCCCGGGATTCTGGGGCCTGCTGAGCCCTTTGAATCGGCCCAGATAAAGAGGTTGTGTGGAGAGCCTGACTCTTGTCTGTGCTGCGGGGGCAGTGGGGTGGGGGGATAAGGCCATGAGTGGGGAGGGGTCTGGGGGGAATGCCATGGTCTAGGAGCAGTATTTGGGGTGGGGGGACCCCATTTCATTGTCCCTCTGCCCTGGGATTAGGGGAGCCCTGGCTGCAGCTGCAGGGGGAAAGCCTTGTGTGTCTCATCGCTGCTTTGTCCCCTTTGGGTGTCCTTGCCCAGCCTGTGCCATGCCCCACCCCAAAAGAAGCCCCTGAGCACTACGGGGGGTTGGGTTGGTCCCACAACCTCCTGGACAGATCACAGCCCCCCACACAGAGGGTTACCCCCCAGAGTCCCCATGGAGGCTGGTTTGTCCACTTGGACCTGTGCCTGCCTGTCCCGTGGGTGACACCTCTGTGGGCAGGAGCCTCCTGCTGCTGCCGGAGGGTCCCAGGGCGCCGATCCTGCCAGGCACCTGTGGCTCCATCTTCCTCTGAGGGGTCTCGGAATGCCCCACCGGGTGCCAGGAGATCCCCAGAGGAAGCCTGAAGGTTCCCAGGTGATCCCAAGTGGCCCAAGGAGGTCCCTGAAGGGTCCCAGGGTGTCCTTTAAGGGGTGACACATGCCGGACATGATGACTCCCCTCGGGCACGTCGTCCCATACTGGGGGGAGTTGTGGGTTCTGCTCTCCAGGCTCTGCTCAGGGGTCTGGGCAGGCCAGGGAGGACACGGAGGTTGCCCATCCAAAGTGTAGCCCCATGTGCTGTGATGTCATCGATGATGTCACCGATGATGTCATACTGATCGACCATGACATCATGTGTCCCCGCTGCAGGGGGTGGGGCTGTGAGCGTCACTGGCCAATGGGGGCTGTGAGAGACTGTGACTGACAGCGGGAAAGGGCGGGAATCTGCTCGCAATGAAGGGAGGAGCTGGGGGCGTGGCTTCAGGGATCGATAGGCGCTGCCTGGCCGTGATTGACAGCCGGGGGCGGGGTTGTGCCGCAATAGAACACTCGTGTGGGGAGATGCTGCGGGACACGTCTCATCGTGGGCGGAGCCCAGGGCCTCCTTGGCCAATAGGAGCCAGCCGTGGCCGTGACTGACAGCCAGGAGCAGAGCTCAGCGCTCAATGGAGCGGGGCCTCTGGGGGGCGGGGCTTCGGCGGGGGCGCGCGGGGACGCGGAGGGCGGGGCCCCGGCGCACGTGACGGCGGCGGTGCGGCGGTGACGTCAGCGGTGTCGCAGCGGGGCCGGAAGCGGGCGGTGCGCGGGGCGGGCGGACAAGATGGCGGACGGGGACAGCGGCAGCGAGCGCGGCGGTGGCGGCGGGTTCGGGACCGCCCGCGGCGGGGCGGGGGGGGCCGGCCCGGCCACGGGGCCTGGCGGCGGCGGCGCGGCCGGCCCCGAGCAGGAGACGCAGGAGCTAGCGTCCAAGCGGCTGGACATCCAGAACAAGCGCTTCTACCTGGACGTGAAGCAGAACGCCAAGGGCCGCTTCCTCAAGATCGCCGAGGTGGGCGCGGGCGGCTCCAAGAGCCGCCTCACGCTCTCCATGGCCGTGGCCGCCGAGTTCCGCGACTACCTGGGCGACTTCATCGAGCACTACGCGCAGCTGGGCCCGTCCAGCCCCGAGCAGCTGGCCCAGGCCGCGGGGCCGCCGGGCGAGGACGGCGCGGGGCCCCGCCGCGCCCTCAAGAGCGAGTTCCTGGTGCGGGAGAACCGCAAGTACTACCTGGACCTGAAGGAGAACCAGCGCGGGCGCTTCCTGCGCATCCGCCAGACCGTGAACCGCGGCCCCGGCGGCCCGGGGGGGTTCGCGGGAGGCCCCCCCGGGCTGCAGAGCGGCCAGACCATCGCGCTGCCCGCCCAGGGCCTCATCGAGTTCCGCGACGCCCTGGCCAAGCTCATCGACGACTACGGGGGCGAGGAGGACGAGCTGGGCGGCCCCGGTGGCGGCGGCCCGGGCGGTGGGGGGCTCTACGGGGAGCTGCCCGAGGGCACGTCCATCACCGTGGACTCCAAGCGCTTCTTCTTCGACGTGGGCTGCAACAAGTACGGGGTGTTCCTGCGGGTCAGCGAGGTGAAGCCGTCGTACCGCAACGCCATCACCGTCCCCTACAAGGCCTGGGCCAAGTTCGGCGGCGCCTTCTGCCGCTACGCCGAGGAGATGCGCGACATCCAGGAGCGCCAGCGGGACAAGCTCTACGACCGGCGTGCCGGCCCGCCGGGACCCGGCAGCGGCAGCGGCGCCGGTGACGACTCCGACGGCGACGACGTGGACGACGACTGAGCCGATCCCCCAGCCCTCGACCCCGACGCCGGCCCCCCACCACCCCCCCCGAGCCCCGGGGCAAAGGGGTCCCCAGTCCCCCCTCCCAGTGACGGGGCAAAGGGGTCCCCGAACCCCCCTAACAGCGATGGGGCGAAGGGGTCCCTGAGCCCCCCTACCCCCCTCCCAGAGATGGGGTGAAGGGGTCCCTAAACCACCCACGTCCCCGCTCCCAGCAACGGGACGAAGGGGTCCCCGAGCCCCCCCCCCCCAGCAGCGGTGGGGCACGGGGGTCCCCGAGCCCCCCGAGCCCCCCCTCCTGCCGCCACCGGAGAGAGAGAAACCGGCCCGACCGTGCCGCGGCCCCCTCGCCCCCTCCCCTGCTCCCACCACGGGACCCCCGGCCCCCAGGAGTCGCTGCTTTGGGGGGGGGACGGGGATTCCCCCGCAGCCCCCTCCCGGAGCCCCCCCATCAAAACCAGCACCGAGGGCCCCGGAGCTGCGGCAGCGCCGGGGGGGAGCAGCGGAGGCACCTTGGACCAACGGCCGTTCCCTCGGCTTGTAATTTTTCCTTCATTTTCCTTTTTTTTTTTTCCTTTTCTCCTCTTTCCACGTGTTTTTTTGGCTTGTTTTGTTTTGTTTGGTGTTGGTTTTTTCCTTTTTTTTTTTTTGTTTTGTTTTTTGGGGGTTTTTTTGTTTGTTTTTTTTGATGCAAACTCCGGGCACCCGAACTGGAACCGGCCCCGAGCTGGCGGCTCCCTGACAATTAGGGAATATTTTCTCGGTTTTGCCGATTTCTGACCGTTTTTCCCCCCTCCCCGTTTCCCGCCGGAAAGGGGGAGGCGCCGGCACAAAGCACAAGGAAAAACTCGACGGGGCGAACCATCTTCCACTTCTCTCCAAATAAGGCGCCTCCGGCCCCGTTTCACTAGGACCCGCCGGAATCCGCCCCTTGGCTTCACCCAAATTGGATTTTCCGGCCCCAAATCCGTGGCCACGCCCGGCCCCGGCACCTTGGGGGTGGATTTTGGAGGTTTATTGTTATTTTTTGCCTCCTTTTGTCTTTTTATAACCCCCTGGGCCTGGCCCTGGCGCTGCCTGGTCCCTACAACCACCTCCTATTAAACACATTTTTCCACTCTCATTTAGTCTTTTTTTTAAATTCTTTTTCACTCCCTCAGCTCAGTCCCGCCCTTCCCAGAATTCCGGTTTTTCACCCCGTTTTCCCACAACTCTGAACTCCATCGCTCTCATTCCAAAGTTTTGCCTCTTCTTCTCCAACGGTTTCACCATTTTAGGACTTTTCTTTTTTCTTTTTTTTTTTTTCTTTTTTTTTTTTTTTTTTCCTTTTAATCCATTTTTGGGAGCCCAATCAGCTGCCTCCTTAATTTATTACCATGGATCCGGCATCTCCCACTCTCCATATTTATTGGGAAGTGAGGAACAGCCGCAGAGCCCTGGGGGACCCCCGCACCGCAGGGATGCTGCTGTCCATCCGTCCATCCGGCCCCATCGCGCTGCTCCCACTGCTCCCGCTGCCGTCGCTGTTTTTAAAGGGATTTTTAAAGCGAATTTCTTCCGTTGATCCCGTTTTTAAGCCTTCTCCGTCGCAAAGGACCCGGATCCCTCACTCAATCACACGGGAGCAATAGTCCTTCCTCGATGGCTGATGTGTCCGTACTGTATTTTGTACCCTCAGGCAGCTCTTTCCGGTGAATTCCTGCTGTATCCACCCATCCTCCTGGTCCTGTGTTCTTTGCCACGGAGAAAAACCATAAACCACGACGGCGACAATGGATTTGGGGGGAAAAACGCTCCCACCTCCGCGGGACTCACCGGCGTCCAGCCGCGGGACCTCTCCTTTTATTTTTGAAGAGGATGAGAGATATATATATATATATATATATATATAAAAATATATATATATTCCTTTGGGTTTCTTTCTTTTGGCTGAATTGCGGTGATTTAGCCTTATTTCTACTCTGGGAGAGCGGCAGAATCACTGCTGGCCCGGCCCAGCTCTGGGAGCTGGCTAGAAATACATGGAAGAGGAAAAAAAAAAAAAAAAGGCAAAACCACCAAAATCCAGTAATAAACCCAAAAAAGCTCCCGGCGTTGGCTCAGGGAGTCTTTCCTGGCCAGAGAAGTGCTGGATCCATGGACAGAATCTCCCACAGCTCCATTTGGGTGGGAAGAGCAGAGCACGTCGGGGGAAGACAGCAGAAAAAACAGACAAAATGAGATAAAATAGGGAAAAAAGGGGATTTGAGGTGCCAGCTGAAACAAGGGGAGCGGCCATGGGGGCTGCCATGGGGGAGGGGATCTTGGGGGAGAATTTTTGGGTTGTTTTTCTCTTGGAGTCCCCCAGGAGCCGTTGGGTGTTTCCCAGGAAAGCAGGACAACGCCGGCATCTCCCCTGAACCCCCTTCCCATCTCTGTGTGTATAGACATGGCTGTGTGTACATAGCTCAGATTCGGTTGGGTTTTGGGTTGAATTCTGTAGAAAATGGGCAAATTGCTTTTTTTTTTTTTTTATTTTTAAACCACAAATAGGGAAAAAATATCCCAAATTCCTGGTACTTCCAGCTTTGCTGCCCCAGAGGGGTTGATGGAGAATGCGATGATGGCTTTACAGACAGAATATTGTAAGTCTTGTACAATGCCCCAAAACCCAGTGGAAAATACCCCAAATGGCTGGGTCTGGAGTGGGTGGTGCTTCCAGGGCAAGTTCAAACAGCTTCAATTCGTTTTGCCCTAAAAAACATGGAAGAAAATTCGGATTCTCCTGCCTGTTTCCAGGCGATTTGGGAGCGGTGTAGGATGGTTTGGGGGGCAGTGCCAGTGGCGGCTCCTCATGTTGGTGACAAAACCAACCCAACCCCTCACTGGCCTCTCATAAAAAAGCAAAAAGTGGAAAAAAATCGCAAAAAAACTGGAAAAGATAAAAAAAAGCAGCTGAGAGAGCACTGGGGGTACGCAGGGTGGTGCACCACGGAGCTCAGTAGGTGTTCCCAGTGGGAAATCCCAGCTGGCTTCATGGATGCTCCCAGATGTTCCTGCAGGGCGAGGCCACAGGTGCCATCGCCCTCCTTATCCTCGCGGAGCCGGTAGAGCCAGCGGCACTGGAGCCAAGCCACGGGGTTGGGTGTTGGCAGGAGAACCCAGATCCAGGCAGGACAGCCAGGAAGGAGCACTGCACAGCCTGCAGCCCCCGGGGTTCAGCCCCACAACAGCGGCCCCAGGGGGCTCTGGCCTCGGAGCAGCAGCTGAGAGGCAGCTGGTCCAGCACAGGTGGCTCACCAGGCCCCAGCACACGGGTCAGCCCAGCCAGGAGGCTGGGACAGCATCAGTGGGGAGAGCACTGGATCCTCCTCCAAGAGCCAGGCGCTCCCAGACTTGGATTCTCTGACAGCTGGGTCCTCCAAGAATTGTATCCAAAAGCTGGATCTTCTGAGTTGGATCCTCTGAGAGCTGGATCCTCCAAACACTGGACCCTCCTCTTTGAGCTGGGTTCTTCTCCAAGCAGCAGATCCTCCTCGGAGAACTGGATCCTCTGACAACTGGATCCTACGAATGTCGGATCCTCCTCCGAGCACCGGATCCTCCTCAGAGCAGCAGATCCCAGGAGCGCCACCTCCCTCCCCGAGCGCTCGCCATGATGTCCCTTTGCCGAAAAGAGAAAAAAAAAATAAAGTTTTATTCCTGTTATTTTTTTAATGAAAGAAAAACAAAAACTAAAGCAAACCTGCACTTTAGGCAGCCGGGGGGACCGGGGCCCCCGTGTCCCTTCCCTGCAGCCGGCGGGGCGGCTCCAGGGGCCGGAGGCAGGTCCTGGGTGTTACCACTAGCGCAGATGAGGCCGACGCGACGAACTCCTCCTGCTCCGAGCACTCCTGACGTAGCAGATTTTTGCAAATGGAGTTTTACAGTCTATATTTAAAGAATTGTATGTTTGTAACAAATAAAGTATGCGGAAAAGTGAATGAAAACGAGCCTGGGCCTGACTCGCTCCTTGGGGGTGCCGTGGGAGGCTCTGGAGGGTGGAGGTGGTGCTACCACTGTGGTGAGGGGTGGGGTGGTCACCCTGTAGCTCTACAGGGACATGCAGGATGCGAAGGTGGCGGGGGCACAAACAGGGAACGTTGGGTCCCCCATCTTGTCCTGAGGGGATCGTCTGGCTCAGAGGAGCTGGGGGTGTGAGGTACCAGTACAGTGGGGAGGGAGAAGGTTTGGCGTGGCTTAGACATGTTGTGTCACAGCTCAGGCTGGTGTGTGCACAGGAATAACGCGTGTGTGGGTGTGTGCGAAGTATGCGAGGTGTGTGTGTGTAAGGTGAGTGTAAAGAGAATATAAGGCATTTGTGCCATCACATGGCTGCCTGCTGTGGGTGTGTGTGTGTAAAGTGTGTGTAAGGCGTGTGTGCCATCACATGGCGGCTTGCCGTGTGCGGGTGTAAGGCTGGGAGGGTTTGGCGTGGCGCGTGTGCGGTGTGTGTGCCATGGCTCAGGCAGGTGCGCGCACAGGTGTGTGTGCACAGATGCGAAAGGGTTGTGTGCCACACACACGACTGCGCGGTGTGTCAGGTGTGCGTGCCATCACACGGCTGTGCCACACGTGCAGGTGTGTGTAGCGGGGCTGTGCCGCGGCCGGAGCTGCGTGCCGTGTCCCCGCGGTGCCGGGTCCCCGCGGTGCCGGGTCCCCACCGGCAGTGCCGCAGCCCCCGCCCCCCGCGCTGCGGCTCCCTGCGGGCTCGGGCTCATCTGAGGACACGCGGGTACCCGCCTGCGCATGAGCCGCCGCCGCCGCCGTCACTGCCACCGCCACCGGGGCCTGCTGCGACCCCCGAAGCCCCGGCCCAGATATTCCCGCAGCTGCTCCAGCTCCCCTCTCGGCCGGACCCGGGGGTCGGGACAGCTGGAGGGGCCCCGAGGACAGCCGGGGATGTCAGCTGGATGGAGCCCGGAGGGGCCCAGTATGGGGCAGTTGTTGGCCGGGACAGGTGCGGGATGAGGGGTCGGCGGCACCCTGAACCTCCCCGGCAGCTGCAGTTGTACGGTGCAGCTCGGCCCTGCCCAATGCAGGGAAACTGGCACGGCGGCCGGGACAGGCGGGGGAACCAGTAACAGGTGCCTCCCTCCCCCAGCTCGTACCTCCGGCTGGAGCAGGGTGGGCGTGGGGCTGGGACCCCCGAGCTCCCCCGGCAGTGCGGCGAGGACTGTGCGGTGCCCTCACCCCGCCCGCTGCTGGAGGGAAACTGAGGCCCGGCAACCGATGGCCGTGGGGACAGTGACCGCGCCGGGTGCAGCCGCGCTGAGGGGCCCGGGCTCCGGCCCCAGCCCGGGCAGGGCTGCGCTGTGTGGGGCCCACCAGCTCCGCAGCTAATGCCCCGTCAACGACCCTCGCTCGGGAATCCCCAGTTCCATTTATAAACTCAGCTTGTCACACAATCGGGTTCCATCGGACACTGAAAGGGGCTCGTCATGAGAAACTGAGTTTTCTGTAAAACGTTTGTTGGGCAAAGGGGCTTTCTTCCCCACAACAGTGCCGTGAATTTTTTGGCCACGCTTGATCCCTGCCGTCACCACTGGCAGTCCCTTCGGCCTCTCAGGGTCCGCCCCAGCCCCCGGTCCAGCCCAGGGGCTGCGGGTCCATGTTACCTCACTACCGCTGTCCTTCTCCCTCAGCCTAGGGGGCAGCGCCGGGTTATTTGTGTAGTGCCCCAAAGAAACAGGGCGGCTCAGAGGCACCGGCGGGCCTGGGTGTCCCCGGGCAGGCTCCCCTCACGCCGGGGCCTCTCTCAGCCCCGAGCAGGCCGGCCACGTCAGGAGCGAATCCCACAGCCCCGCGGAGCCCTTTAGCAGGCGCAGGGCCCTGTGAGACCCTCTGGCGGGAAGCGGGGCCCTCCGGGACCCGCCAAGCCCCCACCCCCCTCGGCTCCCTCAAACAAACACGACCCGGGGCGGCGCGATGGAATGGGCGGGAAAAAACACCCTCTTGCTATTGGGTTAACCAGCTGTCAATCACTTTGACCCCTCCTTACGCCGCGGTGCTCGTTATTACTATTCGTCGGGTGGTGACATCACCGACGCGAGCACTCCCCGCCCTCACCCCGCTGTGTGCCGTGTGCAAAAGCAACACAGCCGTTAAACGAGCCGCGGGGCGGAGCCAGTGATGGACGGGGAAAGAAGTTGCTCTCCCATTGGGCGCCGCGGGATGTTCAAATTAGTATGGGAGGCGGTGATTGGTGGCGACGCGGCGCGGCCCGCCGCCCCCGCCCGGGCGGGTCATTGTCTGGCGGCTCCTGAGGCGGGTCGGGCGCGGCGGTGGCTTTGGGGTTCGGACGGCGGCGGCGGTACCATGGTGAGGGCAGGGGCTGCAGTGGGGCTCGGGACCTGGGGGGCCGGCCAGGACAGCGCGGCCGGGCTTAGCCGGGCCCTGTGTGGCCGCCAATGGGCGCCGCTGTCAGCCCAGGCCGGGCGGGGGGAGGAGGACGGGCCCCTATCCGTGACCTTGGGTCCGGCCCGGCGCTCCCCCGGTGCCCCTTGGCCGCTGCCGCCTGGCTTCTGGGGAGGGGGTTTGTCCTGCCCTCCAAATCCGGCCCCGCCGGTGCCCTCCAGCGCTGTCAGAGCGGTGCAGTGTCGGCCGGTGTCTCGTCGGTCGCGGTGTGTTCCGGTTGCGGCACGGTTGGACCGGAGGAAGTGGCTGTCGTAGGGGAAGCGTCAATCGAGGGGCCCGAACGGGGTCTGTCAACCGCGGATACATCTCAGCTCGCCTCTCGGGGAAAGGCCCGCTCCGTGGGGGAAGAGAAGGAAGTTCATTCTCCGGTGCCCCGTTCCTGTGGCTCCATAGGGAGAATGAGGGGAGCCGGCTCTGGAGCTGTCAGCGCAGGCGGGCAGGGGGATGTGGGGTACAGGGGTTCTGTGGCCCTATGCGGAGTTCCGCAGATCTGCAGGATGCTTTGGGAGGTTCTAAGGCTCGTTGGGGGGGTTCCGTGAATTCGCAGGGTGCCTGGGGAACTCCCTGGGTCTGCGGGAGGGTTCTGTGGTTACACAGGGGATTTCTATGGGTTTTTAGGGTGAGTCGGGTGGTTCTGTGCAGCTGCAGGGGGTTCTGTCGTTCTGTAAAGGTATCCTGTGGATCCACAGGAGAGGTTCTGTGGATCTGCAGAGGGCTTGGGGGGTTTCTGTGGATCCGCAAGGGATTTCTGTGGATTTGCAGGGGACTTGGCGGGGTTCTGTAGTACCGGGTGGGAGAGGGGTGGTGGGTGTTTCAGGGGATTCTGTGGATTCTTGGGATGTTCTGTGGATCCACAGGTGGGCTCGAGGGAGTTCCGTGGGGGGCTTCTGGATTCGTGGAGGTTGTGGAGCCGGTGGTAAGGGCCCCGATCCCTCCGCGATGATGGAAACACCATTGTATTATGCAACTTCTGCTATCGCCAAGAACTTGTGCTCGGGGATGTCTGGGAATGTGCTGCAGGAGATAAGAAGTTGCTGCTTGGAAGGGTTTTATCCTGTTTGAAGCAATAAGAAAGAAAAAAGTTTGCCTGCTGTGGAGGATCCAGTGTGTCAGACCCAGGGAGGATTTAGCATGGGAATGTGCTCCCAGTGAGGGGCTTTGGTGGAGAGAAGGGATGGAGATGTCACAAGGATTGTCTGAGTCCCTGGGAGCCGCGACCCGGAGGGTGAGGAGAGAATTCCTCGGCATTGCTTCCTCTGAAGGGAGGAATCCAGAAGCCCTCGCTCCCAGCACAGAGTGAGATGATCTCCCATAGGGAGCTGGAGGCGACTGGGCTGGGTGGGGGAACTTCCCGTGTTCCCTCTGCAAACCCCGTGTTGGGTTGGTGAAAACTGGGACAAACCTCGAGATTTCCACAGCGAAACCTTTCTTGCTTTTCTTAGCCAACCCCTCCCCGTGAAGATCTATCAGGCAGGCAGCTCCAGGCTGGAAAACCTGATGGGGCAGTGGGAAAGTTCACAGCTGGCTGATAAAAGCTCTCAGTGAGAACAGCCAGTGCTTTTCCCAACACTGCCTTTTATTCCTAGAGCAAGGAAATATCCACAAATCCCCCTTGCCTCCCCCTTTCTTGCCCATAAATCTCCCTTTCCACCCCTCAAATCCTGCTTCCCCCAAAACGCCCTCCTTGAGTTCTGCAGTTTTATGGAGCGATGTTTTCTCCTGATTAAAGTAACTTTTGGTGCTTCACTTTTTCTCCAAGCCATCCCTGAAGACCCTTCCTGTCATGGTTGCAGGGATATAGAGCGGATTTGCTGGGTCCCCCATGGCCTCACTCAGTACCCTCTGTTTATTTTAATCAGCCCGGGATTAATTAATGCCCCCTTGGGATTAATTTTTTTTTTCCAGTGTTTGAACTGAACCTTGTGTTATATTCCCACCTGGCTGGGATGTGACCCAGATCTTCGTTAAGCAGCATCTTGTTTTAAGGATTAACGTGCTCCATTTGCTCTCCTGGATCCTTTCAGCTCCCTCACCATGAGCTGAAATTCCTCATTTTTAGAGGAGATGGGGATTGTGGGATCAATATATGCTATAAAAATAGGGACTGTGAATATCCAGGGTGTTTTCAGGCTCCCATCTCCCTCTGCTGTTGTTTCTTGTCTCTGTGTGGGCTGGAGAAATTGGTTTTGGGGATTGTTATCCCTGTTTTTTTTTACCTGGAGCAGATTTTGAGTTGCTGACATCTGGTGCAGCTCCCTATGCCTTCCTTCATCACCCGTGGCTCTCACCATCATTAGGAACAGCTCTCATTAATGATTAATGATGTCACGGGGTCTTCCCATATCCCTGGAATCCATGGGTTTCCTGACAGCGGATGGGAGAGCCCAGCAAACCCATGCTTGGCTCTTCCTTGTTGCTCAGCAACTCCCAAACTCTTGGCTTTGGCATTTCCACCCCTTTCAACATGATTTTCATTAAATCCACAATTTCTGGGGCTCCTGGGTGATTTCCAGGAGGGGAATTACCCTTGAATCCCACAGGATTCACATTCCCATATACAGGAACAGTGTCCTGCCTAGTGTACAGTGTCAGTATGTGGAGAAACTGAATCTGAAAACAAGCTGGGCTCATAAATGCTGGGAAAAAATGCCCAAAAATGGGATTTTGGGCTGTTTCCCCCCCATTTGGCATCTTCTGGAAAACAGTGGGATTAGTGGCAGCAGGAATAAGACACCTGGGTGAGGGAGCAGCTGCTGCACCCTGAAAACCTCCCTTGTTTATCATCCCCTTGAATTTGCGTGGTTTGAGAGGCCCTGAGTTGCCAGGGAGCTGCCAGATTATCCTGCAGCAGGTCCCTCTGGCTTAGAATTAACGAGATTGTTTGGATTCGGGGATTAATTAATGGGCCCCTTTCTCCCCCAGGCTGGAGGCAAGGCGGGCAAGGACAGCGGCAAGGCCAAGGCCAAGGCCGTGTCGCGCTCCCAGAGAGCCGGGCTGCAGGTATGGCACAGGGAATCGCCACCACATGGAATGCTGAGCAGCTGGAGGGCCCCAAACCCTCTTTTTCTGGGGTTTAAAAAACTAAGTATTTTAACTTGGAGCGATGAGGAGCCCTGGGCTTGCAGAGGGGGTTTGCTGTCAGGTGGGACAGAGAGGATGGGAGGATTAATCGGGAGAATTAGTTATATTTTCTAACTAATAATTAAAATACAGTTATTTTATGCTATACAAGATATAACTGCATTTTACTAAATTATATGATAGCAATATACAATATATATAATAAAAATATAATGTATTATTATAACATTAATATTACATATTAATTAGTAATAAATAAACTGGATGGTGATACTTAAGTCCTCTCTTTGGAGTGTTGGTCCTGGAAGCTGCAGCCCAAATCGACAGTGTAGGGTGTAAATATGCACGTTGTGGGGGGGTCTGTAGGTGTTAACGAGGTTGTTAATTGCCCCCCAGTTCCCAGTGGGCCGCATCCACAGGCACCTGAAGACTCGGACCACCAGCCACGGGCGTGTGGGAGCCACGGCGGCTGTGTACAGCGCAGCCATCCTCGAGTACCTGACTGCTGAGGTAGGAGCCTCCTCCCCAGCCCCAGCCCCTCTGCCCTTGGCATTCCCACCTCCTCCTGCTGTCCTGCAGGTGCTGGAGCTGGCCGGGAATGCTTCCAAGGATCTCAAAGTGAAGCGGATCACGCCCCGGCACCTGCAGCTGGCGATCCGCGGTGACGAGGAGCTGGATTCCCTGATCAAAGCCACCATTGCTGGTGGAGGTAGGTGGTGTTCCCGTGTTGCCATCCTTGAGTAGGAATTTCAGGAAGAAGGGGAAATGTGGGAAACCAAAGAGGAATTTGGCAGTTGGTGTAAATGCACGGGCTTGCTGCTTCCCTAGATTCACACTGAGGGGGATGCACTCGACATTCACACTGGATTTTCACAGAATGGGAAATGGAGGATTTTTTTGAGTTTCTTGGGAATTCTGCAAGTGGCTTGACAGGATTTCTCCCCTCTTCTCTGCAGGTGTCATTCCCCACATCCACAAGTCCCTGATTGGAAAGAAGGGACAACAGAAAACAGCGTAGAGGAAGCGCAGCACCGAATCCCCCCGTCGTACTGTACTTGGGCACAGGAACATCTCGGGGATACGAGGAATTTTTTTTAAGGAGTAGTTCAAAGGAAGAGCATAGAGAGGATTGACTGTAGAGGAAACATTGGGATGGGTTTAGATTCTGAGTAGGACACACTGCGGGCTGTGGGGTGGCAGCTGGGGGGGTGGGTGAGTGGCTCAGCTGCCCCTACGTTTTATACAAAAATGGAACCCATAAACCATTTTTTACAAAAATCCAGACGGTCTCCAGTGGTGGTGAGGGAAGGGGCAGGGGATTGGGCCCCCCGGTACCGATCAGAGGGGCCTGGAGCGCCCCATGGAACTGGACCCCAATGCAAAGGCACGGTGAGGGGCGGGGCCGCCCACTATGCAAATGTGGGGGAGGGGCTTGTCCCACGGCCCCGCCCCTCATGGAGGTGTCCAGCTGTCCTGTCCTGAGTGGGGTTTTTGGGTGTCTGTCCTGCCCACGGGGGTGTCCGTCTGTCCCCGCACTGGGGGCTCTGGGTGTTGGTCAGATCTGGCTGTGCGGGTGCAAGATGTCCATCTCTCCAGGCCGTCTGTCTGTGGTTCTTAGGTTCTGACAGTCCTGAGCACAGGGTCCTGCCCGAGCTCCCGCCGAGCCCTCTGTGTCGTGGTTGGATACAGGGGGGTGCTTCGAGCCGGGCCCGGCGGCGGTGGCGGGAGGAGCCGGAGCTGCTCCTGTACTGGCAACACCGGGCGCCGGTTGCATCAGGCGTCAAGTAGCCCCAACGGCCTAGGGCACCATCAGGGCCGTGCCCGGGCTCAGACCCGCCCCGCCGGGCCTCAGCGCCTGGGGTAGCCACGGGACCGGTTGCAAGGGGGGGCAGGGGACAGAGCGGGGCCGTGCCCGGGTCGGTCCCGACGGGCCCGAGGTCGCACAATGGCGACGCTGGTCTGCGCAAGATGGCGGCGGGGGGGCGGGGCCGTCCTCGCTGCCCGCGGGCTATGCAGTACGCATGCGTGCACCGTGCCGTTGTCGGGCGCATGCGTGCGCCGCCGCGCGCCTCGAGCTGCCGGGCAGCGCGGGAGTCACCATGCGGTCACTACGGGGGAGTACGGCGGCAGCATCAGTGCCCGTCCGCAGCATTGCGCCGTGCGGGGCACAGGAGATGGTCTGATGGGCGGTTTATCTCCGGTGAGTGCCCGACTGGCAGCGGAGTGCTACGGGCTGCCCCGGAGATTGAGCCCAAGCTCCGCGTTACATAACGTGCTCCCCTACCCGACTGCAGTGGTTCTGGCCGCCCGCCCCCGTGGCGCGTATTGCGATTGCCATTGGCTGGGCGCAGCGGCGGGGCGGAGCGAGGAGGCTATAACTAGAGGCGGTGCGGTAGGGGCCGCGTTCAGTCCGTCGCTGCCGTGCCTGGGTTTTGCTGGTCCTGCGCTTTTCCCTTCCGCCTATCGCCGCCCATCGCGCCACCATGAACGGGCAGCTGAACGGTTTCCACGAGGTGTTCATCGAGGAGGGCACTTTCCTCTTCACCTCCGAATCCGTGGGCGAGGGGCACCCAGGTGCGGGCCGAGCGGGGCTGGGCGGGGCGGTGATCGCGCAGGCGCAGCGGGGCGTGGGGGGAGGAGGAGGATGGTGAGGATGAAGATGAAGGAAGTGAGGATGAGGATGGAGAGAATAAGGGTGGACCGGGGGCGTGGGGGGGTGGTGACGCGGGCGGGCGCGCGCGCAGTGTGAGGCGGGCGCGCGCTCGCCGCATTGCGGGCCCGGCGCGCACGTGCTGCCCGCGTGGGGCGGGACTCGGGGGGGGCCGGTGCCGCCGTGACTCAGCCGTGACTAAGCAGCTCCCGGTGCCCCCGCATGGCACGGGACCCCCGCCGTGGGCTGCCTTCCCGCCTGCATGCCGGAGGTAAGACGGGCCCGGTGACCCCCCCCACGCCCCGGGGCCGGAGTGTTGCCCTCAGCCCACCCCACGCCCTCCAACGGTGCCGCTGATGTCGCTTGGCTGATGATGAAGTCTCGTGGGGCTACCCAGATGTGCCCTTTCGCCTTAGCTTGGGGAGGGGTTTACACTTCTCCCGGGCGGCGGTTGGAGCCCCCCCAGCTCGATACCAGTCGGTGCCGGTCTCTCCCGGTCTTTGTCGCCGGTTTGGGGCGCATGACCGTTAATCTGCTGAGGCCGCTGCCGACGCCCAGCACCCGCTGCCTGGGCACACCCAGTATCTCTGAACCCTCTCGGCTCCGGCCACTATGGCACTCGCTTTTGGGGCACATCCAGCACCTCCCGAGTTCCCATCAGCTCTGGATCCCCATTGGGCCCCACAGCTCTGCTCCTTCTGGCTCAAGCATGCACAATCCAATGGCACAACCTGCGGCTGCGCTGGGGCTCCCCCGTGCTGCCCAAGGGAGGAGGCTCTGAGGTCCATTTCCTTACTCTTTCCCACCAAAAAGCATCCGGGGGATCTTCCTCCCCTCACCCCAGCTGGGCGCTGTCTCCTCCTCGCCCAGATCCTGCCTGGAAGGTCGCTTGCAAGGACACCCGCAGTCCCGGGGACACGGGTGGCCCTTGGGACACTCCAGCCACCTTCCACACACACAAAACACTCTGGGAGCAGGAGGGAGCTGGGTGTCCGGTGAGCTGCAGCAGCTTTAGCTGAAGGCAGAGTTGCTGGAAGCTGGCATGCTGCGGATTTGGGAAGCTGGGATACAGATCTGATCCCCTCAGTGGTGCCACAGGGCTCAGCCTTAGTTGGAGCTGGAGCTTAATTGGGACATGCCTGGAATTCCAGTCTGGGGACAAGGCAATGGCTGTGTGCACCCTGGGGGGGCTCCTGGATTATGGGGGCTACAAATCCCTGTTCTGGAGGCTCCGGAAGGAAGGGCTGTGCCATGTTGAGCTGTCCCGTGCCACCGTGACGCCTCCTGCTCTCCATGTCCCCAGATAAAATCTGTGACCAGATCAGTGATGCTGTCCTGGATGCCCACCTCAAGCAGGACCCCGATGCCAAGGTGGCCTGTGGTGAGTAAGGGCACCAGGGGACAGGCAGCAGGTGGGAGACATGGAGGTGACACCGTGCTGACGTCACTCATATCCCTGCAGAGACGGTTGCCAAAACTGGGATGATCCTGCTGGCGGGGGAGATCACCTCCCGGGCCAACGTAGACTACCAGAAGGTGGTCCGGGACACCATCCGGCACATCGGCTACGACGACTCCTCCAAAGGTGTGTCCTGGGCTGCCTCCGTCTCAGTGACAGCAGCAGAGGTGGCACAGGGCTCACCAGAGCCCCGTTTGTCCCCCCAGGTTTTGACTACAAGACATGCAACGTGCTGGTGGCCCTGGAGCAGCAGTCCCCGGACATTGCCCAGGGTGTGCACCTGGACCGCAGTGAGGAGGACATTGGTGCCGGTGACCAGGTGAGACCCAGGGCCGTGGGGTTGCTGTGGTGTGGCCAGGGGCTGGGTGTGACCTCGTTGTCCCTGTGCTGCAGGGGCTGATGTTCGGCTACGCCACGGATGAGACGGAGGAGTGCATGCCCCTCACCATCGTCCTGGCGCACAAGCTCAATGCCAAGCTGGCCGAGCTGCGCCGCAGCGGAGCCTTGCCTTGGCTGCGCCCTGACTCCAAGACACAGGTGAGGTGCTGGTGGGTCCACAAAGCCCTCGGGAGCCCCCTTTTCCCCTGCCTGGCCTCTGACTGGTGTCCCCTGGCAGGTGACAGTGCAGTACATGCAGGACCGCGGGGCAGTGATCCCGATCCGGGTGCACACCATCGTGATCTCGGTGCAGCACGATGAGGACGTGTGTCTGGATGAGATGCGGGATGCGCTCAAGGAGAAGGTCATCAAGGCTGTGGTGCCCCCCAAGTACCTGGATGATGACACCATCTATCACCTGCAGCCCAGCGGCCGCTTCGTCATCGGCGGGCCCCAGGTGCAGCTGGGGGCACTGTTGGGGGCAGCATTGTGGTGGCAGCGGTGACACCGTGACGGTGACATTTGTCATGGCACGATGGTGGTGTTGGCAGTGACACCATAACGGTGGCAGTGATGTCACGGTGATGGCAGCAGGGATGGTTCAGTGCTGAGGGCTGGTGACATCATGGTGACAGTGCTGACGTGGTGGTGATGACACCGGTAGTGGCACAGTTGGGGCAGTTGGAATGGTTTGATTGTGGTGAGAATGGCACAGAGGTGGCAGAGGTGGTGTGGCTGTGGTGGCCACGATAACGTGTGGTGGCGGTGAGGGCGTGGTGATGGCTTGGTGATGATGACACTGGTGACAATGTGGACAGGGTTGAGATGCTGCTGTCCCCAACAGGGTGACGCAGGGCTGACAGGCCGCAAGATCATCGTGGACACGTACGGGGGCTGGGGCGCGCACGGCGGCGGCGCCTTCTCGGGCAAGGACTACACCAAGGTGGATCGCTCGGCCGCCTACGCCGCACGCTGGGTCGCCAAGTCCCTGGTGAAGGCTGGGCTGTGCCGCAGGGTGCTGGTCCAGGTGGGTGCTTCTCTGGGTCACGGCTGGTCCCACTGGGTGCTGGGACACCCCTCCCCAGGCCTCACCCACAGCCCTGCCTTCCCCTGCAGGTCTCCTACGCCATCGGGGTCTCGCACCCCTTGTCCATCTCCATCTTCCACTATGGCACCTCCCAGAAGAGCGAGCGGGAGCTGTTGGAGATTGTCAAGAAGAACTTTGATCTGCGGCCTGGGGTCATCGTCAGGTAACGGGCAGGGGGGTCTGTGCCGGGGGGTGGGGGTGGGCGGGGGTCCCTCCCGGAGCAGCTGGGGACCGCCTGGCGCCTGGACCCGGCGCGGAGCCGCTCGGCCGGACAGAGAAGGCGCGCCTGGGGCGCGGACGGGGTAAGTATCCGCCGGAGCCGAGCGCTTGGAGCTTCCCCAGCACCGGGAGCGTGCTGGTGTTTGGGGGAGCAGCTGGGGAAGCTCCAACCGCCCCGCGGGGTGGGGAGGAGGCAGAGGCGCCACTGTGGAACCCCCGGCCAGGCAGGGAAGGGGCGAAGGCAGGACCCCGGGGCCACCTGACTGAGTTGGGAATTGTGTATTCCAGGGATCTGGATCTGAAGAAGCCCCTCTATCAGAGGACCGCAGCCTATGGCCACTTTGGTAGGGACAGTTTCCCTTGGGAAGTGCCCAAAAAACTAAAATACTGAGGAAAAAGCATTGTTAGGGCTTTTCCCCCCACTCCTGCGGGCGTAGGTTACAGAGAAGCCCGTGGGCTCTGGGGGAAAGAGCTCCTGGTCCCTGCACCCCCCCCGGCTCCCTGGCCCCACCATTGTCTCTCACCATCGTTTTGGTTGTGTGGGGACCACGTGCCTCTCCTGGAGCCCCCCCATCTCTCCCCAAGTTCCTCTGGATGCTTATTAACAAATCTGTCTTTACTCCAAGCTATGAAACGGAGAAAAAGGCCCAAGTGCCCTCTCTCCTATGCCCCCACTGTCGCAAGGGCCGCCCCGTTTTGGGTCCCAGCAGTCCTGCTGTGGGGGCCATACCCCGTTTTATCACTCCCCATTACCCCATGACCCCAAATTCCACTACATCAGTTTGGCTCCCACTGTCCCTGCCGTCCTGCTGCAGGGGTTGGGGGGACACACAAACCCCTCACTCTGGCTCCCTGTGTGTCCCCCCCACAATCCTCATTCCACTGGGAGGATACTCATTCTGGCTCCCCCAGTCCCACTGGTGGGGAAGACACTTCCCATTCCACCTCCCCATCCCCTGGGACCTCGCTGGTGCTTGGTTTGGTTCTTAACCCTCATTTTTAGCCTCTTTTTGTTCCAATAATGCACATTTTGGGGGGGGACACGCTAAAACAGACCCCCAACCCCCCCCCCTGAGGGTTCGGTACCAGAGGAAAACATTTTACATTTTTTTTTTTGTTGTTTTTTGGGTTTTAATCCAAAAGCTGAAGTGACTCCCCAACTGCACAATCCCTCCACTCCCCCAACTTTGTCCGGATTTTGGGGGGAAAGGGGGGGCATTTGGCGCTTGATACTTGAAGGTTTGGTGTATTTATTGTGCGCCGAGGCGGGGGCGTGAGTACAGAGAAGTCCCCGCACTCAGCCGGCAGCTCCTGATCCCTGAAAGCCCCCCCTTCCCCTCCCCCCGCCCTCCCCCCAGCCCCAGCAGTTTGGGGTGAAACGGGGGGGGATTGGGTTTGTTGGAGTGCCGGAGGTGCCCCGGGCGTGGCGCTGGTGGCTGGTGTGGTACAGAGAAGCCGGCTTGTTTACTGCCCGCCCAGGCTCCGGTCCCCAGAGTGCCTTGGGGAGAGGCAGGGGGGGCTTTCTCCTCCCCTTGAGGATTTATTTTCTTTTTTTTTTCTTTTTTTTTTTTCTTTTACTATTTTCGGGAGGTTTCGTCCAAATGTTTTAATCCACTGAATCCAAAAATGAATTCAAAAAGAAAAGAATCTCAATAAAAGCGATGAGTTAGATGGAGCCCCTGGAGTGTGTGGGGGAAAGGGCTGTAGGGGGCAGCTGAAGGAATTTGGAAACTGCCACCAGGAGATGGAGAAATTGGGGTACAAGGAAAGTGTGACACGGGAGATTGGGGTACTGGGGAAACTGAGGCACGAGGTTCTGGGATGGGGGGAACTGTGCAAGGCAGGAATGAGTGTTGTGGGAAGTTGGGGTTTGGGGAAATAAGGAATGGAGAAACAGGTAATGGGGAATTGGGGTTTTGGGGGAAAGTGACATGGAGGGGAAATGGGAACGGGGGAGACTGGGGTGGATGAACCAGGAGAGGAATGTGGGTGGGGAGCTGAGGGGAAGGGGGTGGAGGGAGATGGGTTCAGTGGGTGCGGAATGCACAGGGGAGAGGGGACTGGTGTCGGGGAGAACCTGGGGCACGGGGAAACCAAGGCACAGAAGAATTTGTGGCTTAAAAACCAGCATTTATTTCGGGTGTTCAGAGCTCGGGGCCCCTCTGGGCCCCCCCATCGGTCTCGGGCCGAGCTTCCTCCTCCCCGCGCCAGCTGGCAAAGGCCACCTCCTGCGCCAGGCGCTCCGGGGACGGGCGGCCCAGCGCCAGGTTCCGCAGCGCGATCAGCGTCATCAGGGCACTGTGGGGACAGCGGTGGGCAACAGGGGCATGGGGACGGCAGGGGACGAGGGGACACGGGGGCTTTGGGACTCACCTGCGGCGGAAGAGGAAGAACTTCTTGCGGAGGAAGCGCCGGAGGCGCTGGGCCAGGCTGGACTCCTGCTCCCGCCGCTGCTCGCGCTGCTCCCGCCGCAGGAACAGCGACACCACCGGGTCCAGTGGGACCCCCGCGGGTGGGGGCTCCCCCAGGATGGGGCGCAGCTCGGGGGGCAGTGGGGACTGCTCTGGGGGAGTGATGGAGGTTTTGGGGTCCCTGTGATCTCCCCAGCTCAAAGCCAGGGATTCTGGGGGTCCCCATGATCCCCCCCGGTCTAGTGATGGGGATGTTGCTGTGATCTCCCCACCCGAGTGACGGGGTTGGGTGTCCCTGTCATCCTCCCATCCTGTTGCTCTCCAGAGAATGAGGTGACTGGAATTTGGGGCTCCTGCTGTCCCCCACCCCAGCGACAGCACCTGGGCTCACCAGGGACTGAGGTGATGGGGACTTTGGGGTCCCAGGAAGCAAGGTGTCAATGATTTTGAGATTCCCAGGGGTGGGGTGTCAGGGGTTCTGGGGTTCCCCCTGCCCTCACCAGTGCCATTGCGCACACGCTCGCGCAGCTCCCGCAGCCGCGTCAGGTTCTGCTCCAGCTCCAGCGCCGTGGTGTTCACGTACAGGTACATGTAGCACGAGGGCTCCGGGGACACCGTGTGCACCTTGTGGTACTGCCCCGCTGGCAGCTGGGGGAGAAGGAGTGTTGGCACCCCCAGGTACCCCCAAGCCCCCTGGGGACCCCCCGAGGCTCACCTGCATCCCCTCACCCTCCTGCAGTGAGTGGTTCTGCTGCTGCTCCAGCAGCTCCACCACCACCTTCCCCCGCAGCACCCGCAGGCTCGTGTTCCCCAGGTCTTCGCTCACAAAGTTCTCCAGGTGCAGGCCTGGAACACAGCTGGCTCTGTCCCCCCACCCCAAACCCCCAGAACCCCCCTGTGCCCTGTACCACGTCCCTCCAAGCCCTCAGGTACCCTCCATGTCCTCTACTCCCTCCCACTGACTGCAGGGACCTGCTTGTGCACCCCAAAACCCCCACTCAGCCTCGGGATTCTCCCACCTGTACCCAGCCCTTGATCCCCTGGGACCCTTCATTCCCTCTCCATGCCCTGTAGCCCCCAGGACCCCACCAGGGAAGTCTGCAATGAACACGGCGTCCGTGTGTCCGTCCAGCTGCGCCTCCAGCTCCTGCAGCCGCTGGCGCCACGGAGAGAGATCCACGAGCAGCGGGAGCAGCCACGGCGTGGGGGTCCACGGGGACCACGGGGCACGGACCAGGTCCACCCGGGGGTCCACAAGCCTGAGGGGACAAGGTGTCATGACCCCACAGCACCCCCAAATTCTGTGCCTGTCCCCAAACCGCTGCTGGCAGTGCCTGGGGGACTGTGTGTTCCCCCCAAACCTGTGTCCCCCCGAGCCCAGCTGAAAGCTCCAGCTCCAGCAGCACCCAGGGCTGTGGGCCCACAGCTCCCACCCCCCCCGTCCCCCTGTCCCACCTCTGCTGGAAGCGCTCGTTGATGGACACCCAGACATCGAAGTAGATCTGGGGCTGGCTGATGTTGTAGCGCGGCAGGAGCTGGCTCAGGCAGGCCGAGTACTGCTTGAGCATGTCCGCGTGGTCCCGCCAGCGCCGGCTCTGCGTGAACGCCTGCAGGGAGCTGAGGTGAGGCACGGGGACAGCAGCGTGGGGAAACCGAGGCAATGTGGGATGGGGAAACGTGAGGGGAAATGGAGGCACAGGGGGAAAATGAGGGATGAAGGAAACTGAGGCCCATGGGGGAAGTCCCCGTATTTGGGGTTGGTCACAAGGGGGAAACTCGGGCATGGTGAGAAAATGAGGGACTGGGAAAACTGAGGCCTGGCTCAAAACACCGAATTTATCTAAACTGATCAGACCCCCATCCCTCTGCAGCCCTGGCTCACCCCAATCTCAGGTGCTCCCAGGGCTCACTCACCCCTGGTTTCAGGTAGCCCACCTCCCCAGTGAGCCCATCCCTGTAGGTGATTTTGACGTGCTGGTGGAAGCGGGAGTGGACCATCATGTCCCAGGAGTAGCCATAGAGCCCGTTGGTCCAGTTGTTGTAACCCTTGGGAGACAAAGCACAGTCGTGTCCCCACTCCAGGGGACGAGGAGGGGACAGGGACCCCCACACCTACCATCAGCCCCCTTTTACCATCCTAAATGCCCACCTCACACACCAAATTGCCCCCTATGTGCCCCCAAATGCCCTCCACATCCCCCAATCCTCTCCCTGTGTCTCCCAAACTCCTTCTTCCTCTTAGATCTGTCCCCAAACCATCCCCCCAGTCCCTCCTGTGCCCACCTGGGTGATGAAGTGGGAGTAAGGCAGGAAGAGCTGCTCCAGCACGTAGAGGATGGTGAAGGCTGCGGCCAAGTGCTGGCGAGGCCGAAGGCTGCCCCGCACTCCCCGGCCCCCGTAGTGGCAGTCGGGGCTGGGCTGGGGGGGCTTCGTGCTGGGGAGCCACCCCTGCAGCCGGGGTGGGCAGCGGGCCACGAGCCCCCGTGGCCACTCAGGCCGGCAGAAGAGCCCGTTGGTGGCCAGCATGGTGTAGGAGAACATGCCTGGGGGGAGGACACTTAGAGACCCCCCCTGCACCTGGGTGTGGGGGGGTGCCCCTGTCCGGGACAAGCGGGGGGGTCCCTACACAGGGCCAAGATGTTTTTGGGGTGTCTGCGCGCCCCTGTTCAGGACTGGGAGGGTTTTGGCCATGGAGGGTGGGAGCCTGGCCTGGTTGGGGGTCTTTGGGGGAACCCAGGGGTCCCGTGTCCAGGTTTGAGATGCTCTGGGGGTGCCATGTCCCCCCTCACCGATGCTGAAGAGCTGGGAGTTCATGCAGTGGAAGTAGGTGACAAAGACGAGGGCGAGGGGCCGCGTGGCGTCGAAGAAGAGCAGGAAGCCAGCAGAGAGGTCGAGCACCAGCCCCCCTCCGTGCACCACCAGCCGGCTGGTCAGCTCCTCAGACATCACCAGCCTGGCCACAGAGCCTTCCTCAGCATCGGCCTCACCCCAGCACTGTCCTCAGCCTCACCCTGTCCCCTCCACATTCTTCATCCTCAACACAAACCCATCCCCCTGTTCCCTTCCTCATCCCAGCCCCATCCTAACCCCAGTCCATCAGCCCCACTCCTTCCCCATCATCCTCCTTCCCCAACCCCATCAAACCTCCTTCATCTCATCCTCACTGCACAACCCTCCCCAGCCCGGCTCTGCCTTCATCCTCATCCCCTCCCTACATCCCCCTCACCCTCCTCACTGTGCCCCATTCCTGCCACCCCATCATCACCCCCTCCCCAACCTCACCCTGGTCCCATCAATCCCACTGCACCCTCACCAACCCCCTTCTTCACCCTCCTCATCCTCATTCCAAAGCACCCCTCATCCCATCCCCACCACTGCGCCGTCCTCCTCCTCACCCACGCTCTCACCCCTCCCCTCACCTGAAGGGTGCAAAGAGCCAGTGCCGGGCGAGGGTCCCCATGGAGAACCCCCCGACCCAGTCAGCGTCCAGCTTCTTCAGCCCCGCGATGAAGTACACGATGAACACCTGGGGGGGGCAGGGTCAGGGGGTCCTGGGGGGTCCTCCGGGGTCCCGGGGGTCCCGGGGCAGGGACACCCACCTGGGCACGCAGCAGGGCGTAGTTCCACAGCGGCACGTGGGCATTCCGCTTCTGGGGACGGAAGAGCCCGTCCACGGACCTGCGGGGACACAGGGGGGACAAGGCCACTGTCACCACTGCCAGAGCCACGTGTCACCGCACAACGGGAACACAATGGGGGCAGAGTGCCAGGGGTGACACCGGCTGGGCACACAGTGCCACAGGGATGCACCCGGGGACACAGCACCACGGAGACCCCAGGACCTGTGCCACTCCACAGGGACCCAGTGTCATGGGGACCGTGGGGTCTGGGCCAGCCCACTGGCATCACAAGAGACCCCAAAACCTCTGTCACCCCTTGGGAACCCCAGCCCCACGTCACCACCTTGCTGCCTTGCAGTGCCCCAGAGTCTGGGCTGCCCAGTGCCCCCCCATGTTCTCCTGTGTCCCGCAGGATCCCTGAGCTTCGGGGGTCCCTGCAGCCCCCCAGGTGCCCACCCGTAGCGGTCAGCACCCATCAGTGCCAGCTGGAAGCCCAGAAGCCCGTAGAGGTAGGAGTGGTTGTTCCAGGAGGTTTTGTCCAGCAGCAGCAGGTACCAGTACGGGCACAGGAACGCGATGCAGCTCAGCCGGTAGCAGCAGCCCAGCATGATGCCCAACGCTCCTGTGGGCACAGAGCCCCTGGTGTACCCCTGTCCCCTCCTGGTGCCTCTCCCCAGCCTCCCTCAGCCCCCCTTCCAGTCCCAGTGTCCATCCCAGTCCCCACCATGGTTCCTGCCCGTATCCCACCTCCATTTCTGCCCCAGTGCCATCCCCTGCCTGTCCCGTTCCTCCCTGGCACCGTCCCAGTCCGTACCCAGGAACATGATGGTGTAGAGCATGTACATCCAGTCCAGGGGCAGGGGCTGCAGGAAGGGCAGCAGCGGGAAGCGACACACGTCCAGCCCGTCCAGGTACCGCTGGTCCAGGTGCCCCAGGCCCCGCTCCTGCGGCACATCCAGGGCCATCAGCAGTCCTGGGGGGATGAGGGGGGGACCCAGCGTCCATGGCTCAGTGGCTGTGTCCCCGTCTGGCCTCAGGGAGCCCCGGCTGTCCGGGCAGGCACTGACCCCTCCACACAGCCAGGCCATTGCCCAATCTTTGCTGCTGTGCTGACGTGGCACGGCTGGACATTGCCAGGGCTCCCCGGACCTCAATTCCTCTCCCTGAGCCCCTGGATTCCCTGAGCCCCTGCAGGCGCAGCTTCCCTGTCCCCACGGAGCCCCTCCATCCCTCCCAGGCCCCTCCATCCCTCCCGGAGCCTCTCGGGACCCCCGGTCCCCACTGCCCCGTTCCCCGTTTCCCCTCTGCCCACCCCGAGCCCTCCATCTCCTTCCCCCCGGGGTCCTCCTGGATCCCCCCATCCCGGGGGTTCCCCGCGCCCTCAGAGCCCTCCTAGCTCCCCCAGTTCCCCTCCGTCCCCCCGGTGTCCCCCCGTGCCCGGTCTCCCTGTCCCCTCGAAGCCCTTGGGGCTCTCCCGGTCCCACCCGGGACCCCCCGGTGCTCCGTCCCCGCTGACCGAAGGCTGCACGGAAAGCTCCGAGCGCAGCGGGGTCCTGCGGCCGGTGCAGCAGGCGGACGAAGCGGTGCCATCGCGTCAGGTCCCGGAGCTCGAACCCCAGCAGCCGCCGCGCCAGCCCGGGGCCGGTACCAGAGGACTTGGGGGACCCGGTGGGGTTCGGGGGAGGCCCCGCCGCCTCCCCCCTCTCCGGCCGCCTCCGCCGCGCCGGGCCTGCCGGGGGTTACAAGTCAGGGGTACAGGTCCGGGGTCACGGGGGTCCCCGAGGGTCCCCGAGGGTCCCCGGGGTCCCGCGCCCCCCGCCCGCCACGCTCCGTACCCGCCGCCGCCATCGCCCCGGCCCCGCCCCCGCACGTGACGGCCGCGGCAGCCAATCGGCGCTCGAGGGGGGCGTGGCAATGAGCCACACCCAAATAAACCCCGCCCTCATTAATCAGACCCCGCCCCCCGAGACCCCGCCCCCTTCCAGCGCCCCCAGACCCCCCCATCCCCCCATCCCCCCCCGCCACCCCCGGCTCTCCACGACCCCCGACCCTGCCCTGACCCAGGCCCCGCCGCGACCCCGGCCCGCCCCCGGCCCGCCTCCCGCCCCGCGCTGCCACCGCTCCCGGAAGCCCCGGGCGGGCGGGGCGGGTTCGGGGCCGCCGCGGGAGCGGAGCCGAGCGGGGCCGGACGGACCATGGTGGGGCCGGGGCACCGAGGGGCACGGGGGGAGCAGCGGGGGATGGGGCGGGGGTCCCTGCGGGGGCGCCGGGCCGTGCAGGGGTTTGGGGTGTGCGTGGGGAGGCGGCCGTGGTGACCCCGGCTGTCTGTGGGGTGCCAAGGGGGTGCTCATAGGGGTGAGCCATGCCCCGGGGGAGCTTTGGGGGTCCCTTTGAGGTTTCTGGGGTTCATACGGGTGTTTGGGGTATGTGTGGGGTGCCATTGGGTGCACATTTGGTGCTCGGGGTGGACGTGAGGTGTCTTGTGGGTACTACCGGGGCACCTTTGGGGTACCTGTAGGGTGTATGTGGGGTGTGGGGAGTGCTCAGGGGGTGTATATGGGGCGCCCATGGGGTGCTGGGGTGCTCATGGGGGGCTTGGTGGGCACCTTTGGGGTGTCTGTAGGGTGCTGAGGGTACATTGAGAGTGCCCCAGGGCATACATGGGGTGTCTGTAGGGTGCTGTGGGGTGTTTGTGGGGTGCTGGAGGCGCCCCCCTGACCCCTGCCCCGTGCTGCAGGCGGGGGTCCCAGGGGGGGTCCCGGAGGATGTCGCGACAGATGCCACCTCGGGCGACGGGCGCGTGCGGGCGCTGCAGCGGGAGGTGCAGGGGGTCACCACCATCATGACACAGAACGTGGAGCGGATCCTGGCCCGGGGGGAGAACCTGGAGCAGCTGCACAGCAAGAGCCAGGACCTAGAGGCCACGGTGAGGGGGGGCAGCAGGCTCGTGAGGGGGTCCCCAGGGTGGTCCCAAAGCCCACAAGGTTGTGCAGGGCTCCTGAGGTGGCTCTAGGTCCCCAGGGTGGGGGCTGCAACCCCAGGTCAAGAAGCACAAGATTCCCAAGGGAGAATGGGGTCCCTAAGGGGACTGCAGGGTGCCCAGTGGGATGGATGGGACCCTTGGGTGTCCCTGAGAGGTCTGCGAGGGTCCCCAGGGTGGGCAGGGTTGTGTCCAGGGTGGCCATTGGGGTCCCCAGGGTGTCAGGGTCCCCGTGTCACTGAGTGCTGTCCCTGCAGTCAGAGCACTTCCGCACGACGTCCCAGAAGATGGCCCGGCGCTACTGGTGGAAGAACGTGAAGCTGCTCATCATCCTCGGCCTCGTGGGCGTCATTGTCCTCATCCTCATCATCCTCCTGGCCACTGGCACCATCCCCACCTAGAGCCACTGTCCCCACGGGGACATGGCCACCCCAGGGCCCAAATACAGGGGAAGAACCAGCAAGATGTGTGTGTGTGTGTGGTGGGGACATGGTGGGGACACAGACAGACATGGTGGGGACACGGACAGACATGGTGGGGACACAGATGGACATGGTGGGGACACGGACAGACATGGTGGGGACACAGATGGACATGGTGGGGACACGGACAGACATGGTGGGGACACAGATGGACATGGTGGGGACACGGACAGACATAGTGAGATGGGCATGGGGACATGGGGGACAGGCATAGGGACACAGGAATATGCATGGGGACATGGGAGGAGATGATGGGGGACAGGCCCTAGGGATGTGGGGATTGTGTGGGGACACTCACGTGCGGTCACAAGGGGGACACGTGTGACAGGCGTGAGGGGATGCGTGTGGGAGAGGAGTGGGTGCCGTGCCAGGACACCGGGGGTGGTGCCAGGCACCGAGAGACAAAGGACACTGTGGTGGCACTGCCACCCTCAGAGGCTGGGGCGGGGGGGGGAGAAGGGGAGGAGTGGGGACAGGGACACGGGGGGTCCTGGTGTGGCCCCACGTCTGCAGGGACCTGGGGACACCGACACGTGTGGGGCTGTGGGGCCCCTTCTCTCGGGGACAGGGCAGTGTCGAGGCGCACACTGGGGGTCCTGAGGACATGGGGGGTCCACACTGGGGGTCCTGGGGACATGGGGGGTCCGAAGGGCTGGAGGGACAGGGGGGTCTCGGGGACATGGGGGACCCGGCGGCTGCGGAGGGTTGAGTGGGGCGTCCTGGGCAGCCCCGTCCCGGGGTGCGGGGGTCGGGCTGTCCCGGGGCTGCGGGCACTCGGGGGTGGGATGGGGGGCGGTCCCGGTCCCTCCCGTCGGGGGCGGCCGCTGGGCCCGAGGCGGGACGGGTACAGGAACGGGCGCACCGGTACCGGCCCTGACACCGACCCGCGGTACCGGGATCATGGTGAGTCCCGTGCCGCCGCCGCCACCGCCGCTTTCGCTTTCGCTTTCCGAGGGGACAGACCGGGATGGGAGACACGGGACCCGCCGGGCTCGGGATCCCCCGGTGCCAGTCCCGGTCCGCCCCCCGGGCTCTCCGTCCCGAACGGAGGGACGCGGCCCCCCGGGGTGGTGGCCGGGCGGGACTTTCGGTGTCCCGGTGTCCCTGCGAGTCCCGGTGTCCCTGCGTGTCCCGGTGTCTCTCCGTGTCCCGGTGTCCCTGCGTGTCCCGGTGTCCCCGTGTGTGCTCTGGCCCCGCAGTGCCCGTGTCCCCCCCGGTCCCCATCCTCAGGTGGCCCCGTGCCCACGTCTCCCCGGTTTCCTGTCCCCGTGGTCCCTGTGTGCCCCCCTCGCGATGCCAATGTCCCTGCGGTGCCCTTGTCCCCACGGTCAGGCTTTGTCCCCAGGGTGGCAGTTTCCTCACGGTGCCCCGTGTCTCCATAATCCCCGTGATCCTTATGTCCCCTGGTCCCCATCCCCGCCGTTCTTGTGTCCCCAGGTTCCCCTGTCCCCCTTCCTCACGGTGCCCAAGTCCTCGGTGTGTCCCTGCCTGTCCCCGTGGCATCTCCGTGTCCCCATGGTCCCGACATCCCCACGTCCCTTTGTCCCCACGGCCCTTCGCCGCAGCGCCCACATCCCCAGTGTTCCCGCAGCATCCCCCATGTCCCCCCGTGTCCCCCCGTGTCCCCCCGTGTCCCCCCATGTCCCCCCGTGTCCCCCCGTGTCCCCAGGCGGGGCTGGCGCGGTGCCAGCGCGAGGCCGAGGAGGTGGCGGAGCTGATGCGACAGAACGTGGTGCGGGCGCTGGAGCGGGAGGGACACCTGGAGCAGCTGCAGAGCCGTGCCCAGGACCTGCGACAAGCGGTGGGACCGCGGGGACAGCCCGGGACACGCGGCCGGGGGGGCGGTGGCACTTCAGGGGACACCTGGAGCAGCTGCAGAGCTGGGCCTGGGGACACGCATGGCCCGGGGGTGGGCTGAGGAACTGAGGGACACCTGGAGCTGGCCAGGACAGCTGTGGGACAGAGGGGACACATGGACCGGGGGAGGGACAGGTCAGTCTGGGGACACTGTAGAGGCATAAAGCCCCAGACACGAGCTGTTACAGGAACATATAGCCTGGGGGGGACAGTATAGCGACATCAATCTCAGGGCTAGACTTGCTCTAGAGCCCTGTAGGGGGAACATTCAGAGCCCCAAAGGGACAAACTGTTGGGACATAAAACCCTGGGGTGACCTATAGTCCTGGGGGACACAAAGGGGCTGTGGGACACTGTGGGGACAAAGCCTGAGGAGGAGAGACCCCAGGGCCATGGAAGGGCTGGGGGGGTGTCTGCCTGTTCCTATAGGTGCCCCCAAGGCCTCTGTAGCCCTTGGAGGGACTGTCCCCTGTCCCTCTCCATGTCCCCACAGAGTGAAGCCTTCACCCGCACCACACAGACGGTGACGCGGCGCCAGCGCAGGAGACATCGGCGGTGGCACCTGGTAGCCCTGGGCATTGGCCTCCTCCTCCTCCTCATCCTGGGTCTGGCACTGGCGCTGGCCCTGGCACGGTCATCCCCTGGGACTGGCGCCAGCACTGTCCCCACCCCACAGGGGGGGACCAAGCACCCCCCCAGCACTGCAGGGACCCCGTGACAGAGCAGGGGGACACCTGAGGGGGCCCCATGACAAATAAACACCAGGAGCTGCTTGGGGAGACCCTACAAGAACAATAATGAACCACTGGGATGATCTCCAAGGAGACTTTACAATAAATAAACTCCAAGATCTGCTTTGGAGAGACCCTGCAATAAAAACCCAAGACCCACTCCAGGGAAACACTACAAAAAGCACCAGGAGCTCTTTGAGGAGATCCTACAATCCCAAACCAACGGGATGATTTGCATGAAGCTCTTGTAAAACAAATGTGCCACAGCCTCCAGGGAGACCCTACAATTAATAAACATCAGAATCTACTTGAGGGACACCCTGCAATAACAAATGAGCAGGATGATCTTTGGGAAGACCCTACAATAACAAACATGCTGGACCTCCTCTGGGGAAAACCTGTGAGAATTAAACCCCTTTTGTTTGGAGAGACACTACAAAAACAAACCAGCAGGACCATATGAAGACACCCTGGACCCTCTCTGGGGAGACCCTACAATAAACAGAATCTGTTTGGGGTAGATCCTGCAGGAACAGCCCCTCTGTGCCTTGCTGCTGGGAGACCCTACAAAAACAGAGCAGTGGGGTGATCTTCAGGGTGACAAAAGGCCCCCATTCAGGGACCCCCCACAATAAATCCCCCAATCCGCTCTGGGGAGACCCTACAACACCACACTCGTGGGACCTGCCCTGGGGACACCCTGGGGACACCTGGCCTTGGCCAGAGGTGCCACCAACCTGGGCCGGGGGCAGGAGGGGGCTGTGGCCCCACCACAGCCTCTGGGGACACAATGGCACCTGAGGAGGGGATGGGGACTCCAGGGCCCCAGGGACATGGTGATACCTGGGAGGGACTGGGGGACTTGGCACTCAGTGTCACAGTGACATGGGTGACACATGGGACAAATAGGAATGTGACAGTCGGGGACCCAGGAGCCGCACCACTTCCCACTCCCCCGCCCCCCGTGCCTCAGTTTCCCCCATCAGTGAAAGACACCGGAGCCTCGCAGCACCTTTATTGACACGGGGGGGGGATGGCACCGGTCCCACGGGGGTGGCAGTGGCAGCGTCACCCGGTGCCCCGGCGCTTGCTGAGCTCGTCCTGCACGCGCTGGCACAGGGCCCTGCGCAGGGGGGGCTCCAGCGGGCTCCGGGCGCACACCCGGCGTGTCACCTCCTCGGCGCTGTCACCCTGCGGCACCCACGTCACCCGCCGGGCCTGCCACGGCTGCCGGTGCCCCACGGCACCCACCTACAGCACCCACCGCCCCACAGAGCCCCCATCCACAGCCCCCCACGGAGCCCCAGCCCTATGGCACCCACCGGGAGCGATGTCCCCTGTCCCGTGGGACCCCCACCAACAGCACCCCGTGGCAGCTGAGACCTGTGGCACCCCCATATGACGGCAGCACCCCCTGCCCCACGGGCTCCCCCCTTCCGATGGGCACCCCCAGCCCCGGGACAGTGCTCTGTGCCCCCCAGGACCCCCACCCATCACACCCCAGCCCCACAGCAGTGCTCTGTGCCCCCCAGGACCCCCACCCATCACACCCCCAGCCCCACAGCAGCGCTCTGTGCCCCCCAGGACCCCCACCCACCGCACCCCCAGCCCCCCCCTCTGCCCCCCAGCTCCCGGCGCTCCCGGGGCCGCACCTGGTGCACGATGACAGCCGTGACCCGCCCGTCGTCCCCCTCGTACTCGAGGCAGAAGAGGCGCGGCCCTCGGGCGGGGTCCGGGGGGGTCCCGCGGGTTTCGGGCTGGGGCCCCGCGCTGGCGTCGCCCCCGGGCCCCCCTGCGGCACCTGCACCCTCAGGGGGGGCTGCCGGGGCTCCCCATCCCCCCGTGTGCCCCCCCGCCCCCGGTGCCCCCACCCCCGGTGCCCCCCAGTCCCGGCCCACCCTTCCCCACGCATCTCCCGGGGTCCCCCCGCCCCGGGCGCGCTCCGCTCCCTCAGGAGCCCCCGCATCCCCCGGTCCCGGCGCTCCCCTCCCCCTGCCGCAGCCACCTCTGGGATCGCCCCGCCGCCCCCGGTGCCCCGCGGGGCCGCTGCCGCTCACCGCTGCCCCGGTGGGGCCGGTACACCTGCTGGTCGGGCCGCCGGGGCCGCGCCGGGGCCGGGGTCAGCCGCGTCCGAGCTCGGCCCCGCGCCTGCCGCACCGCGCGGTCGTACGCGTCCCTGGGCACCCCAAGGGCCGCGTTACCGGCGGGGCGGCGGGGTTACGGGGTGGGGAGGGGGACCGAGGAGCACCGGGGTCAAACCGGACCGGGGACGACCGGGTCCCCGGGGGTGGCCGGGAGGTACCGGTACCTGGCGAGCTGGTTGCGGCGGATGTGCCGCACGAAGCCGTGGCTCATGTCCAGACGTCCCCCCGGCCGGCAGCGCCAGCCCGGGGCCGCCGTCGTGGCCGCCGCCTCCATCCCGGTACCGGGGGCGGGGGTCGGTACCGGGATGCGGCGCCTTTAAGAGCCCCGAGGGCGCGGCGCGCGCGCCGGCAGGGGGCGCGGCAGTGCGCAGGCGCAGCAGCGCGGCTCCCCGCCCCCGGCGGCCGCGCACGCGCAGAGCCGCGCCGCCGGTTGGGCGCCATGTCGAGCCGCGGGAGGCGGGACCGCGACCCCCGGGACCCCCGCGGGGCCTCCGCCGCCTCCTCCGCCCGGGGCTCCTCCCGCAGCCGCCGCGACGCCGATGCCGAGCGGCCGCGGGGCCGGCGGGACGCGGAGCGGGAGCGCGCGCGGCGGGAGGCGGCGGAGGCGCTGCCGGTGGATCTCGCGCGCGTCAAGCGGGAACCGGGCACCGGCACCGGCGTGTGGGGGGACTCCGGCACCGCCGCGCCCGCCGCGCCCGTGCGCGTGAAGCGGGAGCGGGAGCCGGATGGAGACTCCGACCCTGAGCCCGAGCCCGCCGGTGGGAACCGGGAGGAACGGACGAGACCGGGCGGAGTGAGGGGGGACCGGACACCGGGATGGGGAGCGGGGAACCGGAGGGAGGGAGGGAGGGAGGGAGGGAGGGAGGACCGGTGTGGAGAGAGCCAGGGAGGCAGTAGGTGGGGGGATCGGGCTCTGGGGGTGTGAAGGGACACTGGGGACACTGGGGAGCGGTCACGGTGCGATCGGGATGTCCCGGGCTGTCCCGGGGTGTCCCGGGGATGTCCCGGGTGTCCCGGGCTGTCCCGGAGGACACCAGCGTCCTGTGAGCTGATGGGGTGTGGGGGTAACCGGGAGGAGAGGGATGGGAATGGGGTGTCGGGGGGGATTCCGGGCCCGGGGGTCACCAGGACTGATCCCGGGTGTCCCCAGCTCAGCTCTGGGCAGAGTTTGGGGACACTGGAGGGAGCTGGGGCTGGAGGGGGCGTCATCCTCGTGCTTTTGGGGTCCTTGTGCCCCCCATGTTAACACTCTCCTGCCCCCACAGTGCGCTACGGGCGCTTTGACCCTGAGGACCAGCGCAGCCGGCACTGCCCCTACCTGGACACCATCAACAAGTGAGTTACGGGAGTGTTTTGGGGCTCCCCCAGCTCCCCACAGCCCTGTGACTCTGCTCTCCCCCCAGGAGTGTCCTGGACTTCGATTTCGAGAAGCTCTGCTCCATCTCCCTGTCCCACATCAACGTCTACGCCTGCCTCGTCTGCGGGAAGTATTTCCAGGGTAAGGCTACCCCCAGGGCTGCCGTGGGGCACTCGGGGACAGGGGTACAGAGAGGATGCCTGGGAGGGACACCCTGGGGACACCCAGGGACGGGGTGGCTGTTGGGGGAGCTCAGGGACCCTCGCTGTGTGGGCACGGGGGATCCTTTCCGTGCCCCCTCGCTGTCCCCACGGCTGCACAGGGACTCTGTGCCCGTCCCTGGTGCTCTGTGTCCCCCTGACGGCGCTGTCCCCGCAGGCCGCGGCCTCAAGTCCCACGCCTACATCCACAGCGTGCAGCTGAGCCACCACGTGTTCCTCAACCTGCACACGCTCAAGTTCTACTGCCTGCCCGACAACTACGAGATCATCGACTCCTCGCTCGAGGACATCACGGTGCGGGGCGCCTTCGGGGGTCCCCAGCTCTGAGGGGTTTGGCTTGGGGTCCCCAGCTCTGAGGGGTTTGGGTTGGGGTCCCCCAGCTCTGAGGGGTCTCTCTCTCCCCCCGCAGTACGTTCTCAAGCCCACCTTCACGGCCCAGCACATCGCCCACCTGGACAAACAGGCCAAGCTGTCCAGGGCCTACGATGGCACCACGTACCTGCCTGGCATCGTGGGGCTCAACAACATCAAGGCCAACGACTACGCCAACGCTGTGCTCCAGGTGACACCAGGGTTAAAGGCTTCATTCTGGGGTGAAACCCTCCCAAAATCCTGCTGTGGGGGTCTCGGGGATGGCTCCCATCTCTTGTCCCACGGTATATGCTCCTTGGGGATGCTGCCTTCATTTTGGGCTGAATCTCCTCTGAAATCCTTTTAAAGTCGTCCCACTCTGGGGGTCCTGAGGGTGTATCCCACCTTCTCTTCTACACCTGGGGGGTGCAGGTGGCCTTTTAGGGTGAAAGCCCCCCCATAACCCACCCCAAACCCCCTCTGTGGGGCTGACAGGGATCAACCCCATCTCTGGATCCTTTCCAGCTCAGTCTGTTCTGAGATTTCCCACAGGTTTCACTCCCATGGCAGCGCAGGGTTTGCAGAAGTGCCCCAAAACCCTCCCAGACCACCCCTCTGGGGGTCCCGGGGCTGAATCTCCCCTGCTCTGTCCTCAGGCCCTGTCTAACGTGCCGCCCCTGCGGAATTACTTCCTGGAGGAGGAGAATTACCGGCGCATCCAGCGCCCGCCTGGGGACATCATGTTCCTGCTGGTGCAGCGCTTTGGGGAGCTCATGAGGAAGCTGTGGAACCCCCGCAATTTCAAGGCACACGTGTCCCCCCATGAGATGCTCCAGGCCGTGGTGCTCTGCAGCAAGAAGAACTTCCAGATCACCAAGCAGGGTGGGCTTTGGGGGGACAGGGCAGAGCTGGGTTTGAGGGGAAGAGCTGGAGCGGGATTTGGGGGTGCAGGGCTGGGTTTGGGAGGCAGCACTGGCTCTGGGGGCTCTGGATTCGGGGGGCAGAGCAGGATCCGGGCTCAGCTCCAGCTCTGCCGTTCCAGGGGATGGGGTGGAGTTCCTGTCCTGGTTCCTGAACGCGCTGCACGCGGCTCTGGGCGGCACCAAGAGGAAGAAGAAGAGTGAGTGGGGGGAGGTTCTGGGGGGGCTCTCGGGGGCTGCTGTCCCCCTGCTGAGCCCCTGCTGTCCCCACAGCCATCGTCACCGACGTGTTCCAGGGCTCCATGCGCATCTTCACCAAGAAGCTGCCACACCCTGACCTGGTGGGACTGGGGGGGAATGGGGGACACTGAGATGCACTGGGGGATGTTGGGGTCCAGGGAGGGGTGTCAGGGTATGCTGGGTGGTGATGAGTGTTGGGGTGCAGCATGGGGTGCCAGTGGGATCCTGTGGGGAGAATTGGGGAACTGGGGGAGTGCAATGGGAATGGCAGGGTAAAATAAAAAAGGGGTGTCACGGTCCAGTGGGGAGCGTTGGGGTCAGATGGGGGGTGGTGGGGTCCAGTGGGGGGTGGTGGGGTCCAGTGGGGGGATGATGGTTCCAGTGGGGGATGAAGGGTGCAGTGGGGGGATGTTGGCTCCAGCGGGGGATGTTGTCTCCAGTGGGGGATGTTGGCTCCAGCGGGGTCTGATGTGTCCACGGGGCTGACGGGTCCAACCCAACGGGGATGTCCCGTGGGTGCCCCACAGCCAGCAGAGGAGAAGGCGCAGCTGCTGCAGAACAGCGAGTACCAGGAGCGCATGGTGGAGTCCACCTTCCTGTACCTGACCCTGGACCTGCCCACGGCGCCGCTCTACAAGGACGAGAAGGAGCAGCTCATCATCCCCCAGGTGCCCCTGTTCAGCATCCTGGCCAAGTTCAACGGCAGCACCGAGAAGGAGTACAAGACCTACAAGGAGAACTTCCTGAAGCGTTTCCAGCTGACACGCCTGCCCCCCTACCTCATCTTCTGCATCAAGCGCTTCACCAAGAACAACTTCTTTGTGGAGAAGAACCCCACCATCGTCAACTTCCCCATCACGTGAGCCATGGGCAGGGGCCTGGGAGCTTGTGGAGGGGCATCTAAAAGGAGATGGGGGTATCTGGGGAGGTTGAAAGCGTCTGGAGGGGGTTGTAAATATCTGTGGAGAACTGGAAACATCCGGAGGGGCTTTGGAAGCACCTGGGTCAGGAGATTAGAAGTGTCCAGAGATTTGAAGGTGTTTAGGGTGGTGTGTGGGCATCTGGGGTGGGATCTTGGCATCCTGGAGGGCTTTGAGTGGTTTATAGGCATCTAAAAGGGGTTTGAGTGCACTTGGGGAGTGTTTCTGGGCATCCGTGGGCGCGTTGGGGTGTTGATAACGCCTGGGAGGGGGACGTAGATACCTGAGGGGGTGATGTGGGCATCTGGGGGGGCTGCAGCAGTCCAGGAGGGACCTGGAAGCAGCTTGGAGGTGTTGTGGGGGTGCTGTGGGGGTCCCCTGCGGCCAGTGCCCCCCTGAGGGTGCGGGGGGTCCCCAGGAACGTGGACCTGCGGGAATACCTGTCGGAGGAGGTGCAGGCTGCGCACTCCCACACCACCTACGACCTCATCGCCAACATCGTGCACGACGGGAAGCCCTCAGAGGGCTCCTACCGCATCCACGTCCTGCACCACGTGAGTGTCCCCTCCTCAGGGGGCTTGGGGGGCCACGGGGACCCCCCTGAGTCACCCTGTCCCGGGTCCTGGCAGGGCACAGGCAAGTGGTACGAGCTGCAGGACCTGCAGGTGACCGACATCCTGCCCCAGATGATCACCCTGTCTGAGGCCTACATCCAGGTGAGGGGACAAGGGGACAGTGGTACCCCCAGAATGTCTCCTGTGCCCCCCCCAACCCCCTCTTGCTCTCCTGCAGATCTGGAAGCGACGCGAGGAGGACGAGACAAACCAACAAGGCGCCTGAGACCCTGGGGGACACCCAGCAACCCCCTTGGGGACACCCCCAGCTGCCCCTCGTGGGTATCCCCATCCCCCTACGGATACCCTGAGCACCCCAAGATCCCTCATAGACACCCAGAGACTCGCAGGGACACCCACAGCCCACCTGTGACACCCCCATTCTCCCCGGGGTCACCCAGAGGGCTCCAGGGGAACACCCAGAGCCCCCCTGGGGACACCTGCAGCCACCCCTGGAGGTGTGTGTTCCAGTAAATGCCACCCACTATTTTTGTAACTCATTTTCACCTTGTCTCTTCTTTGGGTTTGGGGGGGGTTTGTGGTTTCTGCTGCTTCCCGTGACCCCCCAGCCCCCATCACCCCCCAAAACACCCCAAAACACTGAGGTGCATCCAGACTTTATTGTGCAATGCTGGGGGGTCCTGGTGCCCCCCTACAGCCAGACGTGCTCCTGGCAGTGCTGCAGGGCCTGCAAGGGGCAGAAGGGTCATTTGGGGGTGGCAGCCCCCCATCCCTGTGTCCCCTGTGTCCCCCGTGTCCCCCCTCTGTCCCCACTGACCTGGCAGCGCCGGGCGGCCTCCGGGCCCGAGCACCAGAAGATGGGGCCCAGGGCACAGGGGCCCAGGGGAGGGGACAGCGCAGGGACACCGACACCTTTGGGGTCCTGTGGGGGGGACACAGCAATGAGGGGTCCCCCCAAGGGTGGGGACCCCCCAGAGCTCCCTCCCCGGGGCCGTGCCCTGCGGATTCTGGCACTGTCCTTTCGAGGGAGGGCAGCACTCACCGGGGACATCGCTTGTCCCCAGGGGTGATGGGGCTGTGACACCCCGGGACGTGTCCCCTCAGTGTTGTGTAACCCTGGGGTGCCCCATCACCTCCTGGGGACCCCAGCGTGTCCCCCTGGTGTTCCCCCCTCACCTCCTCGCTGACACACTCCGCCAGCCGCACCACGATGGTCTCCAGCATCCAGGGCGGTGGCAGCGTCCCCTCGTCCTCGTCCCCGCTGTCCCCGCCGCGACAGGCGAGGAGCAGGCGGCAGAGCAGCCGGGGTCCCAGGCGGCCCAGCAGCCCCTCCAGGGCCAGCGCCGCGTAGCGCTCGGCCAGGCACTGGCACGCCCCGGCCACCGGCAGCGGCAGCGCCCGGCACAGCCCGGCCACCGCCGCGGCCACCGAGCCCACCGGGACAGCGGCCTCAGCCCGTGCCACCAGCGAGCGGCACAGCCAGCACAGCGGCAGCGGCAGCGGCAGCGCCTCCGGGGGCAGCCCGGAGCCCTGGGGAGGGGGGACACTGGGTGCTGGGGACACAGCCCTGGGTCTGGGGACACAGCCCTGGGTCTGGGGACACTGCCCTGGGTGCTGGGGACACTGCCCTGGGTCTGGGGACACTGCCCTGGGTGCTGGGGACACTGCCCGGGGTCTGGGGACACAGCGTGGCTGTGCCCCCCCCAGCACCGTGGTGGCAGTGCCGATGCTCACAGGGTCACCGCCACCAACCCTCCCGCTGTCCCCATGTCCCCGTACCTGCGGGTGGGTGCCGGGCACCTCAGGGATGGGCACGGCCAGGGCGGCCCCGGGCTCTCCACGACACAGCCTGAGTGTGGCACAGACCTGCCAGGGCTTCTGCAGGGAGCAGAGGGTGACCCGGCTGTCCCCAGGGCCCCAGCAGCCCGGGGTGTTCCTGGATGCTGGATGTGCCCACTGCCCCCAGCAGCCTGCATGTCCCGGGGGCCACAGATTCCTCAGAGCCCCTGCCTTGGGCCCCTGCTGCCACTCACAAGGTGCTGGATCTGCCAGAGGAGGTGATGGACCAGAGCCCGCACCAGGGCCTGGCATGGGGTCACCACGACAGAGAGATACAGGCAGGGAATGCCCATCACCTTATCTAGAGCCACCTGTGCCAGGGCAGTGACAGTGACAGCTGCAGTGACAGCCGCAGTGACAGCCACCACTACCGTACCAACCAGCACAAGCCACACCTGTCACCACTGCTGCCCATGGGGGTTGCTGTGGCCATGGCACCTGTGGTGGCACCCTCAGTGGCTGCCACCACCTCACGAGCCACAGTGGCACTCCCAGTGGCACCTCCCTGGCACCCACCACGACACCCAGAGTGGCCCCTGGCCCCCGTCCCCACGGGCACCTCCAGGGCCGATCGATTGGAGGCCTGGCGGAGGAAGGTGAAGAGCTGCAGGCACGAGGCACAGACGTCCTGCAGGAGAGGACAGTGGGGACATGAGGGACATGGGGACACAGGAACGGGGGACACTGGGGAATGGCAAGAGAGGAGGACGTGGGGATGTTGTGGCTCAGGGATGCTGGGAGGTGGGACATGGGAACGAGGGAATGGGGACATGGGGACATGGGGACATGGGGACAGGTTGGGGTGGGGCCGTGATGGGAGTACTGGGACCCCAGTGGAGTTTTGGGGACATAGCGGTGGCAGAGGGACAGAGGGATGGCTGGAGGGGTGTTAGAGGGGTGATGGGGACACGGGGATGTCTCTCACCATGTCGGGATGTCCCTGGGTGAGGTGGGGGCAGCGCCCCAGGGCCCCACAGCGCAGCGCCGTCACCCAGTCCTGGCACCAGGCAGTGGGGGGCACCCCACAGCCCCCCCCCGGAGCCCCCAAACCTGTGGCCACTGTCAGCACCCAGCCAGGGGGACCTGGCAATCCAGAGTCCCCCCAGTACACCCCCCCCAAGTCACCCCATCCCAACACCAGCCCTCTGGGGGGACCCCTCAAGGAACCCCCCCACTCCAGTACCCCATCCCGGGGGTCCCTGGCACCGTGACCCCACCTCTAGTCACACATCACCCCCAAAACTCCACTCCTGCTGTCATGGGGGGACCCAGGTGGAAGGGACCCCCCCATTACATCACCTGAGACCCCTCCCTCATGGGGGCAGCCCCCCAGTGACACCCCCCATGCCCCATCCTGGCCCCCAGAGGGTCCCAGGGGTCTGGACCCCCACCCAAGGGCCCCCATCCATCCCCCCTTGCCCAGGCAGGTGTCCCCGTCCCAGGGTCCTGGAGGGGGACCCGGCTCTGGGGGTGCCCCCAGGTGCGGGGGTCCTACCTGGGGTGGTCCCAAGGAGGAAGAGGAGCAGCAGCAGCGCCGGGGCCATGGCGGGGACAGGACCGAGGACGGGAGCAGTGGCCGGGCGGTGCTGGCAGGGCCGAGCCTGCGGGCTCTTAAAGCCCCGCGGGAGGGATGTGGCCGCTGGGACTGTGCCAGCGCACAGGGACAGGTGTGTCACAGCCCCGGGGACACGGCGGGGCCTGCCAGCCCTGCCCTCCACTCTGCTGCTGGCCCCACGCCCCGCTGTCCCCACAGGCACCTCCTGGTTGAGGTCCCCATGTCCCCAGCAGGGATCTCTTTTAATGTCTCCATGTCCCTGCTCAGTCCCCATTGCTGTCCCTGTGTTCCCTATTGGGGTCCCTTGTCCCCACTGGGGTCCCATGTCCCCACACCCCCTTGTCCCCTACACTTTGCCCTGTCCCCAATCTCCCCTCAGCCCCCCATGTCCCCTCCAGCCACCTCCCCCCCTCTGCCATGCCCCCACATCCCCATGTCCCCTTTGTGTCACCACGGTCCCACACCCCAAAATTCCCCCCCTGTGTCCCCCTGTCCCTTCCCGTCCCCGTGTTCCCCCAACCTGCCATGGCCCTTCAAAGCCCCCAGTGTCCCCAAACCCTCACGTTCCTGTTTCTCCCGTGTCAGTGTGTCCCCCTCCGTGCCCTCCCGCTCATGTCCTGTGTCCCCAAAGTCCCCAAAGTCCCCGTGCCCCCCCTGTCCTGCCCCCCCGTCCTTCCCCCGCTGCTGTTCCCGTAATGTCCCTCCCTGGTCACCAGCCTGACCCCACTTGCCTGGAGGGTGCTCAGCGCGGGTGTGGCGGGCGAGCAGGGCCCCACGGGCCCCAGCTGAGGCTCTGCGGTGGCTCCCAGGGTGGCACAGCCCCACACCGCGCCCTCTGTCACCCTGTGCCACCCTGGGCTGCCCCGTCCTCGTCCCCCTGAGCGTTCCACATCCTTCTGTGCCACCGTGTGTGCCACCGTGTATGTCACCGTGTGTGCCCCAAATCCTCCTGTGCCACCATGTGCCACCCTGTGTGTCACTGTGTCACCATGTGTGTCACTCTGTGTGTCACCGTGTGTGCCCCCAAGTGTGCCCCCGTGTGTGTCACCGTGTGTGCCACCATGTGCCCCCGTGTGTGTCACTGTGTGTGCCACCATGTGTGCCACCCTGTGTGCCCCAAATCCCCGTGCCACACCCCGTGTGTCCCAGGCTCCGGTGCCACCCTGCACTTCCCAGAGCTCCAGTGTCCCCTGGGGCAGCTCTGGGGACACAGCCCAGGGACAGCACAAGGGACAAAGCCCCAGCCCAGGGACAGGACAAGGGACAAAGCCCCAGCCCAGGGGGGACCTCCTCACCCTCCACAGGTCCCCGCAGGAACGTGGATCTCCAGCCCCACCATCCCCTTCCTGCTCTCTCCCCAATTCCAGCTCCTGCCTCTCTTTCATAACGAAATAATTTATTTCCTAACAATCAAACAAGACAGAAATATCCATGGACACAGCAAAGATCTCCTAAAACATGGAATTCCTAAAAAAAAGCACCATTCTATTGGCTTGACACGGGGATCAGCCCAACAATGGGATATTTACAGCAGGAACGGCTGGAAATGGGATCCGAGTCCGCTCCCAACTGCCCAGCGGAGCCAAGGCTGGGGTGGATCCACTTCTTGGGAAGCAAAAAGGACAGAAAGAAATGATGGAAAAGCACAAAAAAGAGTTGTACCAAAGAATGATAAAGGAAAGGTTGAGTGGAGATGGGATGGCTCCACTGGAAAAATTCAGGGTGGAACATTTTGGTGCTTCCCGGGAGCTGGTGGTTCGGGATCTGCCTTCCAAAAGGAAAAAGAAAGGAAAAACAGCCCAAAATTGGGGATTTTTGATTCCCACCCGTCCCTGCCCCAATCCGACTCCCCGCACTCCCTGGATTTTTGTCACAACCTATAAAAACGTCCTTCCTGCAGCTTATTTGATAGGAATGCTGGTGGATCAGTGAATTCCAGGTAAGGCTGGCACCACCACTGGGGACCCGGGGATTCCGGGTTAGTGCAGAGTTCTGGGGTTCCCGGAGCACAGCCCGACACTGCAAAGGGGTCAGTCTGGGATAGGAAGGGAAAAAAGGGGAAAAAAAAGGCATTGGGAACTCAAAAAGGCACAAAGCTGCCAAAACCCCTCATTTGTGCTGAGGCCAAACCTCCAGGATGTTCAAAACCAAGCAAAACTCAACGCTTTGTACCTCTGGAAGGGCCTTCCCAGTGCTGGGAATCACCTGCCTGAGGGTTCCGCTGGGATTCCCCAGGTGAAGGCAGAAGCCACCTGAGGCACCGGCCCCCACGGGCTGATATTCCTCTTTTCCTCAGTGTTTTCCATCTTTTTGCCTTTTTTTCCCTCTTTTTGACCACGCAGGGGGTTGAGCTCAGGTACCCCTGGTCTGTGGCAATGCCAGAGGGTGGAAAATTCCAGCAGCTTGAAAGGAAAATTCCTTGTGGTTTGGGTTTTTTTTTTTCTTCTCTTAGGAGACAGCAAATGGAAAAAGAATCTGGGGGATTTGGGCAACTTGTGGGGTCTGTGGGTGGCTTCCCACTGCCCTAAGTGAGCCAGGAATGGGATTGGGGTGTTGAAAGGAAAAGGGGAAAGGGGAACAGTAAAGGAGAAAAGGAAAGGAAAAGCAGGAAAGGAGGAGAAGGAGAAAAGGGAAACAGGAAAAGGGGAAAGGACAAAGGAAAAGAAAAAGCACTGGAGTCTCCTGCTGCTCATCCCCTCGCACTCCATGGAGCACCTCGATGCCTTTCAGCACTGGCGATTCCTGAAAGGGACTGGCAGAGGGTCAGGGTTTGTATCCCAGAGCTGGGAAAAGCCCTGGAGAGCTCCTTGCCCACTCCTCACCAGGGCCTGGCCGGATCCACGGGGCTGGAAAAGCCCTTGGAGCACTCCAGGGGAAAAGGAAAGTGCTGGAAGCAGAGCTCTCTGCACGTCAACATTCCCAGAGCATCTCTAGGAGCAGGGAATGCTCCCTCCAGTGCATCGGGAAACGAACCCACACCACTGGCAGCTGACGGTGCCCTGGCTCAGAACACCCCTGACCCCAGGGCTTCCCTCCCTGTGGTGGCTTCTGGAATCCTCCGCGAGTCTGGGGAAATCCCGGAGGGATGGACACGATCCGGGGAGTCCCGTGGGGTTATTGCTGAGCAGAGGCATCATCTTTGTGCTGAAGGGGTGGAGAGAGTCCGTGGGCTCCCTCCGAGGTAGAAAGAATTGTCCCCGAGACTAGAAGCGTGGAAAAGGAATTCCAGAGCTCTGGAATGCCACGCCACGAAGGGAGGTGGGACATCCCTTTCGGGTTTAGGGAGGGCAGAAACTTCCCAGCCCGGAGGAGGCCGACCCGAGGGGTGAGGATGGCTCTGAGCGCTGCTCCCCACGCCAGGAACGCTCCGGGACGACACGAGGGCTGGGATGGGGTGTCCCTGAATATTTAGAGTCGGGGGAAGGAACCCCCGACTGAGGCTGATCCCTGTGCCCAAAATGCTCTGTGTTCCCGGCCTGGCTCCGCTCTGTCACGGATGGAAACTCCACAAAGGACCGGCTCTCTCTTCGGATCTGCTCCCAGAAGCTCAGCTTCTTCGGTCCTGAGGATTAGGAACACGATGTCGCCACCCAAGCGGAGAGAAGATCGGGAATAGCGGGCAGTGACAGCCTGGGAAGGAGCCCGGGGAAGGCTCTTGAGGTTGCTGTTATTGCCAGGATATTCCCGGGCGCTTCAGGCGTGGCTGGAATGTCGGGCCTGGCAGAGAAGGTTCGGCCAGAGAGGCTGGCGGTGCAGACGGAGCCCCGGGAGCGGCTGGAGCTGTGGGATGTTCGGTATTTCCGTGCGGGGAATGCTGGCAGGGTCGGTGTGCTGGCTAACGGGATCCCAAGGGGACGGCGGCCGCGGGATCAGCTCCCTATATCCCGACGGGAAGCTTACGGCTGCCGGCCAGCCTGGCCCTGGTCCCGCCGGAGCTGGAATATCCCTCGTCGCTGCCCAGGCTCTGGAGGCTCCCGCGCTCGTCCGAGTCGCTGGGGCTGCTGCTGCTCCAGTCCAGGTCGGCGGGGAGGTCGTCCGTGCTCTCCACATCCACATCCATCTCTTCTGCCGGAGGAATGGGAACGGTTGGCGTTCCAACGGGGCCAGGCCTCCCGCCGGCCGCGCCCCGGCGAGGGCTCTCACCTCGATCCGAGTTGGAGCGCTCGGAGGAAAGGCTGGAGCCGATGCTGTCTATCCTGACCCGCTCCATGCCCAGCTTCTCCAGCTGCCGCTGCAGGTGCCGCTGCTCCCGCTGCAGCTGCTCGATCTGGTGCAGCGCCCGGCGCTCCTGGTCCTCCAGCTTCTGTGGGGGACACGGCACCTGAGCTCTGGGATTCCCTCAGAACCATGGGAATCACACGGCATTCCCGGCACCCTGAGCTCTGGGATTCCCTCAGAACCATGGGAACCATGCGGCATTCCTGGCACCTGAGCTCTGGGATTCCCTCAGAACCATGGGAATCACACGGCATTCCCGGCACCCTGAGCTCTGGGATTCCCTCAGAACCACACAGCATTCCCGGCACCCTGAGCTCTGGGATTCCCTTGGAACCACACGGCATTCCCAGCCAAACCACCCCAGCACAGCCACCGCCGGCTCCCGAGGGGCTCCCGTCTTCAGCACGCTTGGGATGTGGAGCTGTATGGATTCCTGCTCTCCCAGTTATCCCAGCCCAATCCCAGCCCATGCCCCGTGCTGGATGCTGCTCTCAGCTCCGATCCCAGTGCCAGATCCCATTTCTGGGCTCACCTGGATGTGGAGCCTGGCCCTGGTGAGGAGGCTGAGCGTCGTGTGCCGCCCGGCCGCAGCCCCCAGCGGCACCAGCCCCTTCAGCCTCTCCAGGCACAGCCGGAGCTGGGCACGCCTGGAACGGGAGCACACAGCTGCATCAGCTTCCCAAATGGCATTCCCACCCCTCTGCTGTGGAAAAATGGGGTGGCAGGAGCTAAACCCAACCTCCCAGCCTCCATGGGCTTCCAGAAACCGGGAGGAAACTGCAGCCAGGCAAAAAGATGCCTTGGGAAAACCTCATGGATGAACCCTGCTGGCATCCCGGGCTGTTGGGATGATCCCAGGCAACGACCTCAGAATTCTGGCTGAGAATATCAACTTTTGGTCATTCTCTTCCCCAAAAGGCTCCACCTCAGGAGTGCTGTTTGGTTCCTGCTGACAGCTGAAGCTGCCCAGGATAACACCCAGCTCCAAATCCCTTGGGAGAGCTCCCTTTCCCTATTTTTAGTAGGAACAGGACTGTTTTGGATACAAAACCCCAAATCCCTGCAGGAGCACTGGCCGTGCTCCAGGAATCCTCCCTCTTCCTGGAACATCTGGCTTTTCTCTGCTTTAACAGGTGGGACATTAATGCTGGAGGGAAACTCCTCGAGGAAATCCCTTTATCTGCCGAAAGCAGGGATGCTCCCAGCACACCCAGGTTTCCCTGTGTCCATCACTCCAATCCCAACATGTAGGTCAGATCCTCGGGAACGCGCTGCAACCACATCCCTGCACCGCCTGATCCCAGGCAGCTCCAAACGGATTTTGCAATGACCTGCTGGTCTTGTTTGGGATATGCTGGGAGTGACCTGGGATTTCCTCACCCAAAGGACCTTGGGATGACAACACAGGCAAAAAAAGTGGGATTTACTCGGGATAAATCCCAAACTGCGACTGGCTCAAAGATGTGAAAAGGTAATTTCCCTGAAGAAGCAGAGTGGGAGCTGGCTGTGGAGGTGGGATATCATTCCCAACAAAACTCACGTGTAAAAAGGGAATGCTTTAATCCTTGATGTCCTTTATCCCATTCCTTCCCTCCCACTCTCCCTCTCAACCCATCTCAGGTGGAATACCCCTGGGAAAGCAGTAATTCCCCCCAGCCCAGCTCCTGACAACCCTCTGGCACTCACCTGTTCTTTTCCATCTCATTGTGCGTCGACCTGGAAAAGAAGGAAGAAGTTATTAATTCCTCTGGCTGATTAGGGATTAACAGTTGGGATTAACATGTGGGAATTAGCAAAGGCTCCCTGGAAAACCTGCAGACCCAGGGGGCTTCCAGAGCTCCATACCCAGGGATGGGGAATGCAAGGATGCAGACACAGAGACTGCTGGGTAAGTGGCAATAAAGGGGTCAGAAAAACCAGAAAATGGGAGTTGAAACCAGAAACTCAACTTTTAGAGCTGAGATTGTGATCAAGAGCTCATCCCTGTCCCTCGACCTGCCAGGAACATAACGTGGAAAAAGCTCCCTGTGAGCACAGAGCAGCTCTGGAGGAGGCACCACTGACACACTAAACCCATGAAAAATCCCCCTGAAACTCCCAATTCCCATAGAGCTGGAAAAAGGTGGAAAACAGAAGCCACGACTGACTTTCCCTCCACAGGAGGCCACACAGTTTGTGTTTCCAGGTGCTTAGGGAAGAGCTGCCTACTCACTTCCTAAAACCTCCAGAGGTCTCAGGAAGCTCCACTCTAATTTGGGGGAAATGTTGATACGTGCCAATAATGTTACATAAATGTGGGAATAACCCACAGGCTGTTTGGATGTCTCCTGGGATGGCCCCACAGCATCTGGGAGTGCTGGAAAAACAAGGGATGTCACTGAAGGGAAAACCAGGGATGCCAGCAAAGGGAAAATGAGGGATGTCACCACCACAGCGGTGGGAGATGCTCTTGGAGGTCTCCTTCACTTTTCCAGCAGCCTCTCCCGATGGATCATCCTGCTCCAGTGGCTCTGCTGGCTTTCTGACAAGATCAGAGCCATATCTCCCACGTTCCCAGAAATGTTCTATCCCAGCAGAGACACTTCCCACTCCAGTGAGATTCTCCTGACACAATGGAAGGCCTCAGCCCTCTGGCTCCTGTGCAGTCTCTCCATTAAATTTTTCCCTGGATAAATCTGCATGTTTCACACACAGCCCTTTACCAAGGAGTTTCCATGGGCTGCAGACTTATGAGTTTTTCCCTTGATTCTAAATTACCCAAACACTTCCTGAGCACTGGTACAGACAGAGGTGAAGCTCCCATCACCTCCACACTCATTAATTAAAAATCCATCCTCTATTCTGCCTGGATTCTACCTAGAATGGTTGCTTTCTCTTTTGGACTTGCATTCACCATCATCAATATTTAGCAAAAAAAAAATAAAATTAATTGATGGCTTTTAATTTTGGCTGAAATAAGCAGGGGGACAGAGGGGATGGCAGCTTCACCCTGGGGCAGGTGGAGCTCCCATTTCTGCGGCTCCCACATCCCCTCCAGAGCGAGCTCGTGCCCACAGAGTCACTGGTTTGGATTCCCACCAGTTTGAACTTCACCAGCCTTCCCTTCAGAATGGGATTTTTATTCCTGAGAACGGTGATAGTTTGGCCTGAAGCAAACAAAATATTCCGAGAAGGAAAACCCAGAGCGTGTCCAGGCAGGACAAAGCTGGATTTGAGCCCGGCAGCTCCAGGCCCCTGGAGGGGCTCCTGACACCCCAAAACCCCCGCAGGGGATCCACCCCGGCCCTGGGGGACACGGGGAACGGCAGCACGGGCAAATCCAGGTGGATTTGTTCCGGCAGCTGCCAAAGGTCGGCCGTGAGGCGTCGCACAGACGGGATCGCTCCCGAGCAGGAAAAGAGTGACAGATGTGGTGCCATCACGGCCTGGCTCCTCCCTGGCACCATCCAGCGCTGCTGACGTGTTGGGATGGACCTGCTGCTCCTCACGGTGTCCCCTCGGCTGGGGACACGTCCTGGAGCCAGCCCTTCCCAAAATCAGCCCAGGCTCCCCCCAGCACGAGGATCAGAGGGATTTTAAGGCTGTTGATGTGATGGAATAAATCCTCCAGGATGTGAGATTTGCTCCTGGAATTTAATGTGGGTGCTTGGAGGCGGCTTCAGCTTGGAGAAAAGGTGGTTTAGTATTTAAAATCAGCGAGGAGGAAGAGGGAGAATCAGCCAAGGAGGGACAGTGGGGGGCTCTGGGTGGGTTTCAGGGTGGAGAATTAAGGAGGTGGCAGGAGGGTCCCCTCCAGGTCCCCTCCCTGGGCCGGCCAGCCGGGGCCAGAACGGTCCCACCCACGGTGTCACACCCGGTGACAGGAGGACTTTGGTGACAGCAGAGCCCCACCCAGTCCTGTCACACACCCGGCGACAACAGGACCTCACCGGGCAGGGTCACCTCAGACGGGAGCGCTGCCCGGTGCTGTCACACACCCGGTGACAGGAGGAGCTCCCTGTCCCCAAAGCCCTGGGGACAGGAGGGTGCCCCCCGCCCTGTGACACCCCCGGTGACGGGGGGCACCCAGCAGAGCCCGGCCCGGCCCGGCCACAGGCACAGCGGGACCCCCGAGCCGTGACACCCGGCCACAGCAGCCCCGGGGCCCGTCACACACCGGCACAGCCGGGGACAGCGGGGCCAAACCGGAGCCCGGGGCCGGGGGGGTGAGCCCGGCCCAGCCAGAGGCCCGGTGACAGCGGGGGCTCAGCGGGCCCGGCCGCACGGTGCCCGGAGCTGCCCCGGCCGGGACCCACGGCCCCACAACGGCCGGGCCCGTTCGGTGCGGTCCCCCCGCCCCGCCCGGTGCTGCCGTCACCTGCCGCCGCTGCCGCTCCTCCGGGCCTTGGCGCGGCGCCGCGGGGCCTCCCCGTCCTTCCCGCCGGGCCGCAGCGAGGCGTAACCGTGCTCGGCTTCTGCGGAGACACAACGGCGGGCGCGGGTCACCGCGGGGCCCGCCCGGGGACACCGGGGGTACCGGGAGGGGCGCGGGGGGTACCTCGCTCCCGCCGCTCCAGGAACTCGGCGGCCTCCAGCAGCATCTGGATGCCGAGGCGGGGGGGGGCGGCCATGGCGGGGCCGGGACGGGCCGCGACCGGCGGCGGGGGGGGAGCGGCGGCCTCTGCCCGCCCCGAGCGCCGCTCCGCCAGACCCCGCGCGCGCTACGCCCCCGCCGCCCCTCATTGGCGGAGGCTGAGGCAGGCCCCGCCCCTCGCCGCCGCTGATTGGAGGACGGGGCGGAGGTCCCGCCCAGCGCCTCCACGAGCGGCCGAGTGGGGGCGTGGCCTCGCATGAGGACACGCCCTCCGCTCGCTGCCATTGGGCGAGAGCGCCACGCCCTCCTGCCATTGGCCCAACCCCCGGCGGCGCCACGCCCACACAACCGGCCCCGCCCTGCCGGCCGCAGGCGCTGCCCTGACTCACTTCCTGCCGCTCAGCCAATGACGGGGCCGGACGGGGAAAGGGGCGGGGCCAGGGCTACGTGAGGCAACGTGACCGGGGTGGGGACCCCCCGGACAGGGACCCCGGGATGGGCACAGGGACCCCGGGATGGGCACAGGGACCCCCGGGAACGGGAACAGACCAACGGGAACCCCCCGGACAGGGACCAAACTGATAATGGGGTGAGGCTGAGGAAGAAAGACCCCCCTGCCGAGCACCTTCGGTTTCAGCTCAGGGCTCAAACGGAGCCCTACGGGATTGAGCTGATCTGCATCAATTCCAAGGATTTGTGGGAGGGGGGAATTGAGGCCCTGCTTTATTTCTGAATGATAAAAATTAAAGGAAAAAATACATCTGGGGTTTTATTAACAGGGAAACACACCAAAAAACAGGGAAAACACAGCAAAATCCCAGCCAGAAACTGACTTTGGTTGTAAGAAAAATAATAACAAAAGTTTGGGAAATGGAAACTCCTGCTGGCTCTGGCTGTGGAATTTGTTGGGAATAACACCAATTCCAAATCCAGCATCAGAGCTCTCCCAGGAGAGTGCAGGGAAGCGAAATTCTTCCGTGGTGGGAGCCGTGTCCCAGTGTCAGGCAATGAAATCCAGGGGCCTGTTGAATCCTCCTTTTCTGTTCATGTATTGCCTGGGTGAGGACAGAGACAGAGTCAGCCCTGGGATCAGGGAAATGAGGAGAAAAGAACTGGGGGAGGCTGGGAACGCGGCTCAGTGGCTACAGGGGAACCAAATTCCCAAAAAAAGAGCAGGAAGGCTCCCGGTGAGGATGAGCTCTGACTGTGTGAGGATGCCAGGTTCCCATCAGAAAGGGAGCAGAATTGACAAACTGGGAAAAACTGTGTTTTTTTTGGGAATAAACCAGGTGAAGAGTGTCGCTTCCTGCTGCTCTGATCCTGTTCAGGCCTCACTGGGCACATCCCACCTCTTCCTAACGTGTTCCCCACTCCTCATCCTCCTGACTTCTCTGTTCCCAGGGGCACCTGGAGAACTCTCACCTCTGCTTTTGAGTCTAAACCTCACAAAATTTCTGTTTTCCCCAGGCCTGGAAGCTGGACCACCGTGAGACAGCGGCCAGAGTTACCCCACAAAATAAAATCTTCTTTCTATCCCAAAGGAGGGGACACACACCTGTACTTCCTCTTCTGGGACACATTGATGGCGTAGGCATTGGCAGCGCCATCCACCTTCTTCCCCTGAGGAGAAACGTCCCAAAATCTCATGGATTACCCCCAAACAGGGCAGGTGACACCAAGAGCCCCTGGAGTGGTCTCTGGTCTGTGCTCACCTTGGTGGTATCAAAGGAGGCAAAACCCATCATCTTCATCATCTCGATCTCCTCCTCTGTCTTGCCCTGCAAATCTTCCTCTTTGGGAAGAGTCAGGGATTGAGCAAACACAGAGGTTGGGATTCCCAATAATCTGGGTGGTCCTGGGCTGGTCCTGGCCCTGCAGGGCATCTGGGAGTGTTCCGAGAGGAAAACTCCCCCTCACCTGTGATCTGCCGCTCCTTCTTGGAGTCCTTGAGCTCCTTCTTCTCCTCATCCCGACGCTCCTTGGGCCGCGCCGGCGACGAGGAGCTGGAGCGGTGCCGGCGTGGGGACCTGCTGGTGCACACGAGGTGGGGCTGCAATTCCCACCTGGGGCTCCCACTGTCCCTGGGTCACCCAGGATGCCCTCAGCTAGCTGTCCCCACCCCATGCTGGTGTCCCTCACCTGCATCATCCTGAATGTCCCTGCCATCTCCTGGATCATCCTGAATGTCCCTTCCCTCACCTGGATCATCCCTGCTCTCACCTGGATCGTCTCCGGTGCGGGGAGCGGGACCGGCTCCTCCTCCTGTCCCTGTCCCGGGACCGTGATCGCTCTCGCCGCCGCCTGTCCCTGTCCCGGGAAGCGGAGCGCGAGCGCCGGCGCTCTGCCCGGGGAAGGGTCAGCTCCTGCGTCCCTGCCCGCTTCCCAAAGGAAATCCCACAGAAAATCCCAGCTCCGGAGTGGAGAACCCCGGGACAGCCCTTCCCACCCCTCCAGGACAGTTCTGGGCTCAGGGATCCCCCCGGGCACCCCCAGCAGTGAAAGAGCGGCTGGAAAAACCAGACCTGGAGCGGGGGGAATCATCCAGGGGGAAAATCACCCGGGGGGGAGCAGCCAGGAGGGGGTGATGGTCCCCAAAAACCTGAGGAACGGGGAGGGAGGAGAGGAGGAGAAGATAAGGATGGGGAGGGGCAGAAGGAGCAAAAGGAGAGGAGGAAAAAGAAGAGGAGAAGGATGAAGCCGAGGAGAAGGAAAAGAAAAAGGATGAGGAGGAAGAGGAGGATGAGGAAGGGAGTCTCTGCTCTACCCCAGAGCGAGGAACCGGGGCCCCCCCGCCCTGCAGGGTCTCAGTCCCCCCCTACCCCTGGCCCTTCACCCGGATCTCCCCGGGCCCGCCCCCCGGGTGCCCCTGACCCTCCCCGGGCTCCCCCATCCCACCCCGGTTCCCCCGGTGCCCCCTGACCCTCCCCAGGGTCCCCCATCCCACCCCGGTTCCCCCGGTGCCCCCTGACCCTCCCCGGGCTCCCCCATCCCACCCCGGTTCCCCCGGTGCCCCCTGACCCTCCCCGGGCTCCCCCATCCCACCCCGGTTCCCCCGGTGCCCCCTGACCCTCCCCAGGGTCCCCCATCCCACCCCAGTTCCCCCGGTGCCCTCTCACCCCGCCGCGGCGGTGACCGGGAGCGGCTGCGGCCCATGGCCGCCCCTCAGCCCCGCGCTGCCGCTGCCGGAGCGGGCCCGGGCCCGGAGCGGGGCCTGAGGGGCAGAGCCCGGGGGCAGAGCCTGAGGGGAGCGCTCAGAACCGCATGGGGACGCGGGGCCCCGCTCCCGCCGCTCGCCCTGGGAGCCCGCCCGGCCCGGAGAGCCACGGGAGGCCGGGGAGGAAGGGGAGGCCCGGGAGGAAGGGGCGGGCAGGGAGGCGGGCCCGGCTCCCTCCGCAGCCTCGGCTCGTTCCGTGCGCTCTGTCCTGCCCCGGCCCGGCCCTTCCGCGGCCCCGGCCCTGCTCCCGGCCCGGCCCGGCCCTTCCGCGGCCCCGGCCTCGGTTCGGTTCAGGCAGGCGGGGCCGGGTCGGTGCCGGGCCGGGGAGCAGCCTGGAGCCCTGGGGCTGTGCCTGCGTTTGGCTCCGGGGGGTTCAGCTTCTCTGAGAAGCTGCTGGAACCTTCCCGGTGCTCCGGGACTCCTCAGCACTGAATCGGGGAGTGCCGTTCCTGAACCGTGACACCATGGTTCCTCACGGGCATCCTCACCCTGAGCCCCATCCCTGTCCCATTCCCACCTCTGCTCCCGTCCCATCCCATCCCCATCCCACCCTCAGCTCCCCCTCCGTCCCTGCCCCTGCTCCATCCCCATCTCATCTCCACATCCCCATCCCCATCCCATCTCCACATCCTCCATCCCCATCTCATCTCCACATCCCCATCCCATCTCCACATCCTCCATCCCCATCTCATCTCCACATCCCCATCCCATCTCCACATCCTCCATCCCCATCCCATCTCCACATCCTCCATCCCCATCCCATCTCCACATCCTCCATCCCCATCTCATCTCCACATCCCCATCCCCATCTCATCTCCCCATCCCCATCCCTCGCCCCTCAGTCTCCGAGCGCTACCGAGTGCCAAACACGGGGTTTATTTACACCGGCGTTCCACCCGCTCCCGGCCGCGATTGTCACACGCGGGGGGGACAGGTCACCCCCGGCCTCCTCCCGGTGCCACTCGGGCTCCAACACCCGCCCAGCACCGGGGCCTTCCTGGGCAGCCCCCGGTGGGAGGAGAGGCGCTGAGTCCCGCTGGACTCGCCCTTCCCTGTTGCCGACATGGGATCAGCCCCTGTTTTCCAGCAGAGGTGCGGATGTGGAGGCCCCAGATCGGGGATTTGTCCCCTCCCTGCCTTCCCCTGGGGACACCCCCGCCCTGAGCCTTACCTGGGGCAGGGAGGTGGGGAGGGGGACGTACCCGAAGGGTGGTTCTGGGATGTGATCCTGGCTGTTTCCTTCCAGCCAGGACCCTCGTCATGGTGATGATGGTGGCACTGGAGCCTTCGTCCCTTTCTACTTGAAACTCCCCAGAATTTCATGGAGGAGAATCCCAGGGTCCCTTGGAAAAAAGGGTGACAAAGGCCCTGGGGACAGACCTCCAGGGACAAAGGGGTGACAAAACCCGGGGGAAGCCCCTGAGTTGGGCTGGGGTGGCAGTGCTGGAACAGTGCTACACTGTCACCCAGGGAGGTGACAGAGCTGGCTCTGCTGCCCTGGGTCACCCAGGGGGAACAGGCCCAGGGACAAAAATGGCCTCAAAGAGTCTTAAGATCAGTGGCAGTGAGGAACAGCCCCCCCAGTGACAAGGCTGGGGTTTAGGGGCTCAGTGTCCCCTCGGTGCTCCCCATCCTGCAGGAGTGGGCTGGGGACCTGTGGGGGGGACACTGGGCAGGGAAAAGGCTCTTCCCAAAATCCAGGCTCAGGCTGTCCATGGGGCTCTGGCAAGATCCCTGTCTGGGGTCTCTCTGCTGTTTCCTGCACCCCAATCCCTGCCTGCACCCCCTTATTCCATGGGCTTCCTGCTCTTCCTGATGGATCCAGCCCCCAGGAGCTGTCTCACAGCAGTGAGGTTTGAAACCACAGTGATGGGAAAATCCTGCTGGGCTGAGGGAACCCCAGACAGGAGCTTCTGGAGCATTCCAGACCTCCTGGACAGGGCTCCATGGATGCAGGAAGGCTCAGGGCGAGCACCCCAGGAAATTGGGAGGATGTGGGGCTGATCCCGTTGATTTATCCCCAGATCTCAGCCCTGGAATGGCTGTGGGGAACATCAGCATGGCTGGGGCTCTTCCCGGGAAGGGGCTGGCCAGGAGTTTGTAACGCTGGGAGGGAAGGGAACGCCAGGAAGGGTTGAACTTGTGCTGGGAATCCAGAGCTGGGAAAAGCAGGGAGCCGGCGTGGACGGGGTCACTGTGAGCGGAGGCCGGCGGGAATTGGCAGCGTGTGTTCATCCCGAAGTAGCACTTAGTGAGTGAGTTTTGCTTAGTTTTAAATAACACAGACAATTCCCAGAGGTTTTTTTCCCTATTTTCCCAGGTGCAGGTCGTGCAGTGAGGTGGGGGCTTTTCCAGTGGTGGGAAATCCCGCTGCTCTTCCTTGGGTGGGGAGAACACAGGGTAGGAGTACCAGGAGAAGGGGATGAAGTGGTTCTTTAGCCCAAGGAGAGGAAGATTACAATCTGGGAAGGGAAAACCTCAGCTTCTCCTTCAGGAAAAGCAATCCCCCGCCTTCAGCTCAATCCCGTTCTCCTGGTGAAGCAATGGACAGTTTTCCCTGGGGATGAAGCCAGCGCCGTTCCAGCAGAGCTTGAGACAGAAGGTGAAGAAAATAACCACAAAACACCTTTTTCTTCCTCAGATCAAGCAGAACTGGGCTCTGGTGGAAAAAACCCAACCCTCAGCCCACGGTGGGGAGAGGCTGGAGCCCAGGAGGGAAAGGGGGGGAAGATGCAGCAGGAATTCCCCCAAACGGGGACCACAGTCTCTCTAAGCTCGGTGACCGCCTCCAGAGGCGGGTGACAAGGGGGATGAGGTGCCTTGTGCCAGGAGGACCTGGAAAACAGCCGGATTCCAGGGGTTTTGGGCCGCGCCTCGGCCAGACGCACGAGGCAGGAGCTGCCCCGGCGCTCCCGGGCTCAGAGATCCCAGGGGTTCCCAGGATGGCCACGCACGAGGCCTCGGGAGACTCAGGATTCGATCTTTTCCTTCTTTTTGCCTTTTTTCAGGAACGATGGGGTCCGGAATTTCTTCTTCTTTTTGGAGGGTGATTTGGAGGGTGAACCATCCGGGGACACGGGGTTGCTGGTCACTGTCTCCTTCTCCTTGGGGGCGTCCTGGTCAGTGTTGGTGGTTGTCCGGTCCGTCCCCCCTTTTCCAAGGTTTTCCTCAGTGCTTTGCTCTTCATCCTTCCCGTTCACCACCGCTGGTGGCTCCTTCTTGGCAGTGGAGTCAGGGGGGGCTTGGCCACCATTGGCCTTCTTATCACCTTGGGAAAGGGAGAGGGAGCAGGGAATTAGGGCAGCAGCCTCAGTGTTGTGGGGGTGGTTTAACCCCCCAAAAGTCCAGTGGGGCCTGGGCAGGAGCAGGATTTGGCCTCCATGAGTGGAGAACGTTGGGATTTGATCCTGTCCTGCTGCAGGCACCGCTTCCTTGAGCCGCCCCCCTCCCCGCGGGACAAGCGATGTGGGATGGAGAGCCGGGAAGAGGCAGCAGGAAAAGCAGGAAGCAACGACAAGGAGGGATTCCCCAAGGGATTTCCTAAGGAATTTGCCCCGAGTGGGGCTGGAGTGGGCCATGGAGACTGGATCCCCCCGAGCCCGTGTCCCTCGTCCGGGGTGGCCTCTCCGTACTTACTACGGCGCCAGGGATTCAGGGATAACTCCTTGGGTGACAGGCACACGGGGAGGAAAGAGAAAGGAGACGTTGTGGAGACAGACACAGACAGACAGACAGACAGACACCACAGACACCATGGCAGAGCCAGCAGCCCCGAGCCGTGCCCCGGCACCCACTGTGGATGGGAACAGGGGGAACATCACACCCGCCGGAGCGTGAGGACTGGGATGGGGGACAGGGGTGTCCCCTGCACCCACAAAGCCACCAGCAGATCCTCCTGCCGTGAATCCCCATCCACTAGGCCCCTGTGGATCGGGGACCCCCGGACAGGCGGGGGGACAAGAGGTGACAGCGAGCTGCGTCTCAGCACGGTCTGGCCACAGCAGCCCTTGTCCCCCCACTCCTGCTGCTCTCCGGGACCCCACCCCTCGTTTTGGGGTGCTCATCACCCCACTCACCCTCGGTGGGCTCTGCAGGTGCTGGGGGCTCCGGAGGGAGTGCCTCTGTGGGGGGAGCCTCACTCTCCTCTGCTGCCGCGTCCCTCTCGCCTGCCACAGAGAGACAAGCTGGCCCCACGTCCCCTCAGTGCCACCCGGGGGGGTTTGGGGGTGTTGGGGTGTCTCTCTTACCCTGCAGGCGCTTCTTCCTCTCCACCTCCTGCTTGTACTCCTCCAGCTCCTGGTCTGTGAGCTGGCTGAAGGGGTTGGGGGGCTCTGGCTCAGGGGGAGCCTCTTCCCGACCCTCCTTGGCCTCCGCGTCCCCCAGGTGGCTCTCGGTGGACTGAAACAGACCCCCAGAGTGGTGTCACCCCCCGGAGCAGTGTCAGCTCCCCCTGGAGAGATGTCACCCCTCAGAGTGGTGTCACACCCTCTGGAGCCGTGTCAACACCCCCACACCCCACCCCAAGCAGTGTCAACCCCACTGGAGCAGTGTCCCCTGCTCTGAGCAGTGTCCCCTCTGCCCTTGGAGTGGTGCCACTGCCCCTGGACCTGTGGGATGCTGGGGAACCAGGGAAGGGCTGGGTTCTCTGGGGTGGGGGGACTGGGCATGTGGGGTGATGTGGGGCTTGGGACAAGAGGTGACATGGGGTGATATTGGCCTGGGGACATGGGGTGACACCGGGTGGCACAGGCTGTGGGCAGGGGACACGGGGTGTCTGTCACAGGGCTGGGGACACAGGGTGACACAGGGTAACACAGGGTGACACAGGTGCCGTACGGGGCTGCGGCTCGTCTCGGCAATGACACTGGCCAGCAGCTGCGACTGGGGCCCGGCTGACTTCACGTCCTGGCGGTTTTGCTCCCGGATCTGTGGGTGAGGACAGGGATAAATCCCCCTCCGAGGACAGGGATAACCCACCCCGGGACCCCCCTGTCCCCCAGCCCACACCACCTTGTTGCGCATCTCCAGCACCTCCTGCGGGTCCGTGTAGAGCGGCACGAACTGGTTGGGGTTCTCGATGCGGATGGGGGTCCCACTGCTGCCCTTCTCCACCTCGTCCGCTCGCAGCCACTGCAAACCCAGCAAAAGTGTTTTGGGAAGCAGGAGACCCCGAGGACAGGAGGGGAACCCTGACAAATGCGACTTGTATAGAGGGGAGACCGTGATAAAGCTGATGGCACTCGGCCCCAGTAGGATGGGGTGGTGGGATTTGGAAATAATCATTATTACAGGGTGAAGGTGGTCCCTAGGCCTCCCTACACCCCAGATTTTAGCGGGATCCATAACCAGGACACCCTCCACCTCCCTGGTTGTGGATCCCCAAGCCCCATCTGCCCCTCACCGTGGTCTTTGTCCTCTGGCCACCGGCGGTGCCCTGCTGCTCCTCGGCCAGGTTGACCCTGGTGTAGGTGTTGGGGGTGTTGAGCCACCTCGTCTTCTCCTTCTGCTGCTTCTGGGCGTGCTGGCGCAGGGCGGGGGTCCCGGTGGGCTCCTCCTCGAACACGAAGGCCGTGACGGTGGCGGGGATCAGCACGTCGCTCTTGGGCTTGCTCTTCTCCTGCACGAAGGGGTAGCGGTACGTGTAGCCCGTGCGGTATCCCTGGAAAAGCACAGAGCGGGGAGTCAGGCACGCAGGGATAAACCCGGGGGGGGTCGGAGCGCGTTTTGGGTGGGTTTTGGCGCTCACCAGGTTGTCCAACATCCTCATGAGGGCCTCGAACTCGTGCTCGCCCAGGCGGCTCTTGTGCAGGGGCCCGAAGGTGGTGCCGGCGCGGCGCACGGCGCCCAGGCCGTGGGGCACGCGCTGCTGCGCCCGCTCCAGCACAATCAGGTTCTCCGCGCCTCCCGCGCTCGCCAGAGCCGACACCTGCGGGACAGCGGGCACCGCTGAGCTGGGGACACCGGGGGACAGCCCCACAGCCACCCCGAGAGCCAGAGCTGGCACACTAATGGCACACAGTAATGGACTGAGACCTGGCACAGCTCAGTGCATGGTCACTGCTCTGGCTGCAAGGACCTGGCACAGCTCAGTGAATGCTCCTGCAGTTTCTGGGTCCATCCACAGTTTATCACTCGCCTCACACTCACCTGGACCTCACAGGCCGCCTGCAGGTGGAAGATGCTGTAGAAAGCCTCCTCGGCCGTGTCCCCCAGCGCCAGCACCCCGTGGTTCCGCAGCACCAGGATCTGCGGTGCCAGCGCGGAAGGTCAGTGGGGCAGGCAGGGGATGATGGGGTGACCCCCCTGTCCCCCCCAGGAGTCCTCTCACCTTGCAGGTAGGCCCGAGGCACTTCTGGAGCTCCACACGATCGGCCTCATCCTCCACCTCCCCGCGGAAGTCGAAGTAGGCGACGTCCCCCAGGAGAAGAGCGGCGCGGGAGATGGGCAGGAGCCCACAGCGCATGGCTGACACCTGGGCATGGGGGGGAACAGGGCAGGGGGCCGAGCAACCCCAACAGCCCCCAAAACCACCAAAAAACCCCCACAAAAACCCCAACCCTTCTCCAAAAAACCCGTAACCCCCCCAAAAAATCACCCTAAAAATCCCCAACCCCATAAACCACTCCAACCCCACAAAATCCCTCCATAACCAACTCCCTAAATTTCCCCAAACTCTTCAACTCCCAGACTCCCAAAACGAACTGCCCCCAAAGAACCCCAACCCCCCAAAAACCCCCGCATCATCCTGATCATCTCAACACTTTGTGTTGCCCCCCAAAATCTCCCAAACCCCTTCAAACTCTCAAGGAACCCAAGTCCTTTCCAGTCCCCCCAAATCCCTCCAAAAACACCCTTCTGTTCTCCCAAATCCCAGACCCAACCTCCCACACAGGCCCCCAAGTTCCCCCAAGCTCCCCAAATCCCCCCAAACCAAGCTCCCAGAGAAGCCCCCATCTCCCCCTGCCCGGTTCCCGGCCCGTACAGCGGCAGCAGCAGGGGTGTGCAGCCGCACGATGCAGCGGATGTCGGGGCGCGCGGCGTAGATCGCGGCGTGCAGGCTGAAGCTGCGGGCGTCGGGCGCGAAGCTGGTGCTGCCCTGCTCCACCACGGCCCCCAGCACGTTCACCTTCACCTGGGGGCCACAGGGGGCTCAGGGGGGGCTGCTCCCCGCCAGGCAGCCCCAGGGCGGGGGGAGGCAGGGGGCTCACCAGGCTGGCTGCTGTCACCTCGCTGCACGCCAGCCCCTGCGGGGCCACCAAGAAGTGCTCCTGCTCCTTGCTGACCCGCAGCTGCCGCGGGGGAGAGTGGGATGAGAAACACCCCCCAAAAAAATCCCCAAATAAACACCCCCCATCGCTACAGGTCCAGCAGGTCCCAACTCCGCCGCAAAAAAAACACCAAACCCCTTAAAATCCCCCCAAAAGAACCCTGAATAGCCTCAAAATCCTTTCCAGTCCTCCCATTTGCACTCTGCTGGTTTTGAGGTGCTCACAGGGTTAGGGTTTAATTGTGCCCAGCCTGTACAGGTCCAGCAGCAAAAGGCCCCTAACCCCCCCAAATCCCCCCAAGACAACCCCCTATGGCGGTCTTGGCGTGCTCACGGTGACGGCGGCGTGTCCCAGCTGTGCCCAGCCGTACAGGTCCAGCAGCCGGTGGATGCTGCCCACCTTGCAGCGCATCAGCCGCTCGCCCTTGGCCAGTGCCGGCCCCTCCGTCCCGTGCAGGTCATTGATGGGGGTGACCGATGCCAGCCCTGGGGATCAGGGACCTCCCATCAGCGGTGGGACCCCCCAAGCCATGCGACGTTCACCAGGGATGGGGGAGCACAGGGTTGTGGGAATGGGTTTGGTGGATCCAAAGGTTTGTTGGACATTGAGCCCCAAAAGCTCTGGGGGTCCCCAAAGCCTCAAAGGTTTGGTGGTCCCCCAGGTTTGATGGCCACAAAGATTTGGTGGTCCTCAAAGGGTCTGGGGGATCCCAGGGGCTTGGTGGCACCCCAAGACTCCAAAGAGCTGATGATTCCAAAGGTTTGGGAGTCACCAAGATCTCAGAAGTTTAGGGCCTCCCCAAAGGTTTTTGGCGTCTTCAAGGTCCCAAAGGTTTGGTGGTCCCAAATAATTTGATGGCCCTGAAGGTCCCCAGAGAAGATTCCAAGGTAGCAGAGATTTGGGGTCCCCCAAGGTTTTGGGGCTCACCCCACCGCACCCCCCTCAGTGACACCCTTCACAAGCATCCCCAAACCGCCCCGTCCCCAGCCCCATGTACCCATGGGGGACGTGGGCAGGGCAGCAGGGGACGTGGTGGCCATGAAGTCGGCGATCTGCCGCAGCGCCCACACGTGTGACGAGTTGTTCCCCTTCTTCATCTGCTCCTGGATCAGGCTCTCCAGCTCCTCCCGGAAGGACTGCGGCACCGGGGACAGGGTGACAACAGGGTGGGTGGGACAGCTGGGGACATCGGGGCAGGGGCAGCACCGCTGGCTTGGTGGCACTGGCAGCGTGGTGACATGGTGATGGTGGCACTGCTGACTTGGTGTCAGTGGTACCAACAGTTTGGTGGCTCACTGGTGGTGCCAGCATCACCAGCTTGGTGGCACAGTGGTGACGGTGGCGTTACCATCTTGGTGTCGGTGACACCAGCGGCGCTGGCAGCTCCGTGGCAGCAGCGCCGTGGTGGCAGTGACATTGCCAGGTGGGGACATGCACCACCATGTGGTGACATCTATTAGCTTGGGGACAGGAGGGATGGGGCGGGGACAACAAAGGATGGGGCCAGGGACGAGAAAGCTGGGGCTGGCGACAGGAGAGACGGGATTTGGGCCAGGAGGGATGGGTTGGGGGACGTAAAGGAAGATGCTGGGGACACGAAGGACAGGGCTTGGGGACAGGTGGGACGGAGGTGGGGACAGGCGGGACGGGGACAAGAGAGGAGTTGGGGACACAGGGCTGGCGCGGGGCCGGGGGCTCACCGGGCTCTGCAGGATCATCGTCACCCGCTTCTTCTGCTCCATCAGGTTGAAGTCCTGGCGCAGGTCCCCGGCCCCGCTCCGCGCCCGCAGGAACTCGGGGTCCTCCTGGGGGGGGCAGCGGGGCCCGGGGGCGGGGGGCTCGGGCAGGGGCTCGGGGCTGGCGGCCGTGCTCATCCTGGGGACGCGGGGACACGCGGCGTCACCCCCGGCACCCCCAGATTGGGGAGAAAGCACCGAAAACAGAGCGCGGCTGCGGCCGGCAGATAACGCCCGAGGGGCCCCCGCCCTGCCCGGAGCCCTGCGGGGACCAGGGGACAGCTTGGGGACACTCGGGGGGGGGGAGTCCCCCGCTGGTGGCACTGCCCAGGCTGGGTGACACGGCTGAGGTCACGGCTGGGAACCGGCACGGTTCGGCACAGATGGGAACGGGCACGGTTCGGCACAGATGGGAACTGGGAACAGGCACGGTTCGGCACAGGGATGAGCTGGGAACGGGCACGGTTCGGCACGGTTCGGTACAGGGATGGAAACCGGCACGGCTCGGCACGGGGATGGGAACCGGCACGGTTCGGCATAGGGATGAGCTGAGAACGGGCACGGTTCGGCACGGGGATGAGCTGGGAACCGGCACGGTTCGGTACAGGGATGGGACCGGCACAGTTCGGCACAGGGATGGGACCGGCACGGTTCGGCACGGTTCGGCACGGGGATGGGACCGGCACGGTTCGGCAGCAGCGGGGCGGCGGCTGAGCACCGGGAGCGCTCGGTCCTGCCGGGAGCGCTCGGACCGGCCCAGCCCCGCACACCCCCAGCCCCGAATTGGGGTCACCCGCTGCTGGGGGCTCGGTGCCGCTCCGCCGCCGCACGGGGGGGTCCCGGCCTCCCCCCCTCTCCCCCAGGTCACCGAGCGCTCTGGGGGTGCTGCTGCCAACCCAGGGCACCCCCAAAACACAGGGTGGGGCCGCTCGCCCAAATCCCGGGGGTGATTTCCAGCCTCCCCCTCTCTCAGGCCAGAAGGGCACCCCCAGATTTTGGTGCTCGGAGCGCACCTGGCTCACCGGGCCGGGATGAATCCGGGGGGGGCCCCGGTGACCCCCGGCCCCGAGCAGCCCTAGGGGAAGGCGAGGGGGGCTCGGGGGGGCTGGGCCAGGACCCCCCAGCGGTTCCCCCTCCCAGCATCCCCCCCCCACCTCCGCCTCCGCCCTCGCCGCGCCCAGCGCCGCTGCGGCAGCCGCAGGGCGGGGGGGGAGAGCGAAATCCGGGATGGAAAGCGGGATGCAGCCGGGGGGGGGCCGCAGCATCGCCCCCACCCCGGGGGTGGGGATGGGGGGAGGGATGGACTCGGGTACCACCGGGGATGAAGGCCTGGGAAAGGGGGGAGGGGTGGGATGCAGCCCCCCCACACCTGCATGCGGCCAGCTGGGGGTGGGCTGAGGAAAAGCGGGGGGGTCACCCAGCCTCCCCCCACCCTCCCCAAATCCCCCCTCCCCCCCGAGGGATGCTGCGGCCGGGGGCTGCTGCCATCACCCACCTTCCTCCTCCTCCTCAGAGCATCCTGACAAAGGGCCGCCCCCCCCCGACACACCACGCGTGTCCCCGCACCTCCCCCCGCCCCGCCCTCCCGCCCGCACCCCCCCCGAGAACTCCATCCCTGCAAACAAACAAGGGGGGACCCCCAAACCCAGCGCTGACGCTCCCACAGTCCCTTTTTATTGTGCAATTAATTTGGTTTATATTAACAGTCTTTAATAAGCACGTACCTGGGGGGAGGAGCAGCTAATTACTAATTACAATTAATAAAGCAATTAATTACAGCTCTGCCCCCCCCCTCCGACCTCTGCGTTTTAGGGGTGACAGACCCCCTGCTCCCCCAGTTTTGGGGGGCAGTGCTCCAGGGCAGGAGCGTGACCCCAAAAATGGGAACTGGAGCCTTGAACTTGGCTTTCGGGGGAGACCCCGGCGGGGCCCCCCGGATTTTTAGGGATGTCAGGAAAAACCTTAAAAAAAGGAGAAAAATAAAGGTTTTTCTCACCTTTGGAATATTTTTTGGGAAAAGGTGATTTCGAGCCCCCCTTGTTTATGTTGGTACTACCCAGATGCACCCCCAAACCCGGACCCCCTGGGTGACCCCCCAAGGCTGCTCTGTCCCCCCTCAGGAGCCCCCAAACCACCGGGGGGGTCCCTCAAGGTGCTCTGTCCCCCCCCAGGTGCCTCCCCCGAGCTGATCCACCCCCATCCAGGTGTTCCCCAAATTCCCAGGGTGCCCCCCAAGGTGTTCTGACCCTCTCCAGGTGCCCCCCACTCACCATCCCCTCACTCTTCAGCAGTGCCCCGGGCTTGGGGGTCCCCACGGGCACGGGGGGGCACTGCCAGGCCAGCTCTCAGGTGGCCCCCCCAGGGACACCCCTCCAGCGTCCCCCAACTCCTGCTCATTGCTGTGTTCCTGGCAAAATGGGAATTAAAAAATGTATTAGAATTAGGGGGAGGCCCCCCAGTAATAACACCCCCCCCCAATATTACCCCCATAATTAATCAATTGAATAATTAAATTAATTCCAACCTCAAAAACCTCAAGCAGGAAAATCCCCACCAGGCCCCCAAATTATAGGGGGGTTGTTGGGTCAGTTTTGGGGCTTATCCTCAATAATATTTTTGTTTGTTTTTAAATTAATTCCAACCTGAAAAATAAGAGTGAAAATCCCCCGAAGCCCACTTTATAGGGGGTCCATTTTAAAGTCCCTCCTCAAATAATAATTCAATTTAATTTTGATTATTAAATTAATTCCAAGCTGAAAAATATCAAGAAAAATCCCATGAGCCTCCCCAAACCCCAGAGTTATAGGGGAGTTTGGAAATGGAGGGTCAGTTTTTGGGGTCCCCATATGCTGGAGGTCAGTTTTGGGGTGTTTTCCCCCCCGCAGCTGTTATATTTATTGTTAACCTGAATTCCAAATTAAAAGATCAGAAGGAATTGGAATAAATATGTCCCTCCCTCCATGTACCCATCCCCAACCAGGCAACTCCCCCCACCAGCCCTGCCAAAATCCAATTATAAGTGGGTTTGGAGCCCAGGGCTCAGTTTTGGGGTGCCCCACAATAATTGAATGACTGAAAACACATTGAACTATTGATTCCGAGATGAAAAATATCAACAAAATCTCCATCAGCCTCCAAAAATCCCCCATTTTTTCCCCCAGCTGGTGCGGGTGTTTCGGTGGGGGGTGAGTTTGGGGGTACCCACCTGGCAGTGTCCCGGCTTTGGGGGTACCCACCTGGCAGCCCCCCGGCTTTGGGGGTACCCACCTGGCAGCCCCCCGGGTTTGGGGTACCCACCTGGCAGTGTCCCGGCTTTGGGGTACCCACCTGGCAGTGTCCCGGCTTTGGGGGTCCCCCCGTGTCCCGCAGCACGCCCCGCAGCAGGCGGATGTACTGGGCCGCTGCCCGCAGCGTGTCGGCCTTGCAGGGCCGGCGGTCCCGCGGCACCAGCGGCACCAGGCTCCGCAGCCGAGAGAAGCCGCTGTTGAGGTTCCGGATCTGTGGGACACAGAGACCCCGAGGGACCCCGATCAGAGACCCCGAGGGGACCCCGATCAGAGACTCCCCGGGTCGGACCAAGAGCCTGAGTTAGAGCAGGAGCCCCCCAGGATCAGACTGGGATCTGTTGGGCTCAAACTGGGACCATCCCCAGGATTAAACCAGACCCCCCCATAATCAAAACCGACCCCCCCAGCATTCAACTGCCCCCCCGAGAATGAATTTAGGTCCCTCACAGAATCAAACTGGGGTCTCCTGGATTAAACTGGGCTCACCAGGGTTAAACGTGGCTCTCCCAGAACTGAACTGGGACCTCAGAGTTTAACTGTGCCCCATCTGGAGTGAAACTGGCACCTCCTAGATCTGACTGTGTTTAGCAGATTTAAAGTGGATTAAACTGGACCACCAGGCCCTCCTAAAACTCAGCTCCCCCAGCGCAGGATCAAACCCACCCCCTCAAATGCAGAGCCCCCCGGACCAGCCTTGTGGCGGCACTGCCCGTGTCCCCAGGCAGAGCAGCGCTGGTGCCACCACGGTGTGCCCCGACCCCCGGGCTGTGATTTGAGGGGGCTCAGCAGGTTTTGGGGGGGCTCAGCAGGTTTTGGGGTCTCTCACCCTCTCTCTCTCCTTGGCGTTGGCCGCCTGCCGCCGCTCCAGCGCCTCGCTGGGGTCCCCGGTGGGCTCGTAGGCCCCGCTGGGGCCGCGCCGCAGGCGGGCGATGGCGGCCGGCCGGGGCAAGGGCCCGAAGCGCTGCCTCAGGAGCCCCTCCAGCACCTCGGGGGGTGGCGTGGGCTGCAGGACCCCCGGGGGATCTGGGACCTCCGAGGGCTGCAGGACCCCCGGGGGATCTGGGACCTCCGAGGGCTGCAGGACCCCCGGGGGATCTGGGACCTCCGAGGGCTGCAGGACCCCCGGGGGATCTGGGACCTGTGAGGGCTCCGGGACCCCTGAGGGCTCCGGGACCCCTGAGGGCTCAGAGACCCCCAAAGGTTCTGAGACCCCTGAGGGCTCCAGGATCTTTGAGGGCTTCAGGACCTCCAAAGGCTGTGGGACTTCTGAGGGCTCCGAGACCCCTGAGGGCTCCAGGACCTCTGAGGGCTCCAGGACCCCCGGCCACCCCCCAGCTCTGCTGGGCTCCCCCATCCCACAAAACAACAGAAGCTGCACCCTCGGAGCTGACTCTCCAAAAGGGGGGAAATTGCTGAAAAAGGGCCCTAAATACCCGGGGCCAAACGAGGCACAGGTGGATTCCCCAGGGCCTGACGAGCTCGGGCTGTGCCTCAGTTTCCTCACCCACGATCCCAGCCTGAACCCACAAAATCCTGATCCCCCGCTGTGCCTCAGCTGTCCAGGTATCCACAAAGCCCCGTGAAAAACGAGGTTCACATCATTTTTATAGAGTTTAAAAGTTTAATAAAAAAGACAATTAGGAGAGGAAAATAAAGTGTACAGATACGGCCGGGTGTCTCTGCATTCACCTCACTGACAAAGGATTGTCCCTTAAAAACAGAACCTTGCTACATATCCATAAATTCTTATATATATCCATAAATTCTCATTCATATCCATAAATTCTTATATATATCCATAAATTCTTATATATATCTATAAATCCTCATACATATCCATAAATTCTCATACATATCCATAAATTCTTCTTAGGATTTTTGGGGTTCTTCTGTTTAGTTTTCTCTTGCCCCCTTCCCCATAGATCAATCCTCTTGGTGCCATTGAGATTTACATTCCCTGATACCAGAAATGCAATAAATTCCTCCCTCCAGAGTTCTGGTCACTGCTGTCCTCATCTGAATAAAACAGTTTACAAATGCAGGAGTTCTGTATCTTTTTTTTTTTTCTCAGTCTTTGGGTTATACAAACAAAAACAGTTTTTATTTTAACACTATGCCATAGCCTAACATAAATGTATTATACCACTATTTCTAAATTTCATCAATAACAGAAATAAAGAAAACTATATTAATACAACAAAATTTCCCGTTCTTATACACATAATATTCATTTTAATATTTGTGAAAAGCCAACAATATAATCTGTTAATAATAATTATAATTATATCAATAATTATATTAATAATATAATAACAGCCCTGAGCCCAAAAAAGGCCCCCCAAAACCACGCTGAGAGGAATTTGGGGGTCTGGCACCGATGGGCACCTGGATCCTCTCCAGAGAGAAGAGAACTGGCTTGAAAGGCCTCGTTTATTCTTAAAAACGTGAGGAAAACAGAAATAAAAGCTTTAATGGCACGAGGCTCGGTAGATGGCAGTGTTGGTCCCTGACATGCTGCAAAACTCAGGGAGGCTGGAAAATAAATGGTGAAATCTCCCTTTTTCCTCCAATAAAAGTTCAGATCACTTCGGGTTATCCACCATGGAGGGGATCCCAGTCCCCCAGCACCGGGATGGATTTCCCCTCCCCTCTGGAGTTTTCACGGGGAAAAGTCCTTCAGGGGAGTTCATCCCGGTTTTCCTGGGAAATCTGGGGCTCCCAGGGTGCTCTGAGGTGTGTGTGGGGTATGGACATGTCCCCTGTGCGGGGTTGAGGCTGCGCTGCCTCAGTTTCCCCAAAGCTGGAAGCATCTGCAGGAGCTGAATACCATCCCCAGCTGCTCCGGGATCCTGGAAGTTCCTTCTGTGTCCATAAGGAGACAGAGAGTGCAGAGCAGACCCTAAAGAAACCCCAAAATGACCCTAAAATGAGAGGCACCTGGAAGTTAATTGAGGTTTTCCTAAGAACTTAGAAAAAACCCAATTTTCTTCTCTTTAATGCTCTGTAATGAGCTTCCCTATCCCACAGCAGGCTCTGGATAATCCCATTATTCCTGCCCCGATCTGGGCAGAATTCCAGTATCAGACAAATTAATCTGAGGGCAGGGAGATGTAAAGTCACCCCAAAAATGGGTCCGTGCCCAGCAGCTCACCTGAGCTCACCTGAGCTGGGAGTATCTGGGGGGGTCAAACTGGTTTTGTTCCTTCTCTGTGCTGGGAAAAGCTGGGGAATGCTCCAAGTTCAACAGAGAGGGATTAAATATCGAGGGGAAATGGGGTTTGCAAGGGTTGTGCCCTGAGGGGAAATGAGTGGAGCCAGTGGGAAAAGAATTGGGGACTGGGGAGGATTGGGAGGCACAATTATTGGGGTGTCATGGTCATTGGGGGTCAGGGTGTTCAGGGGTCACAGTTATTAGTGAGCTCATTTTACAGTCATGGTTATTAGGATTTGGGGTTATTAGGGGTCACGGTTAATAGGGTTTGGGGTTATTAGGGGTCACAGATTTAGGGGTTACAATAATTAGCATTTGGGGTTATTAGGGATCATGGTTTTAAGGGGTCATAGTTATTAGGGCCCACATTTTTTTAGGGTCACTGTTGTTTGAGGACACTGTTATTAGGGAGCTCATTTTTCAGGGGTTGTGTTTTTTAGGGTGACAGTCGTGAGGGGGCAGGGTGCTGAGGGGTCCCAGTTAGGGATGGGAGCTTGGAAAAGGCTGAACTGCAGTGAAACATCATCCCAGCAATCCCAGGGGTGCTGCTTTGGGAATGCCCGTTTGGAATGCTGCTCTCCAACCCTCCAGGCTCACTTTTCCCTTTCATTTTTCCTCTCTGAGCACGGGCAGAGCTGGAAGCAGCTCCCAGCCCTCCACCCCAGGATGCTCCCTAAATCCAGGAGTCCCACCCATCCCAACGCCGATGATCCATCGAGGATCTGACATTGGATATCGAGACTGGAAACACGAGCCGGGGGTTTCCAGTTACCGTGGAGGGGTGGCCCGGGAAGGTCAGGGAAGGGGAAGGGAGCCAGGGCTGATCTGGGGCCAGGGCAGCTGTTGGCATGGGATTAAACCCAATCTTTCCTGGCACTGTCCCAAACCCTTTGGGAGCGTCTGGTCCCTGCCAGAGCTGCCAGCCTCGTGCCAGCCTCGTGGTGCCCAGATCTTGGCCACAGGTGGGGAGAGCAGCAATAAAATATTCCAAAGGGCCTTTATGGAGATGTGGCCACTTCCACCTCTCCATCCTCCTCCTCCCCGTGCTGCCAAACACGTCCCAAGACACCTCCTCCGCTGGAGGAATCCTAAAATCTCAGGCATAATTCATATCCTGCTCCCTGAGCTCTCCAAGGGTCGAGCCTGGGTTGGCACCAGGATCCTCATCCTCTTTCCAGCGGGCTCTGGGTACCCAGGGATGGGCTCGCTGCTGCCAGGGCAGGGAAATGTGGACAGGGAGACTCCTGGAAAACTTCTGTCCTGTCATTAAAATCATGAAATCCTCTCTCCTGCTGTCGGTGCTGCTGGTGACATCAGGACCAAAGCTCCCAAGTTCCTCCTCTTTGCCCGATATCCCGGAGCTCTGATGCGAGACAGAGATCTCTCCTGCCTCAGTTTCCCCAGCTCACCCAGAAGTCTGAAGGGATATTTGGGAGGGAATTCCAGAGGCTGCGTTTGCACCTAAATCCAGCTCTGGGGTTGACGCTGGAGGATTTGCGGCTGGGTGGGTTCTGAGTGCAACGTCCGGGGGTCCGAGGGACATCCCGGGGACATCCCGGGGGACATCCCGGGTGACATCCCGGGGAACATCCCGGGGACATCCCGGGGACATCCCAGGGACATCCCAGGGGCATCCCGGGGACATCCCAGGGACATCCCGGGGGACATCCCGGGGACATCCCGGGGACATCCCGGGGACATCCCAGGGACATCCCAGGGGCATCCCGGGGACATCCCGGGGACATCCCGGGGGACATCCCGGGGACATCCCGGGGACATCCCGGGGACATCCCGGGGACATCCCGGCGGGCATCCCGGGGACATCCCGGGGACATCCCGGGGACATCCCGGGGACATCCCGGGGACATCCCGGCGGGCATCGCCATCCCGCTGCATCCCCGGCTCTTGCTCCTCCACCTCTCCTTATGAAGGGATTTTGTGTCCCCCTTTTGTGATGGAGAGCAGGGCTGGGAATTGTCCCGGCCACCCGGCGAGGTTCGCGGGGTCCCGGGCTGGGAAGGGACAGGTCTCACCCCCGCCATGCCTGGATTATCCATGGGGAGGGAGACAATAAAAGGATTTATGGGCACGGAGAGGATTCGGGCAGGGACAGCAGGGCTGTGGGGGTCGGCATCGCTTGGATCCCCTCAGCCCCACCCATCATTCCGGGGGGGATATTAAACAATCCCGGTTTGGTTAAATCCAAATCATGACCAAAATCCTGCTGGGACTGGTGGGAGGGAGTAAATCCGAGACAAGCAGCGATGCCCCCGGCGCTCATCTCCCACCACCCCGCGCTCGCGGATCCCTGATTTTCTCATTCCCGGAGATTCCCGGGGAGCGGATCCGGAGCCGAGCGCTGGTGCCGGTCCTGCCCGCTCGGAGCGGGGCGAACAAAGGAGGCTCTGTCCGGCTGAAGGAGCCTTTGTGCGAGCTGTGGGCGGCAGGGAGCGATCCCAGCCTGGAGCAGCCCGAGCTCTCCCCGTCCGAGAGCAGAGGAATTTTTGGAGATAAAAGAAGTTTCCATTGGATGGAGGCGCTGCCAAACCCTCGTCATGAGGCAGGTGGATGTGGGGACAGCTCGGGGTGGGGGTCTGGATGAGTCCTGGGCTGTCACCCGGGGAATGGGATGGGATGGGACAGGAAAGGGATTGGGGATGAGATGGGACAGGAACCAGGACGGTGTAAGGGATGGGGATGGGACAGGGGTGAAACAGGGACAGGGATCAGGACAGAGATGGTGACAGGGATGGAGATGAGAATGAGGATGGGGATAGGAATGAGGATGGGGATAGGAATGAGGACAGGGACAGGGATGAGGGTTGGAGATGGCACAGAACCAGTGTGGGGACAGGGATGGTGTCAGGGATGGGGATGGGATGGGGACAGGAATCAGGATGGTGTTGGATTGGGAACAGGAACCAAGACAGAGACGGTGGCAGGGATGGGAGCAGGTTTGAGATGGGGATGGGGACAGGGCAGGGATGAGGATGGGATTGGGATTGGGACAGGGGTTGGGGCAGGGATGAGACAGGGACAGGGATCAGGATGGGGACAGGGGTGGGACCAGGGCTGGAGCTCAGCTCTGCCTTGTCCCACCAGCTCACACAGAACCCGACCAAGGGCTGGGACTGAGCTGAGCACCTGGACAAAGATTTAGGTCTGGTCTTAACCTTTAGCCCATCCAGGTGGTGCCTAAATCCAGCCTGGAGCCTGCTGCTCCCAAATCTGAGCTTTACCCCTTCTCTCAAGCCCATCCCTCTCTGTGATGGGAGAACCTGGGGCTGCAGCTCCATCCTCCTCCTCCCTGACAGCAATTCCTGCCTTTCCCATCTCAGATGACCCTCCAGGACTGGCTGCTGGTGCTGCTGGGCCCTCCGAGCTGGATAATCTCTGTTAGAATTAATAAATGAATCAACCTTAACCCTCTTTGCCTGTCAGCTCCTCTCCAGCAGCAGGGACGGGGCCCTGCGTGTCCACTGTCACGTAGGGATGGACCCACGGAGCCACGGGCTGGGGGAGGAGCCAGGCAGCTCTTTTCCCCCTCTTTTATCCCCCATCCGGGTTTTTGGAATTCTCCAGGACTCTCAAAGCTCCTCCTAAGCACAGGAGCCGCCGCTGCTGCCATGGCAGATGCTGCAGATCCCAATTAAGCCCTTTGCGGGTCAGATCCTCGGGGGAAGCCACGTGTCCCGGTCCCACGTGTGGCCTCACACGCAGCACACATTTGCACACGCATGATGTGTCTGCAGCAGGCTCCCAGCCCCTCTGAACGCATCCATCCCCCCTCAGCAGGGCTTCTGCCAGTTCGTTTTCTCTCTCTCTGGGAGAAGGGAGAGAGGATTCCTCAGTAAAACTCTCTGCACTGAAATTTGGGCTGGGGGCAGGCGAGGTGACTCCCCCAGGGACAGGGGGATGTGGGGCTGATCCATGATCTGGCTGCTCCTCCTTGCCGTGCCGAGGGGCCCGGAGCGCAGGGGGGCTCCGTGGGGCTGTCAGTGCGGGGCAGGAGGAGCCCAGACCCTGCACAGAGCATCTCACCCCAGACAGCTCCGTCACTCTCATCCCAAGGCTCCGGGATTACACCACTGCTGCTCAAATCCCATCTTCATCCGCGCCGTGCCCAGCCAATGACCTCGGCGCTGGCACGAAGGGCCTTCCTCCACAGGGATCAGAGATGATAAAGCCCTCCCAGACCCAGCTTGGCACGGCGAGGTCTCGGTCTCTGTCTCAGCAAAGCATGGTGGATGCTCCAGGGATGACGTCCACGCACACGGAGAACGGGATGGACAACGAGAGCTTCACCCAGGTAAGGGGATTTTCGCCCTGGATTTGGGATAGTGCTCCTAGGATGAGGGAGTTTGTGCTCCTTGTACCTGGCTGAGGGTCTGTGATGGGTGCAGCACAAAGGGGAGCAGCTGCGGGGGTCAAGGGATCACGGGATGGGTGCAGGGTGGAGGGGAGTTGTTTCTCAAATCTCCAGCCTCGACCAGGTACGGTGATGCTGGAGCAAGGTGGGATTTAATTTTTGTGGTGATTTTTCTGCCTGTCAGAGTGAATTGATGAAAATACAAAAACCGGGGTCTTTGAGCCGTGATCATTTTGTCAGGGAGTGAGGAGATGCTGCCTGTGATGCGTGAGGGTCCCAGGAGAGCCCAGCTCTGCTCCTGTATCCCAGAGAGAGCTCTGGGCTGGATTTAGGGATCGTTCTGGACTTGGGGAACCTGGGGGATTTCAATCCTCTGCCCACCAGCAGTGCTGTGGCTTTTGGCTGGGATTTTGGAGGGGCTGGAGGTGGGGTCCCAGCCCCTCGCTCCCTGTGCCTCCTCCAGACCCTGAGGATGGGCTGGCAGGCACATCCATCCGCACGTGGCTTTGCCACGCTGGTGTGGATGCTGGTCCCTGCCAGGAGGACTGAAGGGTGGGACTCTGCCACAGCTGGGCACCCCTGCCCTCCTCAGATGTGAGTTTTGTGTGATTTCCTGCCATCGGCTGGGAAGGATTTCGGGTTGGTGCCAGCTGGATGTGGCTGTGGCACGGGACCATCAGGGTCCCCCTCTCACGAGACCCCCGAGACCCAGCTCGCCCACACCCACAGTGCTGGGAGAGAGGATGAGCAGAGGGAAAAGCCTCTGGCACTGAGCACTCCCTGCCCAGTCCCGCTCCTGTCCCTGCTCCGGTTTGGTGGCATCAGGGACGTGGCACGTCCCACGCCATGGGACGTGGCGGTGCCCACGGAAAGCGCCCCAGGGGTGCAGGAGAAACCTCCCCTTTCCGCTGGGGTTGGGAAAGTGCTGCACGCGGGAGGTGCCAGGGCAGAGTGACTCAGGGTCCTGTGTCCTGACCGGGACTTTTGACCTTGGAGCTGTGCCAGGTTTGGTGGCACCTGGCACAGCCCCTCTGGGATGGAGGATGATCCTCAGCTCTCCCTGCGTTTGGCCATGCTGGCTTTTGGGGACACCTTCCTTCCTGCCAGCTCCAGCATCCAGGCTTTGGGTACTGGATTGGGACCTTTGGGACCTTCCTGGGATGTTTGAGACCTTCCTGGGATGTTGGGGACCTTCCTGGGGTGCTGGGGACCTTCCTGGGGTGCTGGGGACAGTGTGGCTGCTGGGAATGGAAGGGGTCAGACATCTCCTCTCCCTGTGGTGTCACGGGGCCGATCCTGTGACGCATCCAATGGATCAGGAGATGTTTGATGGAGCTGGTGGGCTCCTGTACAGCTGGATGAGCTGGATCTGCCCTGAGGGAGGTCTGGTCAGGCCAATGTCATCTTCACGGTGTGGTGATTCAGGACACAGCAGCAGGACATGCAGGGAGTGCAGGGAGAGAAGGGATGTGTCGGTGTGGAACATCCCAGTATAAAATGCCCCTGGGCAGAGGGGGCTGCTTGGGACGGAGATGATCCCAGGTTTGAGGGTCACCACCACCAGTGGAGAGTGGCCACCACAAGGGGACAGTGGCCACGAGCGAGGAAAGGTGGCCATCACTGGAGGTGGATGGGTGCCACCGATAGGGAGTGACTGTCACTGTGGAGGGGGCCAGCACCACTGCAGGATGGCCACCACCATCCAAAGATGGCCATGTCCCAGTGGAAGGTGGCCATCAGCCTCAGCCACCTCCTGGCACAGGTCTAGTGATCCCCATGCCCACCCACCTCTGGGTGCCACTACCCAGCCACCCCCCATTGGATCCCTCCTGTGCTGACTGGTGGCCTCGGTGGCTTTGAGGCTCACGCTGGGCTGGGGGAGAGAGGGAAGAGCTGGAGCAGTGTGTCAGCGACACGTGAGGACGCTAAAATTAGGCGGCTCCAGCTAATCTAATTTAATCTCCCTTTTTCCGTCCGTTCCGTGGGGATTAGCCTGGCCAGCGGGGTGGGAAGCCAGGGACACCCAGGCCGACCCCCGGGGAACCCCTCTGGCTGTTCTGGGGAGAGGGGTCCGTGACCTGGGGGTGCAGGTGGGGTTTAGGATGGGCTGGAAATCGCTCCAGCACTGTGAGATCTGCAGAGGAGCAGAAGTAGGATGGGTGAAGGATGGATTCCCACCATCCCCAAGGCAGGAAGGGCACAATCCTCTCCTCCCTGTCCCTTCACGGAGCAGTTTGGGATGGGCGAGCCCCCTCCCTCTCGGCAGAGCCGAGGAAAGGCTCAGCCCAGCTCAGCCCAAGGTCACGCGCTCGCTCTGCGGCTGCTGGAGAAAGAAAAGTTCTCCGACCGGTTTTCTATTCCCGGCCCTGTGCAAGGGCTGGGTCCAGCCGAGTTCCAGGTTTTCCGGTGCTTTGGGTGACAGGGCAGAGTCAATAACTGGTCACCGGTGTCACGCTGATGCTGATGGGTTCATGGGGATGTGTGTGCCCGTGTCCAATGAAACCTCCTTGGAAACTATGTGGAGCAGCGCTGGAGCGATGAATCACGGGGCAGGTGATCCCAGATGAGTTCGCGCCTCTCCTGGAGCAGCTCCAGCTCCAGGGTCATCCCAGCTTCTCCGTGCTTGGATGGTCCCCAATTCCTCTGTACCCACCCGTGCCTCAGTTTCCCCAGTATAGAAGTGGGTTATGACCCTCACTGGGTTCCCAGGGGTCTCCTGGGGGTCCTCAGCAGCGCTCCACGGGGGGCTTTTGGGGTCTGGGTGCTCCGTCCCTGCTCTGGCCACGGGGCACGGCTCTTCCTCCCGCTCCGACGCTGTTATTACTGCACCACTCGTCCTTAAGGAATCACATTAGAGAAATTAGAGCTGCCTGTAGCTCCAATCCCTACAATCAGCCGCTTCCTCTTCCTAAGGAACGTGCCATTAAATGCCGATAGATTATTACAAGCCTATGTGGAGCTGGGAAGCAGCTGGGATGCCTTGAAAAGATTTCCATTGGGAGCTTTATTCCGTGAAAGGAATTCCAAAACCAACTGAAGAATCTCAAATTAAAAAAAATTACTGTATTTATAGGAACTGGTTGGGCAGAGTCCAACTCCTCCTGTCTTTTCTTGACTAGGGGGTTATCTGGCAAATCAGCGGAATCTTGGGGAATATTTTCCCTGAATAAAGTGATTTTACAGGGCAGAGTGATGAGACAGGTCCCTCATTTTGCGCAGACAGTCGCTTCCTTCAGCCAGCCAGGCCGGCGGCAGATGGGGAAGGCGGACAGATGTGTCCAGCTATTTTTAGGCTCAAACGCTGCTTTAATTTCAATTTGCCCACGGAGAATTTGGCTTTTTAGGGTAAAAAAAAAAAAAAAAAAGCTGGATCAGAGGGTGAATTGAAATGTAGGGGCAGTGACAGAGATTAATGGAACATCCTGGTTTGGAAGAGATCCACAAGGATCATTGAGTCCAAATCCTGAAATGAATCAGGTCACGATCTGGGGATTTAACCGGCACGCCTGACAGATTCATGGTGGGTCCAGCAGGACTGGATCCTCAAGGAAAAGGTGTCTGGCAGCAGGGTTGACTCACCTCTGGCATCGGTTGCTTCTCTCCCTCTTTCCTTTGAAACGGGATTACAATTCCTTGAGCAAAAACACCAAAATGATGTAAATGGCCTCGTAGAAAGGGCTCTTGAGAGGGTGAAGGCAAGAAGAGCCGGAGCTGCTCCGGACTGGTTGGGAAAGCGGCGGGAGCGGGCAGACGGGTTGGGTAACTCTGCCCCAGGGCTGCTGGGACCGGCTCTGCGGGGAGCGGGGAGCGGGAGCCGCTCCGGAGGGCCAGGACGTGCCGCGGCCCTCGTAGGGCTCCGGGCCACCAACGCCCGGCCGCGGCCTGCGGAGTCCCCGTGGAGCTGGGATGGAGGCGATGGAGCAGGGATGGAGCAGGGATGGAGCCGGGATGGAGCAGGGATGGAGCAGGGATGGAGCAGGGATGGAGCAGGGATGGAGCAGGGATGGAGCCGGGATGGAGCAGGGATGGAGCAGGGATGGAGCAGGGATGGAGCTGGGGATGGAGCAGGGATGGAGCAGGGATGGAGGAGATGGAGCAGGGATGGAGCAGGGATGGAGCACGGATGGAGCAGGGATGGAGCAGGGATGGAGGAGATGGAGCAGGGATGGAGGCGATGGAGCAGGGATGGAGGAGATGGAGCAGGGATGGAGCAGGGATGGAGCAGGGATTGAGCAGGGATGGAGGAGATGGAGCAGGGATGGAGGGGATGGAGCAGGGATGGAGTAGGGATGGAGGAGATGGAGCAGGGATGGAGGAGAGCAGGAAGGTGGCACGGGGGAGGCGGGTGCCAGCCGCAGCGCTGCTCCCGAACGCCGCTTGCCGAGGTTTTCGGGGCGCTGCGGGCACCCCCCGCCGTCCGTGGCTGCGCACGGGGAGAGGAACACGCGGGCGGCGGGGCGAGCGCCACGGGCCTCGGGGTGATGGATGCGAACTGACGGGAGCACAGGGCCGAGCACGTTCACACGCATGTGACAGCACCGGGCACACCGGGGCGGAGCGGCGGCTGCGTGCGGGGACACACACACCGGGCTGGGGACACACCGGGCTGGGGACACACACCGGGATGGGGACACACACCGGGATGGGGACACACACCGGGATGGGGACACACACCGGGATGGGGACACACACACCGGGATGGGGACACACACCGGGATGGGGACACACACACACCGGGCTGGGGACACACACCGGGCTGGGGACACACACACACACCGGGCTGGGGACACGGCCGCGCCTGCTGCGGCCCCAGCGCACCCCAAATCCAGCTCCACTGGACACCCTCACTGCACCCCCCAGTGCTCCCCCAACCCCCCCAGTGCTCCCCCGACCTGCGGGGTCCTGCAAAGCAGCTCCGCTGTGACCTGCCAGGGCACCCGCAGCCCCCCTAAAGAACCTCCCCGGTACAAAGCAATGCGTGACCCCCGGGACATGCCCCGTGCACCCCAATTCACCCCTCGCTGCAACCCCGACCTCCCTAAAGCACCCCCGATGCAGCGCCAGTACACCCCAGTGCATCCTCCCAGTGCATCCCCCCAGTGCATCCCCAGCCGTACATGCCCAGCGCAACCCCCCGTACACCCCCAACCCCTCCAGTGCACCCCCAATTCACCCCTCCAGTGCACCCCCAATTCACCCCTCCAGTGCACCCCCAATTCACCTCTCCAGTGCACCCCAAGTGCACTCCCAGCCCTCTCCAGTGCATCCCAGTGCAGGCCTCAGTACCCCGATACATTGCGATCCAATGCACCCCTCCAGTGCACCCCCAATGTCCCCCCCAGTGTCACCCCAGTGTCACCCCAATGTCCCCCCCAGTGTCACCCCAGTGTCCCCCCCAGTGTCACCCCAATGCACCCCCGGTGACCCCGGTGCCCCCCGGGTTGGGCGCGGCCCCGCCCCCCGCGCACACACCCTCGCTCCTGGGCCAATGGGGAGCGGCGGAGCGGCCGCGTCACCGCCCGGGGGCGGGTCCTCAATGAGCGCGATTGGCGCGGGGAGCGCGCGGCGCTGCCGGGGCCGCTCCGCTCCCACCGAGCCGAGCCGAGCCGGGCCGAGCTGAGCCGAGCTGAGCCGAGCCGAGCCGGGCCGAGCCGAGCTGAGCCGAGCCCAGCCGAGCCGAGCCGTGCCGAGCCCAGCCGAGCCGAGCCGTGCCGTGCCGAACCGGGCCGAGCCGGGCCGAGCGCTCCCGCCATGATCGCATCCCATCTCCTCGCTTATTTCTTCACCGAGCTCAACCATGACCAGGCACAGAAGGTGAGGGGGGCCCGCGGGTTAAAGTGGGGAGGGGGAGGCTGAAAAGGGAAAAGTGAACAGGAAAAGGGGAAGGGGAAAAAAAAAAAAAAAAAAAGTTGGGGAAGAAGAGGAGGAGAAAGTGGGAGAAGAGAAAAAGTGAAGAAGAAAGAAAGGGTAAAAGTAAAAACAAAAAGAAAAAAGGAGGGAAAAAGGAGAAGGGGAGAGTGAAGAGGGAGAAGAGAAAAAGGAAAGGCAAAAGAGAAATAAGAGGGAAAGAGAGAGGAATGAGGAAAAAAGTTGATAAACGAAAGGATGTGAAAAGGAGGAAAAAAGAAAAAAGCAGAAAAGGGAAAAGGAGAGCAAAGGAGTAAAAAGAGCAAAAAGGAGGGGGAAAAGTGAAAAAAAAAATAAAAAAAGCAAATGGGAAAAAGAAAGAAAAAAGGAGAAAAAAGCGGGGGGCGGGGGCGGAAAGAAAAGAAAGAAAGTTTTTTAGGGGGAGCAGGAGGCAGAAGAGCGGGGGAGCGGAGGGGAAGCGGCGCCGGGCCGGGCGGAGGCCCCAGCGCTGCCCGGCCGCGTGCGGTACGTGCCGGGGACCCCGCGTGGCCGGGGGGAGGAGGAGGAGGAGGAGGAGGAGGAGGAGGAGGAAGCGGGGAATGTCCGCGCTCTCCCCGCCGGAGCCGGGACCCCCGCTCAGCACGTGCCGCCGCTTCCCCCGGATCCCGCCGAGCATCCCCGGGAGCCGCTCCCGGGACGAGCCCCGAGCCCCGCGGGGAGCTGGAACTCGTCCCTCGGGTCCCCTTCCTTGGCCACGCGGTGCCCCCCACCCAGCCCTGCTCTCCTGGCTCCCGTTCCCCTCATTTCGGGCTTTTGAATGCTGAATTTCGGGGCGCTGAAGTCGCCGCTCCTGTTCCCGGAGTGCCGGGCGGTCCCCGGGGGTGCAGGGGGTGTTGGGCACCCCGCTCCTGAGCTGGGGCAGCTCCAGGCTCCCTCTGCTCTCCCACGGCTGCCGGAGCCTTTGTCTGGCCAGGACAGCGCTCAGGCTGCGCTTAATAAATTATTCCTGGAGAAAAAAAAGCCGGATGGGAGAGGAGGCTCGGGCTCCTGATGCTCTGCTGGCATCGGGAACAGGGCACAGAGAGCTTCATCTGCGATTCCTGACTCTGGGAAGTGCTCGGGATTTGCTGATCCGAGTGTGAGGTGCTCGGGATTTGCAAATAGCGCCATAAAAAAATGAGAAAAATGCTTGGAGAGACCTGGGATAACCCTGGAGATGTCACCGGGGAAGTGAAACTTGCCACGTTGGCCCTTCACCGGTGTTACATAGGAAGGAAATCGACGCAGAACATTAAAAAAAAAAAACCCTCCAAAAAACAAAAGACACACACACAAAAAAAAAAAAAACACCAAAAAAAACCCCACCAAAAAAAACCCACCAAAAAAAACCCCAACCTAAACAAAGTTGCGGGAAAACCTCCCAAGGCGAAGTGATCCGTAAGGAAATACGGGCTCGGCTTCTGGCGGGGTTGTGCAAGAGCCGAATCCGCGGGCTGGGCTTGTGTAACCCCGGCAGAAATGGGCCAGGAATGGCCCTGCCCCGAGCCCCGGCTGCTCCCCGGGAGCTGCGGGGGATGCACGGGGAAGGCTCGGATGGAGGAATTCGCCTGCCTTACCCAGCAGAGAAGGGCGTCGGGAACCGGCTGCGTTTCCCTCCCGGCTCCAAAACCCAAATAAAAAGATGTGAGGGAGGGAATAAAAAAGCCTCTCCAGGAGCTGGTGGCCAGAGCTGGGGGTGCTGTGGGAGATGGCACTGCTCTCCGGGCCGCCTCCACAACTGGATTGCTCTGGGATATTTTTAAACAAATTCCTGTGAATCCTCGCATGAGGCAAAGCTGGGAGGGAGCACCGAGCTCAGCCTGGCTCAGGGAGAGGGGGGAGAAGGCAGCTGGCTGACCTGGCTGCTTCCACCATGGGCGTCAAAATGATTCCTGCTTTGTAAATCTCCCCAGGCAAAGGGAAAAGCCAGGGAGTCCCCAGCACAGGGACGTGTAGGGGGTGAAATTCTTGGAAAGCTGCAACTTGTTTGGTTGGGTCTTCTTATCAAACCCTGTCTTTGAGACTATTTGGGAAAAAGAATTGCAGGTGATAACCTGGGATGTGTTTTCCCTTTGGATGAGGGAGAAAAGGAGCTCAGCTAGGGTAAAAAAACGCCTTTTCCAATAGCTGTGGTTTGTGTCTGCCTCAAGGCCTTGAAAATGGCCCCAAAAATGGAATTTTTCTTCCCATTCTTGCTATGGAGCAGCTTTACCTGCCCTGCCACTCATCTGGGGGCATGTTACCTCCCTCCCCAACTCCAGCCCTTTTCCTGCCTGGAAAGTGGGTTGTCCAGACTTATCTAACCCCCAAGGGATTGTGCAAACTTTAATTAACCTCGGCAGCGTCCTTTGAGATCCCAGCTTGAAAGTTTCCCTTCTGCTGCCCCTGGCATGTGCCACCTCAGCCTGGGCTTCCTGGTCCCTGAGCCTGCTCATGCCACGGGGGTGGGGGCTGAGCTCTTCCCCATCCCTCCTTCCAAAGGGAAAGACTGGGGATGGAATTGATTTTCCTGCATTTGTGGCTGTCCCCAGGCAGGGGCAGCTTTTCCTCGTTTTGTATTTTTTTTTTTCCCCCATTTTTCCTTTGCCGAGGGATTCGTTTGGCCCAGCTGATTCCTCCCTGGCTGCCTCTGCGGATATGGGAGGGGCACCTATGGCAAATTCCTGGAAAACCAACTTAACAGCTTTCCTTGAGGCTGCCGAGGTCAGAGCCAAGGTCAATGTCAGGACGGCTTTTCCAACCTCTGGGAAGTCATCCTGTGTGCCCTCGCTCCTCTCCACCTCATCAGAGCTACCCAGCCTCAGTTTCCCCTCCACAGGGGGCTGCTCCCACCACCCCAGGGGGGATTCTCGGGGCCAGCGAGGCTTTGCCCTCCAGCATCCGAGTGGGGTCTGTGCCCCAGAGACCCTCGGGGTGTAAGGTGGGGTGAAGGGTGCAGAGCAGCAGGGACAGGAGCGTTTTCCTGGCTGAGCTGGGGTCACTGGGGCAGTGGGGTCACCCGAGGATGGGTCGCTGGATGCTCGGCGGTGTCACTTCCTCACCGGCAGTACCCGGCTCCACCTCCGGCGTGGATCCAGCTGCTGTCCCGGGGCTGAGGATGGGGAGGAACCGGCCGAGCAGGAAAGATCTGACTCAGCCGGGCTCGGGATGACTCCAGGCGTGTGTCATCCCAGGCTTGGCCCTGCCGGGGAGGGCACGTGGGCTTGGAGCTGGCGTGGAGCAGCTGAAGGACGTGGGTGCCACCAGGGCCAGGCACAGCCAGCATCACCCCTGTGTCACCCACGGGAGGCTGGGGAAGGGGACGAGCCGGTTCCCTGCTCTGAGTCACCCGGGGTGGGAAACAGGGACAGGCACGGGCAGCACAGGGGCCCCATGGCACAGGCTCTGCCTTGGGACAGGGAATAAACCCTTCCCACTTCATCCTGCAGCCCCTGCTGCTCCCTCTGCCCAATTCCCCGAGTTCCTCATGTCCCACCACAGATTTCGGTGCACAGCATCCGAGAGAGGCAGCATCCCCCAAAACTTCAGGGATTCTTACAAAACTATGCTTGAAGTTAAAAACTGGAATAGGGAGGGAAGTAATTTAAATAAAATACAATTCTCATCAAGAATTGCCCTGGAGAGAGGGGTGACAGCGCATGCTGTGTGGGTTTGGGGTGTTCCAGCCTTCCTCAGCTGTGAACACTGCTCCATCATCTTACAGTCAACAAACGTTTGGCTTTGTTGCCAAAAAGATAAAGAATCTATCCCAGAAAGCTCCCAGTGTTCTGCTTTTGCTCAGAAACACGCTGGAGTTAGTCACATCCAGCTGAAGAACCCAGCAGGGAGATGCTGAGGGACTGGAAACGCGTGCAGTGCTCCAGTTCCCGGCAGCCACGTGGCTCTGGGAAAGGACTCAGAGCAAAGCGAACACAAGAGGCAAACAGCTTCCCCTTCTTGGAAGCCGGGGCCATCAATGGGAAAGGTTTATCTGGGACCTTTTGGCAGAGGAACAAAGCTCCCTTCCCCTTCCCGCTGGGCAGGAAGCGGTGGCGCGGTGCCGGAAGCGCCGTCACCCTCGGCTGCTCTGCCCTGTGTCCCCAAGAGATGGGGAGAGGGTCCCCAGCATCCCTGCAAGGGCAGCATGAGAGCCAAGGAATTTACAGAATCCTGGAATGCTTTGGGTTGGGAAGGACCTGAGAGCCTTCTGACAGCTCCCACTGTCCCAGGCTGCTCCAAACCCTGTCCTGGCCTTGGGCACTGCCAGGGATCCAGGACAGCCCCAGCTCCTCTGGGAATCTGTTCCAGGGCCTGCCCACCCTCCCAGGGAAGAATTCCTTCCCCATATTCCATCCAGCCCTGCCCTCCGGCACTGGGAGCCATTCCCTGTGTCCTGTCCCTCCAGGCCCTTCTCCAAGTTCCCTCTCCAGCTCTCCTGGAGCCCCTTTGGGCTTCTCGAGGCTGAACAGCCCCGGCTCTTTTCTATGGAGAACGGCATTGACTTGGAATTGAGTTATTTGAAGATGAGTTAATTAATATTTCCTCAGCGCTGATCCCTCGGGGTCCAGGCTCCTTAGGAGGAGTCCTGAGGAGCAGAACTGTGTCTAGCTGCAGTGCTGGCACCAGAGCCACGAGTTTGGAAATCAAAAGCTGTTTTTTGGGTTGCTTTGAGCACGGCTCAGCTGAGCTTGGCTCAGCTCAGGTCACACAGCAGCAGAAATTGGGCAAGTTGAGGTTTCCTCAGCTGGGGCGGGCAGACCTTTCCCAGCGGTGCAGCCGGGACAGGCGACCCTGGGCACCTCTCCAGCATCCGGCATGGAAATGAGCTGAGCCTTGGAGACAGCCTTGAGCCAAGAGATGGGGATTTGCTGGGGTTTGGTTCAAAAACGTGGCATTGAGCTCATTACACCCACAGCTACTCCGTGATCTGGAGCTTTAACATGATGTCCTGGGCTGGGGTATGCCCAGCGCTCCCCTGCTTCCATCCCTTCCTTCTCCCCTCAGTTTGTTTAGATTTCCTTGAGGAAACACTGTTATTTAGACTGGAAGCTTTCCAGAAATTCAATTGCCCCCTTCAGGATCCTAACCTAGTGACTTTATTTGTTTGGAATTGGCAATCTGACCTAAACTATTCCATGCTCTTCAAAAGCATGAAGCAATTGAGGAGGTGTTTTGTCTTGGAAGATGCTCAGACTCTGGCACTGCAGCCTGAATTCCCCATTTTATCCCAATTTGAGGGGTGCTCGGAGTAACCAACCTGGCCACAGGGCTGGGAAGTTTAGGGAAGGACGGTGGCCACGGCTTTTCTTTGGTGGGGCCCAGGCAGGGCAGTTTCAGTGGGGAAGGAGCTGTCCTGCTGTATGTCCTGACCCGCTTTAGCTGCCAAGTGGGGTGATATCCACGTTGGGAGAAGATGATCCAGGTTTTAAGGGCTTTGGAGATTAGAGGGAGGTCACCCTGTTGCTCAGGCTGAGGTTATTCTTGGTGTGCTGCAGCCCGGAGGACATGGGGGACGTGCCGAGCAGGGCCTGTCCTGGGGAAAGGGGGTGAAGCCTCACGGGGGTTTCCCTGTACTGGGAATTTTGGGTGGGGGGTTCTTCACTGCTGAGGAGCTCCCAGAATACCCAGATTCCCTGGGAGGGGGACTGTCTGCTCTGGGTTGATGACTGATAACCCTCAGGATGACCCTTGGCACAGCTCAAGGGGAGGTTTCCTACCTTGGGGCTGGCATGGAAGCGAGCTCCAGCCCCAGAGCAGTTAACGGGAGGGCACTGGTGGCAGCAGCCAGAGCCTCACACAGGGGAGGGAATTTTCAGCAGGTGAAAGCAAACAGGAGGGGAGGGAGGAGAGTGTTTGACTTCCTGCTGCTGGGCTGGATAAGGAGAGGCTGGTAAACAACTGGTACCAGGAAATCTCCAGGTTTCCTTCTCCTTGGACTTTCCCTCTTGTCTAACTGATCTTCCAGCTGCTGGTTTTGGGAAGGAGCTGAAAGCAGCAGGAGAAATGGGGAGGAGATTTTACTCAGAGAATGCTGCCCTGCATCCCAGCATCACTCCTGGAATGTGCCAGGCTGGGCTCTCCTCCATCCTCTGACCTCGCCAAAGGGATCTCAGCTCCCAGATTTCCAACAGAACTCAGGGTGGGGAAAAAAGGATGTGCTGGAGCACCCTGAACCCGAAACACAGGCAGCCAAAAGCTCAGCAGGGCTGCTGTGTCCAGCCCAGGGTGGGATGGCACATCCGTGAGCGAGGTCACACTGGGCCTGGTGTAATTACTTTTACCCACAAAATGCCCATTTCCTCCAGCACGGCCCCGTAAAGCACAGCCCGAGCCCGGGTTCCGGTGTTACGTGCCTGCAGACAGGTGAGCACACGGGGTGGAGTTTTCCTCTTGACTTCTCAGGGCTTGAGCTGCCCTTTAATTAGTTCGAAGGGAAGCTAATTGAAGCAGGGCATCGTTTGGGAGTGGGCAGTGTCCGCCTCTCCCGCCCCCTGCTCCGGCCAGGCTGCACAGATGCACAAGGCGCTGATGGATGGATGGCCAGGAGCTTTTCCATGCCTTTCCCAGGCAAGACATTTTGATTCCATTTATAGAAGGGCTTCTCTGCATCGTCAGCTCAAGGGTATAACAATTTCCAGGAACAGGGGTGTGGGGTGGATTTCTTCCCTCTCTGGCCATGGCAGGTGCTTGTGTCATTCCAGCACTCACTTGTGTCACTCCAGCTCCCACTTCTGTCACTTCAGCGTGGTTTGCTCGAGGGTTGTTGAGTTGCTCTTGGCTCTTGGGGTGATCTCAGCTGTGGAGAAATGACAGGGCAGTGGGTTCCTGCCGAGCATCCTTGGTGGAGGAAGAGGCCCTGGGGGTCAAGGTCAAGGTGCGTTGATGCCGTGGAATGGGAAGGGCTTTGCACCTGGAAAACCTCCACTGCTGACCTCCTGACTCACTCCTGAGTTTGAATTCCTGCTTCTGTAGCAACCTGTTTGGGTGTCTGTAGGTGACTGAGCGGGAAGATGCTTTGGAGCATCAGGAGCAACTTGTGGTTCGGCATTCCCGAGCTGGCAGAGTCCAGGGAGGGGATGCAGGATGGCGTTTGGGGAGCACCTTGGGGAGAGGTGCAGGAGCAGTGGTGGGCGATGCCTGGGATGAGCAATTCCAGCAATGCCGCCATGTCCTGCCCTTTGGGACGGGTCAGAACCCGCTCCTTCTGTCAACCCCAGCAGTCTTGGGAGGGGCTGGACGCTGTCCTGGGGCCTGTGCCCGTGTCCCCTGCTGACCTTTGGGCTTTATCTCCACCTTTCAGATCGATAAGTACCTGTACCACATGCGGCTCTCCGATGAGACCCTCCTGGAGGTGTCCCAGCGTTTTGAGAAGGAGATGGAGAAAGGGCTGGGAGCAGACACCAACCCCACCGCCTCCGTGAAGATGCTGCCCACCTTCGTCAGGTCCACCCCGGATGGGACAGGTGAGACCAGAGGTGCTCCTGGCAGAGCAGGTGGAGGGCTGGGGACACCTGGCACTGCCAGCACAGGGGTGGCACTCACAGCCACCTTCACTCACTGCTGGCCCTTCACCCTGCTCGGGCTGAGTGTGGAGCCTGCCTCGCTCCCCACTCCGTGCTGGGGCTGGAGGGGCTCCCAGTTCCTGCTGGCAGGAGGAGGGAGGGAGGGAGGGAGGAGGGAGGGAAGCCGCCCTCGCGTGCCCTTGCTGGCAGGACAGAGACAGTCACGGGTCCTGCTCATCAGATTTCATTAGCAGTGAGGCGGCAGCGGTGCCAGCGCTGTCTGAGTGCCACCAGGGCCCCGGCAGGAGCTCACAATGTGGCCTTTCTGCCTCTCCCCGAGCTGCCCACAGCAGCTCCAGCCAGGCACATCCTCCTCTCAGCCCAAAGAGCTGCTCCCTTGGGCATCCATATGGGAAAGTTCCTTGTTCCCTCTCCCAGCCCTGTGTTCTGGGGAGGACTTGTCTCCATCCCTGCAGCATCACCCCTTGCCCTCAGGTGTGCCCAGGACACACCGAGTGTTTGGAGCGGTGCTGGCTCAGGAGGGAGGGAGCTCTGAGCTCCCTGGAGCTGCTGCAGTTCCACCCCTGGGCTGGCAGCAGCCTTGGAAAGGGCCCCAGGGATGGTTGGTTGTGTTGGATGGAGTTACTCAGAGTTGGGGTTGCCCTGGTGCCGGCACCTTCGCAGGGATCTGTGCCAAAGCTCGGTGGCAGAGGCTGCTGGCCACCAGCAGGAGAGGTGGAAAAGAGGAACAGAGCCCAAATCCCTCATGGCTGCTGGCTGGCTGCTCCCTGGGGGCCAGGACAGGAGTGATAGAACCATGGAACCATGGAATGGTTTGGGCTGGAGAAGCCTCTACGTTGGTGAAATCCAACCACGCCCCAGCACAGCCAAGGCCACCACTGTCCCCAAGTGCCACATCCACACAGGTGCTAAATCCCCCCAGGGATGTCCCTGTTCCCTTCCCTGGTAATGTCTCAGTGAGTCTGGGGATGGTGGTGGCACCTCCTGCATCCCTGGGGAGTAAAAGACATCATGGAATGGTTTGGGTGGAAAGAGACCTTAAAGCCCATCCCGTGCCACCTCCTGCCATGGGACACCTTCCACTGTCCCAGGGTGGTAATAATATCCAATTTAAATCTCTGCTTTTTTGCTTTAAAACCATTCCCCCGTCCTCTCACTACACCCCTGCTAAAAATCCATCTCCACCTTCCCTGTGAGCCCCTTTAATCCTCTGATCTTGGCCCCCTGCACATACACCCAAAACTGGGCCTGGCTGTCTGCCCTGGGATCAAGACTCCAATCTATTTAAATGTTGGAGAGTATTTTTAATTACAGGGATAGCCAGGAGCCGCCCCTGGGCATGGGAACTGGTGCAGCCAAAGGTGCTGGGTGCAGGTGCAGCGTGTGTTAGCACTTGTAGCACCCTGACCCACCGTTGGGACAAGGAGCAATCCCTCCCCGTGCCCTTACAAGGCAGATCCTTGGTGCCTTTCCCTGGATCCAGCTTCTCCAGTGTCCCAGCTGGCATTTCTCACCCTGGAGAGGGGGGAAAGGGGAACAGCAGCACGGAAAATGTCACATGAGAGCGATGCTGGGGCAGTCACGGGAAAATGTGAGAGTTTGAGCAAATCCCAGGGAACTAAAGCTGGATTCCCTGGCCAGCTCAAACTGGATCCAGCCTCTGAGCGGCATCAGAGTCCCTTGGGTTTTGGGGAGGGGGCTAGAAGGTGGCAGGTCACGGTTGGGGGCTTGGTGCCAGATCCCTGGCACAGATGGTGTGGGAGGACCTCACTGTCCAGGGCTCTGTCCTTCCTTCTTCCCTCTCTTTGAAGCTCCTGGGCAAAGTCTGACCTGGGCTGGGCACTTGTGCCAGCGCCAGCAGCTGCTCCCAGTCCAAGCCAGGTTATTCCTTTGCTCCAGCCCTGCTCTGACCTGATGCTGGTGCCATAGGGCTCCCAACTATCCACCTGCAGAATGTGTCTGTCCTCTGCCCTCCTCCTGCAGCTCCTGTGTCTCTGCTCCGGGATCAGACCCTGTTTAATGCACGGGATCCAGGGGGATGAGAGGTGCTTATGGAAACACAAGGTCACATCTGCAGGTTAAGCCAAAACAGCCCTGGCTCCTGGCTCTACTGGCTTTGCCATTCCACTGTGGTGTGATAAAATGGGGGAGTTCTGCTTTGAAAGCAGAAACTCTTCTAAAGCCAACTTTCCTTGCTTTGCTTGTCTCTGGCAGCCACTGGAACACCACCATGCCGTGCTGGCAGTGAGGTGATGGGGAAACAGATCCCAAATAAGCCTCTCCTTGGAGCCCCAATGACTCTCCCAAGGGCTTTCCCTGCTCAGTGCAACCAACACCCTCCTCCCTGCTCCATTCCTGGCTTTTCCAGGCTTTTCCAGGCTTTTCCAGGGTCCCCAGGTTTCCTCCTCCACAATGGTGTTGCCACAAGGATCTTGTGGTGCATCCTTTGTTAGGCCCCAGCAGCTGATAACCCCAGCCTGCAGCTTTCAGGAGGATGTTGAGACTTGGGGGTCTCAAATCCCTGGAAATCTGAGGGATGGCTCTTGGCAACACCTTTCCCTTGGCTGGTGGGCTCAGCTTCTGCCAGTAAGTGGCTGCCTCTGCAGGAAAACCAGCTCATGTGGTGCAGAGGCTTGAAAGGTTTGAAAAGACTGGCTGTTTTCATGGTCTTAGTCCCGTGGTTGGGGATTTACCACATTCCCAGCAAGGTTTCCCAAGGAAGTTGTGTCTGCCCCATCCCTGGAAGTGTTCAAGGCCAGGCTGGATGGGCCATAGGGCAGGGGAGTGGAACTGAGTGGTCCTTGGGTACCATTCCATGATACTGTGAATTAGCTGGAAGGAGGGAGAGGCTGCCAGGGTCTGCAACTCCACCTTCTCCATCTCCCTGGAGTCTGGGCCTCCTGGCTTTTCCTCTCATTTTGAATTAATCCAGTTTTCCAGAGGGTTCCTAGGCAATGGAATTGCAGTCAGTTGGAGGTCTTGAGGTGGGATCTCTGGGGTGACCAGCCTCGGAGGTGCTGGGACGTGATCTCACACATGCTGCTGTTCCCAGGAGCACAGCAGCTTTTCCAGGTACTCAACTCTCACCTTTTGCCAAGAGCAAACAGCCCCTGGAATCAGGGTTCTGTGTTTGCCCTCGCTGTGGGCTCAGCACCGGCACTGATACCTTATCCTGGGACCTGGAGCCCGAAGTGGGGCAGTGCCCAGACCTGCAGCCCAGCACGTGTTCCCAGCATGGCTGGGAATTTTCCGAGGGAGAATTTGCTGCCTTTTTCCTCCTGCAATGCTGATCCACCCAGGGATTGCCCCCAAACTGCCTGTGCTCCTCCTGTGGTGCTGAGCAGGGTGAGGGGGGTTTTGGGCGGTGTTTGGGTTCTGTTCTGTGGCCAGGGCAGAGCAGAGCTGGTCCCACACAGCTCTGGGGCCATGAACCCCACCAGGTGTGTGAGGGACAAGGATGGCCCCATCCGGGCTCCTCAGCCCGTTTTTGGGATCCTCCTGGGTTCCCTGCGTTACCTCCAAGGAGCTGAGCAACCTGTGATGCTCCTGGCTCCCGTGCCCTTATCCCTGGTGTATTTATCAGCCCTCCTGAGGTGTTCTCCATGCTCTGCTAGCGAGCAGAATGGCCTGAGTGCCCCTGGCCAGGGAACCGGAGCTCCGTGTGAGGGGCAGGACGCGATGATGGGCATCACATCCAGCTCTGCCGGGCCGTGGCTGAGGCTGGTGCCCAGGCTGGGCTCAGCAGGACACTCAGGAGCCTCTCCAAGGTTTTCCTGCTGTGTTTTCCGTGTGAAGAGCCACCGCGGCTGTGGCATGCCCTGTGGAGAGGAGCTGCCAAACTGGTTTAGAGCTCATCGCTGCAAAGGGTCAGGAGGAGGAGGAGAAGAAAGGAATATCCAGGGGCTGAGTGGCGCAGGACAGCTCTGACAGCTCTGTGCTTTTCAGTGATGTGATGCTCTGACCCCTCATTTGGTGGTGTTCTGGCCCCCAAGGTGACCCCCAGGTGCACTCCCCGTTCTCCCTGCCCAGCTCCGGTCCCGCTGAAGCCGCGCACGGCCTCGGAGCCCTCTCATTCATTCCTCATCTCCTTGGAGCACAGCAGCTGCTTTCCGCGGCCCTTTTCCACATCTATGGAGCCGCTCCAGCTCCCAGGCAGTCCCGTGCCCCGTTCCCTCGCCCCCGGGCCCCGGAGGGTCAGCCCGGAGCTGCCTTTTCAGCCGGAGTCACTGGAGATGCGGGCGGCGTGCGCATACTAATGCCCGAGCCTTTGTCCGCTTTGTGCCGCACAAAGGGCCGGGATCGGCCCGCGGGGAGCCAGCACAGCACATTCGATGCATTCAGGACTCCCGACAGTGCTGATAGAGGGCTTTCCCCAGCCCTCTCCGCGCTAAAACAGCCAGCTGGGCGCTTTTCCTGCTGCCCGGCTCCGAGCGCAGCGAGCTGCCTTGGAAACAAGCGAGGGATGCTCGGGCTCGGCCCGTGGGGCTCCCCTGGAGCAGCCGAGTCCCGGTTCTCTCTCCCCTGGAGCAGCCGAGTCCCGGCTCTTTGGGATCAGCCGAGTCCCGGCTCTTTGGGATCAGCCGAGTCCCGGCTCTTTGGGATCAGCCGTGTCCCAGCTCTCTCTCCTGGAGAAGGCAGCAATGAGGCTCCAGAGCTCTTTGGGAGCCTCTCCCTGCCTCTTTTCCTGCTGCCACCTTTCCGTCCTGGGGTTCCTGGGCAGGGAGGGAACTCAGCCGAGCTCTGCTGTTGCCACAGCTGCCATCAGGGTTTGACCCCTTGGGATGGAGCTTTAGGAGCTTCCACACCAGAGTTGGTAGGGTCAGGAATGGCTCTGCTGCCTTCTTCCTGATGGAGCCTGAGATCCCTGCTGGGGATGGGCTTTTCTGGCTGGGGCTGCTGGGATTTATCCTCCTGCATCTGGATCTGGCTCAGTGATGGTCAAATGTCGATTCTCCACTGGCTGTGGGGGTGCCAGAGGGCAGAGGAGGGGCAGGGGATACAGGGACTGCTCCAATAAAATACCAAAAAAATGTAATAATGAATTAAATAATGAAAGCTAATAAAAAATCTGACCTTATCCTTGTACCTGGGTGGGGGCCAGTCACCTCAGGGCTGTGGCATGGTGTGGACAGAGGACCCTCCCAGTTAATGGCTTGTCCTTGTCCTGATCCCACAGAGGACGGGGATTTCCTAGCGCTGGACCTTGGTGGCACCAACTTCCGTGTGCTGCGGGTGAAGGTGTCGGACAACGGGCTGCAGAAGGTGGAGATGGAGAACCAGATCTACGCCATCCCCGAGGAGCTCATGCGCGGCAGCGGGGTGCAGGTGGGTCCTGGCAGAGTCCCTGGGGCTGGAGCAGGACTGGGTGTCCCCATTGTCACCCCTGGGCCAGGGGACGCTGCTGGATCTTGGGGATTGCTGCTGGGCAGGGATGCGGACACAGCATCCCCTCGGAGCAGGCAGCCAGCTGAGTCTCACTCTTTACCTTTCTTCCAGCTTTTTGACCACATTGCCGAGTGTTTGGCCAACTTCCTGGACAAGCTGCAAATCAAAGACAAGAAACTCCCCCTTGGCTTCACCTTCTCCTTCCCGTGTCACCAGACCAAGCTGGACGAGGTGGGTGATTGCTGTGGATTCCACACCAATTTATCTTAGGCATTTAATTAGGCTCATTGATTTTGAGTCACGTGACCTTTCCTGAGGGGCCACATCTCTCGTTCCTGTAAAGCCATTTCCTAAGCTCTGGGTGAGTGCAGCTTAGGAACAGCACTGTCCTTTTATTTTTTATGAATATTTCTTGGCAGTGCAATGACTCAGTGGCTGCAGGGTCAGGGACAGAGAGGATGGAACATTCCTTCAGGGAATGCAGCTTGGCATCACTTCCCAATAATCCTGTTGCTCGTCATCTTTTCCAAACATGCTATCACTGTCACTGTCACTGCCACTGTCACTGCCACTGTCCTGTCACCGTCACTGCCACTGTCACTGCCACTGTCCTGTCACTATCACTGTCACTGCCACTGTCCTGTCACTGTCACTGCCAGTTTCCCCAGCTCTAAGGAAGGGTGGGGGTCTGCCTCCCTAAAGGGGCTGTGCCCATAGGGTTGGAGATTTCAAACGCAGTCGAGTCCTATTCCTGCCCCCCAGGGCTCAGCTTGGCACCTGGCCAGGTGCCCCCCAGCCCACAGGAACAGGTCAAGGAGCATTCCGTAGGCACAATGAGCCTCTCACCCCTCAGGGATGGGTCAAGGAGCGTTCCTTGGGCTTGTGAACAGGTTTTGCTGCAGGGCTCAATCAAACCTGATCATGGGAATCGAGCAAGAGCAGCTCACGTTATTTTGTGGCCATAAACGTTATCTGACACGGAAGCTGTGGCTGACAGCGCAGCTGGTGAGCTGATAACGAGGGGTTTGCCTGCAGGGCCACATGTCCCCTCTGCCAGGAGTCAGGTGTCACCTCCAAGCTTCCCTCTTGTTGTTCCCCTGCAGAGCATCCTGGTGACGTGGACGAAGGGGTTCAAGTGCAGCAGCGTGGAGGGCAGGGACGTGGTGTCCCTGCTGCGCAAGTCCATCAAGAAAAGAGGGGTAAGAGGCTGGGATGGGTGCACAGGGGTCCCTGGCACAGGAGACCTTGGCTCCCTGCAGATGTTTCGGTCTGTTTTGTCTCCCTTGGGTCACTCTTGTTTCCACCATCCCAGGACTTTGACATTGACATTGTGGCCGTGGTGAACGACACCGTGGGAACCATGATGACCTGTGGCTATGATGACCACAACTGTGAAGTTGGCCTTATTGTTGGTGAGCTGCAGCAAGGGGGAAGAGCTGGGGTCCATTCCTCCAGGAGAGCCAGAGGGAGATCCTGCTTCTTGCAGACCTCGGGGTCTTCGGGGAAAAAAAGAGAGGGGGGGTATCAGTGTGGAAAAACCAGCTTTGTCCAATGTTTTTTGCTTAGCTCTTCACTTTCTTTGGTGCGTTGGGCTGTGGCCAGAGGGAAATTGGGAATAATGAGAATGAGGAAAAATGGGAATGAGGGGAAAGCAGTGTCCTTGCTCACCCTGTCCACGTGCTTGGCCCAGGTACCGGTACCAACGCCTGCTACATGGAGGAGATGAGGCACATTGACCTGGTGGAGGGGGACGAAGGTCGGATGTGCATCAACATGGAGTGGGGCGCCTTTGGTGACGATGGGGTGCTCAACGACATCCGCACCGAGTTCGACCGTGAGATCGACATGGGCTCGCTCAACCCTGGCAAACAATTGTGAGCAGATTCTTGGCTCGGGCTCAGGCTCGTGGTTTGCTCAGCATTGTCCATCCTCCCATAGCGTTACTGGGGCTGGGGAGGTCATCCCAGCTAACTGGGTCACCGTGTCCTCCGCCACCGGTGCACAGAGGGGCTGTGTCCCAAAGCAGGACTGTGTGCCCCACCCGCTGCCCTCTTGAGCCCCTCATGTGAATGTGCTGGTTCCTGTTCCCCTTCTGGCCAGCAAAGTCACCCACCAGCCCAGGCAGACACCCTCACCTGGTGTCCACATCCCAGTCCTACACGTTTCCCATTCCCCACAGGGCTGCTGTGGCATGGGGGTGATCTGAGCTCCCTAAGGTGGCCACGAGTTCTGTTTGCAGAATCATGGTCACATCTGCACAGCTTCATGTTCTCAGTGATGGGATAAACTGCTCTGGGAAGAGATTACCTAGATTCTGTTTGGGATGAGAGGCTGCCAAGGGGTTTTCAGGTCAGCCTGTGGCCACCTCGTGGCACACACACAGCCAAACACACACATTGTTTAGCCTGGAGAAAAGGAGGCTCGGGGGGAGCTTGTGGTGAGATAAGAGAGGTTTAGGTTGGACATTAGGGAAGATTTCTGCCCTGAAAGGGTGGTCAGGTGTGGCATAGGCTGCCCAGGTGCCTGGTGGTGTCACCATCTCTGGAGGGATTTAACAGCTCTGTGGGTCAGCAGGTGGCCTCGGCAGTGCCGGGGACTTGATAACCTTAGAGGGCTTTTCCAGCCCAAACCATTCCCTGATTCTGTCTCATGCCTCCCCACGGGCAGGTTTGAGAAGATGATCAGCGGGATGTACATGGGGGAGCTGGTCAGGCTCATCCTGGTGAAGATGGCCAAGGAAGGGCTGCTGTTCGGGGGAAGGCTCACGCCGGATCTGCTCACCACTGGCCACTTTGAGACGAGATTCGTCTCTGCCATCGAGAAGTAAGTAGGATCCAGGTTTCCTGGGTCCCAGCCCATCTCCCAGCATCTGTGGATGGACCATCACTGAGAAAACCTGGACCATCACACAGCAAAGGTTGGATTCCCAGGCACAAACCCCTTTTTCACCTTCCAGGGAGAAGGAAGGGCTGCAGAAAGCCCACGAGATCCTGAGCAAGCTGGGCCTGGAGCCATCACACGAGGACTGCCTGGCCACGCTGCGCATCTGCCAGATCGTGTCCACGCGCTCGGCCAGCCTGTGCGGGGCCACGCTGGCCGCGGTGCTGCGCCGCATCAAGGACAACAAGGGCGTGGAGCGGCTGCGCTCCACCGTGGGCGTGGATGGCTCTGTCTACAAGAAACACCCCCAGTGAGTCTGGGCTGCTGGGGACAGGGGTCTGGGGTGCTGGGGACAGGGACACAGGGATCAGTACAACTTGGCACAAGAGAAGCGCCTCCAAATATCCCCTTGGGCACCTCGTGTGGATCCCAGGGGTCACACTCAGAGGGTCACACTCAGAAGGTCACACTCAGGTCCCCTCTCCTCCTCCTCCGTAGCTTTGCCCGTCGCCTCCACAAGACGGTGCGGAAGCTGCTGCCGGACTGCGAGATCCGCTTCATCCGCTCGGAGGACGGGAGCGGCAAAGGGGCAGCCATGGTGACAGCGGTGGCCTACAGGCTGGATGCACAGCACAAAGCCCGGCAGAAGATCCTGGAGCCCCTCAAGCTGAGCCACGAGCAGCTGCTGGAGGTGAAGGAAAGGATGAGGATAGAGATGGAGAAAGGGCTGGGCAAGGAGACGCACGCGGAGGCGACGGTGAAAATGCTGCCCACCTACGTGTGCTCCACTCCTGATGGAACAGGTGATGTGTCCTGTGTAAAACCTCTGCACATGAGCCCATGGATGTCCTGCATCCTTGGGAATGGCTGGATCCTTTGCCATGGCTGGTTCCTCTTTGTGGTGGGAGTGGCACAAAGCTCCAGTTTGATACTGGGCAGATCACTGAGTCTCCGGGACGTTCTGCACCTGACTTAACACAAAGCCTGGCTCTGCGTGCCCACAAATCCTGCCACAGGATTCTCTCCACCCTCATCCTGGATTGTGCTCCTGGTTCTTCCTGTGGCTTGGGCGAGTGCCTGACCTTGGCTTGAAGCTTGCACAGGTCCTGTGCAGGGCCAGGAGCTGGACTTCAGTGATTCTTGTGGGTCCCTTCCAACTCAGGTTTATGATTCGAAGCCTCATCATCACCCCGAGTCTGGAGCAAACCTCTCCATCCTCTTCCCACCTGCACCCCCTGTTCCCACCTGCATCCCCAGCCTCCATCCCCAGCCGTGTCTCCGTTTCCACCCCTCTCCCTGGAAGGGGCAGATTCACGTCTGCTCTGTGCCACGTCCTGGATGCCCTGTGCTGGGATCTCTCCTGATGATCCTCTCTTGGGTTGCAGAAAAGGGAGATTTCCTCGCCCTGGACCTGGGAGGAACCAACTTCCGCGTGCTGCTGGTGCGCGTCAGGAACGGGATGCGGCGCGGGGTGGAGATGCACAACAAGATCTACTCCATCCCCGTGGAGATCATGCAGGGGACGGGAGAGGAGGTCAGGATGGGCAAATGGAGACGGGAAAGGGGCATCTTCCCTGGGGTGGCTGGAGCAGGACTGACCCTGGAGCTGGTTTTGCCTTTCCAGGGAGCAAAACCAGGAGTGGGGAGGGTTGGTGCTCTCCTGCCCTTAGAGCAGCGAGTTCTTCCCAGGGCTCTGGAATTTGGGAAGCTGGAGACTGGTTTTTAGGTTAGGAATAGATTTTTGTTGTTCCTGGATGTGACTGAACCTCCCCAAATCCCTCACACTTGACAAGAGCAGATAAGCATCATCCCCATTTCCCAGATAGGGAAACCACAACACAAGCAGTGAGAGACACATTTGGAAAGAGTTTTGCAAACCACTCCAGGCAGTGCTTGGGGGCTGGGAGTGTCTCCAGCAGACTGGGCTAGAGGGCTGTGGGGATCCCTTGCAGAGGGACTGGATTCCCATGTCTCCTCCCTGCTGGCCCCCACGGCTCCTGGGAGCTTCGAGGTGGGGACAATGCAGGGATTTGGCCATGCTGTGGGTGGGGAAGGGGGTGAAATTGAGTTTTTTGGGGTTGCTCCCCTCCCACAGTGCTGCTGAGCCGTGTTCTGCTCCGTTCCAAGTCCTGGGAGTGACTTGAACATGCTGGTGTTCCGAATGGCTCAGAATCCCCAGCAGTTTGGCCAGGCTGGCTTCCGGCTGGGGTGGTAACTTTTCCCTTTGGCTTTTCTTGTCCAGCTCTTTGACCACATTGTCCACTGCATCTCCGACTTCCTGGAATACATGGGAATGAAGGGCGTATCGCTCCCGCTCGGATTCACCTTCTCCTTCCCTTGCCAGCAGAACAACCTGGATGAGGTAACCCTGCTGCTCCTGGCAGCATCCCTGGCTCTGCCTCCCACCTGCTGTTCAGGGGTCTCACTGGGGGGCTTTTCCCACAACAGGGAATTCTTCTGAAGTGGACAAAAGGCTTCAAGGCGACGGGCTGCGAGGGAGAGGATGTGGTGGGCCTGCTGAAGGAGGCCATTCACAGGAGAGAGGTGAGCGGCCACGGGGCTGGGGGAAGGCGGTGGCTGCTCCCACATCCTGGCTTTCTTCAGCGTCATTAATTGGCCTGTAAAACAAATTACTGGGCTGAGCTCAGGGTAATGAGAGTTGGAATTTTCACAGCCGCCCTTACTCATCACTGGAGGTTGGATTTTCAGAGCCTGGAGCTATGGGCTGGCTCCTGGCCAGGGCTGGAGCAGACTTGTCTGGCCTTGAGCTCAAGAGACACAGTTTTGTTTCCTCAGCACAGACCACCCTGAGCTCCTGCCCAGGGGCTGCTCCTGGCAGAGCTGACCTGGTCCCTCAGCAGCTGGAGGTGTCTGAGGTCTGAGCTCTACCTGCAGACAGGTGGGGCTGTGGGAAGTCCATGGGTGCCTCCATGTCTGAGGAGGCAGATGGTCATGGAGGACGAGGGAGAACAGTTTTAAACTTTCCCAGCCATGGGAGCAGACATAGCAGGAATTCCAGGTCCTCCAGGAATAACTTGTGCAATCCATCCCTCTGCAGGAATTTGACCTGGACGTGGTGGCAGTGGTCAATGACACAGTTGGCACCATGATGACCTGTGGGTACGAGGATCCCTACTGTGAAGTTGGGCTGATTGTTGGTGAGAACTGCAAGATCCTTACAGAGCTCCTGCTCTGTGGTCCCACCCCTGCCCCGTGGGGTGTCCCAGGGCTCTGATCCCGCTCCTCTCCGCAGGCACGGGCAGCAATGCCTGCTACATGGAGGAGATGAGGAATGTGGAGCTGGTGGAAGGGGACGAGGGCAGGATGTGTGTCAACATGGAGTGGGGGGCCTTCGGGGACAGCGGCTGCCTGGATGACATTCGGACAGAGTTTGACCTGGCGGTGGATGAGCTGTCCCTCAACCCTGGGAAGCAGAGGTGGGTGGTGGCTTTGGGGGGCTGCAAGGGACCCCGATGAGGCTGAGGGTCCAGGAGCAGTTCTGACTCCTCGGTGGGTCCAGGGGATGATGAGCAGGACACTGATGTGTCCCTCGTCCCCTGCCCGTGGGTGGGGGCCGTTCTGCTGAGCTTGCTGAAGGGATTGTACCGAAGGCACCTGGCAGGGCTGGAATCCCTGTCCAGTCCCAGTGTCCCCTCCTGTCCTGATGTCCATCCTCATCCTCTCCTTCCCAGGTATGAGAAGATGATCAGTGGGATGTACCTGGGGGAAATCGTCCGCAACATCCTGATGGACTTCACGAAGAAAGGGCTGCTGTTCCGGGGACGGATCTCGGAGAGGCTGAAGACCAGAGGAATCTTTGAGACCAAGTTCCTGTCTCAGATAGAGAGGTGAGGTCCAACAGGTGACTGAGCACCAGCTGCCAATCAGAGCAGGGATGGAGTTTGGGGGAAGTGCCCCCAGGGCTGGTGGGAGAAGTTGCACGTGCTGGGTCTGGAGCCAGGGTGATGCAGGACGGTGCCACGCAGATAAACCAGCAGAGCCCACGTGGTTGTGGCAGCAGCAGTGTGGAGACACGGAGGCTGTCTGGGGCGGGCAGCACAGATGGCTCTTCATCCTCTGCCCTGGCCAGAGAGGGGCCGTGGGTTACCCGAGTGTCACGCTGCCACGGCTTTGTCCTGAGATCGCCTCCCTGATTAGGATGTGACACCAGGCCGCGGCCAGGTCTGAAAGCTGAGCTTCAAGGGGGCTGGAGGGTCGCCCCAGGCAGTCACTCGAGCCATGAGTCCCTGGGCTCTGTGGGATGTAGATCAGGAAGGGGAAGGCACACCACAGCTGCTCCATCTCCTAACGCTGCCCGTTCCCCGTGTCCTCCCCAGCGACTGCCTGGCCCTGCTCCAGGTGCGCTCCATCCTGCAGCACCTGGGCCTGGAGTCCACGTGTGACGACAGCATCATTGTGAAGGAGGTGTGCACGGTGGTGGCGCGGCGCGCGGCGCAGCTCTGCGGAGCCGGCATGGCCGCTGTGGTGGACAAGATCCGTGAGAACCGCGGCCTGGACTTCCTCAAAATCACCGTCGGCGTGGACGGGACGCTCTACAAGCTGCACCCTCAGTGAGTGGCTCTGGTTGTGCTCCAAGGGGGCTGCCCGAGGGCACCTGCCCACCTTGGGCAGTCATGGGGCTGAGGGGAAGGTTCAGGGGGATAATGGGGAGGATTTGAGGTGTCTCAGGGGCTTGAGGGCTGCCAGGAGCTCAGTGACCCGAACTTGGGGCTCAGCAGGAGTCAGCTGGTCCCTTAAGGACAGGGGCACCAAGACAGGTCACACAACAGGGGCTCCTCCAATCCCGCTGGACCTGACCCAGATGTGGTGACCGGGTTCAGCCAGGACTCCAAGGCACGGAGATGAGGCAGGGGTTGGGACCGATACCTTCACCAGTTAACTCAGAACCTCTCCCTCCCCTTGCCCTGCAGCTTCTCCAACGTCTTGCAGGAGACAGTGAAGCAGTTGTCCCCCAAGTGCGAAGTGACCTTCCTGCAGTCGGAGGACGGCAGCGGCAAAGGCGCCGCGCTCATCACGGCCGTGGCCTGCCGCATCCGCGAGGCCGGGCAGCGGTAGAGGGAAGCAGGTTTGCCCAAGAGCTTGGTTTCAGCAAAACAGGACATTTCCTCACCCAATCCCTCCCTCTCTCTGCACACACTCACACACCCATGCAGCCCCTCCCCTCCAAGCAGACTCGTAGCTTTACTTGTTCTCCGAGGCACCACGGTGGGACTGGAGACGCCGTGGGCTCTGTACAAAGTGATGTCGTAGGAGTTTCCTTGCATGCCATAAAACCGCCTGTCGAGTAAAGCTCACAGTGTCATTTGGCTTCTCCCTGCATTCCCAGGTGGAGCTGGAGCTGTCCCACCCGCAGCCTCCGTCACACCCCAGCTCTCCTCGCACCTCTCCAAACCACTGGTCCTCCCCTAACGGCAGTAGTGATAACACTCAGATAATTAAGACACTGCATTGTCACTTTAACGGTACCTATTTATGTATGTCCGAGTCGTAGCTGTAGAAGCAAACCTCTAAGATTGGGCTAAAGACCTCCACTAGTCTTTTACCCTGATCAAGGCTGTATTATTTCCATGAAAGTCATGGTAACTCTTAAAGCACAGGGTGCAGAATTCCACCGGCGTGGCCGCGGCTGCACTGGAGATACCGCGTATCTCCCTTGGTGAGCAATAACGAGAACCTGCTGGGGCCAGGCTCCAGCAGAGCACGTGCCTGGAAATAATTGGGGACTCAGGGTCTAATCCCATTTCCTGACCTCTCACCTGCACTCTGAGTAGCGTGTAGGAACGTGGCGTGTGCGTAGGGTCGTGTTTCACCCCTGGACACCACTACCCCTTCCCTGGTGCATGTGTGGGCACGAGAAGCCGCTGCCACGGGTCGGCGTCTCCCCTGCCAAGCCCCAAACTCGTGGCTGTGTGTCTGCCCTTGGCGTGGAGAGTCTGGTTTGCTTTGTGTCTGTGAAATAGTTCTGCAGCTGCAGCCTTTAGGTGGCACCTGGATTTATACACTGTATATTTATGTTTTAAGAGATCTTATGTCTTTTTATGTACATAGTCTCGGGGGGGTTGTATCACTTAGTTTTAATGTCACCTTTCCAGGTTGTTGAGGAACAGTACAGAGTAATTATTTTCTTTTTCTTTTTCTTCTGTCGTGTAATTTTTTTTTTTTAATTTAAAATTTTCTTGGGGTAGACTGGAAAAAGAGACCCAAATACCTGAGGACGGTTGTACAAGAGGTTTGGGCATTCTGACTTTATCACCAGGACAAAAGGGAAAGCAGAAAGCCAGGGTGCAGGAGCAGCGGGGCCCTGCGGTGATGCTCTTGGCTTCAGGCTGGGTTTAACCTTAGGAGAAGTTTTATTTTGTCCCCTGCCCTCCCCAGCTGTGCTCTGCAAGGTCACACCACGGGTGGATGACATAACCCAGGGCCCTGCAGGGCTCTCGACCTCAGGCTGAGCTCCTCTTGGGGAGGTGACAGCAGCTGGTGTCACTCCATCCCCACGTGGCATCCCCAGGGACCCCTGTGCCCGCAGCATCGCTTGTGTGCCATGGCCAAACACAGGGATCCATTTTTGCCAACAGAAAACTCTGGATGAACTAAAAGCTGCAAGTCTCTGTCTCTGCGAGCAGAGGCAGACAAAGTGTGGGGGTGGAGGGGTTCTGTAAATATTTAGCAGAAGTTAATGAAATTACAGTGATGTACAAAAAGAAAGTAATAACTAATAATCCCCACAAACAGCCCTTCAGATTGGAGGATAAGAGTTTTTGTCTATTTTTATGTATATTTTTATACTGCTTGGGGTAACCTCATTACCAAAAGTCTCTCTTCTGTGTTGGGGGTCAAGTTCAGTAGCACAATTTTAAAGCAAAATTACTCTTTTGGGCATTTTAAATGCTTATTTTTTTATAAGCTTCAAGACAATTATAACAGAACCTGTGTATAGAAATGATGTAAGAAACCAAGTTTAGTGGAAGTTTTAGAAGCTGTCAAATAAATCTCTGAAGGATGATACAGAAATCCTCTAATCTGGTACCAAGCAGTTTTGTGTGATTTTTTTCCTCAGAAAACCAGCATTTTGCCTACTGAAAAATCAAACCAGAAATCTTTTTAGCTGCTGCACTTTGCAGAGTTGCATTAGTGGCTGTTTTTACTCTTAGCCAGCTGTACCCCTTCTGAAATCCATTGTGTTTTCATCAGTTAGTGAGTGAAATTTTATACAAAAGTAGTTTTGGGGGCAGAATGGGAAGGACTGGGATCTGAGCAGCCCTGCTTTTGATTCAGGCTCCGTTGGAGCAGTGAACTGACAGGGTGAGAGGGAAACTGGGGAGCTGAGGTACCTGGTCTGGAGCAGGGTCATCACAGTCCCCTCACCTGTCTGGGGTGAAGGAGGGGCTGTAGCTCCACAGGGGTGAGGAAGGATCACCCTGAGCTTGCAGGATGGATTTTTGGCTGGGCTTGGTCAGAGGGATACCCAGCTGGGTATCCAAGGCTCCTTTTTCTTAGACTCAGAATCAAGCAGGGTCTGGAATGTTCCCAGGTAAAAGCAGTACTTGAAGCGTTACAAGACACACACCTGTGTTACCTGTGGCTGCAGGGAGGGCTTGGGAACACCTGGAGGAAGGATGTGCCCCTGGGCTCCCCAGGGGGATGAGCACTGGAGGTGTTGGATGTCCAGTCTGACTGTGACGGCTGGGACCAGAACCTCACGCCAAAACGTCGCCATGGGATGTTCTGTGAATGTGTTTAAAATGAAGAAGGGAAGATTAACTCCTAATTATTGATATGAAGGGAAGATCAAATGATTATCTGTAGGGACAGACGGACAGACTGCTCAGCCTGATTTGCCCAGTCTGCGTCTTCCCTGCAGCAAGAAGCGCTGCTCTGTGGATTTAGGATGGTTTTGTTTTGCTTGGTTGTTCCCATCTGGATGCATTTTCTTTGTGCTCCCGGGGAGCTGGGACGTTCTCTGGCCCCACAGGCAGCAGGGAACAGAGTCTCTGCCCTTCCCTCCCTGGCAAATCTCTCCTTGTTGGTACTTTGGACAGGATTTTATTGGCTTTTCAATATATATGCAGATATATATCAACACAATCAGCAAATTACTGAACCTTGCAAGCAGAATTTGCCTCTTCCCTTCCTGGACTCCGTGGCTGGGAGGGAGAAGCTCGTGCTCAGTGGCCCGAGGGGTACAGGGGTATCAGTGGGGCACAGATCTCTGGGCTGGCAGCAGCTCGGGTGCAGTTTGACCCGAGATAATTCGGTGCCTGCTCTCTCTTATCAGGCAATCCAAACCCATCTGGCTTGCCAGAGAGATAAGGGGGTGAAAGGTCCAAGTGCATGGGACAGGAGAGGTGTAAAACTGTGGTCAAAAGCACCGTGCAGGGGTTGTGAGGTACAAGGTAACAACAAAATAAACTCTAATGTGGGAAGCCCTGGCCCCAGTCCCCTCCCCTCCAGATAAGGAAAATGCCTGCTTTGGGTAGATCATTCACTTGCTCTGGTAGAAATATGGGCACTGAAGGCATGAAGAGGCAATTCCTGTTCTCAAGGTAATTCGGAGAGAGGAAAATTCTTTCCCTTGTGACATCCCTGACCAGTCTGAAATTTTTCTGGCCTGAAGCAAAGAAAATGCATCTTGATGTGGGCACTGGCTCCGTGCGGGCAGGGGAGTCATAAAGCCAAAGACTGTGTGGCTGCTGGCAGAAACGAGTGCTGTAGATTCACCTGATGTTGTTCTTTCGTGTTTACAATATTTATTTTTAGCAATTGACTGCAATGATATTATATATAGGCTTCCTTATTTTTGTACTTTTCATACCGTTTTCCTGAGTGTGGTGTTGTACTGCTCAGCTCCCCTCAGCCACCACTGCTGCTCCTAGTCTGTGACAATAAACGAGAGAAAAACAACCACCACCCATTCCTGGGGTCAAGTGTGTGTGTTTCTGCTTCTGTGCCCCCCTCTGCCCCTCAGCAATCCCTGAGGAAGGGCACCTGTGCCCACCCCACCCCAAATCCCTGCTCCTGGCCCCTGGGAAGGGGGACCCAGCTGGGAGGGCGCTGCCCCCACAGCCAGGAGGGCTCAGGGAGCCCCAGGACACACCCAGGGATCAAGGGAAGGGGCTGTTTCCTGGGAAAACAACACCAAGATGAGTTTCCTGCTCCACATCCTGGTGACACTGGGTGGGGGGCAGCCCTGGGATCCAGAGGGCAGAGCAGGATCAGGCCCTGGCAGGGGTGCAAAGCTCAGACTTTGATGTGCTGCAGAAAACCACCTGGATTTGAGTTACCTGTTCCCCCTGCCATTAACCAGCAGCCCCTGTTGCTTTCCATGGAATCAATTTCCACTGAATCTATTTTAAGGAGTGGGTACTTCTAGGTAAAACCAGAGTTAAGTATCTAAATAAAATTAACTCAATTAATAAATTTGATGCCAGAGCAGCTGAACACCTGAAAATGCTTCTGCTCTCTGCTGCCAAAGCTGTGACACAAGATCACACCGAGGTGCTGAATCCACAGGGTGAATCCAATACAAAAAACAATTCCCAGCAGGAAAGGATGTGCAAGTATTCCACTTGAAATCATTTATTGACACATTGCCATGTTTTTCTATATTCCCCAACACATTTTTATCCTTATTATAAAGTACAAATGGTTTTACATTTTTCTGACATTAAAAAAATAGGCTAACGAGGCAAAAATTCCCAGTTTGAATCAAAAAGTCCTGCTGTTAGAATTCAAAATTGTGAGAGACAAACATAAAACCCAACAAAGACTGAACAGAGTGTACCATGACATGACTCATCCATCAGACCAAGTGGAGAGAAATCTCTTGTTCCCAGCTCTTGCCTTTGGATCCTGTGACCTTGCTGAACTGATGTGAAGTTGGTGTTACACATACAACTCAAAAGGCACTCAAAAGTCACAAGTTCCTGAGCTAACATGGGAGGGATTCCCAAGGTAACAGCTAAAACGAGCCACAGAAAATGTTTAAAAACTGGTATTTGGTCTGTGTGAGTGGAGTCAGCACTCAGCAGAACTCCAGCTGAGAGCTGCTGCTGACAGGACTCAAGTGATGGTGAAGACATTGGAATATTTGCTGTACATGGAAAAAACTATTCATTTATGAACACCCTTATTAGTAAATTAACCTGCTAAGAGACAGAATTATTTGCTTCAGTGCTAGAACAAGACCAAGAATGAAATGTGTATGTGTGAACTACAAAAAAGGTTTAAACCCAGCAGGTGGGAAGGGCTGTGCAGTTAAATAACCAAAGTCGAGACGCCACATTTACAGAGATTATTTGGCCCTAATGGAAAAGGATCAGGAAAAAAAGCAAAATATGGATCTACTATTTACAGATCAGTTATTTAAAAGCCCAACAAATAATACAACCAAAACCCACACTAAGAAAACCCACACAACCTACAATGTGTGCTCAAGAGTCCAGCAGGTAATTTCTAAGTTGTGATCCACACAAATTCCCTATTTCCAGTTTGGCTCAGTTTTCACCCAGAAAAGCCCAAGTGTAACACTTCTCAAACACAGAATGGCTACTGCCTGACAACACAGAACAGAAATAAAATAAAAAATCTGAAAAAGGGTAACTGGTTTTGGCCTACCTAATGTCTGATATTTTCTGAGCTGCATAGGAGAGCACTAAGGCCAGGGCTGCTGCTCCAGGGTAAGGCCTGCCTGTCTGAGCTTTGGAGCAGCATCCAGGGTGGGAGAGGGGCTGCCACAGCCCCCAGGGAGGTCTCAGCCTTCCAAATTATCCAGCTGGGCCTCGCTGTCTGCCCTCTTCTCTGGTGATGTGTACAGGAAGTTGCAGCAGATGTAGAGGGGGAACATCAGGAGTCTGCTGTCCAAATTCATCACGATCTGCTCCTGGAACACACAGAGGGGACATTTTGTGTGGTGAGGGGGGGACCAGAAAGCACAATACTGACACAACACTCATTCTGCACATCTTAATGACTACAGAATAAAATCCCAACAATTCACCTTCACCTCAAGTTTATAACACTGACACATTCTCAAGCCTGCCCACAGCTCCCAGCCCTCTGCAGCACAGGGAACAGCCACAGGAAATCCCCTCCAACATGCTGGGGAAAAAGGACCAGTTTTCAGTTTCGGGAGATTTCACCAATCAGGCGTTCCACAACAGTTTATACTTGAGAGCAAATTTTAGTTTGTGGGTAGGAATTTTTTGGTTCCACTACAGGAGCTGGTTTTGGGGTAGCAAAATTGAAACTTCATCCTCGTGAGGATGCAAAACAATTGAAACTTCAAAACTGAAACTTCACCCTCCAGTGAGGATGGTACTGACAAAGGAAAGTTTTCTGTGTTCTCACCACCTTTGTATCACTGCTGGCTGGGATTTGAGAAACTTGATTAACAAGTTCCACACATGCCTCACTAAATCCTGCTGTCAGCAATGGATGGAAAAGAGCACTTGCTCCAAGAAAACTCCACTCCTCTCTGGGGCTTTCATCAATTTATTTAGTAGAGTAATAAATCCAACCCTTAAACAACATGTAGACATTCTCTTAACTCCTCAGCTTATGAGAGTCTTCAAATTCTGAATTTGCCTCTAAATGAGGAGTCTGATGGACAGATTATGCAGAGGGGTGATGTCAGCAGTGCTGGAAGGCTGGGAGAAGAGCTGAACATGACACTGGCAGCAGACAGCAGCACCACAGGCCCTAATTTCACTAATATGGGAACTAATTTCATATTATCAACACTAATGAAACTCATATTACCATACTCTAGATCCACTTCACAAATTAGCTTAATTACTCACCACCTCTAACAGGAATGCCTGAGATTCCACATAAGCAATGACAACAAGAACAGCAACTCCCCTCCAAAAGCATTGTGACTTCTCAGCATTTTTTTCATGCCTTGAACTCCACCATTCCAGTTCACCAGCTGAAAAGCCCAGAGACACACCTGGTCCTTCTCCAGGGTCAGGATCTGATAGCCCGTTGTCCTGCTGCAGATCATCTTCCCGCTGCCATCGAACGAGGCCAGGCGCAACCTGGGGGCACAAGAGCGAAACCACTTCAGTCTCTTTTCAGCACAAGGAGCTTCTCCCGAGGAGACGGGAATGTTTTTCAATGTCACTGACTCGGTGACAACAAAGCCCAATTGAGGGAGCCCCCCAGGCCCCTGGGCTGGCACCTGAAGGCGATGCTGCGGCGTGGCTGCAGGCTGACGGAGCCGCTGCACGGCTGGTTCAGCGTGTTGCGCTTGAAGATGATGTAGCGGTTGGTGTAGGTCACCAGCAGGTCCAGGCCGAAGTTGAAGCCAGTCCAGCGCCAGCAGTACTGCAGGACAGAGGGGACACGGCCTGGAGCAGGAGTGCCAGCTCTGAGGGCTGCACTGGAGGGTTCAGGGATCCCTGCCAGCACCGTCTGGAACAGGGAACTTGGTGGGGACAACCTGTCCCAGGGGACTGCGTGAGAGCAGCTGAGTGTCAGCTGCCTCCCACACAGACAGGACACATGTCACACCAGTGGCTATCAAATACTCAACACTGCATAACAGGGCTGATCTGTGAGCCCCAGCCATGCCCAGAGCACTCAAGGGTCAACAGCCTTGGGTTATGTGGCTTCAATAGGAAAAATTAATGTTCTCTGTTTGTTCCACAAGACCTGTTACCTAAAGACACAGAGGAGTCCTGGCTCTGAATGTTACACATTTTATCTAGAGAACTTCCTTTTCCAGCTAAAAAGAAAAATCAGTGATCAGAACTCTATTTAACTGCCTGGACTAACATTTTTCCGAGTCTCACAGCACAAGAGCACAATTAAACACCAGTTCCTTGCTCCTTGCAGAGACAATTGCTTCCATCCCTCTGGGGAGAAAAACAAGGCATCTTTTGGATGCAGTTTGTCAGTGAGGACCCACATGATTTGGAAATGGCTGACTTGTCTCAGCCATGTCTGCAGTTTGCCACACTTACATCACCATCCTTGGCCAGTTTGCGTCCACACCTCATGCTGTTTCCTTCCAGTTCCTCTTTATTGATTTCTTGAGGCCTGAAAAAACCCAAACCAGCATCTTTAAGGACACTTCAACAACTTTGTATGATACCTTAATGTGGGGAAGATGAATGGACTGGAGTAAACTTGTCTGACCAATAATGATAATCATGGAGTACCTGAGGTGGAAGGGACCCACAACTGACCCTTCTTTGAGCAGAGGTGTGACTGACTGGATGAACTCCCAGAGCCTCTTCCACCCCAAACTGTCTCATAAACATCCACCTACACCACAAAACTGCAATGCAAACCAGGTTGTGACACCTCAGTTAGGCAAAACTTCTTGTACAAAAGAACTTTTCCAGATAACAAAATAATAGCTGTTGCAATGAAAGACATTTTCCCAGCCCTGTGAAAACCCAAGTGTTTTTTAAACAGAAGGCTGGCTTCTTAGGCACAACCAGAGACAAGTGCTGGGGCACAGCTGCAGGGCTCTGCACAACAGCAGTGCTATGAAGCAGCAGCCATGAGACACTGGGAGAGGTTTCTCAAGGGGCTGGTTATGCAACTTGGCTAAAAAAAACCACTTCCCCTCAGAGCTCATGAAGTGCCAGAGCCTCTCAGAGCTCCTGAGATGCCAGAGCCCTCGGCTGTGTCATGCCACACCAACATCAGCTCCTTTCACCCAGCACCTCCCCTGCGTCCAACACGTCCAACAGCCCTGCAGAACCAGCACAAGTGAGATCAGTCTTGATTTTCCACAAGTGTTACTCACTTTGCTTCACACACCATGACATCATTAACCCAACACTCACTGCCAAAAAGTGCCCAAGTTACACCAGAGCGAGGGCTGGCAATGAACTTCATTAATCCCAGCACCATCAGCCCCTGCAGCTTAAACTGCAAACCCACAAGATCCAACAGTGCCCTCCAAGCCAAAGAGGTGCAGCATCTGCTCTCCTCCTGCTGCTCACACTCCACAGCAACTCGCAGCTAAAGCTTTCATAAACTCAGCCCAGCTCTTTTCTCTGGTTTGTGTAAGAGCCAATCCTGGGAGGTGAAGCGTTCAATGAACAGGTTATGCATACAATTTGGAACAAATTCACCCAGGAACCTTCTGTGTGCTTTTCCACATCTTCCAGGTGAACTGGTTCTGTGGCTGACCTAAATGCAATAATGGTGATAGAAGATTTATTTCTGTTTAATTAGTGACAAATTTCACAAACATTAGTCCACAATGCTCGGGCTGGCATTAACATCCATCCCTCAAGCAGCCTCAGACAATGCAGAACTTCAGCTTTCACCACTTCCACCAGCTGCCACACAGTGAACAGTGGAGTTATTCTGCTTCTTTCTTACACGGTGCCAAAGAGACTGCTAAGAGCAGAAGTGATTCCAGTCCCAGACTTGAAAGATCTGTCTGGCTTCTGCCACAAAACACATGTTTAATTTAGAAAAATGTGATCCACTTTAACACAAGTAACCCCGAGCAGCTACAGTTCAAAGCCACAAACTCCAGTAACACTAAAAAATTCTCCAATTCTGAGAGCGAATAAGATGTTTAATCCTTTTAAATGCAAACTCAAAGCAGAAGGGAAACACTTTCTTCTCCTCCCCTCCCCTCTATAAAGTCCCCAGGACAAACCACATGACAGCTTTCCAAGCAGTGCCATTCCAAGGCTGGCAGTGTTGGAATAAGCAGGTGCAATTATGCTGTGCACCAGGTGGGATATGGAAATAGAGCCTTACTTCAGCTCACAGGAGTCAGATTCATGTCTTGCTCTAATTCCTAAGTCTGCTTCCTTACCCCTGAGGGAAAAGGTGTTTGGTACTGACACGGGCAGTAGGTGTGAGAGGAAGAGCAGCAGAGCTGGATAAATGATAGGCTTATAAAACCTGAATTCTTTTCCTGCAGCTACACGTTGGTCAAATGGCTAAAACATTTGCACTAACACAAAGGAACAGCTGCTTCTGTGCCCTTCTGAGGCTGAGACTTCTGGTTTTCACTGTCTTAAAAGAAATAATAAATCCATGCTGCAAAAAAAAAAACTAGACAAGGAAGTAAAATGTGGAAAAATACACTGTCCATTCCAAGAGCCACTGAAATCCTCAGCTGTAGCTGAATTTTCAAACTGCTGTTTTCCAAGCTGGATGATCCCCATCATCCTCACTGCAGCTCTCTGGCAACTCACTTTTCCACAAGCGTGTGTATCCAATGGCTGACAGTCCTCCCACTGTACTGAACTACCAAAACACATCAAAATTTGCAAATTCAGGGTCTTATCTCGTATCAGAATTCTGATGACTCACTTCCCTATGAACCCTGGCTGCCCATGAGCCAGGAGGTGACATCTGTTTGCTCTCAGATACAGCCACAGCAGCATTGCAAAAGCCTTCCCAAGAGAACAGCACCAGAAACAAGCCATGGCTACCCAAAATTCACCTGCAGGAACGGAATGGGAGAGTCACAATTCTGCACTTTACCTCCCCCACTTCCTAAAGGACTGCTACCTAAGAGAACAACTTTTTAACGACCTTGGCTATTCTTCAGACTAGAGTTTGGGGCTTTTTTGAAGCTCCTGTTACAACCCAACACATCCCTGTCCACAACAGCACCCACTGGTCACACAGCTACAGGACAAAGCAGCAGTCTGCTGGGTCTGGGGAGGTAACAGGCATTCTGCAGCTGCCTGACTTGGCATTTCTTCTCCACAAAGCCCTCCAGGAGCCAGGAGAGAACACAAAGGCAGGATCAACTCCCCCAGCTGCATTTTGCCATAGTTTTGGTGTTAAATCAGGGACCTGGCTCACTGCAGCACAGCCAAGAGAGAGCAGAAGGAAGAGAAACACTTTGATGGCCAAAGTATCCTTAGAATGGAAGGCTCAGAAATTACCCTTTTGCAGCCTCAACACAGATTTCCAGGTGAAGCACTAGTGAGAAACATTAACCAACATAAAGGAAAATACAGAACTCGTGCCCCCCACCCAGCACTTTCCTCTGGTCCCATTAGAACAGTTTTCTGGTTGAGGGATGGGAGACCAGACAGCCCAAGGGAACAGAAACCTCCACAGAGATCAACAGTTCAAAAGTTGACGTATGTTTCCCCCCCTCCTTTTAATGTAAACTCCAAAAAAATTTATATCAGAATTTCTATGAGAGGAAGGTTTCTAATTTAAGGAAGAAGGAAAGCCTGTAATATACCTACCCAATATCATTGTCTTGTTCTGCTCTGAGCATGGCAAACCACTGCTGTTTGTAAACAGAGGACAGCCATTCTAAAATTAAAAAAAAAAAAAAAAAAAAAAAAGCTTGGTGGTGTCTTTGAAGCTGGGAATGGGGATGGTCATATACATTCAAAATAGAGAAATAAAATTCCATTGAAATAATAGAAGTTACACTTATGAACTGAACAGTCTATGCAACCCACCCCCAATAACTCCCTGTGCTCTCCAGCTCCCAGCCTCAAGCACAGGTGAAGGGACAAACATCCACAACTAACAGGCAGTCACTCCAGCCTGTGTTCATCTCCTCAAACACCCACTGCTGCCACAAGTGATGCAACAACTGCACACGTTTTCCTGGCACACAAAGCTCTGTTCAGCCAGGGAGCTTGTCAACAAGCTCCTGGGAGAAGGGGCTGTTTTCTGAAGCCCCAGTGGAATTCTACCTAAGTTAAAGAAGAAGAAAACACCATCAAGGGATAAAAGGAAACAGCGACTTCACACAAACAGAAATCGTACCCTGCTAAGAATAAACATAAATCATGTCTTCCTTGGAGAACACACACAAAGATTTTATTGGCTGTGGTAATTTAATGTTGCAACCAAGAGATAAAACAGAACAAAACTCAATAGTTTGTCAGGCAGTTAGACAAAAGGGATCCCAAAAGCACAGGGTGTAAGAAGTTCTTAGTCAAGATAACAAATGCGGCAGGGGGGCAAGGTCACATATGAGAAGCAGCTCAGGGAAATGGGCTGGGTGAGAGAACAGGGAAAGGCAGTGTGATCAAAAACAAACCAGGAACTGACAAATGTGACAGAAGGGATGAGAGGTGAGATCGTGGATGGAAGACTTAGAACCAGCCTTTGTCCCCCCACTCAAGAGTGAAAGTACAGACTGTGATAGGAGCAAACTGGGAATCAACCAGACAGCAAATAAAAAATGAATTAAGGAAACCTACACAGGTAAGAAACAGAGAATGGATGTGCTAGAAGGGAAGGAAAGAAGTATCAGGAGGGAAAGCATCTTCTCTATTTGTATATGTGCATGTACCTATTTCCTACCTCACATCTCAGCTGCAATTCACCTGATTTCTGAAGGGGAAAAGCACAGCTGAGGAAATATTCCTAAGCCAGCAAGTAAAACAGAACAATGCACACTTTGCTCACAAAGACACATTATTTATTCCTGTCTCTTGCACCTTTTCTGCACAAAGATCAGACCGCTGTGAATTCCTAACACAGAATTTCAGTTTTCCCCTTCAAAACCTACACAGAGGTATTGATATATTTTTATTATAATATAATTGATATATTTTTATACTACAGAGAGTATAAAAATAAATAAATAATCACAGTACTACTTCCAACTACTCAGTGTGATTTTCTCCCTGCACCACAGTGCCACCCAGCTGCCCTGTGTCCCCTCTCCCTGCACCACAGTGCCACCCAGCTGCCCTGTGTTCCCTCTCCCTGCACCACAGTGCCACCCAGCTGTCCTGTGCCCTGCACCACAGTGCCACCCAGCTGCCCTGTGTCCCCTCTCCCTGCACCACAGTGCCACCCAGCTGCCCTGTGTCCCCTCTCCCTGCACCACAGTGCCACCCAGCTGCCCTGTGTCCCCTCTCCCTGCACCACAGTGCCACCCAGCTGCCCTGTGTCCCCTCTCCCTGCACCACAGTGCCACCCAGCTGCCCTGTGTTCCCTCTCCCTGCACCACAGTGCCACCCAGCTGTCCTGTGCCCTGCACCACAGTGCCACCCAGCCAGCACAGTGCTCATCCTGGCTCAGGGATTGCCTCCCTGCAGAGCAAACACTTGTGAGCTATGCACAATCTCACACTCTTTTTCAACGAGCACAATGAAATCAGCCTGAGAGATGCTGAGGATAATTCTTCCTCTGACAGACACAGGTAAAGTCTTCAGGGTTTGAGAACAGACCCATGTCCCCAAGTGCCACATCTACTTGGCTGCTACATCCCCCCACAGATGGGGATTCCACCCCACTCCACAGCCCTGAGTAGCTGTGCCAGAGCTGGACAACCCTTTTCATGACAGAATGAATTTTCCCATTACCCAACCTGAACCTTTCCTGAGACCATTTCTTCTTGTCCTGGCCCTGTTCCCTGGGAGCAGAGCCTGTCCCTGCCCTGGCTGCCCCCTCCTGTCAGGAGCTGTAGGGACTGAGAAGGTTCCCCCTGAGCCTTCTCTGCAGCTCCCTCAGCTGCTCCTCATCAGCCCCATGCTCCAGATCCTTCCCCAGCTCTGTCCCTCTTGGGACATGCTCCAGCACCTCCCTGTCTCTCCTGGGGTGCAGAAACTGAAGGCAGGCATGGAGACAAGGTCTCGGCTGTGCTCAGCACTCCTCACCTGAGGGCAGCAGGGCGTCTCTCTCCACGATTCTGGCCGAGGCCAGGTCACTGATGATGTACTGCAGCCTCAGGTGTGCGAACACGGGCAGGAACGCGCTCCCCTGCGCCGACTCCAGGAAGGCACCATCGCCCCCAAACTCTGCAACACACAGCACCCACATCATGATTTGCCTCCCGAAGTGTTCTCCAGACCCTATTTATACTGGAGTTTTTACTTACTGATTAGAGAAAGTTATTATGGGCATTTAATGGCTTTTATTGCGTTTATTTAATGGCTTTTGCCATTAAAATTAAGAAATTACTCGTGTTCAAGCCCCAAACCAAGGCCTGGCCAACTCTTCCTACCTCTCCTGCGCTCAGCAAACCAGGCATCAGCTTCAGTCAACACCTGCTTGAAAGACCCATTCCAAGAAGGCACAAGCTGAAGGAACATCCACTGGGCAAAACAAATAAATTTAGTGAGTCAGTTGAAGAAGGTTTCAGGTAAGTAATCTGCATGTTAATAAGAGACATTTCCACAGTGCATTCATTTCTATAAAAGTTCTGCTACTCCATTAAATGCTTTCAGTCAATCCCACAAAGGTTCCACTGCATTGATCCCCAGGCAAGTACCTTTTTGAGAGCAGTGTACACATCCATTTCCACCTGCAGCACAAAGAGGTTGGAGGAGCTGATCAGCTGCTTCATGAGGTTTATGCTGGAAAAAAATCAATTGTAACAGGTCAGTGAGACAGAAAAGAGAAAAAGAAGAAGGGGAAGCAGGGAACAAGCAGCAACAGCCCAGAAAGTGATCTTTAGTGAGCTCCAGACTGGGGCAGGGACTGTCCTTCATCCCTGCAAGGGAAGTGCAGCCCCAGTACCTGAGTTCCTTGAAGAGTCCAACGCTCTGGTGAGTCATCAGATTGTTCAAGAGCCACTCAAGGCACCTGCATGGAAATCAAGGAATTGGGACAATTGTTTCTTATGCCAATATTCCTGCAACAGCTGCTCCCTCAGTAAATTTGCAGACAACACTAAGATGGATGGGATTGTGGATCTGCTGGAGGCCAGAAGGGTTCTGCAGAGAGAGATCTGGACAGACTCAATTCAGATTAGGCACTTGATTTTTTTTCCCCTGTTTGGGTGGTCAGGCACTGGAATAGCCATTCCATCACCCAGGAATGTGGTGCAGGTGTCTGGATCTGGCTCTGGATTACGTGATTTAGTGGTTTCAGTGGTAGTGCTGGGGGGTTGGTTGGACTGGATGATCTTATAGGTCTCTTCCAACCTTGATGTTCTATGATTCTATTCTAAAAACACATTAAAACAATTAACCTGGTCATGTATAGTACTGTGTGTAAATTCACTGTTAACTGGCAATGTCCAAAGCAGCTTGGAGACAGTAATTCTTACTTTTTCTTCACGGAGTCCAGCCCATAGGTGCCTGCAGAATTATAATAACCACACACAGTTTGGGCAGTGATGGTTTCCTTCATTGTTTCACCACATTGCTGGATTAAGCCATCCTGCAGGGAGGAAAAAACACACAAATGTTCTGAGTGTTCATTTCCCAACAGGAAATGTCAGACACTGTGCTGTTCAAACCGATTTTCATGCCTGAGCCATCCCCAAAGTCCCACAGGCTGCAGTGACCAGTGTTACGTTGTTCAAAACATTTAAACCATCATTCCCCAGAGACACAAATGTTCCTTAAGAATACTTCCCATGAAAGAAAAGGGTACTGAACCTCTTCAGGGCAGAACAAATGAGCTCCAAATACTATTTAATCTACTTTTACATATCACTCTCAAATAACTTAATCTCACACTCCAATCTTAGTCACAGCATTTTTCAATAAACCCACTGCATTGTGTTTGGCTTTTTCCCCAGTTAGCCTGAAAAGCTGTTTCGTTCCCCTGGGTGAAAAAGGCCAGATGGGTGAGGATATTCTGAGCTGCTGTGTTTCTTCTCAAAGGTAGAGACAGGGGCAGTGGCATCTCTGACTTACGAGCTGCAGCATGCAGGCTGCTGCCAGCAGGGCGACCACGCGGCTGGGGTTGATGAGCACATCGTCTCTGTAGAGCGAGCCAAAAGCCACCTGCAGGGCTGCAAAGGGAACAGAGTCAAACAGAGACAACAGCGAGCCCGGGGTGGGGCCACAAAGAGCCCTAAATACAGCCAAACCCCTTCCCTGCACACCTTCATACAGCCAAACCCCTTCCCTGCACACCTTCACTATGGTCTGAGGGCTCTTCATCGAAAGAACTGACCAGACAGAAAATACAACGTGGGGCAGTAACCAATCTGTTACTGAGCTCCCATGATTTAATCAAATTCTTCAGCACCCCTGAGAGCTGAGAAACTGCACAAAAAGAAGCTGAACCTCATGAGCCTTCTCTGAACATCATGAGGCTTAACTTAACCTCTCCCTTCAGGGTTTTGTTAAAATAAAAGGCTCCCACTTACCTTCTACATCAATATTTTGATCAGGAATCTCCAGCTCTATGACATTCATGCTGGATTCTTTCCAAGAGCCACTGAACATACTGGAAAAGTAGCCTGACTGTATGAAGGAAGAGAGGAAAAGAACTCAACTAAGAGATTTAATCCCACTTAAAACTGGCAAAAGCAGCACATGGAACCAAACATGGTTAATATTTTCCTTTATGCAGAACAAAATATATTAAGGGAACTTTCACAAGCTAAAACATTCTGACAGACTTGAGGGGATGACTGTAGTTGCTGTTTCTGACACTCAAAATGCCTACAGGAAAATTTGGATTATGTGTGTGTAACCAGAGTAAGGAAAGAGTTTGAAAAGGCCACAAAAGCTACACAAGCTCTTTTTCCCACAAACCACATCACCAGTGGGGACAGAATTAGTCCACGAACTAAATCCTTAAGGTTACTGGCAAACAACAAATCCTGCAGGCATTAGAGAATGCCAGTTTGGGGACTGGGGAAAAAGAAAAAAAAGGCATGCAAGACATAGAAATTACTGTACAAGGCTGTAGCCTCGTACCAAGGACACAGACACACACACCATTTACAGCAATATACCTTTTATTATTAAGTGAAAAGCACATAAAACTAGAATTTGAGGTTTCCATCCAAAAGAAGGGAAAGATAATGCTCTACTAGGGTTCCTGATTTTCCTTCCCAGCAGCAGATGTGCCCATTATGAGATGCTATCAATGAAGTTTACCTGAGAGATCAAAAACATAAAGTCTATTTGTACAGCACCACATTCCCTGACCTCTTCCCTCAGCATTTCAGCTCAGGGCAGCAAATAACACAAAACCCAATTGTGATTTCATTTGATCAGGTCAGTATTTCTGTAGCCTCAGTGTATCCCTAACTCTGAAACACACATGAGGCACAGAGGAGGAGTAACAGAGGCATTGAGAGTCATTTATATGGAGTTATTTCTAACCTCCAACACTATTTTACCTACAGTAACATAATTGCAATGCAGGAGTGAGCCCTGAAACAGAACCTGCCTGAGGAGAATGGTGAACTCCCCCCAGAGCTCACGTCCCAAGAACACCGCTCCTACAAGGCCTCTACAGACAACTTCACAACTTTCAAACCCCTCCAAACAGCTGCATCCACAGAAGGGATTTCACATCCAGTTTCAGTCACCAACCTGCACTAAGGTCTCAGGAGCAGCTTCACCAGCCTGAGATGCAGCAACCACAGAGCCACAGTGACAGGAAACAGCAGCAGCCTGAGGCTACAGCAGTGCTGTGCCCACCCTGCACCACCCAGCCCTGCCAGTCCCCCCTGGCTGGGGTGCTGTGCCTGCCAGCTCTGCTCCTGCACACACCCCACAGCCTCCTCAGCTCCCACAAAGCACTCTCCTGCCTTCAGTTTATGCTTGTTAAAATGTTCTCAAACTCCAAACAGGAAAAAGCTTTTTCCTACAAGAAAGCTATGAAATGCTTCTCTTGCTGGGACCATGCAAGTAATTGCTGAAGCTGCTCTGGAATCCACACACTGACACAGCAACAGCCACAAAAAAATCCAGAGTTCTCTCTTCCTGTCACTTGTGGCAGCAGAGAAACTGCAGCCACGTCACAGCCCTGCTCTGGCTCCCACTGCAGCTGACACACAAGTGCCCCCCTGTCCAGGTACAGCACCTGAGGGCTTCACATCAACCCCTGCCAAGGCCAGAACCCCTGGCAGATGTGGGCACAAGTGAATTTGGTATTTCAAGGCACAGTCACGACTCCTTCCTGCTTTTGCCACAGCAGGAGCGACACAGAACAGACAGCGAGGCCAACAGCACCTCTGCGCTCCCAAAAACACAGACACAAAGGACTCCACCTGAACACAAGCCCAACAGAAAATGTTTGTGGAAACAGCATCGTTTTTGGACATATGCATGAAGGTTTATTCCTATTTAGAGTTCCTGAGAAAATGTTCCTCCTGCAGCAGCAGGGAAGCTGCAAGGAATCCTTTTGTGAAGGCTGGTAACAATCATGTAACACCTACAGAGACCCAGCACCAGCAATTTCCCTGCACGCAAGTCCAGCAGACAGCAAAAGTGAGCAAAGAGTGAAAGTCCTAAATATAAAGTGGGGAAAAAAAGGGAAAGATCTCCAGTCATACATGACAGTACTCAGACATCCTTTTATTAAAAAAACAGTTCCTACTGGGAGTTAGGAGCCACTTACCTGACACAAATAAATTTTGTGCAAGTTCCACTCCTCTCCCAGAGCACAAATTTTGATATCACTGTTCTCTCCATTCAAAAACAGTGTCTGATAAATATATTTCGATGTGCTTTTCAATTTTTTCCTAGTAAAAACAAAACAACAAACCACAAAAATTGAGAAATACTCTTTGAAAGTCTCCCGTTAAAGCGGCAACAGTCGCTCCAAGCCGGGGTGGCGTTTGTCCAGCCCAGTCCGGCGCTACTGCCGTGTCCCCCCGTGCCGGCACCGCTTCCCCGCTGCTGCAGAGTTCCTCCGGGGCCTTTCCCGAGCGCCCGAGCCACCCCTGATCCGGGCAGCCCCATGAGGCCTCACCCCGACACCTCTCCCCTCCAGCCCTGGGCTCTGAGGGGAGGCCGGGCCTGGCCCTCGAGTGTCCCCCCCGAGCTGCCCCTCAGCCCATCCTCGCATCCCCTCAGCCCATCCCCGCATCCCCTCAGCCGGGCCCCGCATCCCCTCAGCCCGGCCCCGCATCCCCTCAGTTCATCCCCGCATCCCCTCAGCCCATCCCCGCATCCCCCCGGCCCCTCATCCCCTCAGCCCATCCCCGCATCCCCTCAGCCGGGCCCCGCATCCCCTCAGCCCGGCCCCGCATCCCCTCAGCCCATCCCCGCATCCCCTCAGCCGGGCCCCGCATCCCCTCAGCCCGGCCCCGCATCCCCTCAGCCCATCCCCGCATCCCCCCGGCCCCTCATCCCCTCAGCCCGGCCCCGCATCTCCTCAGCCCGGCCCTGCATCTCCTCAGCCCATCCCCGCATCCACTCAGCCGGGCCCCGCATCCCCTCAGCCCATCCCCGCATCCCCTCAGCCCATCCCCGCATCCCCTCAGCCCATCCCCGCATCCCCCCAGCCCGGCCCTACAGCTTCCCCAGCGGCCCCGGAGCCTTCAGAAGTCCCTCAGCCGCCTTCAGACCTGCGGCCCCGGAGGTGCAGGAGCCGCTCCTCCCGCTCGGCCTCGCCGTCGCTGTCGCTGTCGCCGGTTCCTTCGGCCCCGCTGCGCTTCCTCTTGCCGCCCTTGCCCGCGGCCGCCGCCTCGCCCCGCGGGAGCCCGGCCCTCCGCCGCAGCACACGGCTGCCCAGCGAGCCCATGGCTGCTCGGCCGCCTCATGGGGCCGGAGCGGGGCCGGAGCGGCGGCGGCGGCGCCTCAGCCCCGGCCGGCGGCGGCCGCGGCTCCCGCAGCTCCGCCCCTGCGCGGGCGGGCCCGGCAAGGCCAGGGGTGACGCGGGCGGGACCGGGGTGACGCGGGCGGGCGCATTTCCTGCGCCTCCAGCAACGGTGGGAGCGAGTAATGATTTTATTAATGGCGTAAATTGACTTCTACATTGGTTTTCTTAATCATAACCTATAGATATATTTTAATAATAATAAACAGTCCTTCATTCTTAAATTACTGTTTGAAATTACTCTTTGCTAGTGTTTGGCAAAGTTGCTATAAGCTGCTTTGTAGAAAGACTGCTTAGGAAAATTACTGAAATTGTAAGTTTTGATAAATAAACTTTGATGTGCTTCAATGAACAAAGCCTGGGAGAGAAACGTGTTGTTGAAGTTGGACATCTGGACTGTAGAATTTATGGATGACAAGGACAGTTTTCAGAAACCAGAAGATAAAGAAGAGGCAAAGACTGAGTTTATGCATTGGAAAGTCCTTACTGGAGGAAAAGGATACCAAAAAGACTAAAAACGTGGACTAATTAGCATAAGAAGCATCCCTGCAGCCGCAGGATCCTGCAGAAAACAGGAGTTTGGGACAAAACAAGTTCTTCCCCTGTGTCCCCTCCCAGAACACACCATTGGGGCAGGAAATACAGAAACAAATTCTTTATTAATTTTTCACCATTCAGCAACCTGACCCAAGGCAGTGAAACCCACCCCCAGCCCGAGCACCTCCAGAGCTGCTGTGCTCTGCTGGGCATTGCCCTGCCCTGGGCAGAGCCCCCAGAACTGGATAAAGCTCTGCCTCCTCTGCCAGCAAAAGCCAGGAATGTTTCCCCTATGGCAGGCCAGAGAACAAGAAAGGAAATTATATTATTGGAGGCCACAGAGGCATCTCCGATTGTGGCCAGCAGCAGCTGGAAAAGGAGTGATGGAATTGGGGTGCAGCCACCTCAGTGCTGGAGCTTTGACAATGATCTCGAGTCTGATCCTTCAGAACAGGATTGTACACCAATGGTAAAGAATAACTTGCTAAGCCAAAGCAGAATCCCGTTTTTGGAGTGAAAACCGTGAGCAGGCAGGTGTGTGGGGCCTGGGGGAGAAGTGTCTCGCAGGGTTGATGTGGACATCCCTCACAGGAGGAGCAGGCACACAGGGGATCCCTCAGGGGCAGCTGTCAGCCAGTGTAAGATGTGGGCAGCTCTGGGGAATTACCTCAGCTACATCTGGGAAGGTGTCCCAGGAAAATCTGGGGAGCTGCTCCAGCACCAGGCTGGTGAGGTTGGGTTCTGGGGACAGGTCATTCCTTAAAAGGCACCATTCCAATGACATCACTGTATCCACAGCAGGGTTTATAAAATAACCCTAATTATTTATACTCCCATGATCCACAGACAGACCAAAAACAAGGGCAGGAAAAGGTTTTTCTCATGTCACCAGTGACAACTTCCCCACTTACAGACCTACAGACAACATATATATACAGTACAGCCAGGCTGTTAATGCTCCACACTAACAGAGGCAAGTTAATATGTAAACAAGCTCCTATTTTAGATATTTGGTTTCTTTGTGTTTTAATTCTACTGAAAAACTGAAGCAAACCTGTGTTCTGCATTCTTCATGTACCAATGGGGTTGGCTTTTCCCTGGGCAGCCTCTCACACTGTGCATCCAGGTTTCCTTCACTTGATGCATTTTGCTGGTGAACACAACAGCAAAAGGGGCAGCTGGTCAGGAAACAAGTTTTACACCTTTGGTTACAGCATTCTGTGTAAGATGGACTTCAGTTAGTAGGCAAATGGGTGTTCCAAGCACAAAAGTGTATCAAAAGAGTCAACCAGAATGGCCTCTATCTAACCAGAGCATGAACTAACCTAAGGCAACAATCAGAGTAATTAATAAGGCATTTGGAAATAAAAAAAAAAAGAAGAAATCTTTATCGTGATTGGGCTTGATGATCTTCATGATCTTTTCCAACCTAAACAATTCTATAATCAGCTGCTTCCCATCACCCAGCAGGTTCCTCAGGCCTCCTTTAATCCTCCCCACCACACAGCCTGAGCAGAACCTTCCTGTAGTCCCCTGAGCAGTCTCCCTAGAGAGAGCAGAAAAAAGGAACATCATTAATTTTGCAGCTCCAAGGAAAGCAGGATTCCTTTCAGCATAAATGACATATTGTAGTGTTTGTATCCTCTTTGACAATTTAATAACCAAGAACATTCAGGAAGGTTTTCGGTACATAAATGTAAAGTCTCCTTAATTCCACCTCCTCTGAAATACCCAAGGAGTTGTTGAGAGGGTCTCCTTGAAGCTGCTTAGCAAATCCAGGCCTCTGTAGGACTGCAAGCTTACCTTGATGAAGGAGTGGAGTGATTTGCCATACATGGCCAGGAACTCTCTCCTGATGTAGAGCATGTCTATCTCAGAGCGGGACACCATCACCCGGATCAGCGTGCTGTCATCGGTGCCCAGGCCCTGAGGGGACACAACAACAGCTGCACAGCACTGGGGACAGAGCAGTGACAGGCACAGAGCCTTGGCCTTCTGTGGAATCCATTCCTCACCATTTCTGCATTAATGCAGGCATCCATTACCAGCTCTGAGCTTCCTGAAGGGAAAGAGGTCCACAGCAAACCTCAGACTTCTTTTTTTCCCCCCCAATTAACACAGTTTCTCTAATTGCTGTCATGCTATTGACTTAAGCATGGAGAAGCAGGGGGGAAAATAGCAAAATCTCTTTACCTTCATGGATTTGTACAATCTCTCAGCAAAATATGCAGGTTTGTTCCTCAAGCACTTTACTGTAAGGGAGACAAGAACAAGGGAATTAAAACCAATAAACACTGAAGGATAAGGTCTTCCAAATCCTTCCAGCACTTTCTCAGTGTAGACATTTATTCTGTAAAAATGCAACTCAGCAAGCACAGTGCAGACATCCAGAGTCAGTGACCTGCTGTCAATTGATGTCTCCATCACAGCAATAAAATATTTTTAAGGCTTTAAAGCTTCTACACAGCAAATGTCATCTGCCAGAGCATCCCTTGGCAGAGAAATATAAAGCACAGAGCCTTCTTGCCAGGCCTTTTCATCTGCAAAGATTAAAACACTGTGGCTCGTGAAACAGTGAAGAAGAATCTGCCTCCTGAAGCTGTGCAAACAGTCAGGGCATGAGACAGTATCTTTAATTATTTAATGAGTTTGTAGACAAAGTTTAAAAGCAGGGAACTCACCCACAGCTAACAAAGCATCCTCAAGGTCTCCTGACATCTCAGATTTAATGCTCTCTGTGATGTCCTTATTAGCAATCACTCTGTACACATCAAAAACTAGGAGGAAGAGTCGGATAAAAGAGCCAAGTGAGCTGTGTCAGTGTGTAACCCCCGAGGATCACTTTGCAAGATCAAGCTCCTCATACCCTGTACAAACACTGCACCATTACCATGACATTGTAAGCTAAACCAGGGCTGCCCCTCAGAAATAATTCATTTTAATTATCAGCTGTCTTGCTAATTAGCCAAACACTGCTGCTAGGATTTTCCAGAACTGCTGTTTAATGCAGACAGTTTCCATGCTTAGCTCTGCCCCATGAGAGTCACACTTCATTATCTCCAATTCACAGGCTAGAGGAAGTTGTATGGGTGTTTTTCTCAACTCCCATTTTGTCTCAGGAGGGAATAAAACGGTCTAAAAGAATTGAATCAACTGTCCCTGAGAATATCTGTTGTCTCAGGAAGGGATCACAATCGGTTAATGAACAGTACAAAGCTCCTACAAAAGTAGTGTCCTCACTCAAGAGAAGAAGCCCAGGGCACCAGAGAGGTCCTACCTCTGAGCAGGTGGCACCTATTCCGTGTGCAGAGGATGGACATGAACTGCACCTCATCTGTTCCCCACTTCTTCTCCCCAGCTTCATACAGGTTCTTAAAGACACGAAAAAAGTGAGGATAATTGAGAACACCAGGTGGATATAATGAGATTTTTACTTCATAGAACCTTTTGGGTTGGAAAAGCCCTCTGAGATTGTTGAGTTCAAGCTTTCCCCTGTACTGCCAAGACAGCCACAAACTCGTGTCCCCAAGTGCCACGTTCACGTGGCTGATGGATCCCCTCAGGGATGGGGACTCCACCCCTGTCCTGACAGCCTGTGCCACAGCTGAACAACTCTTCTAGGGGAAAAACATTTCCCAATATCCAATCTAGTGTCCACCTGGGGCACTGCTGACTAGCACAACCTCAGGCTTACTCATCTACCTTGAGAAAAAGAGGTCTAGAAACAGCAGGGAGCACACATCACACATACAAACCCAAACAGTTCTTGCAAGGAAACAAATTGCTACACACCTGAGCATCTTGTTGAGCAAGGGCCTCATCCACAAATGTTCCCTCGTCTCTGTTACCCTGCGGAAACACAAGGAGGAAAAACTCTTTCAACAGAGCAACTAATGGAAATAAGTCCTGCAAATTCCCCATTCAGTTACTGGAGATGTATAATGGGATTCTTAACATTGAGTAATGGGTTACAAATACAGCAAAACATCATTTGGGTGTCATTTGTTTTTTCTTCTGAAACAAGCAGCCACCCACTTTAATTTAAAAAGAGAATATGGCATTAAGGCATGGCAGAGTGAGGCTGCTCTCTCTGCAGAAGCTGGTGTGAAATGCTGGCAAGGTGAAATGCAAGAGAAGTGAAATAGCAGACAGCCTGAAGCACCTCCTCACTGAGTGAGACATGTCCAGCAGCACCTTCAGCCCCGAATTTCCCCTGTTCTGGACTCACCGTGGCGAGGGACACCAGGACTCTGCGGAACATGGAGGATGTGTCAGAGACAATGTCGTCCTCGAGGGTGGAGCCGTACTCTGCCAGGGCACACGGAGCAGATCTGTTACTAACAGCTCACAGAAGCACAGGATTTGCTGAGTGGGAAGGGACCCACAAGCATCACCAAGTCCTGGGCCTGCACAGAACCATCCCCAGGAGTCCCACCATGTGCCCAAGAACGTTATCCAAACACTCCTTGAGCTCTGTCAGGATTGATGCTGTGACCACTTTTCTAGGGAGCCTGTTCCAATGCCTGGCCACCTTCTGGGTGAAGAACCTTTTTCTAACATCCATCCTAAACTGTCCTCAGGGTTCGAGTGGCCTCCGCAGTGCAGCACAGGGGGACAGGCATGTCCACTGTGACTGGGACAAGCCAGGATGCCCTTGCCATCATAGTGAGTGGTACAGGGCAACATTAAGAAGCACAGCCAGTATAAAACTGGCAAAAGATCCACTTTGGACAGACCTCCAGCTGACAGACATTACCACCCCACCCCATTACATTTACACCGATTCAATTTCTGGGTGTCATTCTGGCCCTTTATGCTGACAGACCCTTTTCCTGCTTCTCCACACACCCCTGCACACACAGCAGTGGCTTCTGAGCCTGCAGGAAGCTGCAGAGTGTGCTACATACGGAGTTTGTAGTTCTCACTGATGTGCCGAATCTCCGCGTTGGTGCGAGAAGCCAGGATTTCAATCAGGCAGCCTTCGTCTGTCCCTGCTCCCTAGGGAGTCACAGAGACAAGAGCCAAGGCTGTGACAACTGTTTGAAGGGTAGCTACAACTTCTGTTTATTAGATATAGCTTAATAAGAAATTAGTAACTAATATACAATTATGCCATTGCATATTGAATTGACCATAAGTCATGCAACATAAAAAAGGATCCCCAAACCTTTAGAGCCCTCCTCAGTTCATGCACGTCATACATGGTGGTAGGAGTCATCAAACCAACGATCACCCTTTCAAAATTCCCACTCAGCTCAGACTTCAAGTCATCAATCAAATCCTAGGAGAGAGAAAGAGAAGAAAGGAGAAAAAGACATGCCCTTTGAGAAGTGGAAGAACTCGTTCACCACTTTTCTTCATGCTCCAGCCCTCCTTGGATGAACAGCTACTCTGAAGTGAACAAGACCAGAAAAACTTGGCCAAGGAAAGCTTGTGCTCAGTGCTGATCATACTCTTGTGGAAGCTGTGATGTTCTTTACATTTCAGCCAAGTGGTACAGCCCAAAAAAGTCCACATCTCCCAATTCCAGCCACAGGCACTGATCTCTTCAGAGCACCTACCCTGCCAATAGTGCTTTTGTAGGCGATCAGAACTTGCTGACGTTGGGACACGTTCAGTTTGGTCAAGGTCTCAATGATGGCATCTTCATCCGTGCCTGGAAGGAACCAATGAAAACCAGTCAAGCTGCTTGTACCAGAACCAGACTGTGGCCTTGCCCAGGGTGTGCCATTGGCCACACAATGAGTGCCTCAGCCCAGCAGCACCACACCACAGAACAGAGAAAACAAGAGCCTGACTAAAGATGTTTTTATGGCCAAGGCTTGGATTTCCAGTCACCCAGTTCCCACCAGTGCCCTCACAGGGCAGTGAGGTGATGCAAATGGCTGAACTTCCCCTCCAAAAAACCACCAGTAAAAACCTTCCCAACCACCAGAGCTACAAAAGAAGTTTTAACAGTGGAGGGAGATAACTTACCAAATCCCTTCATGGCCTTCCTTAGTGCCTGTGCTTCTTGCTCAGCACTGAAACTTGAGACGCCCTTGACTGTTGCCTAAACCCACAGGAGAGGAGATAAGAAAAGTAGTCACAAAGTGAGACATTCACAAAGTAGAGTTGATTTAAAAAAAAAAGACAATTCAAAAGATCCAAACATCATTTTTGGAAAGTGACAGCAAATAAAGTCCACCCTCCAAACATGAGTGATTTTATACCAGGTTTCATCCCATCCTAAAATGGAATGGTTTGTTCAGGGACTCAAGTGAAAGGAGAAAATATCTTAATGTGGCTGCCCATGCAGTATCTGCTTTCCAGTTAAATAAGGGCTCACAGCCTGACATCACTGTTCAGTCCAGCTTCTTCCCAGCAGTTTTCCATGTAAATCATAGAAGGAGCTGTTCCCATCAAAGCCCCATTCCTGCTCTAAGAGCACTCAAGGACAATCACTGTGTTAAATAACACACCAGGAAGTACAGCGTTTTACCTGAAATGGTGATTCACAAACAAGTTTCTCCTGCCTCTGGTCTGGGCAATATTTTTGGGGAAATACACTTTTCTTACAAAGCTCTTCATGTTCCCAAGAAAATCATCAGCAAAATACCACTTAATATTCAATGGGCAGAAAAATGTTCCCCTGTCCCTGGAAGTGTTCCAGGCCTGGCTGGACGTGGCTTGGAGCATCCTGGTCTAGTGCAAAGTGTCCCTGCCCATGGCTGGAGGTGTAACTGGATGATGTTTAAGGTTCCTTCCAACCCAAACCATTCCAGGATTCTGTAATAACAACCATAGAAATGGCTGCTTTGCAGGCTCAACCTGGAAAGAATAATATGCCTAGGAAGTTTATCTGGAGAAATGAATGTTCTTTGAATGAATATCTGATCTGGTTTTCCATTAACTCCCCAAATTCAAAAGCATGTATGTGTGGGTCATTCTCCTCTAAAATGAGGAAGCAGGAAGAGGCAATAAATTCACCCCCTTGAAGGGACAGACAGTGACAGCGTTCCTGCTGCTGGATCCTTATCTGAGCTCCACTCCCCACGGTCATCAGGTCAGAGCAAAGGCTTGGCACAGCCTGGCACAGCAAACACACTCACTCACCATCGTGCTGGGATCTGCTCAATCTCTTACTGTCTGCGTCCAGGGCACTTAGACAGCTGTAATAATAAAACACAGGGAGTGTTAGTTTTCTAGCAAATAATTAATAGAATACACCTTCCCTCAAAGGCTAATGAGGCTGGTTAAGTAACCATCAAATTGTTTGAGGACTAAAAGCAAGATTGAACTGCCCAAGTGAACAGGGCAGCTCCCCAGAGTGTTCAGCCCTGCTTTGTGCAGAGCAAAGTCTGGATAATGACAGCAGGGCCAGGGCCAGGCTGGAAGGGATGTGGTGGTCAGACAGGTGATTAGCACTGGTAATTTAATGATTCTTCTCTACTGCCTGTGTGACAGCCTGGCTGAGGCTACAAGGAGAAGCAGTGTTGCCCTGGGAGCAAAGAAAAAAGACTTGATTCCCATGTCCACCAAAACACATGGCTTTGACCTTGGCACATGAGAACCTGTGGGTGAGCGGGGTGAGGATGAAGCAGGGTGAGGATGAAGCAGGGTGAGGATGACAAACTGACAAACTCTTGAAAAACCCCAAAGCTTACTTGCCACCTGCCCAGGGTTATTAGTTCTGTTCATAATTTTGTTTGCAATCAGAGAGGCTTTGCATGAACACACCCAAATTTTCCTGTGTCCCTGATCACTTCACAGGATGTCACGTACCAGGACAAGGTTCACTTCCCCACAACCCAAGTTCATCCCAGCAACACAGGAGAGCAGTTAGGTCAGGCACACTCAGAGACACCTACATACCGTAGGGTTGAATTAAATGAAAAATAAATTCAAAAGATGCAAACACAGTGACAGCAAGTCAAGTCCACCCACCAAATGTGTGGCTTTATTCCAGGGTTGTGCAAGTTCTCTCATTAAAACCCTGAAGCAGAAGCAGAGGTGCCAGCAGTGAATGACATCTCTTCCTAGTTCTCCTCGTGGTGCCTAATAGCTGCTATCCATGAGCCCAGAGAGTTGTGCAAGAACAGGAGTGTGTTTGTTCCTGCTCCACATGACTCCTACAGACCTGGAATGCCCAGGGTGAGCTGTTCAGGTCAGTTAACTCTGTGTGCCACTTGCCATGGATGTGTTACACACAGGCACTCCTGGGTGCACCTCTACCTTTCTACACCCTACACGATCAATAATTGCAACATTATGGTAATTATTACTGTTGAGTTTGCTTTCTTTCTTCTGATCATGAATTCCAGTGCTCACAGTATGACCCAGACCCCAGAAAAGTCACCTTTGCTGTGCTCTAATCTCTAATCTGCCAGGCTGTCCAGCAGTGGCCCCTGTAACCGTTTCACAGCTGAAGGGGTCTGCAAGAGCTGCTCATGCTGGGGCTTTAGATGAATGAAACTCTCCTAAGCCAGAAGGGAATTGCTCAGCAGATTTGCCAGTGCTCAGAAGCTTAACACAATTCCTGGCCTGCAGCTCAATCAGGGGAAAACAGCTTCAGGACAGGAAGAATACTTCGCTCTGTGTTTTTAAGAATTAAATGATGTGTGCAAGACTCAGCCAGCCAGTGCTATGGTCCTGATGTTATTTGTTTCACCCCAGAATAAAGGCCTGGCACAGTAAACCTGGCTTAGAACACTGTGCCCAGATCACAGAATGCAAGTGTAGGAGCCATTCCTCCCATTACTCCATTTTTTTTTCCATGGATGATCTTTTCCTGGCAGGCTTTATCAGCTAATCAGCCTGTTTCAAGTCCGTATCAACATCCTCTAAAAGCTGAATCCAGAATAAACTTAATTTATGGGGAAAGTGCTGACAATATCACATGTGCTGGCCAGTTCAAGTTTAGGCTTGCACACAATCAGGTTTTCCGACTGCTCAGAGCACACACACAGGAACCACCAAGGAAAGCTTCCAACCGCTTAAGAGGATAGAAACACAGGGCTTTCCCTCTGCACACCCCGACCCAGCAGCGCTGCCAGTCCTACACCTCGGATCTGTATGGAAACCCACTTCGTGACCCTTTTCCTTGCGAAGCAAACACTGGACTTGTCCGACGAGTTCCTTCATTCGGTTCCCGTTTACACAAACACAGCCCACACCCAGCGCGGGATCAGCTTTTCCAGAGCTCCCACCGCCAGCTGTTCCAGGTGTGCGGGGTCAGCGCTGGCTGCGCTCCCGGGGTGCCCGGGCTGGCCGCAGGGCCACTGACTCGGGAAAGGATCTCCACGAGCCCCGAGCCAGCTGAAACATTCCAGCGCCTCCCACACAATGACCTTTATCTGGCCTCAGAAGGAATAAAAATATGATTCTTATAGCCTTATATCACTCAGCCTGTGCGCCCACCCCGAGCCGTGTCACCCCTCTGCCGTGCCCTCGGCACTCCAGCGGGGAGGATGTGCCAGCCTGGGCACGGCACAAATAGGAACCAAACCCTGTGCCCGGGAAAGGTCAGCCTTTCCTCCATTCCACAACTGCCCCCCGCCCTTCCCCAGCCCCGGGGAGCTCCCGGGCTGCCCCAGCGCCGTGGGCATCGCCCGGCCCGGCTGGAACGCGGGGATGGCGCCTGGCACCGTCCCAGGGACCTCCAGCCATGCAGCCCGCTCCCCATGCCAAGGGGGATCCCCCGCTCGCTTGGCACTCACCCGCTGTCCCGCGCGGGTCCCTGGCACGGATCGGGAGAGCTTTGCTGGCTGTCCTGGTGGCAAAGTCCCCGCCCTGGAGACACGCGGCAGTGACGTGCGGGAGCTCCAGCCCTGCCCTGCCCAGCCCTGAGCGGCTCTGCGTGTGATCCAGAGCAGGGAGAAGTTCCCGGGGAGCCTGACTCCCATTGCACGTTTGAGATGTAACCCCAAACTGCACTTTTGGGATTACACGGGGGGCTGGCAGGCTGGGAGGGCTTCCACGCTCCCCGGCATTCCCTGTGCAAGTCTCTGGGATCAGAGGGGCTGTGGCTGCAGGCTCTGGTCTCTCAGTCCAGCCTGCAGCAGGGCACACCTGGGGGGGACCGAGGGGGACGACGGCGTGGAGCACACAGGCAGCAACATCCCCCAGGAAGAAGTCCTGGTCCTCTCCCGGTGTTTGCGGGGATTTCTTATCTGTGTCGTTCCTTCTGTGCTCCCACAGCTCTCTGGGTATTCAGCATCCTCATCCCTTGTCTAAGAACTCTGCATTGCAAACAGGGATGGTTTCAGTAAGGATGGTTCTTTGCATAACGATTATTCCTTTTGCCCAAATAAATGGCAGTGCCCTCAAGCCAAAACCCTTCAGGCAAAGGGACTTTAGTTTTACCCCGATGTGACCCTGCCTGGGTCAGCCATGGACATGATAGAGGGAAATCAGCCTTGCAATAGATGGATCTTGTCTTCGAGTGTTTATCCTCAGGAACTTTGGTCTCCTCTGATGCCAAAAGTGCTGTTATTATCATGACTAAACCAACCCTCTCAGTTCTTTTCCAGCTCATACGACAGCTCTAGTCCCTGTGCCTCTTTGCACATGCTCATTTGCTGGAAGGCACCTAAATTTAGCAGCCTGGATGTGGGCAGGCTGTGCCCCAGTGTCTGTGTGGGTTATTTATTACAGCTCCTGCTGCAGCTCAGCCTCCCAAAACAGCTCCACAGAGCCCAGCACCTACTGCTGATGCAAGGGGACATGGCCCAGGGGGACAGAAAAACCAGGTTCAAGCCTCAAGCTCCAAACCCTCTCCTTTTGCACTGCAAAGCCTCTTTCCCTGCAAAATCTGGCACTTGATCCTGACCAGGATTCAGTGTGGACCAGCACAAATTATAAACTGTCGCTACAGAGAAAACTCTTCTCTTTCTGACATTTATGAAAGTTTCCATTCCCAGCCCTTCTCATGTCAGCAGTCCCTGCTCTGGGCATTTTAATCCACCAGCAGAACTGCTGTGTTTCTCCATATGTTACCAGTGATTTTTTTAGCCTGTGTATTTTCATCTTCCTCTTTGCTTCCCAGTCTCTTCAGCCCCCAGGACTGGAAGGCTCTGTCACTGCAGTCACGGGTATATGCAACAGTAATTTTTTAATACCAAGAGTTATTAATTTTCTTTACAAATTAGCTAAATATTGCACCAATCCTGCCATTCATTTCTTTCATAATTTAACCTTTTCTTTCCCCCTGGGAGAGGCACCAAGTAGGGGGAATACTTGAAGATACAAAGTGTTTGTGCGGCCACCTGGAATTAGTCATGTAAGCCTAGTTAATTCAGCAGCCAGATCCTGACACATCACACAGCCAAGTTCCCTGTAATCTTGGCTGGTTATGGGTGCTGGCTCCAGAGCCATCTGATTCTGTCACATTAGGGGAAAAAAAAAAATAAAAATAAAGGCACAAAAGCTTTTTTTAAGCTGGCTGAGCTTCTCTGGAAGGTGGATAGAATGACGGGGGATTTAGGGAATCGTGTTATACCTTGCTACAGGAGCTGCTCCCTTCAGGAAGGCGAAGGGCTGTTGCTGTAACTTCCTGGACAAGGTTCAGGTGACAAAGCTTTGTCTCTCCGGGAGTCTTTAGTGTAGGGTCTGCTCAACTTTCAGCTTGGTATTCATTTCTGAAAGGATGGAAAGACCATGGTTATCCTTCAATATCTCCAACTGAAGCACTGGCTGGCACAGCTTTGCTGTCCTTGCATCCAAAGACAGACAGCAAGGGACAAGCCCACAGTCCCTCTCAGTGCAGTGACAGAGCACGTTGCTCTTCTGTTCACAGGTACTTCATTTGTCCTGACAATTATTTTAACCACCCTTGTTATAAAGCTCTCAACCCCCCAGACTGTACTCAGTTACACACAGGCTTTCTATTCCCATTCCATCCAGTTGTTTTTCCATCTACAAAAGACCTAATAAAAATTAAAGGCAATGTGCATTAAGGAAATAACTTGGTCTCAAGCAGCAGCCAGTTAGGAAGTATTTATTCTCAGCCCAATGAGAACAGAGCTGAACTTCTAGAAAATGGCAGCATTTGTTTTTGACCAAAGGACCTGACCTTTTAAATTTGCACCTAAGAGAGCAAAGGAGCCTTGTGCTAGCAGGAGAGATTTTCAGTGTGTCCTTTCATTTAGCAGGTACCTGCCTTTAGCTCTAGAGGAACAGCCTCACCTCATTCACTGAGCTCCAAATTCCGACACTAGTGAAGTCATTCACCGAGTGAGGGTCAGAATTTGGGCCTCTGGGATTGAGCCGGTGTTTTTAGGAGGTTAATAAGGGAAGTGCTCATTTTCATACCTGAGCACTGGCAGTTTGCAAGCAGCAGCCCCTGAAAATGGGTTATTTAAGGGTTGCACAAGTGCTGTGGGAGTGTGTTGGATGCTGTAGCCCAGTCGGTGTTGTCTCCATAGCAGCAGTACCCGAAGGTAGGGTGGAGGCTGAAAACCAGCCCTTGCTTCTAAAGCACCGAGTTCTGTGTGCTTGCAAGAGGGTAAAGAATTCTCTCATTCTGTGTATTAATATTGCAATGGTCCCAAAAATGAACTGCAGTTGTTAGGGCTCGCTGCAGAGATCCAGGGGCATTCTGACCCTTGGAGCTAGGGTGTGTCCTTCCTTACCTGCTGTTCAGCACCATCTAAGGTGGAACAGCCATTTCCACAAGTCAGAGCTGTTTTGGGAAGAGGTGTTTTGGGGGAAACCTTAGGACAAGGCAGCCTGGAGCTGCTGATCTATGATTGGAGTAGAGCCCTTTTAACACAAAGAGAGGAAGGAAGATAAAACATTCCCAGACCTAGGTAAGCAGTGCTTATTTGAGGAGGGAAAACTGAACTATTTCAATTTACATAAGAAATGGGAGTGTTCTTAACTCTTCATAACCATTAGAAACACTGCTTCTGCACTCAGTATTATCAGGGGAATGCACAGCACTCTCCCTTTTAGCAATCCAGGCAGGATTTAGAACCCTGAGCACAGCATACCAGCACTGCTATGCGAGTCAATGGCTCTCTGGGTAGATTACATAAACATAAATGTCACACAAGGCCAAGAAGGAACTGGGGAGCAGAACTGATTTGAGAAAATTCCTGTAACACAAGACACCTTTAAAACAAGAGATCACTTGGACAGGGGAGCCCACATGCCTCAGACAATAAGCTGTAAGGGGAGACAGCAATGAGCACTGTGAGGATGAGACAGCCAGGAGTCGAATTCCCCGTTTCAAGTGTGCTTCAATCACCAGGTTTGCAAGGTGGGGATGCTGGTGTGTTCTGCAGGCAGGCTCACAGGGGGGGATCCCAGATGCTCTCAGTTCCTCACACTGACAGCCCGGGCTCTCCACACTGCTGTCCCCCAGCATATGCTGTGCTGACACTGCCTCAGAGATGCCCACCCACTCTGCCTTTCACCCACAGAGAAACTGAAGGCTGCACTTGGCCACGGGCCCAGTCTGCTGTTTTCTTTTATTCACTAAAGCTATAAACAGCAGGGAATGCAAACAGTCCAGGGCCATTGGTGGTGGTCTGATGGCTTCACTGGCTGCCTGTGCCCATGAATCCCTCCAAATGGGAACAGGAGGCAGCAAATACCTCCAGAATGGGAGGGGGCTTTATGAATGTTTACTTTAATCAGCATACATACAGTTCTGAGGAGGAAATGAGTAGCTTTCACTTTTTTCTTTTTAATTAATATCTGCCTCCATGCACTTTAATCTTACTTAGCTGCTCTGCAATTTGACCATAACCCAGCTCTAGGGGATGGAAACAGAGCTATGACTGCCCAGCTCAGGATAACTTTTCCTGACCCTGCATTTAAAGTGAGAGAAGGGTTTGGGCAGGGTGAGGTAGCTTGGGGCAGGAGGACCCCAGCAGGATCCTGAGAGTTGAAACACTTGATAAATCCCTTCTCAGGGAGAACCCAACCCACAAATGTCCCTTAGTGCAGCAGCAGCTGCTTTAAAGGACAGTGTGGAGCTGTGGTGGGCAGTCAGGCTCCTTGAGAAACACGGCTCTTGCCCACCCTTGCTCCATCCCCTGGCTGTACGCAGGGTCAGTCCAGGCCATTGCATCCCCTGAGAGCCTGCAGAGCTCAATCAGCTCCGTCATTTCTGGCTGTGCCTACCAGAGCCATTACCCTGGATGGAGGATTGGCTTCCAGCCACAGGAAGCATTGACAGAGCCAGTGAGGATGTCCTGCAAGGGCAAACAGGAGCGCCACAGAGGTGGAAACTTCCAGTTTTTAAACATGTAAAATACAGATCTGAGCTCTTGAGTCTTTTTGTTCCTCTGCACAACTCTGAACCCAATAAAGCCTAGCTCCATGATAGTGTGTTTGACTTTTTCTTCGAGGTGATGAAGAACAGTGATGGTTTTTCTGGTCATACTAAGAAGTGTTTTGGGGCCATTACTACACACTTGGAAATAAATCCCTGAAACCAGAAAATCACAGGCAGATGGATAGAACAGTGGCTCTAATCTTTAGCTGGTGAGAAGCTTAACAGAATTTTTTGCAGTAAATATATGTTTAAAGAGACACAGAACTGTGGAATGCATTGGGTTGGGAGGGACCTTAAAGCTCATCTTGTTCCGACACCTTCCACTGTCCCAGGCTGCTCCAAGCCCTGTCCAACCTGGCCTTGGACACCTCCAGGGATCCAGGGGCAGCCCCAGCTGCTCTGGGCACCGGTGCCAGGGCCTCCCCACCCTCCCAGGGGAGAATTCCTTTCTGGTATCTAACTGGAGTATCCCCTCCCTTACTTTGAAACAGTTATCCCTATCACTGCTTGCCCGTGCGAAAAGTGGCTCTTCCAACATCCTTACCAAGATAAACATAACCGTGTGATTAAGACTTAATTGTTGTGCGGTGAGTTCAGGAAAATGTGACCATGGCTTTGTTTTCCCTGGCCAGTTAAGCGACATCAAGCACAGGAGGTTGTGCCAGCCCTGTTCCCGTCGTTGCCGCTCCCCGAGCTCTCCAGAAGGGGCCAGTGTGTCCTCGCCTTTCGGGGGCCGCAGGAAACCTGTCCAGGCCTGGGTTTTTATTTAGAAAATGCTGAGCTGTCTGGAAAGTTTGATGAAGAGGGATGCAGCTGTATTAATGTGCTTCTTCCTGGGGATTTGAATGCATTTTCTGGGCAGTGCAGGAGGAGCAGGGATCAGGGAGACAATGTGTAGGGAGGCAGCTCTGCTGACCACACTCAGACCTTTTAAACCTCGCATCATGGGATTTTAGCAGCTTAAAATTTGGTGTTTAGGATTGAGTGCATCGGTCAGACTCCTCTCCTCTGCAGGACAAGTCTGGGAGCGTTCTGGAGTCACTCTGACACGAGAGAAGCACCAGGTCATGTCTGTGGCCACTGATCAGCTTCTTCACTTGGAGCTTTCAGGCTCAGTTCCCTCTGATGAAGGTCACTGGGACTGCAGCAGCGCAGCCAAGCCTTGTGCCTTCTCAAATGAAGAATATCCTGAGCATCTGCAGCCGGGGATGGCTCCTGCTGTGCTTTTGCTCCCCAGAATGGTCATGGGTGGGGTTTGTGTGCCCGTGGGTTGAACATGGGAGCCCCGAGTCGCGCGTGGGTCTGACACTCCCTGCATTGCAGTGCAGGTACAGTTAAAAAAAGCCATCTCAGAGCCAGGGAGGAGGCTCGGCAGAGCATCTGCAGCTCTCTGCATGCAGTGGCTTTTATCTTCTTTAGTTGGAAATGAGTCATTTCCCTGTACTGTACAGACATGCCCAATTTCCTTGGAAATTGTTCACTTCTGCAGAGTCCCCAGAAATCCCCAGTGATGGGACCCAATTTTTGCACTGGGTGTTTTATCTGTCTTGAGTGATGCCTGGGGATTTTCACAGGTTAGAGAAATTTAAAAAATAATTTAGAATAATAGATAGAAGCAACTGAGGCTTTACTCAGTTGATATTTATTCCGAAGGGCACGTGAACCTTCTGTATTGACCACTGGTAGTTAATTCATCACAGAGTCCCAAAGCACAGCCAAGCATGTTTCGTGCAGATTAAAGCCTGCAAATGAAAAAGGACTGTTTTCACATGCGTGTTGGCTGCCTAAGCTGAAATGATTGCAGTTCCAGATGTGTGGACTTGGGGTGTACTTGGAAATGAGGTGCAGTCAGGAGCTACCCCACAAATTATGGGTGACTGAAGGTGGTCAAAGGAGGACTTTGGGGTCTGCAGGGTGGGCTTGTGGGCACCTGCTGAGGACAAGGATGGTGGAAGAGAAGCAATACCCACAGTGGAGAGGCACAGTGGCTCAGCAGAAAAACAACTGTAGTGACGTGCTGTCAGATCTGGGTATCTGTGCATTGCTAAATGTTACCACCAGCAATTTTACCTGCCTATTCTGAGAGCCATATGCATCTTAAAAGTATTCAAACACTATGAGGAAAAACCCAGTTAGACCCATTTACAACATGCTGATCCTACCTCACTGGCATTGCTGGAAGCTGGTGACCAAAGCGACGCTGGATGAAGGAAAGGGATGAGTGAAGGGGAAACATTTCTGTCATCCCAAAGCAACCAGGCCTGGCCTATCTGCTGGGGACAGGGCTGGCAGCAGGATGGCTGTAGTTATTACCATAATACAGGAAATAATAGTCACTGGGAAAATGGGACCGTGCTTTGGTTTCCTCTTCCATCCCAGTCAGAGGGGAGGAAGGAGAGTGGTGTTGTCACAGAGGTATTCATTTGGCAGCCATGTGCTGCTTGGGTTTTGTATTCTGGGACTTCAACCAATTTTTGCCATTTTAACATTTCCCTCTGCTGTTGGAAATCCCAACACTGGCCTTCAATAGTGCATGAGGAGTCAGCTGCTATGGATGCCAGAGGCTGGGAAAATCTGATTTCTGTGAAAAAATTGCTGAAAATAACCCAAAGTGTATTTAAATTTCCCAAGATCTGAGCTAAACCTTTCCAAATCCTGACCCAATGGCTTTGGGCTCTGGAGGAGCTGCAGTGCCCCTGATGAGCATTTTGCCAGTACTCAGGCAGGAAAGAGGAGGAAGCTATAATTTAACAGCAAATCCAAGGCATAGGTTTTACAAAACCAGTACATGGTGTAAAACACTAAAGACATTTTGAGAGCTTGGGATAACTCTGCTTTTAGGATTTTTTCTTAAGCTCTCAAGTCAGGGCCTATGTGAAGATGCTTGTGCTTCCGGTTAATACTCAGATGTCACAGCAATGGCATCTTATTATTATATCACAAAAATATCGAGTTTAGGGCATTATTTCAAAGAAAAACGGAAATACTCATGACCATGCAAAGCCCTAATGTGGGCCGTGGTTCCTCACGGACAGGATTTCTGCACTCATCCCTCGCTGAGAAGAGGACGCAGAGACCCCGGGCCCCTTCCGCTGTCCCTGGGGCGGCCTCCGGTCCCGGCAGCTCTGAGGGGCAACCTCGGCCCGGCCGCTCCGCCACAGCTCCCTCGCGGCCCCGCCATCACAGCGCCCCCTGCCGCCCAGAGCCGCACGGCATGCCGGGACCTGTAGTCCCCACCGCGCCAGGGCACCCCCACCGCTGGCCAAGGAGAACTACCACCCCCAGCGTGCCGCGCGCGGCGCCGCCATCCCGCCGAGCCCCCGCTGCCCCTGCCGCCGCTCCGTGGGGCGGGGGGGCGCTCTGAGGGCTGCGGGACGGGCCGTTCTGGGACGGGACATCCCGGGACGGGACACTCCGGGACGGGACATCCCGGGGCGGCGGGGCCGGGCCGGGCCCCGCAGCTGGCGGAGGCGCGGGGGCGGTGCTCCCGACGGCAGCCGGGACTTCCTGTGACGGCCCATTTCCTGGTCGGATGGGGCCGGCGGGGGGCGGCGGCGGGGTCGGTCCCTGTCCCTGTCCCTGTCCCTGACGGGCTCGGTGGCCGCCGGTGACGCCGCCAGGCAGTGATGCGGGCCCCGGGCCCTGCCGGCAGCCGGCCCCCGCCGTGACCCGGTGGGGCTGCGCAGGCCGGCCCCGCGGGGCGCATGGAGGCACCCGCCGCTCTCTGCGAGGTACCGGGGCAGGGTCCCTGCGGGCCGGGGCTCGCGGAGGGGCCCGGCGGGGGAGCGCCGCAATCCCGTTATCCCCTGTGCTTTTGCAGGTGTGAGTCCCCGGGGGACAGCGCGGCTCGGCCCCGCCAGGCGAGCGGCCCCGGGCCCCCCTCAGCGGCCGCGGCAGGAGCCGGGAGGGGCTCGGGACCTGACACCGGCATCGCCCCCATCGCCGGCAGCTGCCGCCTCCTGAGACATGAAGAAGTTCTTCGACTCACGCCGGGAGCAGGGCGGCTCCGGGCCCGGGTCGGGCACCAGCGGCGGCGGCGGCGGCAGCAGCGGCCCCGGTAGCGGCTACATCGGCCGGGTCTTCAGCATCGGCCGGCACCAGGTCACTGTGGACGAGGTGCTGGCGGAAGGTAAGATCCCGCTGCCTTTCTGAGCGCTCCACGAACGCTGCTTTTCCTTCCCCAGACTGAAAGGGAGGCCTTGAGCTGTCCCGAACACCCAGCCTCCTCCTTGACCCCCAGATTCCTGAATATTTCATTGTCCTTGACAGAATTGCAGGCCGGTGGTGTCTGTAAGCTGACGTGTCTGGTTTTCCTATCTGTAAATCCAATGTGGGTTTGCTGGATTTGGCTTTTTTTTTTAATGCTTTAGATATTGGGGAATTTTCAGAAGTTATTTGCTTCTTACTTTTCCTAAACTGGGAGTTAAAAATACCAAAAGAGACATCCAAACCAAAATTATCAAACATTTTGGTGCAGAACAAGGTGCTGTAAATAAAGAAAGCAGCATCCTTCACTCTTAAACTTTCTTCAGCTGTTACCTCCTTTCCTACCTCAAGCGGAGAGGATTAAAACACTGGAGTAAATTCCTTGTAGCTACGTTACGCACATAGGTAGGCTGAGCAGGACTGGCTGTGACCTGGGATGAGGGATTTCTCTGTGTGTGGGGGGTTTCTGCAAGGGGAAGTGCTGATGCCAGTTGCTTTTTTTTTTAGTTTTTTCCCCCAAATGAAACAGTTAGAGACCTGAAAATGAATTGTAGGAGTTAGCGACCTCATGACGTGTGCAGGCCTTGCAGTGCAGCAAGCTGCTGGTGGCATTTGTTTAATTGTAACCAGCTCTGCTGCTTGAACTATCATTTTACATTTCATTTGTTGGGGCTGTAAGGAACCTCCTGAATGGCTCTGGCTGGTAACCTTAGCCTCGACCTTCAGAGAGATGTTGGCCTCCTTAGACCTGCTCCTGGTGCCTCCTGCGCAGCATCCTGGGCAAATTTAGTCAAAACAGTGTTTTGTTTTGATGGTGAAGGAGAGGGGAGCTGCTGGGAGAGAGCTGAGTGGGAGGACCTGTGTTGGCTTTTACAGAAAGAGCCCTAAAATGGAAAAAGGACTCTCTGTACGCTGCCTGTGTTCACATTTGTAAGAATTCACCATGATGTACAAGAAAATAGGTCTGTGACTGTTTTTTACATTTTGTTTCTGATATGTTCTGCTGAGAGGAGCACTGAAACTAGGCTTTTAACTAGCAACTATACTGTTTTGGTTTTTTTTCCTTGATATTTCCAAGGCTCTTTTGGCCCTGGAAGCTTAGGATGTACATGAGCTAAACTTGAGAAGCTGTCAGAGTCTCTTTAATGCAGGATGGTCTCATCCTGGTAACATGGGAAGGCAGAGAGGCTTTTTTTGCTGATGAGTAATCTGCTGGCAGGTTCTGCCCTGTGCTGACAGCCCTGGGAAGTGAAGCTGTGTGTCACCGGGCTCTCCTGCTCGGCAGGGCTGAGCTGCAGCAGAGGTGGAGGTGGGAGCACAGATTGCCTGCGAGAGAAGAGCCTTCCTTCCCTGCTTCTCAGTCCTGGGGGAGCTGCTGCTTGTGGGGGCTTTTCCCTGCAGCTCCTGCTTTCTTGGCTGGCCTGTGGGAGGGAGCATGGCCTGCAGCGCTGGGCTCCTCACATGTGAAACAGGTGCTGTGTTCTGTTCCTGTGAGGCAGAGCCAGTTCTTCTGGTGAAAGATGCTGCCCAGGTACATCCCTCCCAGTGAGACTCTGCAGTGGCAGTCTGAAATCCTTCTGTGTGCAGACTGAAGCCTCCGAGGGGACAAGAGCGAGCTGGTGTATTGGTTTGCAGGTCGTCACCTTTTGTTGGGAGCAGTGAAAATGCTGTTTCCTCTGCAGGAAAGTTGGGCCAGCTGGGGAGCAGTGTGGGTCAGAAGTGCTGCAGCGCTACATGCCTGTGGCTGAGTGTGCTGGTAAACAGCCTTTTCTCCCTGACTCAGCTGGGGAGCTCATGGGCATCCCGGTCCCTGCACTCCTGACGTCTGAAACCTCGGCTGGAAAACCTCTCTGGATCTGCAGTGGTGTTTCAGCAGTGCTGAAAAGGCAACTCGTGGCTATTTCTGCTAAAAGGAAAAGTCCCCTGGGAAGCACTTTTAGGAGGAGTATCCTGTCTGGGAAGGAAGTACCTCTCATCCCCGTTGCTTTAGGAGGGAGTGGGGAGGCCTGTGTTTAGGTGCAGCATGTGAAACGTGAAAAAAAATAAGATGTAAAAGTGGCTTAAAAGAGAGAATCAATGACGTGATGAATGGTGTGGAGGAGACTTGAGCTGAACCAGAACTTTTGGAATTGAAGTGTTGGGATTTGCCTCTGTCTGTCAGAGCTGTGCCTGGCCACCCTGAATTCTGCTGAGCAACCCTGCTGATGAGGAGTGTCCCCTGGCTGCAGCACTGCCTGTGCCAGGTGGCAAATGGCTCCGTGTGCCTCTGGGCTCTTGTGTAGATCCCCCAAAAATACCTGATGTGTTTAGGTGAAAAATAGTTCTGTCTGGGTACTTGCCTTCCTGGGCAGGGGGGAGCATCCCTTCCTTTTGGATGGAAGTGGATGGGAATAATATAGAAGGAATTTGAGGTGTTATGATACTGGTGAATTAGTGCTTTTTTTACAAACAGGGTGTTGCAATAGGTGGTTCCTAGTTGGGTCTTTGTAGCTGTCCTGCTCTAATTGGGGCTGAGTCAGGCTGCTGTCTTGCTGTTTATCTTTTTGAAAAGAAACTGAAAGAGTGTTGGATCAAATCAAATACTGCTCTTTGTTTTTGCCTGTGTGTAGGGGGAAAAACCAAAACAGCAAACCCCACCCCATGCTGGAGCTCCAGGGAGGTTGGTGTTCCTCTGATGGGGATCAAAGCAGCAGAAACACTGAGAAGGATGTTGGCATAAGTGAGGTTTCAGAGATGTGTGTGTGGCAAAGTACTGCAAGGCATGGGTTACTCCTTTGGGCTAAAACTGGGGATTGCCCCAGTGTCCCATTTTTAAGGGTCCCTGTGTTTTGTGTGACTGTACTCACAATGTTGTGAGAGTGCTGAGCTGTCCTGAGGTGTGTAAACATTGATGGGGCACGTGTTTGAGCAGGGTTTTGTTTGTCTTGCTCTGCTTCTAGCAAAAGGCACAGGCTGCGTTTCTGCAGGTCTCTGAACAGTTACTTTTAAAATCAGTTGTACTCTTCTGAAGGTCTTTTCCCCTTAAAGTGTGTAAGTAAGGGATTAAGGTTTAATAATTGTTAGATATTTCACTGAAGTTTTTCAGCCTGTGTGCTGCTGGCTAGTTTTGATTTGAAAGCATTTAATGGTTGGTATTACAAACCAGTGCAAAGTCACAAAATCATCTTGCGTTTGCCAGCTGTATTTTTTACCTCTGTTTTGAGAAGAAGGACACTGTAGGGTTCATCCTGACTTTCCTTAGCAGACCTGCAGGCCAGTGCATGTAGGAAGCAGCTGGGAGAGGCTGTGAATGCCCAGCCCATGCCTGGTGAGCTGCCCAGTGCTGTGGCTGGCCTGAGTGCTGATGGTTTCTGCTGACCCTTGCCCTGCTCACCCTTGGCACCTCCTCTCCCTGCAGCACCATGACCTGAAGTCACTGAAAATGACATGTGAGCTTCTTCTGAAATAATCTAACTTTAAAACAAGCCCCTCTGAGGTACCTTTTGCAGATTTATACGATCCTCAACCCAGTTCCAGTGTGGTTGGGTTCAAGGCATTGCTTTAAGTGTATTTTGTGAGTTACTGCTTTCTAGCTTCAGCCAAGGGCCCAGCTGCTAATCAGCTGACCAGTGACATTTGGATTAGGAATTAAACTGTTTCTCCTCTTGGAATGGGACATGTGATTTTTATTTTCTCATTTTTTCCCTGTTGTTTTTGCTGTGTTTCTTGTGAGGCAGAACGTGTACTCTGCACTCTGCTCTGCCAGGTAGGATGTTTGATTCTGTGTTCTAGCAGTCTGTTTTTCTGAAAGTAGAAGGCAGGGGCACTGGTGAAGAATCCCAGTGGAGTTATTTGGTAAATGTTGAGGTATCCCAAGTGTTTTGATGCTTTTAGCAGCACAGCTTTTCCTGGGACAGTGTGTGCTGTGTCCTGAGATGTAATCAGGGAGGAAAAGCAGGTGTTAGTGGATTTAAGTGTGTAAGAAGTTGTGTAGACCAGAGACTGGCCTGGCCTGGCTTGTGGGCTTTGTGCAGCCTGTCACAAAAGGGGGCTGGTTCCTTGTGGAACTGCTGTGGTAGCTAAAAGCTGATTTAGGGGCAGTGTTAGCCCAGCACAGTCATCCTCCCAGAAGGGAACCTTCCAAGTTAAACCAAACCAGTTTCTGTTTCAAGCAGTCCTGCTATGAATTTGTCAGTTAGTATAGGAAAGCTGAGTTTTGTGATTCTGGCTGGAGGTAATACATGCTTTGACTCTCCAAGTGGGGTGTTGCAGAAGTGTTCTAGGAGTTATAAAGGAACAGGTTGCTAACCTCTGGTTACACTGCTATGATGTTTTTACTGTGGCATGGGCCTGCTCCCCTTTGTGCAGGAGCTTGTCAGCAGCTTGAGGAGAGCAGGTGGGAAGTTATAAATGTGCTGAAGACAAGCTGGAATCCACTCTACATTTAGCACTTCTTGCCTTCCAAGGTCACCCACCTGTATTAATCATGGCTAATAAGGGGTCAGGAGTGGCTAGGTGCTGCACACTTGTGTTGGGACAGGGAACTGCTTCCCTTGAAGGTGATGTTTTCTCAGTGTAAATGTTCTGGGCAGGCTGAGGCTGTGCCCGTGGGGAAGGCACTGTGCCAGCTGCAGGGCTGGTGCTGCTTCTCTGGAAAGTCACAGCCAATTTGCCTTCACTTGTGCTAAGTGTTTACTTGTGTTCTACATGTGGAAGGAGACAGGAAATCTCTGAGGAGAACATGCCACAAGCAAAGTTGGTTTATGGACGAGTTATCTTCTGATAACAAGAGGTAACTAAGTAAGTTTCCCAGGAAGGGGTGCTGACTTCCTTGGATAGGGGAAGCACAGGATGTCCTTGTGGTATCATGCTGGAAGCAAACCTCCTTGGATCAGATCCTGGCTACTGTACTTCTTGAGAGTTGGAACAATACTGACAGTGATTTACAAGCACAAGGAAAAGATTTGGAAAGGCTTAAGTGAGGCACTGCAAAGTAATTCTCATTTGTGGCTTTTTGTCATTATGGAAACTTTCTCCTTTTGTAGGAGGTCCAGGAATTGCCACTAAATGAAATGAAGGTTATTGTTAGCTGCCCACAGTGTGATGCAGCAGAGTGAAACAGAGGGGAGCTGCTGCAGCTCCTCTAATTGAGGAGCTCTGAGTACCCAGAGTATCTGAGCCCTGGCACAGTCTGTGAATGTGTCCTTCCACCCCTTTTAGGGCTGCTGGGAGCTCAGATTGGGAGGTGAAGCAATGCAGAGCGTGTGTGGCCAAGTCAGGAATTGATCTCTGGCCTTCCAGATTGGGTGTTTTAATTGCAGTCTGTGTTTCCTGTCAAGTGCTGCCTCTCTGTGATTTCAGTGAACGTGCTCCTGGCACATGTGTGATTTGGGTGTAAATTCACGCTTGCTCTGTGGCAGAACCCCTGCTGACACCAGGACACTGGGCCATGTGTTGCAGGATTGGATTAAAGACATTTTTGGAATGAAATGCTCATAGCATCTGGTTTGCTTCATGATTTTGCAGAAACAAATGATGTACCAGTGACGGGTGATCTCATAGATTAAAAATAAAAGAAGCCATCAGCAGCTGAGTTCCCTGAGCAGGGATTTGCGTGTGCATCCCCCCAGAGCTGAGCTGGAAGCTGGCTGGTGCTGTGATGAGGGCAGGTAGAGCTGATCTTCACTCACTGTTGGTCACACACCAGTTTCCTTCCCATTAGGTGATCATTGGCCTGTTTTAGGGGGCCCCAAAATGTGCCTGTGTGAACTTACAAAGCAATCTGACAAGCTGTTCTTGAGTGTAAGGGCAAAATGCAAGATCTTCTGAGGCTTTCTAATTGCACAGCTGTTGTTCAGATATCATCTTAGCTTGTCTCTCCTTCTGTAAGCAAAATGATGCTTGCAGGGCTGATGTGTGCTTTTGCTGCACAAGTGGCAGCAGTAAAATAAACTCAAGCTTGTCTCAAGATGTGCAGAATGCTCCATGAGGACATGATGTGCCTGGTTCCTGTGGCTGTCACTGAACATCAGGCTCTCTTCAAGGCACCAGAGCAGTCAGGAGAAACCCTTGGTTTGGTATGTTATACATGTTTTTGTGACTTCACTGCTATCCCTGGTTGTACAGGGGTGCTGTTCAGATGTTTATGAGTGATGTGAAATTTGGACTTTCAAAGTATTTTGAAATACTTAAAAGGAACATAAGAAATCAGTGCTGATGTGAGAAGCACAGAAATGGAGACCTTTTGCCTTATGTGCCTTCTGTGCATGACCTACCTGCTAACTCAGAGTCACTTCAGTTACCTGTTGTGACCCTCTGAAGGATTAATGGCTTCTGACTCGGGAAGTGCTTCAGCCATAAAGACATTTCAGGCACTGAGCTGCTGCTTGGGAGGAGGGAACTCCTCACTTAGGGCTGCAGTGTGGCCACAGGAAGGTTATTTGTGGCTGCTGCTGGCCCAGGGCTCTGCTGTAATGACTCCCTTCATGACTTCTGGCAAGGAGTGTTTAATACCAGGGGTATGCAGATGGCTGGTGGCATGAACAATACCTTGAGATTGTTAAGGAAAACACCCTCTGGAGTTGGAAGGGTCTGTGAAAGCACCTGTGTGTGTGCAGGGATTGAGGAGCTGCACACCCAACTGGTGACATCCTGCTGGTTCTTATGTTTGTAGCTGTTATTGGTTATGTTTGTAAGGAAATAAAGAAAGGCATCACAGAGCCCTGGTGTGTGGGATGTGGGGTGGCAAAGGATGGAGGAGGGACAGTGTGGCAGAGAGAAGGGGAGGGGGCAGTACAGGCAGGTCACACTGTTCTGTGATCCTTGGGCACATACTTCTTGGAAGAACAGATCTGCTGAATGTCAGAGCCTGTTTTTTTTGTCCTTTACCTGTTGCTTTTGAGTCAGCAGATGTGCTTGGATATGTGAATATGAGTTTACCCTTCTGTTTCTGTGCTCCATTACCAGTTGCAGTTTGAACTGTGAGCTGTCTCTGCTCTTTGGAGAGCACAAAGGCTCTGTGTGTGCGGTGTCACACAACCTGTGGTTCTGTGCCTGTCCCCTCTCTGCAGAGCAGACAAGTAGATGGTGGCAGGGAGGCTTATCAAATTATTTTACAAATGAGAAGCTGAAGCCCATGCAGATGAAGCCATTTGATAAGGACTGTGTAGGAGAGCAGGGACAGTCTTGTATTAAATGCAAATATAACTCCTTGCTTGGTATTTTAATCACAGGGTCATTAATATTCATGTCACCATAGTATCCAGGAACTTTTATCATGGACCAGGGCCCTGTGTCACATAATGCAGATGCAGAACAAAGCCTGTCCCTGCTCCTTGGAGATTCCTGGCCCTTCCCTGTGCCTGCTGATTCTCAGCACCGTGCTTGGGACCAGAGTACACTCATGTGCTGCTGCCTTAGGAGACCTGTCCAGAGAGAGGGTGTGAGCTGTCATGGTGTGAGAATGAATCTTCTGGAGACCTGATATTCAGAGACCACAGGAAACACACAAACTCAGCCTTGCTCACCCACAACATGTGACAGGATTAAATGTATTGGATTTTTTAAAAATTAAAATGATGCTATTTTTGAAGGGGGACAGATGGATGTTTTCTACCTTTTGCTTTTGTTTTACACTTAACATAGGAGTCCTTACTCTGTACCTTTGAAAGTTATTCTGCAACAGATGCATTTAGTGATAGATTTATTATTTAAGTTGGGATATAAATAAATAAAACAATTATTTAAGTTCATTTGAACTGATGAATTCAATCCCCAGTGGTTACAGACTTGGTAACAGTCACAAGACTGCAGGTTCTGGACCCCTGCAACTGTTTCCTGTTCCTAGACATCTGACAAATGAACAGACAGATAGTTCATACCTCTCCCTCTTCACCTGTGTATGTGTGGAAAACCCAAAGCCCTGTTTCATGTAGAGCTGGTATTTCCTCCCATTAAACGCTGAATGATGGGTATTTTGTGCTCCTGGCTGTACCTGGGAGTTTGAATTCCCTGAGACCTGCCTGGTGGGGTAGTGGACACCTCTCTCCATGCTTGGCATGCACTCAGGAGTTGAAAAGTTCATTGCTATCTTCAGGGGTGGATTAGCATATGCCCTGCAGAGGAGTGGGATGTGTCCTTAAATTGTGTTTTCCTGTTACTCAGGGAGCTGGCACTTCAGTGGCCCAAGGGTACCTGTAACCTGTAGTTACACAGGTTCCCACAACCTGCAGTTACCTGGCATTTCTGGAAAGGTTGGACTCTGGATTCCTGGGTTTAAGGAGAGGAAGGTGCTTGGAGAGAAGCCTCCCTACACTGCTGTGAAGCTCAGTCTTGTTGAGTGTGAGCTCAGGCTCTTCCTGGAGCCTGTGCAGTGGAGTTCTGCTCGTGGTTCTCCTGCTGCTGTGCTCAGGAGGCCTCTCTGGGTGCTGCCATAGGAATCAGAATTCCTGTATGCCTCACTTGTCTGTTGCCATGAGCTGTCCTTGCATCCTTGCATAATTGCTTCCCAAATGGAGTGTGCTGTTACCATGACACTTCATGATCAGCTCTGCCTGGCCCTTGCAATCCAGTCCAGTTAAGGACCAGTCCCAGCCCTGGCCTTCATCTTCATCTTCATCCCTCCTCTACACCTCCAGCTACAACCTGCTCTCTGCTTGACTAGTTCTGCTTTTTTGTCTCCTCTCTTGCCGACGTGATTCATGGCTTCCTTGCCTTTCCAGGGAAGCTTTTCAGCTGCCTGCAGTTGCTGCAGCTTCTTGCTGGCTTTGCAGTTCCAGTCGTGTTCACTCAGAGCCCGTCATGCTCTGCAGCATGTTGATGCCAGTGCTAATTTCACTTGGAGATGAACAAGGGCTCGGATGCTATTAGCAACTGCTGGGAATAATAGCAGCTGAAATGTGCTTTTTAAAGGGCTGACTGATAACTAAACAAATGATTCTTTTAAATTTTTTTTTTAAGCCCTGAGTTATTCATGACCCATTAATTTTACTTTTTTTTTTTCAGGCTTACACTGGAAGTTCAAGGACTAAAATTGTTACAATAGAGAGGGACTGAGTCTGCCTTGCCAAGTAATCTATTTGGAGGCAGCATGTCTTGCTGCATAGTAATAAAACACTGTTCTATCAGCTTTGGTTTTCCAAGTCTGCCTGTCAGGGAGTAATGGAGAGGATGCACAGGGCTGTGCAGCAGAGCACATGCCCAGCAAATCTACCCACGTGAACACCTGAACGTGCTTCCTGCTGTGGCAGCCAGTACAGGTCCATCGCCTCCAGTGAGCTGCTGTTTGTTATGAAATTGCTGTCACAAATACTGCAAATTCCAGGAGGCTTTAATACCCTGAGTTGGGGTGTCTGGGCTGTGCTGCTGCTCTCAGAGTGCTGAGCTCCTGCTGCCCTTGGACTGGAGTTCTGACAACAGCGTGGATTTAATGCACAGCCTGGATCTTGCCCACTGATTATTTTAGGCTTCTAAAATGCTGTTGCATGGCAGAGATTAATTTCCTTCCCCTCCTTTCTCTGCTGTGTTGTGATTTACAGCTTCCTCTTTTGTCCTTCTCCATGGACCTGGCTGGGAGTTGCAGGAGGATTGTGTGGAGGGTGAGGTGTCTCCTAGAGTTCTGTAATGAGATGGGGTCCTGAAACATACAAAGCAATGAAGCTGAATGGTTTTAAATGAACTCTATCAAAATAAACCCCCAGGAAAGTGACAAGAGGTAGTTCTGCTTTTCCTGTGTCATCCATGAAGTGAAAATGCCTCTACATAATTATTTGGTGTCTGTTTGCTGTTGTGGGTACAGCTGACAGACTGAATGTTCACTCCCAAAGCTGCCACCATCCCTAGACAACCAATCCACGTCTCCTAAAATCAGGAGAGGTAGAGGCAGTGCTGGTGTGGTGTTGGATGAGTTTCCTTGCTGGATTATTTTGCACAGTTCAGGCACTCGTGGCTGGGGCTGCCACACCAACATTAACGATGCTGACGTCCTGCCTATTTAAAAGGAGAGGGTGGAGCTTGTAAATCTAAATCTGTCTTGTCATGGCCTAGATATTGCAGCACTGACATTAAGCAAGGGCCCTGTAATTATGTTGGTAATATTGGATAATCACATTAGGATTCTCAGCTATGGTAAATCTGTGTAGGGCTGACTATGGCCTTGCTTTCTCCTGGCTGTGAGTCTGACCCATGAACTCTGTGTGAGCTTAAGCCTTTGTTTTACCTGGGGAGAAGTCCTTTGCTCAGGTGTGCTGGATGTTGTAGTAAAGTTTTCCTGGTGGTTTTTAAAGCCTAAGCAGTGCTGCAGCTGCAGTTGGAAGAGCTGCTGCTTACTGGAGTTGGGAGTGAGAAGGGTTTGTGATGAACAGGGCTTTGTCTGGGCTCTTCTGCTCTCCTGGAAGCACACCTTTGCCCTGATGATAAGTGTTGTCTGATGGACTCTGGAGGTATCTTTGAAACTGGTTGTTTAGTTTTTTTTCCCTTTTTCTTCACGCCTCCCACTGAATCCCAGTTGCATTTTGTGTGGGCAGCAGGCTGACGCAGATGCTGGGCTCTCCGTGCCTGGAGAACTCGCTGGCTGTGAGGCTGCCTGAGGGATTTCTGCTGGCCAGGCGTGGAGGCTCCTCTGCTTGCTGCTTTAATGTGCAGACTGCTGCTTATGTGCAGATTGACTTGGTGCAGATCAAATTCTTCCCAGCTCCAGTGTGAGCTGCGTGGAGAATTTCTGGCTGCTTAAAATGGTTATTACTGGGAGGACAGTGCCTGACTTTGGGAGCTGTAGGGCTGCACATGTATTTCTCTGCTATGGACTGAGTGAAACAGTGAGTTGTTACCCTGCTCAGAGCTGCTCTTGTTGTGAGTATCAACTGGGTGAGCGTAGAATCCACCTCAGTTTCCCAGCACTGGCAGTAGGATGAAACCTGGGAATCCCCGGCATTTGCTAGGGGTAAAAACAAGCTGTGCACATGCTCTGCAGAGAGGGAAGGGGAGCTGGTGATTTGCCCAGCAAAGCTTGAATATTCTTCAGGAGTTTGTCCTGTGCCAGGAGGATTCTGTCCCTGGCTGGCTTGACACACGACCTGTATCTGTGTCCCTTGTGTAGTTTCTTCAACTGAAGTATCACTAGAAGTGCTCATAAAATAGCTGCATTTCCTGTATGTTCACTTCAGCTCTGAGCTCTCCTGACTTTTACAGTTGTAACTGTTACAATCTTCTTTTGAGTGTGTTCATTGTTAAATTCCTGGTCCTGTTGCAGAAAATACCTGGCTACCTTCTTAGCTAATTTTCCATCTGGGGAGATGCAGGATTCAGCTGATTCTCCTGATACTGTGCACGTTTGAGGTTTCCTGTCACAAAGTACTAGATGTCCTCTATGTTTTATCTAGGTGCTTTCTACTTTCCCTGCAGTTGTGGAGCTCTGATTGCCTCCTAAAGCCACTTAAAATGGTCAGAACAGGGTTGAGATTTGAGTTGCTGTGGCCATTGCTCCTTACACAGATGAAGCTCTTTCAGCTGGAGTTAGTGGTGTGCCCTTTCTTTTTTGCCCTCAAGATAAAACTTAAATGTTCAGACTATTTAATTGGCGGTTGATGTTTCAAGATCTGATTTGGTAAGTTTCCCAGAGCAGTTCTATCTCAGTTCCAGGATGAAACCTTTTAAAGTGCTGTTTAGGGGCAGTGGAAACAGCCCAAAGGAGCAGACCAAGCCACAACTGAAAGCTCAGTGAAGCAGCCAGAATGTGCAGTGATTCCTGTTTGGTTTTAGTGTGTTTAACTCCCTGTGCAGGTGAGTATGGTGAGGTCAGAGCTGGATCTCTCCTCCTGGAAATGAGCACGGGGAGCTTTGCAGGGACTGTGCTGGAAGGAAGTGTGGTGCAGTGTTTTCTGCAGTCTCTTTGCTTTGGAGCTTTCAGGCACTGTAAGGACTGCTGTGTTGGTGGTTGAGAGCTGGAGGAGAGCAGCCCTGCCCAGAGCCCTCCTGTGTGCCCTGCAGAGAGCAGTGCTTTGTGTTCCTGGTGTGCAGAACTCATTGAGATAGCTCACTCCAAATACTGCTCTGGGAGATGCTGGGACAGGCTTTTAGATTGAACCAGTCCCTTAAACTTGGCACTGTTATGCTTTAGATGGGTCAAGGGACTTAAAAAATACAACAAAAACCAACTAGCTAAAGCTTGTTATTTCCTTTGAGGTAGAAAATCTGGGCTGAGAGAGGCCCTGTTTAATTTAGTATTATTATCTGCTCCTCTCAGCTGGGGAGGCTGCTGGCAGAGGATGAGGCTTTGTTTTGTTCTTGTTCAGAACTGGACTCTGGTTTATAACACACATGTACACAAACACATGCACTGTTTACAGACACTTGGGTGTAGGAAGAGCAGGAGATCACATTCAGGCCTGCCTGTTGCTGTTGGGTGTGTGGTGTGTCCTGAGTGGCACCTTCAGACAGGTGTGCATGTACCACTTACACCTGTGGGTCTGTGTGTGAGCCTGTGGCTGAGCACACCCTCTCAGTGTGCTCACTGTTGACACACTTTAGCCCAGGTACACAAAATCCTGGTTTTTTTAGCCTGGGTTATGGGGAACAAACACAGGTTTTGTCCATGTACTCCTGAGAAGTGATGCAGGCCTCTGCCTTGGGGCAGACTGTGTGTTTTCTGTGCCTGCAGCTTGGGGGTGAATAATCTTCACTTATATGGATATAAAATGGCATGTAAATACCCTACTGTAACCAGAGGATTATGGATTGGGTGGCAGAGTGAGTCACAGGCATAATTAAATCCCAAACCCCAAGTGTCGTGTCTCTCCAACATGTAGTACTAAAACAACCAAATGCAAACACAAAGGAGAACATTGGTACAATCACCACTGCTTTGAGTCCTTCAAGTCCTCTTGTGCTGGATCATCTGGAAAAGACTTTGGATAGCATCCTTCATCTCCACACCCAGGAGGCTGTGGAGAAGAGATGGGTTTTGGCTGCACTGGTGTGTAGGGGAAGAACTTGGGGCTGAAAGTCAGTGGAGATTTTGGTGAGGATTCCTAATGGTGGCAGGGTAACAACAGCCAGGAATAAATTGCTGCAGAGCACGTGGGGAGTGTGAGTAGAATAGTGAAAGAACAGGTTAGAAGATGTGCTGGTAGGGACTGTGGGCAGTGTAAGTCCTGCCAGAGAGAGGCTGAGTCAGGTGAAATCCTCTGTAGTACCTGGCAGTGCTGGGAAAGCCCTAGAAATGTTTCTTCCTCTTGGTAACATGTTCTGCCATAGGCAAAATGTCATGAAAGGGTGAACCTTCAGTCCCATCCTGTTGGGATGACTTGTTGCTCTCTCTTACTTGGAGATCTGTGGTTTGAGGGGGTCTGCTCTGGGCTGGGACCACCCAGAGGTGCAGTTCCAGCACAGATTTGCTTTACTGTGCCTTCTAAATTATGCCTCAAATGACTTCAAAAGAAAATGAGGGAGTTGTATTTTTCTGTAAAGATGTTAATGCTGACACGCTGTGACTTTAAAGGTGTTGCAGATGCTTCATAAAGCAGAAAAAGCAATGTGCAGTGGTCCTGTTCATTCCAACCCCTTATTATGTATCACAGTGGAACACTTCACAATGCTGCCTCTGGTTCCTGGGCACATTTGGTAATAACAAGGAATAATACTGGAACAGAAAGCTTAATTTGGGGTGAAATATCCTGTCCTGGAAACAAAGAGCTCAGAAGTGATGCAGAAGTGGCATAAAAATGGGGAAAATGGGATTTGAAATGGTGTGTTTTCATCAGGTATGTGCAGCAATACCCTCCTGCTGGGCAATGGAAGAGTGGAATAAAGACAGCAGAAAGAATACATTGGTGCAGATTAATAGCCACAAAAATAGCACTGTAATCCTAATGCAAATCATGGGGAGCTATTATTGAAATAAAAAGCCCATATTAAAATATGCCAGCAAATATTTACTTGTGTGGAGGGTCACAGCAGATGACAACACGAGGCAGGAGCAGTAGGACTGTTTTCCTTGGCTCTCCTCCCTGTTGCTGCTGGCTCTGTGGGACAGTGTGATGCTTTTTGTAGGAGCTGATGGGGAGTCTCCTCCAGACTCGTGGTGTGGTCCCAGTGGCGCTTCCCAGCAGTCACAGGAAGGTTTTTTTGGAGGTGTCAGCAGCCCCAGTGTGCTCAGAGGACAGGATCCCAGGGCACCTTTTACCTGTCCTACACATCAGGCACTTGTCCATCTTCACGCTGGCTTTGCAGTGTGGGGAGCCAGGCTTAGGGCATCCCTTCAGCTTTGTGGGGAGCTGTAGGGGAGCAGCACTGGCACATGGAGAGCTTTTCCCTGATGTGCTTGCAGAACTCTGCTGAGCCTGGCTGTTGTCTGAAATAACTACAGATTATTCTATTGTTTAGCTTTGGCCAAACTGTTTCCCTTGGCCTTTTTTCTTTGTGGTGACCCCATTTTTTAAGTGATCCCAGAGTTGAGGTTTGCTGTAGCCATCTCTGTCTCTGGAAAAGGTGCCCAAAAACATCAGTACTTTAGGATCAAGAATCACATCATAGAATAGCTTGAGTTGAAAGGAGTGACTGTTGTATATATGCAACTTGGGGGAAAACTTTTTTTTTTTTCTTTTTTTGAGTGACTGTGTGTTGCTCCAGTTAGAGAAGGAGCTAGAGGTGCAGGATGGCTTCCTCAGGGCAACAGCCAGAGAGAAAATGGTTCTGGTGTTGGCAGATGATGATGTCCAGTGATGGGTAATGTGCAATGTCTGTGTGACAGCTGCTTGTGGCTGTGGCTGGGGGAAAAAACACATTATTGTGTTTTAGTAAAGCTTTGGGAATGGTGAGCTGGAAACACCTCATGCAAGGGAGTCACTGTGGTTTTCCTGTAGCTGGATCCCAGCATCCTGACTGGGGGGGAAAAAACAAAACCTGAGTGAGCCTGCCCTTGTGCTTAGGAAGGTAAGTGCTGAGGAAGTTCTTCTGGCTGGTGAGATAAGGCAAAATATGACATAATTCTTGATGGATAAGGATCAGAAAGTATTGGAATTGTGCAAATGGAGTGGCTTTGTGCCTGGTTCAGCAGAGCACTTAATTCTGAGTGCCTGCTGGTACAGCTGGAGCTTAAAATGCCTCCCTGCAGGCGAATGTTCCCGGGGCAGTTTTGGGACATCTTGGCTTCCCCTCAGCTGCAGTGTTGGAGCCCAGTGGGCTGTCTGCATGCAGAGCATCGAGGGGGATGAGATGGAGCTAAAATACAGCAAGGTGGGAACAGCTCAGTGGAAAACCATGTCTGGTTTGTCCGTCTCGGAAAAGAATTTCACCACTGAGGAATAAAAGTTTTTAGTGGTACTCACAGAGCCTGTCAGGAGCTGTGGTAATTCCAGGTATATTTAATTTGTGGAAGGGTGATAAAGAAAATCCAAAATGGAACAGTGATTTTTTTATTTTTGAAAGTGGAAATTTGTGACTTGACAATTTCAAGCCTGATGATTTGAGTGCCTTAACTGAAAAGAGGAGTGATTCCTCCTCAAACCCAACAACCCTGGGAAAAAAGTGAGGGATGTGATTGGAGGCAAACCTTGCCAGTGTTTGCAGAGGGAAGACATCCCTGGAGATGTTTTTGTAGCTGCTCTTGCAGAGCTCAGATTGCAGCTGGTGGGTCACGGAGCCCCCATGGTGTTCTCAGCTCCTGGGCAAGCAGCACTCGTGTCTCTGGGAGGAGCACCGAGCAGGATTTTAGGAGGAGGTTCTGCCTAATTGTGTTTGGATGAGGCTGTTCCTGTTTTGTCAGTGTAGCTGCTGTCTCTGGCAGAGCCTGTTGGATCAGCACAGCTGGGCAGCACAGAAATGCAGTGTTTTGGGAGCACTGGAAGTGCCTTTGGTCCTGCAGAACCCATGAAATCCTACCTGCCTTTCTGTGTATGCACAGGGCAGAGTCCAGCCTGGCCCCTGGACTGTGACTGACTGGGGTAAACTGCTCTGTTGTCTTGGGGCTTCAAACACTGTCTGGCTGCAGCTGAACTTGCTTTGTTTTGGCCAAAGCGTGGTGGGATTCTTGGGCTGTCCTGTGCAGGGCCAGGGGCTGGACAAGGTTGAGCCTTGTGGGTGTTTCCCCTTCAGGATATGCTGTGATTCTATGGAAACAGGCTTTTCCTGGGTATTGTCTGGCAGGCACAACACCTGCCTTGTTTTCCTCTCTTCTGCTCCACATTACTGTGCGGGGGAAGATCTGGAGCAGGGCTGAGGTGGTGCTGGGTGATGCTACAGGTGTAGGAAGGGGACATTTGGGGTGGTTTCCCTGGCACCCCAGTGCTGCCATCCCAGAAGGAGCAGGTGGGTCTGTGGAAGGTGAGGTTTGATGTCCAGAGCACAGCTCAGCTGATTGGTGTGAGCCCAGTGAAAAGCACCTGTGGAAGCCCTCATCACCAGAGGGAGAGGGAAGGAACTCCTGTCTCTGTGGTTCTTCCTCGCCACAGCATCAGTGGGTGCAAACTCCATGCAGCAGCAATGCTGTGCTTGGTTGTAGGCTGGCATTGCATTGCAGCTTGCTGGCTGCAAGAGGATTCCAGGCTTGCAGTCCACGTGAATCCCTTAAACTCAGCACAGCGCTATCTCCTTACCTTGGAGGAGCTGGGGGGGATCACGTGCAGCTCTGTGCAGCTGCTCTTACCTAGTTTAGAAGTGCTTGCCTGGCTGTGAGGAGTTCTGCATCCTGCTGAAATTACAGAAGGGCTGAAAATGGAGCTACCAGAGCTGGCAGCTGGCCAGTGCCCTGACACAAACCTGCATGGAAAATTGCTTTGGTATCTGTAGTGACTGGAGAGAATTGGAACTTCCCAGTATCTTTCAGCTTATCCTAAAACCTTTTAGCAAGAACAACAGTCAGGTAGCGGTGTGTAGCAAGGTAACCATGTTTCCATGCTGTTGAGGCAGGCCTGAAGTGCCAAAGAGATGCAAGAAAAGTTTACCCAGAGAAACCCCAGTAGCTGGTGGTGGCTCTAGGCTGATGGAGATCCCAGTGCTGGCTGCTCAACAATATTAATATGTCTTAGGGATGAGCACAGAAATAACTTCTCATCTTATAGAATGGGAAAGATATTTTAGCTTTTGCTGGCTGCTGTAGGAAGAGACTTGAATTTCCTTCAGAACCTTAAATCCCAGGCACGTGTGTAGTGGAAAGCTGTCCTGTGAGGTGACTCTCAGGCTTAGCTCCTGCTTTTGTCCCTTGTGGCGCTTGCAAGTCTCTGGATTTATTTATTCTGTTGCAGCTGAAGCCTGCACTGGTCTCGTGCCTTTTGCTTCCCACACGTGTCCTGGAAAAGAGGCTTCACCAGCAGAGGTAGGGGGATGTTCTCGTGGGTGACCTCTCATTCTGTGAGGGGAGCAAAACCCAAGTCTTGTGATTACCAAAAAATTCTGAAATGGCTGGGACAGTAATAAACTTTGAAAAACCAACTCTTTGGGAAAGAGAAATTAAAAAAAAAAAAAGGATTTTAAAACCTGATCTCTGCAATGATTCTGAAAAATACAGGCTGCTAGGAAAGCTGGGTTTGGGAAAATGGTGTTGGTTATTATTTCTTCCTGGCTCTAGTGTAGGTTATAAGAGGAGGAAGAAAAATCAGCACAGTGCTGTGTTACTCTTTTCCACAGCCACCCTTTGGGCTAAGGATTCACAGCGGGATATACAGATTTGTGCTCCAAAAACGAGACAAATGTGGCTGGGGAGAACAATGAAGCTACTGCTGTGGGTTCAGAAGCTCTTAAAAATGACTTGTAATTTGAGATCCTCATCTTGAAGCAGCTTCAGGGAGAGAGTCAGGGTTATTTTTGGGTCTGAATCGAGCACTGTGCGTGGAGGCCCCTCCAGAGCAGGGGGTTTGAGCAGCTGTGACATCCCAGGGCCATGTCCCACTTTTCTCAATTTGAGTGTCCATTTTGCAGCCTGGGTTTAGTTTTCAAGACCTTTAATTGAAATCTTGATGCTTATTTTTTTTTGTGGGATTTTTGTTTTTGTTGGGGAAAAGGGAGGAGGAATGTGTTTTTTATTTTGTTTTGTTTATTCTTTTGCATCTCTGGGGCTTCTTCTAAAAGTCAGCGGGGATTCTTTGGACCCCCTGCTGTAGTTCTTGTGGCAGCCTGTGCTGTGTGAAACCGAGGGGTTTGTGATTCCTGCTGAGCAGTTCCTGTGCTGGCAGGTGTGTTACCTGCGTGTGTGCCCCCTGTGTCGGGGTGGAAGAGGAGCTGTGATTTCATAGCAGCCATTGAACACAAAGAGGGAGAGCTGTACATTAAAGTGTTTTCTGGTGATTTGGGAGCAAGGGCCAAGAGGTTTCTCCATGATGAATTTTGTGTCTTCCACAGGTGGCTTTGCAATCGTGTTCCTGGTGAGGACGAGCAATGGGGTGAAGTGTGCCCTGAAGAGGATGTATGTCAATAACGAGTATGACCTGCAGGTCTGCAAGAGAGAGATCCAGATCATGGTGAGTCCCTGCTCTGTGCTGGGCCCCCTGGCATGCAGCGGGGTGGGAGCCTGCTCACCTTCTGCTTGTGAACTCTGTGCCATCAGGGCACAAACTCTGCATTTCCCTAGCAAAAATGGCTTTTGTGTGGAAAGATTTGACTTCGGGAGTTGTGTGGGAATCTGGTACTGAGCTATTTCAAAAGTTCCTATCCAGTGGACAAAGAAAACCTGGAACCTGAAAAATACCCAGGGAATTCCAGGAAAAGGAGGGGAGAACTGCATGGCTGAATGGGAAAAAGAAGAGATGAATATGTGAGCATGGCTGGGGGTGTTGGAATTCAGAGTCTCACAATCTTCAGTTGAGATCTCTAGTCTTCAGCCTTTTAAACTTGATGAGAAAAGGCTGATGATTCTGATATCTCTGAACTGAAATCAGTGCATGAATGGCAGACCTCCATCCTGAGATGAATCTGTATCACAACACCTTCTAATCCTTTGGGTCAGGATGAAGGTTATCTCTGCACTGGTGAGGCTGGTAGATTAAAACAGTATTTGTGGGGTAGTTGCTGCCAGGGCTTTTGAAATGTAAAGTATTTGTAATAAGCTCTGGGATGTTTCTCTAGATTATTGGATACAAGGATTTATATGGTGGGATAGCTATTTTTAATAGCTGTTTCAAACTTAGCTTCTTTAAACAAAGACAAAATGGAGATGATCCAAATAGATTTGCCTAATCTTGTTTGCAGCATGGTAAACATGGGAAGTGCCACTTTTGAAGTTGTATTCAAAGATACTGATGAGCATTTAGAGCAGCTGCCAGGTGGGGAAGGAAATATAAAATCCTCATTTTGTGAATTTACCACACGAGGTACAGGTTTGGGATAGATGATCTTTGTATCAGAAACTCCTACCTGTAGCAATTCTGTGTGTGATTTCTGAAGTAGCTTTTAATTGGGTTAATACCTTTTAATTGCTGTAGTTTGTGATAGTGCAGGGAAGCTTTGGGCTCAGTTTCCCTGGGGGCTACGTGGGAAAAAGTGAGATTAGATCTCACATCAAAGGTTTAGCTGTGCTCACAAAGCTTGTTTACCTGGGTTTCTCTTGTCTCCATGTCTTTGGTGCCTTTGGGGTGGTGGCTGGTGGAAAGTGAGAGGAGGGTTCTTCTCACCTGGCAGGGCTGCTTGTTCCTGGGCTGGATCTTATCCCAGGCATTTGTGTCCTGAACAACTAATGCATCCCTGAAAGGAAATGTTTACTTCTTGCCCCGCTTTTCTGCAATAAGGAATTATTTTCCACTTAACTGCAGTTTTTGCAGCCCTACAGTGTTAGAGCAGAATGTGCCCTGCAGAACCTTGATTTCCTCTACTGGGGAAGCTGAGCATCAAACTTGCCTGGCTGTCTCAGCTGGGAGTGTGTGTGAAGCTGGCAGTCCCCAAGAAACAATTTTCCCCTGCAGTTTAGCATGTGCCTCCATAGCAGGGCTTGGAACTTGGTGACCTTTCAGGTCCCTTCCAGCCCAAACCAGTCTGTGATTCTGTGATAAGTCATTGATATGAGAACTTGTGCTTTAATCCGTTGAATTACTTAAAATAAAGCACTTCTAAAAGCAGGGTTAAAATTTATTTTGTTGTTTTAGTGGATTTTTTTGAGCATGTGAAGATTTGAGACGTGTTTTGTTAGCAGAAGAGTTGGAAGGAGATGAGACAAGTCCTGCATGGCCACTGTCACCCTGTGCCCTGTGGGGAGGAGGAGCAGCTCCAGGGCCTGGCCTGGGCCACCTCAGGGGATGTCCCAAAATTAATTCATCAGGTTGGCTGTTTCTCTGCTGTTTGTGTCAGATCCTTCTGGAAGGAGAACAGGTAGAGACAGACCTCAGGTTTGCTCAGGCTCTGAGTGACGATGAATTCCAGGTGACAGAAGCTTGTGTGGTGTGGCAGGAGCAGATGAAAGCTCTGCTCTCTCTGCATGGCTGCTCCATGAATTTAGCTGGTCCATGGTGTGAATTTGTCTGTCTTGCAGCGGGATCTGTCTGGCCACAAGAACATTGTGGGCTACATCGACTCCAGCATCAACTCTGTCAGCAGCGGGGACGTGTGGGAGGTGCTGATCCTCATGGACTTCTGCCGGGGTGAGTGTTGGCCACAGGTGGGTTTGTCCTTCTGTGCTTACAGGGAACTTGCCCAGCAGCTTCCTTTTGGAGAAAGAGCTGTCCCTGAGCTGCCAGGGAGCTGTTGTGAGCTGGGCAAAGCCAGGACCAGGAGAGGAGCCCTGGATGTCCCGTGAGGCTGTGCTGACTCTGCTGGGGGGATTGGTACCATCTTTGCTGCTTCACAGGGTGGTGCTGGGTCCCCTCTGTTGTGAAGGAGAACCATAAATACATCTTGCTGTTGTCTTTAGCCTGGTCTGCACAAGAAGTGGCTCCTCTTCAAGCTGCCAGAAATGGAATTTTTCTTCACTTTAGTCTCATTGCAGGCTTTGTTCCACATCAGCCTGCCTTAGGATTGTTCTGGAAGAAGCCTGAAATGGATAATGGGAAGCCAAAAAGCATTCCTCTTACCTCTGACCTTTTTGCTTGGCTGTCTGTAGCCAGACAGGCTCTTCCAGCTGTCCCAAAGCTTTGATCCTTGTGGCTGGGATGTGGTGTTTGGAACAAGATGCGTGTGCTGGGCTCAAAAGCTCACAGGAAGAGTGCTGAGCAAAAATAACGTTTTGGCCAGGTGACTTCAGGAGCCTGTGGCTGGTTTGGATAGTGGCAGCTGGTGGAAGTTGGGGTTTTTGAGCCTGTGTGGCTGTGAACTCAAAAGCATTGTAGCAAGGACACGTAGATGTGTGTAAATGTGCCCAGTTCTGTTCTGCCATGTCCTGTTTGCTGCTTTGTTTTGCTGCAGGAATCTTGCCTGCCCTGCACTGGGTTGTTTGCTGTCAGAGGAGGAACTTTGTGTGCAGTTTTGCTGAAGGAATCACTCTATAAGATCTCTTTAAGCTTCAGCCTAAACATGACAAGAGCTGTTGTGAGCACGAGACCCGACAGGGCTGGCAAATCCCTGCTCAGGCCCCTGTGGAGGGAGGTACAGACCTGAGTCCTTCACAGGCACCTCCCCAGCTGCAGCACCCAAGTTTTGCACAGATGAAGTAAAATCCATCTTTCTAAGGAGCTTCTCTTGGTGTGAAGGGAGGAGAGCTGCAGGGTGGCAGTGGCAGGTGCTGTGCTGAGCACACGCCGGCCGCTGTCTGCAGCCTTCCCACTGCAGTGCCTTTGGATGCTGATTTCCCCTTGTTGCTTTCCTTTTGTGGCTGACAGTTTCCAAACCAAATCAGTGGCTTTGTGTGCAGAGCTGCATTCGAGTGTAAAATGTTCACAGCTGTAGTATTCATTAAACTGAGCTTTTCTTTCCTACCATGAAAGTTTTCCAGCACTTGTGATGTGGAATGATGCAGTGCTGCTTTGCCAGAGCCTAAGAAAGGAGATTTTCTCTGTCTGTCTAGGGTGTTTAGAGGAGAAAAAAACCCCTCTGGATTGTTTTGGAAAGGCCTTGACAGCAACAAAACCCCAAAGCTGAGACAAATTCAGGACTCGTTCAGGAAAAGTTGCTTTTGTTTGTCCAGAGTTTCCCTTGTAACAGATGGATTTTTAATTTCTTTGCCAGTTGACAGCTTCAGCCAAGCCACTTAACATGTGGGTTTTCTGAGTGTCTCCCTTCTTCCCTCTTCTTGCTTACATGTGGCAGACTAATCTGTGGGCTGTGGGTGCCCCAAATTCAGCCTTTTATTTCTCTAGTCAGACAAAAGAAGTCCAATTTGGAAGGAAAAAAAAAAGAAAATTAGTTAGAATTACTTGACTACTGACACAGCCAGGGCAAAGTGGGCTGTGGGAGCTGGTGTGAAGGTTTGCTCAGAGCCCAGGTGAGCTGTAACTCCTGCCCACAGGTTCTACAAGCCCCTGGGATGTAGGGGAATGGAACAAGCTGAGTAATCAGGTTGTAAAAAGCCTCCAGGGGAGGTTTGTTGTGAGTTTAGTTTGACCTCCTCTTGCACTGACTGTGGAGCCTCAGTTTGAGGAGCAGCCCAGGACCAGGGATGGCAGGGGATTGGGTTTGGAGTGGCCAGAGCTCGTTGTGTGCCCCATGATGTGATGTGGGGAGGTGTCACCGTGTCCCTGCTGTGATTTGGGGTACCCAGAGCTCTGTCCTGCTGTGATTTGGGGTACCCAGAGCTCACTCCCTGCTGTGGTTGTGTCCTGCCAGGGGGACAGGTGGTGAACCTGATGAACCAGCGCCTGCAGACCGGATTCACCGAGAGCGAGGTCCTGCAGATCTTCTGCGACACCTGCGAGGCCGTGGCCAGGCTGCACCAGTGCAAGACTCCCATCATCCACAGGGATCTGAAGGTGAGCTGTGGCTGCAGGGGTGCAGCAGGCAGGGTGCATCCTCCTCGCCGTGTCTGCCAGCTGCCCACGCCCCGGTGCTGCGCTTCTCCTGCTCAGAGTGAGGGAAAGTGGGCATAGACACACCTCTCTGCTGGAGGATTAAAAAAGAAATGAGCCTCTCAGTGCTACTTAGCATATGTTTGCCATCTCTAGATCTACTTAAACACAAATGTTTGTGAATAATTCCTGCACACGTGCCAGGATGCACCTGATGAGTTATTCACAGTGACCTGAAACGCTGCTTGTTTAAGGCAGCTCACAGAAGTGTGCTGTGACGTTGTTTCCTGGACCCAGATTAAAAGCAGCACTCCAGAAGTGTTGGCCTTGGGGCAGGAATCCCTAGGAGCTTTTGAAAGTGGCCTCTGGAGCTCTGACCATGAGTGTGTTATAAAACTGTGTGTGCTTAGCTGGGAGCAGAGCTGGGCCAGCTTGGGAAAAATCCCACGCCTGTAATCCAGCAAACAAAAAGATGTTCCCTTTGCTCCCAGCGAGCTCGTAAAATGCTGGAATGCAACACTTCTCTCAGTGGGTAGCAGTAATTTCTTTTGCTGGGTTTATTTTTTCCTTCTCCTAGCATTTGCTGGTGAAACCTGGTTGCTGGATGGTCCTGTGCTGATATTTAACAAAGCTTACAGGGTGTCTGAGTGAAAAATCACCCCAGACTTCTCAGCCAGATAAAGTGGGAGGACTCCTGGGGAAATGTTGGAGGAGTATTTGCAGGGAATAACGCTGCCAGTGTTGATCTGCTGGAGAGAACATCTGTGTGCAGTGCTTCATTCAAAGCAGATGCATGGCAGAGGGGGAAGGGGTGTGTTTAACCCTTGGTTTCAAGCCAATGTTCTCCCCCTCAGCTGCTCCAATTTGGCTGCGTTTTCTGATGTTTAAAATGCTGACTCCTTCTTTTTCTTTCCTTCTTGTAAAGATCATCCTTGATGGGGAGTTCTGCTTCCAAAGGGTTTTGTTAGCAAATGCTTATGTGGTGATTTCTTTTATTTTGAACCGTGTGAGCAGTATGTTTTATCTCGTTGTTGTATCTGAGAATTTGACATGATTTAAGATAAAGACGTGAAAAATTGTGTGTTCCCTCGGGAGAACATGCTGTTAATGCTGCTGGACAGATGAGGAGTTCCACAGGGATGCTCTGCCAAAGCAAAGATCTGAGCACAGGGTTTCACACATTTTCAGATGGTGTTGAAACAGGCAATTTTCTTAGGTGGATGCAAGGTAGAGTTTTGTTAATGCACAGTTGTGCGTAGTGAGGAGAAGCTTTCTGCTGATTTCATTTGTTTCAGCAATTGTTTCTGTTGCCTGTTCAAGGTACCAAATAATATTTGAACAAAAGGGGTCTTCTCAGGAGTCTGGGGGAGCCTCTGCTGCTTTAGGGACTGTGGGGCACCCAGCAGACTCTGAGAACAAACAAATAAATGTGAGCATGAGCTGAGGTTTGTTTTGAATGACACCCTCAGGACAGGTAAAATGCAGGCAAAGACCTGGAGATGTGTTTTAATTTCAGAAATGTGGAAGTGTGTGTGTTGTTTGTCTCCCTCTGCCCCACAGACAGGAGTTAGGGACAGTTTGGATTTCCTGTGCCCAGTTCAGACACCAGACCAGGGGCACCCAAAGGCACTGGGACACTGAAATCTTACAAGAGGCAAAGAAATGCGCTTGCAGGAGGAGAAGGGAGGGGTGGCAGGATGGAAGGCAGTGTTACAACTGTGCTTCCATGATTTAACTTCTATTTTAGGAGATGTGACAGAGTTTTGATGCCTGTTTTCTTTGCTGTCACATTAGGCTTTAGTGTCAGATGTGTCTGATATGTCTTCAGGCACTTAAAACCTTGACTCATCCGAAAAAAAAACCAACAAACCCTGAATATTTTTTTGTCTGAGTGATTCTGTCTGTGATGCTCCCAGGTTGAAAACATCCTGCTGCATGACCGTGGCCACTACGTCCTGTGTGACTTTGGAAGTGCTACTAACAAATTCCAGAACCCTCAAACAGAAGGGGTGAATGCAGTGGAGGAGGAGATCAAGAAGTAAGTGTGCCCAGCTTAGCTGCAGTTTGTGTTTGAAGGGTTGTTTTTCCTTGTGCTGGCATTAATTTTGCTCAGCCTGTTGCAGCAGATTGGCAGTGTCTGCTGCAGGTGAGTGAGTGCCCAGGGGAAGGTGAAACAATAAATTGAGCTTGATGTAATTGCTTTGGACCTGGAAGACTGAGATTAATGCAGAGGAGCAGGCTCACCTCGGCGAGGCAGTGACCTGTTCTGTGCTGTGCAGGGTCAGGCTGTCTCTGTCCTTCATCTGCCTTGGCTTCTCTGAGCTCCAGGCAGGGGTGACACAATCCCAGCCTCGCTGAGCTCCCCTCCCCATGGATCCATGGCTGGGGCTGATCCCAGCTCTGCATGCCAAGTGTCAGCTCCTGGATGTGTTCAGCTCCTCCTCCTGCACTGCCAGCTCTCGTGGCAGCATCCCTGGTGCCCCTTGGTGCTTTGGAAAAGAGGGGTTCACCTGCAGTTCTGTGAGCCCTGGATCAGGGCTGGAGCACACTCCAGATCCTTGGCCTTGCTTCAGCTCTGACATCAGTGCTGCAGACTGGCCACTCCTGTTAGCACAGCTTTCTGGCTAGCCAGGGATGGCTACAGATGCCTTTTCTTTGTTAGGATTCAGCTACATCTGCCTGCATTTCCTAGATTTGTTTGACTGGAGTTTTCAGCGTGCTCCTAATCCAGTGTTGCAGTCCCCTTGGAATGCCCTCTTTGTACACTTAAGCCTACAAAACCTTTGCCTTTGGCAGTGCTTTCCTGTGATCAGGGTAAGCAGCAGGCAGAAAAGGCAGACCTGCTGGTAGGAAAGCTTATCAGAAGAGCCTGATAATCTGTGGAGCAGTTTCCAGCTTTTCTGTTTGTTGTTATCTGTTAAGATGAGGCAGATTCTGGCTGTGGTTTGGGGTACACAGTAACCCATCCCTTGCTGCAGAGGCTCTGAGCAGGACTCCTGCTGTGGGAATCTACTTTTTAGGAGCCAGATATCCAATTACAATCTCTGTAATACAGTTGGCCACAGCCCTGCAGTGAGGGCATTGCAGAGGACATTTGATTACTGACCTTGTTGATGCTTTGAATCCTTGAATGTTTCTGTTCCTAAGATGACTGCACAGTTTTGTGGTGAATTCTGTGCTTTAGAAAGGATTGTGGCTATTTTGGCTTCCCAGGGCAGTTTGAGGGGTGTTTTGTTGTTTGAGGTGTGTAGCAGGTGATGCTGTTAGCACAGATATCTTTAGCATCCCTTTCCTTAAAATGGGTAGGGAAAGAGTGAATTTTGAATTATTTAGGAATATGACATAGCTGATGCACATTTTGAACTCCCTGATCCACCTTCCCTTGCAGGTACACGACATTATCCTACAGAGCACCAGAGATGGTGAACCTGTACAGTGGCAAACTCATCACTACAAAAGCAGACATTTGGGTATGTATGGAAACCACTGGGCATCCTCCAGCCAGGCTGCTTCCACTGCCATGGCAGGGAAACGGGGCTGGCCTCACTTTCTGAGAGCCTGGACAGTTTCTGAATGAAGAATTCCTCTGAGTGTGTGTCTGATGAGTTCCTGCTGAGCAGGGAGGTTGGTGGAGCAGATATGTGGTTTGAATTTAGAGATGGATGAAACTCCAGGGTTGAATAGGGCAATGTGATTTCATATCTTAAGAGTTAAAGCAGAAAATTGAGGGTATTGTGGCTCATTGTGCCCAGCTCCCTGCAGCAGCAGTGTAACACAGGGCTGAGTTATCAAACTGGCCAAACTTCTGCTCTGTTCCTGATGATCAGGACAATCCTGCCATGCTCTTACTTCATGGTGAGAGCAAAATCCAGCTGTGGTGGAATCCATTCCTGGCTACCCTGGTCAAGGGGGAAAGGCTCCTTTGGGTGGGACAGAGGTAAAGAGTCTGTGCTGTTTGGAGTGGCAGTTCAGCACATGTATTCAAAAATGTTTGAAATGCTATCTGGAAGCATGCTTTGTGTTTTTTGAAGCCCTGAGCTAGGAAGTAACATGGTAGAAGCAGAAAAAGAGAGTTGTGATGTATGTTCAATAGTTGTGCATCTCCAGGAGGGAGAATTGCTGGTGTGACATCTGCTGAAAGTGCCCTGGGTGAGCTTGGCTGGTGCTGGGGCAGCAGCAGCTCCTGTAGGAGCAGGTTTGGCCAGGGGGCTGTGGGACCAGCCCTGCCCTGTGCAGGGTCACTGGGGTGAGTGCAGAGGGGAGGTCACAGCTGTGACTCTGGGAAAGGACAGGCAGCCAGAGGAGAGCCAGGATTTGCACTCCTCCCTGTGCTGGAGTGGAAACTGCTCTTCTGGCATGGCAGGAGCTCTGTCCCAGTGACACTTGGTGTCCAGAGCAGTGTGTGCTGGTGAGCACAACGGGGCCTCAGCTTCCAGGCCTGTTCCAGTGCTTGTCCTGCTGGAAACCTCCCTTTCCCTTAACTCTTATCGAGGTTATTTTAAGCCAGAGAGCAATTTCATTGTGAAATCCTGTGACGAAAGAGATGAGCTGATGATGAGTTTCTTAGGATTAGGAAATGTTTCCTGCTCCCCACTCTGAGATGGCAGGAGTGTTTCATAATTAGCCCTTTGTGCAAAAACTGTTTTCTTTTGCAATAGGTGGTGGTTCTTGCTGCCAAAAGCAGCGTGGCAGTAGAGGGAAGGGTGGTAGAACCTGGCAGCCTGCTGAATGAGCTGTACTTCCCTGGCATTTATTTATGGCAGTTGAAAGGTTGTTTGAACTTAATCTTGGAAACAGTTTGGGTTTCTCTTTGTCAGAATGGATGTATTAGTGATGATGGTTGCCATTTATTTGTGCTGTTACTTTGCTCTTTCCTCCCAGTGTGTGGCAGAAGGGCTTTGCCCGTTCAGTGACACGAAGGGTCGAGCTGTGGGGAGTGTGATGATGAGCAATCCCCCAGATCAGTGTCTAACGAGGGAGAGCTCTGCATGTGCTCATCTTCCCCTGCAGCTGTGCCTGTCTCAGGTCCCTCCCGGGGTGTTGGTGCAGGTCTGGCACCAGCAGGACCCCCCTGCTCCCGTGCTGTTGGAGCTGTGCCGTGCCCTGCTGGGCTGTTTGCTGAATCCTTGCCCTGTTCTCTCTCTCTCTGCAGGCCCTGGGCTGTTTGCTGTACAAGCTGTGCTACTTCTCCTTGCCCTTTGGGGAGAGCCAGGTGGCCATTTGTGACGGCAACTTCACCATTCCAGACAACTCCCGGCACTCCCAGGACATGCACTGCCTCATCCGTGAGTGCCAGGGCCGCAGCTCTGACAGGCAGCACGGGGCTTTGGCCCTTACAGTGACAGCCCTGCAGTAAAAACACGAGCTCTTCTCTCCTTTTCACAGGCCTGCTTGCACACAGAGGTGGTTAGAGTGATCTTTTACTGCTTTAGGAGATGAGTCTTGGAGAGGCAGTGGTGACAAGGAGATTTCTGTTTGGCCAGGCTGGAGTGAGCTCTGTGGAAAGGCAGGAGCACACACAACCGTTTGGTTTGAGCCCTGCAGAAACTTGCACAATGAGCCTATTTATGTAGGAACGTATTTCTGCAGTAATAAATCTGTTTGGATAAGGAACTGAAAAGACCACAGTGACTTAGGCTAGTGATAAGAATTCATCTTCTGTGAACTGGGAAACAGAATTGAAATGATTTATAAATATCCCACTGACTAGAGTGAATGTGTAATTAAGTGTACAATGCAGTACTCTTGGCAAAGCTGGCCCAGCTGTCTTGTTTCCAGCACAGCTTTTGATTTTTTTTTCTTTCCCTAGCCACAGTCCTGAGTCAGACAGAGTTGGATGTGTTTGCAGGGCAGGCTGGTATTTTCTTTGCTGATGTGGGGGTATCTGCAGTGATGCCTGTGGCTGCCCTGTCTCCCTGCTCTGCTGGCACACAGGGGCTGGATCAAGCCCTTTTCCTGTGGGCTCGCTTGGAAGTGCCCAGTCCCACCCAGTGTTGTTCCCTGGCCAGGCAGCATTTTCCCTCCTTGCCCCAGAGGCTTTGGGAGCAGCTGCAGGTCCCAGCTCTGCTGGAAGATCTGTCCTGGTCCATCCTGAGTGTTCCCAGCTGAGCCCATAGTCAGCAGAATTGGTTGGGGTGGAGGGACCCTAAAACCCTTCCAGTGCCACCCCTGCCATGGCCAGGGACACCTTCCACTGTCCCAGGGTGCTCCAAGCCCTGTCCAGCCTGGCCTGGGGCACTTGCAGGGATCCTCAGGTGCCCTGAGCACCCTGTGCCAGCACCTCACCACCCTCAGCACAGCAGAGTCCCCTGTGGTGTCACGTCTGATGTGCTGCCACAGCTGCCCTGTGGCTCTGATCTCAGTGTCTCTGTCTCATCCAGGCTACATGCTTGAGCCAGACCCTGACAAGAGACCTGACATTTATCAGGTCTCCTACTTTGCTTTCAAACTGGCCAAGAAGGACTGCCCGGTGCAGAATGTGCAGGTGAGCAGAGGATTGGGCTGGGGGGGGCTCTGGGAGGGGCTGGGGAGGCACTTGCAGGATCCTGAGCATTTGTGTGTCATGTGTGGCTCTGTTCTGTTGGTTCCCCACTTCTCTAATTAGGAGGGGCTTGTTTGCTTGTAACAGCACAGTTTGGTTTGGGATTTTTGGGTCAGAAATCGGGGTTTCTAATGTTACTTATTTCTGCTTGTCCCTGATTTACCTCCTCACCCAGTCACAATGTGAGGCCAACCAAGAGATCTTGTGCATGTGAACATGGAAAATCAGGCTGTGCTTGGGAAAGCAGTCTCATTTCCAGGCACACTCATCATAGCATGTGTAATTTGGCCTGCACTTGGGTTTGGACACAGCAGTTCTGGGTCTGTTGGCTGGGACTTGGCATTTGAACTGCATCAGACCTCACACAGCCATCTGCCCCTTCTGAGAGTGTTTTTCAGCCGAAAAATGGAGTTGACAATTATTTTCTTGTATTGTTATGGACACCTGTGACAGACATTTTATTTTGTTGTTTCTACATAAATAGAAACTTAAGGTTTTTTCCCCATGCTCAGATGCTTATATATGGTCTTTATGAATAAGAGATAGTTTGGGTTCTGTTATACCTGTGTTTTTATAGCATCATTAATAAATTTTGTCACTACTATCCCCTGGCTGTCTTGTAAAAATGCCCAGGTTGTGCTGTGGAGCTTCGTGTTCATATTCCATGTTCAGTGGACAAAAAGCTGAGCCCACTTTTCTTCCTTTGTAAATACTCTCCCAAACTCCTGTCTCCCCATGACGTGAGCCTTGTGGTGTTTGTGTGTCCAGCTTGAGGAGTAATTGCTTTGGGGATCCTCAGATCTCCCAGTTTCATCATTTCTGACTCTGTTTTCTGCCCTCAAAATACAAAACCGGGTGTTTTTGGGATCTGCAGAACTCTCCAATCCCTGCTAAACTCCCAGACCCAGTTAAAGCAAGTGAAGCTGCTGCAAAGAAGAGTCAACCAAAGGCCAGGTAACCCCACCTGCTTTTTGCTCCCTCTTTTGTTGCCTGTTGTCTCTGGTGTTTATTAGCAAAGGTGTATTTAGCTCCTTCCTTGGGGACTTCAGCTGCCACATGGTGACTGAGCAGAGTTATTCTCCCGTTAGTCAGTGTGTCAGCTATCAGGAACAATCTGATCCCAGGTTTGGTAGTTACCAGGAGCAGTTTGGCATCTCCAAAGCACAGTGCTCACAGAAGGCTGGGGCATGGCTGCTCCTCTCTCTTGCTGTGCATTTCTGGAGCTCAGTAAACACTGAGCAGAGATAGAAGAGTTCAGTGGCCTGATTCTGGGGTGGATGTACTAAAGTTAAAGTACATCTAAAGATGGCAGTTCAGACAACTCTGCCCAAAGGTACCAGCTGCTCTTGAGCTGGTTTGTGTCCTTAATGTGCTCATTCAGAAGTCTGAGTGGTTTCAAGCAATATGTTGTAGGAAATAGCTGGGTATAAGTTGAGTGGTTTTGACAAGTCCCAGCTGTCCACCAGGAGAAGATGCCACCATTGGCAGAGAAGTCAGAAGGATAGTGTTGGATTAATTGTTGTGAATGCATCCAGAGGGTTTTACTGTGCTTGGTGTGTCTGGGTGCCCAGGAATGCTTCACCTTTGTCAGTCACACCCAGCTGAAGTGTGGGTGAGTGTTTCACCCTGCTGTGTGTTCTGTGCACCAGCTGCCCCAACTCAGGCTGTGCTCACTGCCTTTCCTTCCCTTCCTTCCTTGACAGGCTCACAGACCCCATCCCTACAACAGAAACGTCCATAGCACCCCGCCAGAGACCTAAAGCAGGACAGACCCAGCCCAACCCTGGAATTCTGCCCATCCAGCCAGCCCTGACGCCCAGGAAGAGAGCCACAGCCCAGGCAGCCATGCAGCCCCAGGGTGAGCGATGTGTGTGTGTGGTCCCTGCTCCCCTGGGTGTCCCAGGGAGTGACCTAACGTTGGCTTTGGGTTCTTGTTCCAGTTGCAGGCCCGGCTGCCCTGGGCAGTGCCCAGCCCTCCCTCCCTGCCAGCACCCCCCAGCCAAAAGCAGCCCCCCAGCAGCCTCCAGCCCAGCCCCAGGCCAAGCTGGCAACAGTGCCCCCAGCACAGCCCCAGGTCCCCTCCACACAGCCTCAGGCCACCCCTCAGCATCAGCAGCAGCTTTTCCTGAAGCAGCAGCTCCTGCAGCAGCAGCAGCAGCAGCAGCAGCAACAGCAACAGCAGGCTGCCTACTTCCAGCAGCAGCAGCAGATGATGCAGCCACAGCAGGTGGGTGTGTGCACCGGGTTTGTCACATCTCTGTCTGCAGGGCTGCAGCTTTGTGTTCATGGCAGGTTTCCAGTTCTTTTGGGGGGAATGGGTGCAGCTCTGGGCATTTTCCAGAGAGTCCTCCAGTGAGATTTGGTCTGGGTCCAGCACACCTCAAACCTCTCAAGCAGTGGTTGTTTCCCAGTTCCCAGTGATGCAGCAAGGAGCACCCGTGCAGCAGCAGCAGCTGATGCAGAGCTATTACCAGCAGCAGCAGCAGCAGCAGCAGCAGCAGCAGCAGCTGATGGCCCAGCAGGCAGCCATGCAGCAGAAGACCACAGCAGCAGCAGCAGCAGCAGCAGCAGCTCAGCAGAAGCAGCAGCCCCTGGCACCGGCACAGCCCCAGGCCCAGCCCAGCCCAGCACCCCCAGCACAGCCACAGGAGCAGGGGGTGAGACCTTGGGAGAGGGATGGGGCACTGGGACAGGCTGCAAACGCTCCTCTGCCAGCTCCTGTGTGCTGGGGACACCTCAGCTGGCTTTTCAGACCCACAGGGCCCAGATCACAGCTGCCAGGGGAGGTTTGGGTTGGGTACTAGGAAAATTTCTTCACCCTGGGGGAATTAACAGTTATCTGGATGTGGCACTTGTGGACGTGGGATAGCGGTGACCTTGGTAGATTTGAAGAAATGTTGGGACTTGATGACCTTAGAGGCCTTTTCCAACCCAAACAATTCTATGGTTCTGGGGCCTAATTAGTAATAACTCAGTTATTACTGAGTCACAGATGTCAGCACTGCCCTTGCTGCCTCAGAGATGTGCAGTTGTTTGGATTTCTCATTCCAGCAGGATGTTGGACTCCAGAATTGTGCTCTGGGTCCACAGAAAGGAGATGAGTAATGGATGAGTAGAAAGCAGATGAGGAGATCTGAGTAGCTGCTTAATGCAGCTTCTCTCCATCCCCTGTCATGTTGCCACAGAAGACACGTGAGAAACTGTCTGAAACATTATTTGTACTTTACACACCAGGGTGGGCACCAGAGCTGCTTTGTATTGCTGCTTGTTTGGAAAGCTTTGCCTGATGTTCAGAGGAAGGCACAAACAGCTTCTTGGTTGTTCCTAGCACTGGGTTAACTTTTTAATAAATATAGTGGGAAGTGGACTTTTCAAAGGAGACTTTTGAAAGCACCATATCTAAAAATAAATCAATCAATCATCCACTTTACTAATCATCTGAATGTGCACCTAAAATAAATGCTCTTTGCTTGATGGAAAATACATCCAAGAGCAGGGAACAGGCAGCTGCCCACAGGGAGGGGCAGGGAGCTGTGCCAGGGGGCCAAAGTGCTCTGCACCCCAAATCATTCCATTATACACAACTGTTCGAGTCCAGGCTGGGGATCACTTTGTGCTGGCTCCTTGTGCCAGTTAATTCCCCTCTCCTTGTTTTCTTGCAAGTGCCACCAGGAGTTGATTTGACCAATAAACTCCATAATCCATGAGCTGGGGCAGCTGTTTGCTCTCTGTCTCAGGGCTCTGCCATGTCCCCTGCCCTGGTCTGGGTGTTGTGTTCCTGCTCTTGTTCCTGCTCTGCTGAGTGACTTGGGGCAGGTCAGTTTGTTGAAGCTGGTGGGAGATTTTTCAGTATGTGCAGACAGGTTTTGAGTGGTGCCCATTATTGCCCTGTTCCTTTTAGGGCAGAAGTGCCTCAAATGGAGCATTGAATTATGCCTTATTCCCCTGGTAGTTATTAGCAGGACAGCTCCCCATTGTTTGCCTTCTGCCCCTGGGGTTCAGCACCACGCTGGGCAACTCTCTCCTGTTTCCCTCTCAGGTCTTTCCAAGCCTTTCAGCTGGGTTGGAAAAGGCCTGGGAGCGGGGAGTTCCCAGGCAGGGGAGGTGACATGCACAGCTTGCTGCTCCCTGTATTCCAGTTTTCCTGTTTTAAATCCAGCAGTGATATCTCCCCGACAGACAGATTGTGAAAAATCACACAATCACAAGTGGTGCTGTTGTTTATCTACAAAACCATATTTCAAGTATTTATGGGTTTGTGAGTGTAACACAAGACCAAGGCAATGGAAAAATAAAATCAGTGTGAGGAAACCCTCTGCAGTTTCCACAGGGTTTGTAGCTGGGCTGTCTTGGCTTACACCTAAACCAAATGTGCCTGGTTTTCTCCTCCACATTTTAATGACAAGTGTTGCTCCCGTGGTCCTTGCTTTCTTTTGTTTTCCTTCCCCTAAGAGGAAGTTTTTTGCACAAGATTTCTGCACAAGACCTCCACCCCTTTAGGCATTTGGCCAGTCACGTTCTGTCACCGTGTCCCTGTGACAAGACTCGTGTGCACTGTGGTCTCAGTTCTTCCCACCTGTGCTCTGGATCTCGGCCTCTCTACCCTTGAGCAGGTTTGAGCCTTTGCCAAGTCCTAATGGAGATTTTACCTCCAGAGCTGCACCACGGAAAGGGGAGACGCTCCCTGCCTGTGCAGAAATCCTGAAATACTGCAGAGCAGCAATTCCCCCCTCAGGGTTCCTTTGCCTGTCTGGTTTTTCCCCTCCAGACCGTCCCCGGTCCATGATCAGAATGCTGGGTGTTGCAGCAGAAGCTGTTTTCTCCCCGTGGCTGTGGCTGTGACCCAGGACACTGTGCTTTTCTGTGCTTTTCTCCCCTGGCAGGCTCAGGCTCAGCAGCAGCAGCAGCAGGCTCAGGGCACAGCACAGGGGCAGAAGCTGGGCTCGCTCACCCCGCCGTCCTCGCCCAAGGCGCAGCGCGCGGGGCATCGCCGCATCCTCAGCGACGTCACCCACAGCGCCGTGTTCGGCGTGCCCACCAGCAAATCCACCCAGCTGCTGCAGGCTGCAGCTGCCGAGGCCAGCCTCAACAAGTCCAAGTACGTGCCCAGGGCTCTGGGGTGAGGGCTCAGCTCAGCCTCAACAAGTCCAAGTACGTGCCCAGGGCTCTGGGGTGAGGGCTCAGCTCAGCCTCAACAAGTCCAAGTACGTGCCCAGGGCTCTGGGGTGAGGGCTCAGCTCAGCCTCAACAAGTCCAAGTACGTGCCCAGGGCTCTGGGGTGAGGGCTCAGCTCAGCCTCAACAAGTCCAAGTACGTGCCCAGGGCTCTGGGGTGAGGGCTCAGCTCAGCCTCAACAAGTCCAGGTAGTGCCCAGGGACCCCATGTGGGGTGTGGAGTGAGTGCTTGGTCAGGCTCTGGGAGATGTTCTTAATGGAGGTAGGCACAAAACTCTTAAGTGAGTCTTTGTTTAGGGCTTAGCCCTAAACTTTCCAGGAAGTGCTGGAGAATTTGCCCCAAAGTTCTCATGAGTTCTCTGAGCTCACAAAAAGCTTTGGGTTATCAGGGCCTTCTCTGTCTCACAAAAGGCAGTGTCATTTCAGCCACAGCCCTGGTGTGCACTTCATTCTCACTGCTTGACACCAGCACTTCCTGAAGGTTGGACTCGATGGTGTTGGAGATTTAGTGGAGCTCTGGTTCCCTAGGAGTTTTTGCTAGGTCACTTTTACAGTGCCTGCAGGCAAGAAGCCTTTCTGTGGGCGCTGCTGTTGTCGGTGGGATGCTGTTTGTAACCCCTGAGATGTGGGTGCTGAGCCTCAGTTCTGCCAGGCTTCCAGCACGGGACTGCAGTAATTTACACTGGGTGTTTTAATTGGGAGGTGATTAGAGTGTTGTAGCTTGGAGCAGCTGATAGTGCTGGCCAGAGGGTTTCGGGTGGGTGGTTAATGGCTCTTGTTTGGGATGGTCCCATCCAGATCTGCTTCCACCACGCCCTCGGGCTCACCAAGGACCTCACAGCAGAATGTCTACAACCCTCCTGACATGTCCACGTGGAACCCCTTTGATGATGACAACTTCTCCAAGCTCACAGCTGAGGAGCTGCTGAACAAGGACTTTGCAAAGCTGGGGGATGGTAGGTCCGTGGGGTGCTTCAACACCTGCCTGCTCTGCAGAGGGAAGACACCACGGATTGGGGATGCTTTTGGGCAGGGAATGCTCGGGTTCCCCATTTTATTACAGTCCTCTGGCTAAATCCTTCCAGTTTCTTTCTGTTTGCAGCTCAGGGGTGCCTCAAAGGCAGAGGTTGTAGCTGCTCTGACAGTGCCCCTGCTCAGGTGCCTGTGGAAGCTGCAGTTTAAACTCTGCTGCATCTGCAAGTTGGGATTTGCATGAAGGGACTTAAGGCATTTAGTGGAACAGTGTCCTAAAAATAAAGATAAGTAGCCTACTTTCAGAAGAGAAGTTTTTCCCCTAACTCTTGGTCTGCATTCCAGGGAAAGCTCCAGAAAAGGCAGGCAGTTCCACAGAGAACCTGATCCCGGCTTTCCAGCCCGCTGCGTCTGCAGCCCCGGCGGATGCGTTCGGTGGCTCCTCCTTCACTGCTGGGCCAGGTGAGTCTGGGGACATGGACAGCATGGAATGGCAGCTCCTGCTCAGCTCTGTGAAAGGGAAGGAAAACTGGTACAAACCGAGCTGGGCCTTGGCACTGAGAGCTGCAGGGAGTAGAGCTCCTTGAGGAGAGGAGGGAATGTGCAGAGGGTGCATTCCTGTGTCACACTTGGGTGGCAGAGACAGGACACTGTGTGGAGGCAGACGTGGGGCTTGTGGTGAGGGAGGAAACCGAGCCCCTTGAATTCCCAAGGAAGCTTCTTTAGTGTGTAGAAGTTCCATGGAGCTGATAACAGAGTGAAACCTGTCATGTGCAGTGCTGCATCCAGGAGCTCCAAATGCCAGGAGACACAAATGCCACCCCTGGTGACAAATGCACCTGGTTGATGCCTCCCCACAGAAATAAAACAAGTCTTGGTGAGAGGAGTCTGGGAAGAAGCTGAAGGATCCTTTGTGGGGCAGAGTGACAAATCCATAGATGCTTATTTCTATTTATAAGAGGGGATTTAGGGGAGCTTATAACTGAGCTTGGTATGTTGGTTCTTAGCAGAGAATTAAGGAGTGGAAGTCCCTGACTCAGGAGTGCTCCTGGGGAGTTGCTTTCCGAGTTTGTCCAGCTGTGAGCAGTTTCTGGTGTTCCATCAGCCTTTGTGGATGATGCTGAGCAGCAGCAGCAGCTCCACACTGAGCTGTGAAGCACCTTCTGCAAAGCCTGAGGGGCGTCTGTGTGCCCTGGGCTCTGTGGTACCGTGTTGCTGTACCATCATCAGTTCTTGCAGTGTCTGACTTAAGAACTCTCCAGTCCTGGGGTTTGGCACAGGAGAAGGTGTTTTGGAAATCTTGGTGCTGGGCTGGGCACTTCCAGCCCTTCTCTTCCTCTCCTCAGAGCCTGTCCCAGACTGGCTGGTGCAGGATGCTGCAGCTTTTATTGCAGACACAGAGGCCCCACACGGGCTGTGCCCTTTGTGAGGCTTTTCACCTTTTGTGCTCCTGTGAGGCAGATAACAATTCTTCCCTGCCAGGAAATATTCTGAGATCTGTGGGTTAAATCGTGTTGGAGAGCTACATGGTAACAGTAGTTTTGTGTGTTTTTTTGATTCTTTTGAAGACTTGGTCAGAGTGTTCCTGTGTGTGGTTGTGTCAGGCCAGAGCCTGTGCCTGTGCTGGGGTTTTGCTCTGTGCTTTCTCCTTTCCTCTTCTCTGTTCACTCTGCCTTTTCTTTTCACTTCCTCTTCTCTCCCAGCTGAAAAAACAAAAGACATTCTGAGTTTGGACTCTAGCCCTCCTCTTCTGACTGTGCCTGATCCTTTCATTCCTCTCCCGCTCTCCGACACGCCAGGTAACCAGGGCTGAGGGGATGGAGGGGGGGCAGACTCCTGGGCTTTGTTTTGTCCTCTTCTGCTTCTGTTTGTAGGCACACCTGAAATCCTGGGCCCTGCCAGGCTCTGCTGGGCTCACTGGCACTGGGGATGGTTTTCATGGCAGAGCCTGGGGTTATCTCATTGTTCCTAATCCCAGAAATGTCGGTGTCTTTAGAGGTTCAGCACTGAAAGCCAAAAGTGTTTGGAGGGAAAGCTGAGAGAGCTGGAGTTGCTCAGTCTGGAGCAGAGAATGCTCCAGGGAGACCTCAGAGCCCCTTCCAGTGCCTAAAGGGGCTCCAGGAGATCTGGGGACAAGGGATGGAGGGACAGGACGCAGGGAACGGCTCCCAGTGGCAGAGGGCAGGGCTGGATGGGATTTTGGGCAGGAATTGTTCCCTGGCAGGGTGGGCAGGCCCTGGCACAGGGTGCCCAGAGCAGCTGGGGCTGCCCCTGGATCCCTGGCAGTGCCCAAGGCCAGGCTGGATGGAGCCTGGGATGGAGGAAGGTGTCCCTGCCCATGGCAGGGGAGAGGATGAGAAAGGCTTTAAGGTCCTTTCCTATTCTATGAGAAATAATCCCCAGGTAATTAATTACCTGTTCTGACTTCAGCTGTTCTCAAATCATCTCCAACATTGAAATTGTAGGTTTTATTATTGTTAATCTTTTTTTCCTGTAAGAGTCAGTGTTTCTTTGGCTTCCAAGGTCTGTTGCAAATCTGAGCATCTTGTGAAGCACAAAGTTACATGTGACCTTTTCTGATTTGGCAAGATTTTCCAGTGCAGTTGGTGCCATTTCATTTACTTTGCAGTGCTGCTTCTAAGCCTTCTCCTCTGTGCACATTTCTGACTGCAGCAGCCAACACTTTTTAGCACAAGATTATATAAGTGCTTAGGAGCTTATTTGCAAATCGGTGGGGATATTTGGAAAATGGGAATGTTTTTATCTTGGAGCCTCTCAGCCCTCTGGTGAATGTGTGTGGCAGGTCCCACATCAGTGACCCTGCTCTTGCTGCTCTCCCTGCTGAGCAGCTCCCAGGCTCTGGGTCACTGCTGGTTTGGAGGACCCAAGCTTCAAAATGTGCTGTGGAGGTGGCATCTCTCCATGAAGAGCTGAGCAGTTCAGGAAAAAAAATAAACCTTTTATCCATAACTCTGTGGAACTTGCTTCCTTCTGGTGGTTGCTTAAAGAGCAGAAGAAACATGGTTTAGTCCAAAAGGAATTTTACCCTTAAATGCCCATAAAAGTTTGAGAGGAGAAGCAAAACCTGGAGTCTTTGTTCCCTGTGTGAGCACTGCCAGGAGCTGACCTGGCCAGCCCTACCTTGAAAACAGCCCACAGAAAGCAGCTGACTGCACATTCTCCTTCTTCCACCCCCAAAATGCTGCTGGAAGTGTTGCTTGTCCTGACTGAAGCCACCCAGGCCATTTATCTGAGCTAAAGCTCAGCTGCTTTTTTCTGCTTAGCCAAAAACCTCCTCCCCTGGGCACCTGGAGCTGCTCAGAGACCTTGGCCTCTCCCACCTTGCAGAGGTGCCAGTGGGTGCTTCAGAGTGTGTCCCTCCTCCTCCTCCTCCCCTGTGGAATGCCTGCCATTCTTAGTGGAATTGTAACTGGTGAGAGGAGCTGGCAAGAGGGATGTAAAAACACGGCAAAACATCTGTTAAAATAAGGGAGAATTAAATATTCATGCTGAAAACGTATTTCCTTGTGTATGTGCAGCAAAGTGAGCCAAGTTGCTCTTAATGAGCTTATTTCAGGCTTCACCACTGACTAATCCTGGGTGAGGGGAGCTCTGTGGGGTCACTCTGACTGATGGAGGAAGGTTTTTATTGTTTTGGGAACAAAATACTCGATGAGATGTTTTTAATCACCATAACTCTACTCCAGGCCCATAAATTCCAAGAAGATATCTGTGTCTGGGTGTTTATAACAACTGTAATAAACAACTGTATTTCTGCTGAGAATTTATTTGTACCAAGATGACACTGAGATAAAGTAATTGTACATAAATTAGGTATGCACAGCAAATTAGTGGGTGTGCAGCAATGGTCTGAGTTTCCATCTTGAGTTGGGAAGATGCAAAGGGGAAACTGCTCATGGTATTGGTGTATTTACTGAGATGTATTTACTGAGAGGACAGGGTGGTGTTGTGAGGATTTAAAGCAACAAAGCCATCAGACCATGAGAATCCCAACTAAATGGGTGTAAAGAGCATCCAGTGGTCTGTCAGGGCTTTGAGTTTGATTTTAGGGGGAAGAATTTATTGTTTTACAGGTATTTGGGATCTTGAACACACAGCTGAAATTGCTTGATTTTGATCTCTTGAGGAGCCACTGTTAAGTGTTGTCCTGTTACCCTGCACGGTGTTTACAAAGCCCTGTGCATTCAAAGCCTCTATTCCCCTTCTCTTTCTTGTTATGCAAGAAGCAATCCCATTTCACAGCAGCTCCATCAGGAGAATGGAGGTGCAGTTCCTCCCCTGGCCTAGTCCGAGTGCTCTGTGCTGGGTACCATGCAGGGCCTCCTTTAGTCTGCTAACACTTGGTGAGTGAACAGGCAGAAACCTCCCCCAGTGACAGATCTGGTGATTTCCCTCCCACCTGCTGGCCTGGCAGGGTTTTCACAGCCGTGTCTCTCTTTCCCAGCTGGCCCCCGGAGGAGAGGACTGTGCTGTGTGCTCTCCTGAGCTGTGTGCTCTCCTGAGCTGTGTGTGCTGTGCCAGGGCAGCCCTGCAGTGAGTACCAGCCCTGTGTGTGCTGCAGCTGCCCCCCTGCCTCGGGCACGTGCCTCACCCTGGCACAGAGCCCTGCCCTCTGCTCCCTCTTAACTTGCGAGTTTTCAGGAGTTCTTTTTCTTTCTAATAGCCTGGTCTAACCCAAAGCCTCCCCCATCTCTTGACTGGTCTTTTTTTTCCTAACTCTGGTGTTTCTTAAAGTGCTTTCTGTGTATTTGTGGCTGAAGGGGAGTGTGGCCAGCAATAAAATCAGCATGGCAGCAGAGTCTGTGGCAGTGGTGGCTGCAGGTGCAAACTGCCTGACTGTGAACTCATCAGCTCTGTGCATGTGTTAGAAAAGGGATCTGAAGGAAAGGTCAGCACTTTCTCACTGGGTTGTCCAAAGCCGTGCTTCTCAGCCAGTGCATGGAGTTTGGGCTGTTTGCTTGTCCCAGGATACAAATCCAGAGTTCATTTAATGGCTTCACATCCTTCTTACGTTGGTGCAAGTCAGAGGAGAGGCTCTTGCTGTCATTTCTGGAGGAAGTGATTTGGTTTTCAGGCTCAGAAGCCACCAGCAGCAGCCTCTTGGGGATGCTCCAAGACCCATCAGCTGCAGGCTCTGGCTCTGCTTTTTCTGCAGCAGTTTTGCTTTCTCTGACAGGAAACAATCAGTAATTTCTAACTGTGAGGAACAGGGAACTTGACAAATGTTTCACATTCTGAAAGGCTGCAGTGTGTGGCAGCAAGGGGCTGTGAGGGCACTTTTTAATCCCCCTCTGTGCTTTTAAGCTTAGACACCTTCTAGAAGCTCGCCATGGTTAAACCATCCCTGGCTGCTGCAAACCTGCCCTGGCAGGGCTGAAATGGGGCAAAGCAGAAAACCCAACCAAACGTGAAACAGCAGCGGTCAGCTCGTCCTGAACTGGGTCAGACTCACTTTCCTGTGGCTGGAAAGCAGCTGGCACGTTTTCCACAGGCTGGCTGAGGAACAGGAGATCTCCAAGAGGCAGCAGCTTCAAGTGGGAGCACAGTGACTGCGTAAAACATTCATTTCCCAGCTGGAACTGAGGTCAAATACCTCTGTCATGGGTTACCTTTTCTTAACCTTGTTTGGGGCTTGTTCATTTGTCTGCACAGGAATGGTCTGGGTTTGTCTGTTGGGTTTGAGGCACTTCATCTCCTTCCCCATTCATCCTCACACCTCCTTGTTTTTGTTCAGCTTCTCAGCCTCACTGAAAGGGGATAAAAGTTCCTTTATCATTCACTGAGGGGTGCAGTGGCTCCCTGGAACAGCACTGGCAGATCAGCAGCAGCACTGGAGGAGGCAGGAGAGGAGATTTTGGGAGACAAGAAACAAAATCAGGCAGAGAACCACTGACAGCTTTGCATAAAACCATCTGCGCCCTGGGGCAGGAGAGAGAATGAACACGTGGGCAGAACACCACACTTGTTCTCTGAATCTTGTGGTTATAAAAACATGGCTGAGCTCACCAGGCAGTTCTGGGACCTGTCTGGGGCAGTTCCAGAGTGTTCCAGGGAAGATCTGCACTGTTGGAAGCAATTCCAGCCTCCTTAGCCCTGCTCTGGCAGCACTCACACCTCCTGGTGCCCCTGCTCCCAGCCTGTCCCCTCTCTGTGCCACAGGAGCCAGGGCTGGCACCTGGATGCAAATCCAGCCTCTGAAATGGATATTCCTACAGGTGGGAAGAGTTCCTGGGTATCAGGGCTGCTGTTCCCATCACATTTGCCTTTCAGTTGACCTTTTCCAGGCCTGTAATGACAGAACTCCTCTTGGACAGGTCTTCAGGTCTCCTTCCCCTCCTGCTTGCTTCAGTTGTTGGCTTTCTCATGGGGAGTAGAATTTGTCCTGCTTTGAATAACCAGTTCCAAAGCCATTAGACTGTTTTATTATTTATACTGGGCAATAGAAAAGGATGGATATTATTCCCACTTATGCAGAAGTGTAACTCTGGTGTTCTCAGCATGTCTTATCCAGCAGGATTCCTGTGCTTTTGTGCAGTTGTGAGCAGGGTTTCTTTGGGTAATAAATAATAACACCAACCTGTGAACTCAAAAATTAAAATATAGCTGTAACAGTTGGATAACATTCTAATGTTAGATTGTAAATGGAATCATTTCAATGAGTTGGAGTGGCCAGATTTGTCCATGTGGAGGAAATTTTATCAGAGCTGTTCCTCTGCAGGTGATTAGTACTTCTAGTAAATCCTGAAATTGTTCTTTACCTCTTCTTGTTCTGGGAAGCAACCCCTGTGAAAGCTAAATAATTAATCTCATTTCTGCAGATCTGGTTTGTGATTGGGGAATCACTCATCCACCAGATGAATAATTGAGATTAACTTCTTGCCCAGGCTGTCTGTGAGGCTAACGGGAAGCTGAGGAGCTGTGCTGCTGGGAGTGACACTGTGATGTGAAAGCTGCTGTAAATTGCTGGGTCCCTGGGCAGCTCTGTGAGCCCAGGGCAGGCTCTGCTGCAGGGTCTCAGAGCTGCTCCTGCTCCTGGGGCTGAGCTCCTTCCTCAGGCTCTCAGCTCTTCTGTCTCCTCCTTACACAAACACTGCCAAAGATTCCAGCACAGGGAAGGCAGGGAGGGCAAGATTGCTTCTTAAATGTGGGGTTCAGCATATTAAACTTTAATAATAAACTGTGGCCGTGCCAGAGCTGTGAGCTGTTCCTCGGTGGCTCCTTGGGGACAGGAGGGTGAGGATGTCCTCACCTCTCTTCTGTGGCCTCTGATGCCTCTGAGTGATTCTGGGGGACAAACTTCACAGCAGGCCCTGTTGTGATAGGACAAGGGATGATTAAACTGGAGGAGGGTGGGTTTTAGATTAAAGACACAATCTCTTTGTGATGAGGCTGGTGAGGCTCTGGCACAGGTTGCTCAGAGGAGCCGTGGCTGCTCCACCTCTGGAAGTGTCAAAGGCCAGGTTGGACGGGGCTTGGAGCAAGCTGGGTTTGTGGAAGGTGTCCCTGCCTGTGGCAGGGGTGGGATGAGCTTTGGAAGGTCCTTTGCAGCCCAGGCCATTCTGTGGGTTCTGTTCTGGAGCCGTTTGTACACCCCGTGGTGCAGACAATCCTCGGGCTCACGGCGAGCCGTGAACTGAGCACCCGATTAACGTTGTCTTTTTCTTTCTTTTGCTTTTTCTCTCTGTTGCCTCCCTCCCTCCTTTTCCTGCTTGCCCCAGAAAAACTGATTGAGGGACTCAAATCTCCTGAGCCTGCACTCCTGCTCCCCGAGCTCCTGCCTCTGGCTGACCCCTTCGGCAGCACGTCAGACGCTGTCAATGGTAACGCCCCAGCCCTGTCCCCTCCGTGCCACACGCATGTCCTGCCCTGCATGGCCAGCCCTGGCTCCCAGAACAGCCCCTGCTGCTGGGGGACAGCCTCAGGGAGGTGGTGGATGGTGCTGAGACACATCTGCCTTTTCTCTGTGAGATGGGCACTGTGGGTTTGGTGTCTGTCCCTGGACTCCAGGTGATCTGGCAGCAGTGACGTGGCACAGCCGTGCCTGTGGTGTTCTCTTGGTAGAAGAATGTTAATTACTGATCGAGGAAAATGGCAAAAACACCTTTATTTCTGGCCAAGATTTTGTGTTTAACCATGGCCCGGGCACTGAGCTGGTCTGTCTCCATGGATCAGCAGGATGAGGAGGAAGAACAGCATTCCCTGGACCTGGGGAGTGCTGGGAATAAACGTGCCAGGCTGCTGTGAGCCTGGATGCAGCAGGCTCCAGGCAGGGTCAGGGCTTTGGAGTGCTGCAGAATTGTTTTTATCCACTTGCCAGGTGCAGACACTGATTGCAGGCTGCAGGTTGTTGTCACCAGCTGCTCCTGTGGGTGGGTGTGACCTGTGGCTCTCATAGAAAGGAAGGACATGACTACCTGTAATAGTAAAACTTCTTCTGCTTTTGCAGTTTCTGGCAGTTGTCTGAATTTTAATGATCTGAATGCAAGGGGAGTCCAATGGTCACTGTTTTCCTTTTGCTGGACGAGGATCTTGTGGATATTTTCTTTCTGTTCAGCTGCAGGGCAGGTGTTAGTGACCTGCTGTTCCACCTTCTGGGCATTTCAAATTGGGCTTGTACAAATTAAAATAAAGAAAAGGGCTCAAAACCAAACAAACCCTTGAGCTGACACTTACAGGGTCAGTACAAGATTCAGACAACTCCTGCCTCAGTTCCTCCTTCTCTTTTCCTTGCAAACTAACCTCTGGCTTCTCCTGTGCTGTTGTGCCCCTGTGGAAAGGAAAAGCTGACGCAGCAGTGGAGAGCCTGATCCCGGGGCTGGAGGCGCCGCTGCCCCAGCGCCTCGTGTCCCAGAGCGAGTCGGTGGCCTCCAACAGAACAGGTTGGTGAGGCAGGAGGGGCTGGGGGGCTCTGAGCACCAGAGAGCTCTGGCTGCTCCCACAGGGGCTGCTCTGCCACTGCTGGCACTGGGGCCTTGCTCAGGGAGTGCTCTGTGCTTCTCACCTCCTTGGGAGGAACGAGAAGGTTCTTCCCACTCCGAGGGTGCTGGCACTCCCCAGGGGATGGGCACGGCCCCAGGGCTGCCAGAGCTCCAGCAGGGTTTGGACACTGCTCCCAGGGCTGGGATTTTGGGGTGTGTGTGCAGGGCCAGGAGCTGGGCTCTGATCCCTGTGGGTCCCTTCCCACTCAGCAGAATCCGTGATTCCATGGCCCAGTGTTCCTTGAGCCCACCATCAGACCCGTAGGTGCTGCTGCACGGCTCCCATGAAGTGGTTTAGAACTCGGGGGCAGTCACTGGTTTGTCCCAGGGGGGCAAGAAGAGACTCCTGGCCCTTTCTCATTGTGCAGCCTTGACTGGGCCACTTCCCACAGCAGCTGGACTCGGCTCTTCTCAGAGGAGCCTGGTGGGACTGCCCTGGGGTGGGAGCTCCCCTCTCTGCAGAGCTCCCACTTTAACCTGGCTCTGTGGGACTCCTTTGTTCAGCTTCAGAGAGACAGAGCCCTGCTGGGACTCTCTGCCCTCACTGAGAGCAGTGGAATCTCTTCCACCACAAGAAATGGCAGCGTTCGTGCTGGTTCTGCACCAAAGCTGTGCTCATCCCTGCGTGAGGGTGAAGGGGAATGTGGGAACCTGAGCTTAACACTCTTTGTGTCCTGTTCAATGCCACCCTGGGATGCTCACCTGGATCCAGACTCTCTCACTGGGGAAGACTCTCTGCTTGACTGTTCTCTGCTCTCTAACCCTGCTGCTGACCTCCTGGATGAGTTTGCTCCCGTAGCTTTTGCAGCTCAGCCTCACAAAGGTAAACTGGCCCTCTTGTCCCTGGCCTGGAGCTGACATGAAGCTGCTCCTGGTTTACAGGAACAGCTGTGGTGTCACAGCAAACATGACACAGAATCTGAGGGGGAAGGCCAGGACTTCAGGGCAGTTCATTGCCTTGAAAGAGGGGCCCAGAGCTGATTCCTGGGTGCTTTGCTCACTTGTGAGTATCCCTATGGCAGCAGAAATGCTCTGGCCTCGGAGGAATTGCTGCAAAAACAGTCTGCAATAAATTTTTACACTTGGTGGCACTTGAGAATGAGTTTGTGCTGCCCATGGGGCTTTTGGGTTCAACAGGCAGTTGTTGCAGTTGCTCAGTGCTGTAATAACCTCCTGTGGCACTTTGCTTTGCACTGAAATGTGTGTGGAGCAGTTACTGGCACCTGGGCTCTGAGCTGATCCTTCAGCCCTGCCACTGCTGCCTTCCCTGGCTCTGGGATTGGTGCTGAGCCTTCAGGGTCCCTGAATCTGCATTTGCTGAGTTCAGCACCAGGTTCTGTGTGTGTGAGAGCAGCGAGGATGCTTCTGCTTGGGGTGGCACAAGTCACTGAGCCGAGCTGCAGGGCTTTGGATGGGCTGTCCCTGTCCTCAGGGCTGTCCCCAGCTGGGCAGTGCCCTGAGCAGCCTCTGGAGCTGCAGAAATGCCATGGAAATGGGGCTGTCCCTGTCCTCAGGGCTGTCCCCAGCTGGGCAGTGCCCTGAGCAGCCTCTGGAGCTGCAGAAATGGGAGTGGGATCCTTGCAGGAGCTCCCAGGGTGTTGGGAAGAGGCACAGGTAAAACACTGGTGATGGTGGCAGTTCCTGGGCAGATAAACCTTTGTGTGTTTGGCACTTTGCACTGCCCTCCCACAGCATTTGGGGGTTGTTTTCCCTGGCTCTGATTCTCCAGAGCACAGAGCAGTGCCACGAGCACTTTCTTGGCTCATCTCTCCCCAAACCTATTAAATCCTGGTCAGCTTTAGGTAGAAATCTCTAATTCCCACCAGGAGTCAGACCAGAATGTTCCTCTTCACAGGAACTGTCAGGTTGATGTGTCCTTGCTGGGCTCTCAGAAATCCTTCATGCAGAGTTGAGGAACAGATCTGGGAGGGTATTTGAGTGTCTGAAGGAACAAGGAGTGATGTGAGAGGCTCTGAGGGTACATAATTGCCTGATGAGGTGGATAAATCATCTCATCTCTGGAGATGGGTGAAAGTGCCTCCCACCAAGTGTTGAAGTGCAGCTGATGTGGTTTGAAATCAATGGAATTATCTCCCAGAACTGCCCTAGGGGCCTCTGGAAAATCTCTCACAGCATCTGGGTGTGATGTCCAGACTTCCAGGCAGGTAAATTTGGGAATCTGACTTCATGTTGCCCTTGTTTTATTGCTGCCTGTGAAAGGTCAGGGTTTTGTCTCATGTAGATGACTGGAATTTCTTCTGTGGTTTTTTTCTTTCCCCCCAGCCCTTTTCCTCTCCCTGTGCATGAGAGCTGGGAGCCAGAGAGCCAGACTGAGCTCTCACACCATGCTCATGACAAAGAACACCTTCAGTCCTTGGGAGCTTACCCCAGGCCTCTGCCACGGCTTCCAACTGTCCAGCTGAGCCTTCAGACTGGTCAGGTTTTGTTCTGGGTCTTGTGACTTGGCTTGCTTGGTTTGGTTTGATCCCTTCCACTTCTGTATTTAATTGTCTCTCTTCTTTCCTACCCAAACTTACCAATTTTATTTCACCTTTTAAATAAAACTCCTGCTTCTAAATGCTGTCTCTGAAAACATGAAGATGTTCTAACACTTCCTGGCAATTCTAACCAGCCTCTCTGCTGTCTTTGCTTCTTTACCCTTATTTCTCTTCTATGCTGCAGAAGATACTAACCTGATATCAGGCTTTGATGCTCCTGAGGGCTCTGAGAAAGTGACAGAAGATGAGTTTGATCCAATTCCAGTGTTGATATCCAAAAATTCACAAGGTAAGCCAGGATGTGAGAGTGAAAAAGGGAAGGAAAAAAGGCAAACAGTGAATATATAAATTAGTTTTGGGTGGTGCTGCAGGACATGTGACTAGTTCAAGTCCTGAGCTGTGAAATACCATCAGTGTGGTGTGAGATACCTTGGCCTTGAAATTCCTGTAGATTCTCTGCTTGGGAGATTTCCATGTCCCAGACCAGCCATGCAATATTTGAGTTCCCATGGGGTGATTTCTCCATTTCTTCTGCCTGCCAGAAGGGCACAGAGCCCTCAGTGACTGAGTGCAGTGAGAGCTGTGTCCTCCCCTTCTGACTGCCCAAGCCTTTGGGCTTTTAGGTGAGCTTGGCATGAGGCACAAGAAAGAATGATGATGATGATGATGATGATGATGATGATGATAATAATAATAATAATAATAATAATAATAATAATAATAATAATAATAATCCTCTGTAGCTCAAAAGTCCTGCTGGAAGTGAGGCTTTTTCACTTCTGGTTGGTGTCTTTGAAAGGTGGGACTGAGTGTGAGGAGTTTGGTCCATGTCCCCACCTCTTCAGAGGAGCTCTGAGCAGGCAGTGACTGGGCAGCTGCTCATTTTCATCATTCTGGCCCCAGATCCCCTTGAGGAGATCTTTTCCAGCAGCCTCAGCCCCATGGGGGTTTGAGGAACCTGCAGCACTGTTGGATTAACAGCAGCAATTGTGCTGAGCTCTTCAGGGACAGCAGCAGGCAGTGTTTCACACCTGGCCAGTGAAGGATCAGTGAGCTGAGTTCCCTCTCTGCAGTCACCCCATTGAAAGGATTTTTTGATGTACTTGTGGAGGTTTAAAGACAAATCCAGGACATTTTTTGTTTTTTTTTATAAAAGGTTTTTTTCTTCTTTTTTTCAATTTGGTCACAGAACCTTTTGGCTTCCCAAACTCCCACTTTTGGTCACAGCAGGAATGTGCTGAACCCCTGCTCTGCACTAGTCTTGGCTTTCAGAGGCTGACACTCCTTAAAACAGTTCAGACATTACAAACTCCTGCTGGAAGTCAGAGATTTCTGCCAGGATAGGCCAGCTTGAGTCCAGGGGGTCTTTCAGGTCCTTTCCAGCCCAAACCATTCTGTGGTTCTGTCCTTTAATACCCCAGTTCCAGGTACAGAAGGTCCCACAACAGCCCAGCTCTGCTGGAAGCAGCTCACAGCACCCAAAGATGCTCCTAAAATAGCAACCAGATTTCAAGATTTAAAATCTTGACCTGTCCTTTCTGTGGGCTGTGGGAGTCCTTGAATTGCTTTCGAGATCCCTTATTAAGGACAGGGTTCTGGTTAAATCTGGTTTGTTGGGATTTGTTGGCTGCTGTGCTGGTTTGGTCTGGGGGGAGAGGGTGGAAGAGCGAGCAGGGGATTCATTGCTGTCATGGTACAAAAAACGAGAAGAGCTTGAGCAAATTTTCTGTTTTGCTTTGACTTTTTTCTTTCTTTCTTGCTCTTGAACTTCTGAAACTGTCGCGTGTGTGTGTGTGTCTTGCTCAATACTGAATTCCTATCTCTCACACTTTCAGGTGGGCATTCTAGAAACAACAGTGGAAGCTCTGAGTCCAGTCTTCCCAACATAGCCAGGTCTTTGCTGCTGGTGGATCAGCTCATAGACCTGTAGCAGTGACACAGTAGCAGAAGCAGTTTCTGTAACGTACCCAAACCTCCGGTCTCATTGCCAGAAGAGTTTCCTTCCGTTGTGCTTCTTTGGGGCTTTGCTTTTTTCTTTTTTTCTTTCTTATTCCTTTAATTAAGAGAAAAAATCTGCCGACAGGAAAGAGCCAGCCACCTCTGTCCCTGGCTTCCCGTGGCCTGGGGAGGATTGTGGCTGGCTTCTCCAGGTTCTGTCTGAGGCTGGTGAAGCTCCTGTGCCCTGTGCCATGTCCAGGGGAGCAGCTGGAGATCCCTCCTGGCCCTGCTCAGGGAGCTGGGGCTGCTCTGTGACCCTTCCCCATCTCCTCTCCCCGAGCAGGGCGAGAGCAGCACAGCCCAGGCTCTGCTCCCTTTCCCCAGGGCTGGGCAGGAGCAGGGCCAGGTGTCAGGGGCAGGGACTTGCCCCAGCTGCAGGACACGGGCCAGCAGAGCTGGTGGCTCTGAGTTGCTTCAGAGGAGGAGGAAGCCCCGAGTTCCCGGCCGTACTCTGGTCATGGGGCACATGAAGAGTTTTCCAGATGCCCCCAGCTCGTGGTTTGCTGTTTAACAACCCTGCTGGGAACAAACTGCGCTTCCTGGGGGAGGGAAAACCAGAGAAAAGAAAAAAGGTAAAAAACCAGATTGTTAAAGCTGCAGAAATGACCCTAAGTGAAGCGTGACAAGGTTTTGAACCAAATCCATGTGAGTATGGCTGTGGCTGGTGTTTCACTGACCTTTCTTTGGGTGAAAAGGGCGCTGTGGCAACAGCAGATGTATTTTCTGTGACTTCTTTTCTGTGTTTGACTGGAAGAAAATCCCCTCAACCTGATGTAAATTGTGTATGAAACAAATTGTCCTACGGCTGTTTGTCTATTTTTAATCCTGGTTTTAGTCAAGCATCTGGTATCTGTTCTGGGTTCTCCATTTTCTCTTGTAACTGCTATAGTGCACCCCAGTTCAGTATGGAGCCATTGTTTCAGTAGACCAAGATCCCTGTGGGCCTTTCTGCACCCCAGTCTCTCTGTGAACACGCATGCACTCGGTTCAGGGGGTTCCAATCAGTGCTGCTACAACTCCGTGGGTTCTCCCTTCTCTTTCCCCCCTCACACGCTCGGTTTGTCGATAGCTGGACACGCTCACCTCGTTCTCCTTGGCTTCCCATGAAATCCAGAATTTCTATCTCGTATTTGAAAGCCCTCTGTGAGCAGAAGGACTCTTCCTCTGTAGTGGAATTCTCCCCAGCTTCCTGCTCCCCGTGTTTGTGTTTGTAGCTGTATTAGTGACAGTGCGAAAGTGCGAGCGACTGAATGTGTCTGTGCCGACCTCGCTGGGAAGGGAAGTGCCCCGAGTTTGTGACTCCTCCTTTCCTCTCTCCATCTCCTCCTCCCCACCCCAACACCTAGTTTAACAAATTCTGTACATAGAGCTCCCATCGGTTGTGTCTCTACATTACTCTTCTTTTAAAACCTACACTTATTAATAAAAGTATTGCTTAAGTGTGTTGTATCATTACATGTGTATACTGCACTTTCCAAGAGAAGCTTTACATGAGAACTATGGAAATGACCTTAGTAAAATTGTGGATAGAACTTTATTATTTTTTTGTTTTATATTCCTAAAGCACAGGCAAGCTGGACTGGAAAACATGAAGACGCTATAGATAGAAAGTTATTGTATAGTCAGATACTGAGATTATATGAAAAGAGAATGGATTTTAAAAAAGTAACCATCTACTGTATATTAGAAACAAAGATTTCTGTGAATTAAAGTACTTTTAAAGAATGTTTAAGATTTTAAATCTAATGGCGCTTGTTCAAGGGTTCTGGAAAAAATGACAAATGCACTGGGTTGTTAATAATGCTATTAAATAAGCAGATGTGAATGTTTATTTTATTGCTTTTTCAAGTAGCTGTTCATGGGTGTGGGTGGAAATACGAGATTTTAGGTCTGTTCTTAGACCTCCTTCATCAGGAAATATTCACCAGGTGTTTGCAGAGCGAATGGAAATGAGAGATGAGTGGAGATTGGGGATTTGTTTTAAACTCTGCAGATCCTGTGAACGTCCCACGGGCTCTGGGTCAGTGCTGGTGCAGAACTGAGGAGTTTGTGTGAAAGCTCTGAGGGCACAGAGTGAACTCCCGTGGGACGTGTTTGGTGCCTGGTATTCCCCTGAGGGGCTGAGGATCGGTGTTTTGTAGCTGGTTTGGAGCCAGGGGAGGTGTTGGTGCCCCTCTGAAGGGCTCTGGGGTCAGGAGGTGTCTGGTGGAACCCCAGCAGGGCCGTTGTGCCGTGCCCTGAGCTGTGCCCTCGTGCTGGGGCTGCTGCCATCGCCTGTGCTGGGTGCTGCAGACACAAGCACAGCACGTGGAGCAATCTCCCTTCCACTCAGCCTTGTGCTTCGGCTGCAGGAACAAGCTCTGGGTTTGGCAAAGGTTCAGAGGAATAGTTGGAATTTTGGTGTTGGCTCTTGCTTCCTCTCAGGGGCTCAGGTTGGGAAGGGCCTTTGGAAACCTCCTTGTTGGTCTTCAGGCAGCTGAGCACAAATTCCATCAGCCACCCTGTTTCTGACAATGTCCACTGTGTTGGGAGCAAACACTGTGTTTTCTGTCCCAGAACAGAAGGGGCAGCCTCCTGGGTTTGGGCTGTCCAGGTCTTCTCAGGATTGTTCTGGGGACATCCCTGCTGTGGGGCTGCTGCTCCTGCCCAGCACAGGAGTGGTTTTTGTGCCCTTGTGTTTTTTGGGGAGGGTCTGTGCCCTGAACAGGACTCGTGTGACCTCTGGCTGGGGCATGGCACAGCTGAGGGGAGCTGGAGGATGCTCTTGGTGTGCAGGGTCAGAGTTCCTGAGCTGCTGGGACGTGGGACGTGGGTTGGTGTGTGGAATTCCTGCCTGGTGCAGTTGGCTGTACAAATGTGCCAGAGGTGCAGCATTAAATTCCTTCTCCTCTGGAACTGAGGGCTCTGGATCTGCCCCCAGGTCTCTCACTTTGAGCAGAAACAATCCTGCAAATTGTGCAGTGCCACAGGTGTCCCTGACCCCTGGTGCTGGGCTGTGTGTGGGGGTGGTTCTGTATTGCTTTTTAATGAGATTGCTTCCAGAAGTTGGAACAGTTTGCTTCTAGGAACTGGAATACAAGGAAAATCTCTACAGCGCAAGAATGAAGGAGTGATAAATGTTTTTACCCCTTTAAAATTCTAAAGTAGTAATTCTGCACACTGGTAACAGCTCCCTGCTCCTGGATGTTGAGTCCTGCCTGACTTGGCCTTGATGAAACCAGGAGTTTCCTGGTAAAAGAATAGCTTTAGACTCCAGGAATTTCTCTGTCTCCCCTGACCTTTGTTTTGGGCTGTGCTCCAGAGGTGAGATCCTCACCATTGTGGTGGCTGTTCTGCCTCTTGTAATAGGGAATAAATATTTTCCAGTTTTCCTCTTGGTTATTTCAGTACTCTGCCACTTCAGGGCAGTGTTTTCCTTGGGGGAGCTGCAGGTGCCAGGGCTGTCACCTGGGGTAAAGCTCTTTCAGGTTTCTCTCTGAATACCTGCAGAGTGTGTTCTGGGCCAGCCTGAGTCTCAGAAGGTCCCAGTGACCCCTGGCCAGTGTGGGACCACACTCCTGGGACCCCAGAGTGGCACCTGAGGGAAAACATGGGCTGCAGGAGACAGAGAGGGCACTTCTGTAGAGTAACTGATCAAATGTTCCATATCTGCACTGTCCTTATTTAGCAGTGTCATGTACCCAGCTGGAGTTTCCCAATAAATAAATGCTGGTTTTGATGCCTAATGAACGGCTGCTGTGTCTTTACTCGTGAGCAGTGCCAGAGAAGGGGATAATTTGTGTATCCATGGATGTGGTGGAGAAGCAGTGCCTGAGGGCTGTGATGGGAGTGCAAACATGAACAGTTCACCTGGGCAGGGTTCCCTGGGCGAGGTTCTGTCTCTGCAGGGTGTGTTGGTGGTGCATTGCTCACCCTGGGTACCAAGCAGCCTCCTCGCCCTCCTTGTTCTTCCTGCAATTCCTCCTGTTTTAGTTTTCATGTGATTTTTCTCCTATCCTCTTGCTAACGAGTCCAATGACACACTTCTAACCTGCCTGTAGTTCTGTGAAGGTAAGAAATCTTCTGTTTTGTCTGTGTGAGTCCTAAGGCAAACCCAGCCTCCTGGTGGGCTCTTGGAGCTGGAGAAGGGCAGGACATCCTCTCCTTGCCCTGCCTTGTTGTGCTAATGCAGAAACAAGCCAGGTCATTGGAGTTACCATCCTCGATTTGAAGTCATGGTATGGAGTGTTCAAAAACCATTTGTCTGGCAGTGGTTAAAAAGAATAGCTGCTACTAAAATACCTGCTGCTTAGGATTTACTGAAAAGCTGTAGGCTGACCTTCAGTCTTTGAAACGAGCCTGTTATTTCAGCAGGTCCTGGGGCATCCCCACGTATTTCACAAAGCAATTCCACGCATCTGTGGGCTAGCCCACAGGAGGAGAGGCTGCTCCAGTGCAGGATGGAATGACAGAAGCTGTGTGTCTGTCTGTCTGTCTGCTGGAGCTCCCCTCGGGCGGCAGCGCTGGGAAGGGGAGCGCTCTGCGCTGTCACGCTGTGACGGCTGGGTGGGACAGGGAGCTGTGGGATGGTGTGAGGATGCTGTGCGTGCCCATGCGTGTGTCACACATCTCCCATCCTCCGAGCAGTGGAACCCGTGGTGTCCCTGTGCCGCAAACACCTTCCCTGGCATTATTTTCTCATGGATTTGCCCTCCCTCTCCTGCCCATTTTCCATGCATGGTGGTGGTTTCCATCTGGGCAGTGTGACGTTCTCGTGGACCTTGCGTTGTGCTGACCGAGGAGGTGGAGCTGGTTCAGTAACTCTCTTCTCTTGTGTTTGTAGGTCTTCAGAGGGATCCGGGCCCCTTCCCAGCCGTAGCTCTTGAGCTCTGTAAAGGAGATTCTGGCACTGATGGACTCACTTTGTACAAGGCTCAGCCCGAGATGCTGGAGGTGAAAGTGCAGCACAACTCAGAGTCAGAGTACTTGGCCAGGGATGGTCCTTCAAGCAACAGCTCCTTCTATAGCAGCGAAGGGGAGGGCACAGACCATGAGGGAGATATTCTGGATTGCAGCGGCTCCAGGCCTTTACTGATGGATTCGGAAGAGGAGGAGGAGACGGGCAAGCTGTGCCCAGGGTTCCTGCAGCCGCTGCCCAGGCACGAGGCCTCCGAGGAAGATGTCCAGTCGCAGGCCCGAGCAGGGGAGATGCTGTTCCCGGCTTTCCACAGCGGGGAGGTTTTTAACGAGCCCGATGTGTTCGCCACGGCTCCTTTCCGAAGCTCCAGGAAGGTGCCCGATGAAGTGGATGTCTTTACCAAAGCTCCTTTTATCTGTAAGGGCAGCGTGGCTCTGCGACATCCAGAGGAAGCAGATGTGTTTCTGAGAGCCCCTTTCACCAAGAAGAAGAGCATGGAGGAGTTGACTTTCCACAAGGAGCCGTTCCCAGCACCCGTTTTCCCGAGCCCAGGGGGCGATGGCCGAGCCCAGCCCGTGTTCCCGTGCCTGGATTCAGCAGCACACGGCTCCGTGGGCCCGCCGAGAGCTCCGTATCCTCCTGCTGGCTTTGCTCAGCCGGGCAGCGTCCATCCCTGCTCCTCCAGAGCCGTGGAGGCCCAGGAGAGCGTCCCTGCAGCGCTGCCGGAGCAGGGCGACGCGGCCGGCGAGAGGAGCCACGGCCACGCGCTGGGCCTGGACGCCGCGCTGGGCTCCGTGGCCAACAAACCTTTCCGTCCTCAGTCCCTGTCCAAGTATTCCCGGCACTACAGCCCTGAGGATGGGCCAGGCCTGGAGGCCAGGCCCATAGCTGCTCACAAAGTGGTGTCTCACAGCAGCAGACAGGCCATAGCGGGCTCTGTCTCTGTTGTCCCGCTGTCTTCCAGGACTACGGAGCTGCCTGGTGCAGATCCCTTCGCCTCGGCGCCCTTCCCTTCCAAAGCAGCAAAGCAGAAGCCTTAACGTGCCGGGAGCTGGAGGCTGTGCTGCCTGCAGGACAGCCTTGTGCAGGACCTCAAACCTCTCAGCTCAACTGGATGGCATAGCAATATATACATATACATATATATATGTGTGTGTGTATATATATACATAAAATAATTATTATTTTTGGTCAGAACTCTATTTGCAGTGATATATAGCTGAACCATTTAAGTTATGTTTGTCCCAATGCCTGGCTCTCAGGATCCTTGTATCCTTTCCAGTTGCTTCTCACCTTCCTCCTCTCACTGTCTTCCCTCCATTTAGTTCTTTTTTCAGTTGCTTTTCTCAAACCAGCAGTATTCCATATTTTCTGCTCCTGGGTGGAGGAATGCACTACAAGATGAATTAAAAGGTTTATTAATTACAGAGCGAGTCAAGCAGGACTTGCTGATGCTCTGGAAAGCAGATGATTTCAGAGGTTAGAGAGGTTAAAGGGTTGTTGTGATTCTTGCTGTCAGTGATATTTGTGCTGCTCAGCAGCCCTGGTCCAGCTGTGCTGCTGGGTTTGTGCCCTGGCTGTGGTGCCAGCGTGGGCAGTGCTGGTGAGAGCAGAGCCAGGGCAGCAGCACAGCTTTGCTGCCCCAGGGCTGGGGCCAGGGGCAGGGAAGGACTCGGTGCTGTGATCCCAGCAAAGCAATCAGGCTCTTTCTGTTGCTGGAAAATCAAATGGTCACGCAAACAATTCAGCAGAGCTTTCACTTTTACACAGTGAAATTACAGTGTATTTCCTGTCTGGTCTATGCTGAGGTGTAGGACCTGGAAATGTGCTGATGGTGAAGGAGAGATGTGTATTCACAGTATTAATTAATTAGTATAAATGAATTAGAGCGCTGCCCTCGGTGCCCTGCCAGCGCTCTCGCCTCCTCTCGCTGCAGAACCCCCGGTTCCTCTGTCCCATTCCCAGCTGCTCACTGAGGTTCCTTTCCTGTCCAGGTGCTCCCTGTGCCTGTCCCGGTCCCTGCTCCTGCTCTGATGGATCTCTGCTCGTTCCCCACTCCTGCCTCAGCCACCAGAAGTGCAGGAGCAGCAAAATCCCTCCAACAACATTTCTAGTGTTAAACAACCCAGGCATTCCGATACTCCTGGCTGGGATGCGCAGCAGAAATAATTTCAGCCACACACAGCCCGGCTGTGCAGGGGAAATCATTCCATGACACATGAGTTTGATCAGATTTTTCACATATTTTGTACAGTCAGAACCCCATAGAAATTCACTGGTTGAATGTTCATTGCTTCCAGGTTACGTAGCTCATTTCATTTCCTGTTGGTTAGAGATCTCTTTGCCTCTGGTGTTCAATAGATCCTCATTCTTTCCCAGGCCATGCTGGAGTTGTTTGATGTTCCCTTAATGGCTGCAACCTTTTGTTATCTCCTTAATTCCCAATCTGCTGAGGCATTAAACTCATCAGGCCTCACCTGCTGGGACAATGGCTTGGAGAGAAACCTCAGCTGCTCTGTTTTCCTCTTCCCTTAACTCAGTTCCCCTCCAGAATATCTCCAGCTGCAAGAGATGAGCCAAGAGTTCTGCTGGATGTGGGGAAAAGCCTGGGCTGAGGTGTTGGAGCCGTGGGTGGGGAGGGAGAGCCCTGGAATGAGGGAGGCCAGGCTGGCTCCCAGTTGCTGGTGAACAGTGAGCCCAGGTCAGGGGGGCTCCTGGAGCTGGGACCCTCCTGCCCTGCATTCACAGTTCAGTATTAACAATATTATATAACAATATAAATATTGGTGCTTTCTGTCCTCCACCACCACCTCCTGAAAACAGAAGTACTGTAAAGAAGCTTCTGGGTTTCCCCTGAGATGTTTCTTCAGCAAAGCTGATGCTGTTACTATGTTTTGTTGTTTCATTTTTTGTTTAAATATACATCCAAAAGTTGGTTTTTGTTTTAAATATATGTTCCCCCAAGTGAGTTGTTGCTGGATAGAATCGGTGAGAGGCACGGAGAATGACTGAGAGCAAACTGTGAATTGAAGGAGAGTGAGTGTGAGAGCCCCACAAGTCTGTGCCACAGCCACCCTGAGCCAGGAGCTGCGCCTGAGCTCTGCAATTCCCTCGGGAGCTGCTGGGAGCGAGGCCAGGCCTTGGTGCTGTGGGATGAGCCTGTGGAACAGGAGCTGGAGTGAGCAGCTGCCCTGTGTAAACCATTGCTGTTACCTCTGCTCACTGGTCCTCCTTCCTTCTCTTCATTTTTACTTGAAAAGCTGTTTCAGAGCAATTGAGTGAGTTCTGTCAGTGCCACGTCCAGGTCCCACGGAGCTGATGCTGGAGGAGCATTTTCCTGTCCCTTCACACCTGGAGAAAGGGAAGGTGCACTGAGGTGTGCAGGCTCCACTCCAGCCCTGCTCGGTTTAGCTCAGGCTGAATTTCCAGCTGGCGTTTCGGCAGCTTTTCTGTCCTTCAGGCACTTTACAGGAAGAGCAGGATAACTGTCCCCCAGAACTCATGATCCTGCCAGACACATCCGGGGCTGAAACAGTTTTAAATCTCTTCTGGGGGTGGAGGCAGCTCATTTGTATCTTTGCATGTGACTCATAAAGTAATGGCACTTCTGGTTATGGGCAGAAAACTCAATTTCAATGCCTGTTACTCTAACACTTCTCTCATTTCCAGCCTGTGTTCCCCCTAATCCTGCACTGCCGCAGCCTCAGCGTGATGAGTTGGAAGTGGAAATTTCATTTCCACAGCCTCTGAAGCTTACTGTTTTAATGAATAGGGAAGAATCATGCTAATTATTTGCCACACAATCAGTGATCTTAATGAAGTAAGACTTACACAGTCTTATACACAATGGGGTGTTTTGAAATCAGTTTTCTGAAAAGAACAACTGCTTTCATGTCTCTTCGTAATGCTGGAGGAAAAGGTGTTCACTGCCCTGGGTCCTCAGGCCCGGAGCGCTGTCACCTCCCTGTGACAATCGCGGATTGCTGCTGGGAGAGGGACTGGCTCTTGGTTCTCACCCGCTGAATGCACTAAAGCCTCTGTTCCAAGTGATTAATCAGAGTTTCTGTGTGAGTGAAACAAGCACCTGGCTCTGTGCTCGCTGCCGTGACGTTGGGCCGGTGCTGGGGGATGTTTCTCCCCAGCAGGACTTTGGGGACTGTCCCCGTGTCCCCTCTCCTGTGGTCACTCCGAGCCCGTGTGAGCTCTGGTGACAGCAGCAAAAACAGGCGAGATCTGCTTAATTGCTGAACTCAATCACTCCAAAGTGCTAATTGCTTCCTTTAACTCAGCTTCCACCAAAGACTCTTGTGCTGGGCAGTTGGATTTTTGTGGGTTTTTGTTTCTTTCCTGGTGGTGTTAAATTGATGCCTTCAAGCACACTGACAGACCCCAAAGCATTTTTACAGTAATATCATGGCAGTGAAATCCTGCTCCAGTTCTGAAACACATTCCTGAAATCTGAGCAGCTGCAATAGCGTTTCTAGAAATATCCCACGGCCTGTAGTTTCTGTGGTAGGGGGGTAAATACCCTGACACACACCTGGAAATATTCCCTGTGGAGCTCGAGGGATAATGCTGATCCTGATCCCGTGGCTCCAAAGGGAGGGGGTGGGAGGGAGGGCAGGGGTCTCGCTCTGGGGTGGGATGCAGCAGGTGGAGCATCCCACACACGGAGTCTGGTGCTGGGACAAACTCCACTGTGTCCATCAGGAGCCGGGAATGGCTGTGGTCCTCAGGGTGACAACAGTGACACATGGTGACAACAGTGACACACAACAGTGACACACAACTGTGACACACAACAGTGACACACGGTGACAACAGTCACACACAGTGACAACAGTCACACACGGTAACACACAACAGTGACACACAACAGTGACACACGGTGACAACAGTCACACAGTGACACACAACAGTGACACACAACAGTGACACACGGTGACAACAGTGACACACAACAGTGACACATGGTAACACACAACAGTGACACACAACAGTGACACACAACAGTGACACACAACTGTGACACACAACAGTGACACACGGTGACAACAGTCACACACGGTGACAACAGTCACACCGTGACACACAACAGTGACACACAACAGTCACACAGTGACACACGGTGACAACAGTGACACACAACAGTGACACACTACAGTGACACACAACAGTGACACACGGTGACAACAGTCACACCGTGACAGACAACAGTGACACACAACAGTCACACAGTGACACACGGTGACAACAGTGACACACAGTGACAACAGTGACACACGGTAACACACAACAGTGACACACAACAGTGACACACGGTGACAACAGTGACACACGGTAACACACAACAGTGACACATACAGTGACACACGGTGACAACAGTCACACAGTGACACACAACAGTGACACACAACAGTGACACACAACAATGACACACAGTGACAACAGTCACACAGTGACACACGGTGACAACAGTCACACTGTGACACACAACAGTCACACACAACAATGACACACGGTGACAACAGTCACACAGTGACACACGGTGTCCCACGGGCCGCGTTCCCCCAGTCCCCTCTGTCCCCCCTGCCTGGAAGATCCCTGGGCTCAAGTTTTGCACTCCGCTTGGGATTGTCTGTTCCTGGTAATCATGAAGAAATGTTCCACTTGTAAACTTCTGTACATTTTATTAAAACTGTATCTGATGACAGCCACCGTCTCTGTTGTGCCTTCCTTGGAATCTGGGTTTGAACGAGTTCTTCCTACTGAAGTGCTGCCTGGGTTTGGCCGTGCTGTTTTATCTGGCAGCTGTAAAGTCAAAGTGATCTTGCAGCAGAGGATGTTTCGGTTTCTATTCCAGAGAGAACCTTTCCTATGCAGGGCAGGACAGAGCCCTGAGGCTTCCCTGCGCAGCTGCTGCTCCTCAGCGCTCTTCGTGCAGGCCCGGTGCCATGTGCAGCCTCACTGTGTGCTGATCAAACCTTCGGCTGCCAAGGCTCTGTAATGCAAAATGTGACTTGGGCTTTGCTGTACTTCTCAGTTTAATTTCTGTCTTGGTGTAAATGTCCATTGTTTCTGTGCTGCCCTGTGGCTCTGCACAGCTCCCTGGCAGGAGGGGCCGGGCTCTGCTCCCAGGAACAGGGACAGGAGCGGCCTCAGGCTGGAAACCGGCAAAATTCCTTCCCAGGAAGGGCTGCCCAGCGCAGTGCTGGAGCGCTGTCCCCATCCGGGGGGATTTAACAGCCGCTAAATGTGTTAAAGTGTGTGGCACTCGGGCACACGGGTCAGCGGCGGTGCCGGGAGCGGTGCCGGGAACAGTGCCGGGAACAGTGCCGGTCCTGCAGCACCGGGAGTGGTGCCGGGAGCGGTGCCGGTCCTGCAGCACCGGGAGCGGTGCCGGTCCTGCCGGGAGCGGTGTCTGCGCTGGCCCCGGAGCCCGTCCCGTCCCGACCGCCTCCGCCATGGCCGCCGTTCCCCTCAGGCGCTGCCGCCAGGGGGCGCCGCCGCGCGCGGGCGGCCGCGGGAGCGGCCCCGGGGACGCCAAGATGGCGGCGGCGCGGCGGCTGTGCGCGGCGGCGGGGCTGGGCGGGCGGTAGGTGACCTCGGGCCCTCCCGGGGCTCCCGGGGCTCCCGCAGCCCCCGCAGCCCCGGCTCGGCTTATTCCCGCTCGGCTCCTTCCCGGAGCGGGCCCCTCTCGCCCCTTCCCCGCGGCACCGCGACCTCCAGGGCCGCCCCGGCTGCTCCTTGCTCTTCCCCTTCCTCTCTCCGCCGCGGCCGGGGCTGACGCTTCTTCCTGGCGGGCAGCGAGAGGCTGCTTCTCCTTCTCTGCCCCTTCCCGGCCTCCAGCTGCTGCTTCTCCCAGCTCCCGAGTGCCCAGCCCTGCATACCCGGGAGAGCCGTGAGGGGAAATTCCTCACACACCGGGCTCGGGACCGGTACCGGGAGATAAATTATTCCTCACACACCCGGCTCGGGACCGGTACCGGGAGATAAATTATTCCTCACACACCCGGCTCGGGACCGGTACCGGGAGATAAATTATTCCTCACACACCGGGCCTTTCCCGTGTTCACGTGTCCTGTGCTCGCAGAATAAATGTTCATTTCATGAGACACACCTTCGCTCCTGTTCCATGTTTGAGGTTTCTGGGCCTGTGTTGTGGTTTATGACCCCCAGAGAGAACCAGCCCCTGCAGATGGGATTTACTGAGGTTATCAGCTTTCCTCCCATACAGCTGATGAGGAGAGGAACTAGATAATAACTGATCCTTAGTATTTGTGACGTGAGATGGGTTTTGTTTTCATTTTCTGATGTTAAACACCCTGATGCTGTTTGCTGTACATACAGCTGCAGAAATCAGGTATTCCCAGCTGTGAAGCCTGTTACTCCATCACTATGCTTTGCTTTTCTTTTTAATGTTTTCTTATTTTTTCCCTGCTGCTCTCCCTCCTTTACCTTTGTCTGAGCTAATATCACCACCCCAGCTGTTTCTTGCTGAGTCCCCGGGGCAGCTAAAAGCATCTGCAATACTTTTTCTTTGGGACAGTGCAAATGTGGAATTTGGAAATTGTTAGTAAAGTTATTTTTCTCTAGGTTCTGTCATATGCTGTTAAAAGATCATAATGTGACAACTCAACGGCCTTTCCACCAGCTTCTGCAAAAGAAACCATCCCTTCCATCTGCAGTGTGGCATCGTGCAGGTAAATACCAGTTAAAAATTAACGGATTTTTAACTGGTAAAACATTGTGGCTTTTTATTACCATATGGCAATGCTGAAAAGTTTGCTGTTCAACCTGAGGGTGATGATTTTTAGTGAATAAAAGTTAACAAAAGAAAAGCCAAGGTTCCCTTTTCCCTGCTGTCTCCTGTGAGGTGACATGCCCGTGTTCAGCAGTGTTCCTGCAGCTCTGGGTTGTGTTTTTAAAGCCTCGTGGCTGCAGGTCTGTGGAGCAGAGGGATCACCCTGGGCTTGCTGAGTAATCAGGACTTGACTTTCATTTAAGCTCCTTAGGTTTGATTATATTACTTTCCTTCCTTGTTTTTGTCTTTGCAGTAAGAGGCATGTTTATTCAAACTCAGGACACACCAAATCCAAATAGCTTGAAGTTTATTCCAGGAAGGGAAGTGCTGGAGTCCAGGACTATGGAGTTTTCCACACCAGCTGCCGCCTATTGCTCACCTTTAGCAAGGTATTATTAAACACACCATGAGTGTGGGCTTGGTCTGGGCTCTGTGTCTACAGCTGATGTTTTAAACACAGCTCCCAATCATTCTGCTCCTCCTTTGGAGCATTGGTGCTTGGATTTGAGATTTAATGTTGTCTGAGATGAAAGCTGGGAATGTTGTTGCTGCAGCTGTTTGTCTGTACTCCCCACAGCTCGAGGCACCACAGTCTGGTTCCTGCACTTGGATTGAGAGGGGTTACAAATCAGTGTTTGTAACTCCTTCACCTCTGAGTATTGGTGGGCAGTTACTGCATCGTCAGCGAGACCTCTGGCCCTGATTTCTCAAATGAATTCCCCTCAGAACGCTCTTTATTCAAGGAGTTGCTTGGAAATCATGCAACTGTTTAGAATTGGGAAACAGTCAGTGAATAGCCTGCAAATACTCTGAAATAAATGCAGCAGCTCTCTTTGGCAAGACTTGGGGCTACCCTGAACTTCAAGACCAGTGGATTTCTCCTTTGCTGAAGGTTTATGCTTCACTCAAAGACAGGCTGCAGTCCTGGGCTGGATCTATAACAGGTCTTGGGAGGGCAGCTTTCAGTAATCAAAATGCACAATCCGGAGTAGGATTCAGTTCTTGGCATTGAAAGGGCTTGGAGCACCATCCTGGGTCTCTGGGAATGTTTGGAGGCACCTCTTTTGTGTCACTGCTTTCACATCAGTCTCTGAAAACAAACTCTGTGTGTGGAAGGGCTTTGGGCAGGGCTGAGACCCATAAATGCTGCAGTGATTGCCCCTGGAGATCGCAGGCCAAGGCAGCTTTGTGTACCTTGGCAGAATTGTGTGCAAAAGCAGAGGCTGTGGGGCATGGCATTCCCTCCAGGAGCTGGGGGTTATCAAACACGCAGCTCTGATGTTCCCAGAGCTCTCCTGCAGGGCTGTTGGAAAGCAAACAGGATCTTTGCAGGCACAGCTTTGTGACTTGCAGTAATAAATCCAATGTGAAAGGTTTCTGAGGACATCACAACGTGTTAGCAGAGCGCTGAAGCTGTAGGATCTCGTTGTGCCAAGGTGCATCAGGTTGCACAGTGAAATCAGGTGTCAGAAAGTGGCATTTTGTTGTCATCTATCTGCAAATAGACATTTCCATCCAGGATGATGCATGTGCTGCAGTGTGTGCAGTGGTTGTGTGGGTTGTGGGGAAAACTGTCTGCTCTGTGTGTCACTGAACCCAGATTATGGTTTTGGTAAGTGGAATGACTTTGTTTTAAAAGTGAGCATAATTCCCTTTTAAATATAATTTGGAATAAAAATTTCCAAAGAATTAACAAAACCTCCCTGGAGGAGAGGGAGGGAAGAGAATAATTTAATTATTTCAGGTGGTTTGGTGCACTTGCATAATTCCATGGTTTAGGTCTTTTCAAAATCCAGTTGATTTAGCAATGTAAATGCTCAGTGCATGTACAACTGTTTCATGTGTAGAAATTCTTTCAAGTGGGTGTTGTGAAATCTCTTTTATAATTTCCATTACACATACTTTTGTCGTACGATTTCTGAGTCTTTCATTCATTGCATTTTTGATGTTTTACAGTCTTTTAGAAGAATAATTTTTTTTCTCTTTGTAATTACAAAAACCACTCTTACAGCCTTATGCTGTATTTACCTACAAGTTTACCACAACTTTAATTTCTTTTTCTGTAGATGAAATTTTTGGGTTAATCATATTGTTAAAATGAAATGTCAGACCAAGTGCGTTTTTGCTCATTTTTCCCCCCCTTTGTTTCCTTAACAGACAGTTATTCCGGATTGAGGGAGTTAAAAGTGTTTTCTTTGGGCCAGACTTCATCACAATCACCAAGGTGAGCAGAGCAGGGATGCAGCTGTGGGGAGATGGCCACAGAGCAGATCCAGGCACGGTGGAAGTTCCACAGAAGCGTCCACAAGTGCCCAGGACAGAAAAGCAGCAGCTGCAGCGTGTGGCTGAGCGCTGGAGCAGGATCCCAGGGAAGCTGGGGTTCTTTATCTGGGAATGCTCAGTGCTGGGCTGCAGGGGCTCAGATGGGAAGGTGGCTCTGGGGAGCAGGAGGAGGGAGCTGCTGCACCAGGATGGGGCTGTGTGCTCAAGGTGTGCAGCTCCAGAGATAAAGGGTTCTGTAAGAGCTGGGCAGGAAGAGTGCAGGGCACTTCAGGGAGTGAGAAATTGCTAAATGGACAATCTTGGGCCTCTGAAACAGCTGATAAAAATACCTGTTAAATAAATTTTATTACTTGACAGGTATTTGTGTTTTGGAGAGTTTCACACCTTTTGAGCTAATATTTTAAAAGCACTTGCTTGGCTTGCAAACAAGGAGACCCTTCTTTGACACAACCTGAGTCTGACTAAATGTCTTTGGCAAAGCTGGACTCGACAGGACATGAGCTCTGTGCATCAAATCTGAGAGTCCATGATGGCATTTTTAATGTAAGAATCTCTGTGTAACATAGCAGCAGCAGGCAGGAACTCTCCTTCATTCTTTTTTTTTTCCCCCTCTTCTGATTCTCACAGGAGAGTGAAGACCTGGATTGGAACTTACTGAAACCAGATATTTATGCAACCATAATGGATTTCTTTGCCTCTGGCTTACCTGTAGTTACTGATGAGGCACCTAGGACAGACACAGGTAAATCAAATCTTCAGGGAGAGGCCAAGGTCTGCCTTTGGCTTTAGCTTTTGTGACATCCAGAGGAGCTTCCACTTCTCCCTCAGAAAAACATTCAGAAGAATTCAAATTTAAAACCTCTTAAGATGAGCACAGGCAGGAATTTGCAGCTTGGAATTTTCTCAGTGTTCTGACTTGCACATTTTTCTTTTCCCAAGCTGCTTCAGAAGAAGATGATGAAGTTGTACTGATGATTAAGGAACTGCTGGATACAAGAATCAGGTGAAAAGAGAACATTGCTGCTGGCTGAGCGAGTTAGTCTTGGGGTTTGGGTTTATTTAGGGAACTGTGTTTTCCTTTGGGAGTGTGATTTCATGGTTCAGTGTGTGATGTGGAGGGGTTCAAGTGCAGAGCTGGGAATGCTGTTCAGATGAAAACTCTCTCTGGTTTTCACGTTGAAGCTCCTGTGTCCTTTTTGCTGAGTGACTTCAGAGCAGGGCTTGGACAGGTCCCTGGTTTAACCAGGCTGCTTTAGGGGTGGGAACAGCACAGGCTTTCCTTTTACAGACACCTTTTTCTCTCTCTGTATTATAATTGTATTCTGTATATAACTGGATTGTAATTGTTCTTTTCCCTCTCCATTAAATATTCCAAAGTAGTTTATACTCCAAAGGAAGATTTCCTGGTGGGAAATCCTGGCCCTCAGTGGATTTTGGCCTTGCACTCTGTTGTGATTTTATTGGTGCTTTAACACATGAATTTAGAAACTGGTGGTAACACATGAAGTCTCAGGAGTGGCTGTGGATCGTGTTGTTTACCTGAAGAGTATTTTTGTGCTCATTAATTTCCTTCCAAAGTGAACCAAAAGCAAAAAGCAACTTGACATTTGAGGTGCAGGGGAAGGTGTCTGGTGTGTTTGTGATATCTGATGGTGACATCTTCCCCAGCTCACAAGCTGCAGGAACCAGAAACTTGACACTTTTTTTATTTTTTTTTAAGATGCTGCATTTAAAGTGATATCACGTGATTAAAAATTTTGTTTATCTCAGAGCAGACACATGGCACTGCTTAATTTTCCTGAAAAAGCAAGAAAAGTAGAAGTAAGCTGGAACATCTTTCCCAGACATTTGTACTAAGTGTTGAAACCAGAAGCCAAGAACCACGTTGTATAAAGCTGTGACAGTAATGTTCAGGCTGCTGCTGGGTTCTTTAAGCTCCCTGGGGTGTGTGAGTCCTTGATTTCCCAGGGGCCTTTTATAATTTCTTTTTGTAATTTTTGTAATTTTTTTTTGTAATTTTTGAGTTTCTGCCCATAATTCTGGTTTTCCCACTTTTTAATTTCCTTCATTTCCTCCCCCTGTAGCCATCAGTGCAGCAAGAAGCTGTTGATGAGGATATCAGTGGTGGTGTATCTTCATTTTATAGCAGGGTGTTCTCAGATCTGTAAGCCAGGCTACACATAGAGCATTTATTGTCCAGCAAATCTAAATTAAACACAGAGAAGCTGTCAGAAGGTGCAGGATGGAGGCAGTGTACATCTGAAAGGTCCTGTAGTGTGTCAAAAACTCAATTCAAGTAAGAAAAGTGGAATATTAAATCATGATCTTTGGCTTTCTGGAATGGAGATAATTTGCTGTGGTGAGTTTATAAATGTGTCAGGTTGGCAGATTTTTCTGTTAGCACTGTAGTTCTCAGAGGGTTATTTTGGAAATCAGTATAAAGAGCTTCTGTTAGAGTAACTTGATGGTTTTAACTTGGTCTGGAAAAATGTTGCTATGGGGACAGAGCTACAATGCTGGGCATTTGTGGCTGGCAGAGGGAGAGCAGGCTGCAGAAATGCTCGTGGCACTGCAGTGAGCTTATCAGGAGCTGCTTCCTTCACCCCTGAGCAGGATTAAGCTTTTATATTTGGAGCTATTTTCTATCCTTGGGTGAATTGTGGAGAACTGCATATTTATTTATGAGAGCAGGGCTTCTTATCACAGGTGGCAGCTGTGCTGCATGCCGTGGGGGGACACACCCCTGCTGAACTGGCAGTACCTGAGGCAATGATTGCATGGGAGCTTTCTGTGCAGGCTGGGCTCTGCTCCAGGGTGCTCACACTCTGCCCTAAAAGTTCAGTGATTCCTTCATACACTGCTGCATTCATCACAAAAAGTGTTTTGCCTACTGTCCCACAGAAAGTTTCTGTGTTAGACAGTCCAGCACAGCAGGAGTTGTTGGAAATGGGAACCAGGTGGTTGTAGAGAAATAGTGACTGAATCCCTCTGTCTTGACAGTTTTTGTGGGTGTAAATATTGCTTTACTGAGGGTTTCTGGAGGGATCCACGTCTCAGTCTGTGAGGTTTAAGTTGAATATTGTGTTCCATCAGGCCCACAGTGCAAGAGGATGGTGGGGATGTTATTTACAAAGGCTTTGAAGATGGGATCGTGCAGCTGAAGCTGCAGGGGTCGTGCACCAGCTGCCCCAGCTCCATCATCACCCTCAAGAACGGGATACAGAACATGCTGCAGTTCTACATCCCTGAGGTGGAAGGTGTTGAACAGGTGGGTCGAGGAGAGGTCACAGAGGTTTTCTTTTCAGGAAAAGGAGCTCTTTGTCTCTTTCCAGCAGGAACAGGCTGGCTGTTAGGGAAAGCCAGGGATGTATAGATGCAGGATTTCCAAGTCAGCAGCTGTATCTTGGCAAAGACAGAGAACTCTGCAGGCTCCTGTAGCAGCCCATGGGCTGGGACTGCACGGCTGGGGAGCAGCCCTGGCTGTGGTGGGTGCCAGGCTGGCCTGAGCAGTGGCCCTGGGGCAGCAGGGGAGGCAGGGGACCCTCGCTGGACCCCCCACACCCCTCCTCTGCTGAGGAGCCCAGAGCTGGACACACTCGTTTGCTGATACCTTTGTGCTTTGGTGACTTGATGTGATAAAAAGCAGCGAGCTTTGTCCCCTGAAATGCAGATTCTTTGGCATTCTCATGAAATACCTGATCTCTGGAGCGATTGTTTTTGTGGCCTTTGTGGTAACTTGACCAGCTCCTATAATTAAAACTCATTTCTTCCTGGCATTTTGGATTGCCAGTTTTTCTTACCTTCCTCCCGAGCCCGTGGTTGTTCAGTGGTGTGGAATAACTGCTGTTCTCCTTGGGCCCAGCAGGGATTTAATGTAATAAATCCTGCAGGACTGAGAGCTTAAACTGTTTATCTAAACTACTTCTGGATTTGATTTCAGGTTGTTGACGATGATGATGACGTGGAGAAAGAAGCAAATTCTACTTGAGCTTCGTCATCTGTGGCCAAATAACATTTACCTCCTGGTGTATGTAAACCATCTCTGTGCTGAGGAGCAAACAAATCTGCCTTGTCAGAAAAACAGCTGTACTTACTGTGAGAATGTACCATCAGTTCAAGCAGTTCAGCCACTAATTTATTAAATGCACTGCATTACAAAAAAATTATTTTGCTCCACTTTATGCTATGTCTTTAGAAAGAAATAGCGGGCTCAGAAAACTGTGATGTGTTTATGGATTGTTTTTTCATACAGAAACTTCACTACTGAAAAAAGAGAAGGCAGAAGTGCCTTGGCTTTTTTGTGAAACAGCAAATTAAATGTTTATTCCCCCAACTTGTGGGACTGACAGGAGTCTCTGCCCTTACTCTGTAAATGGGAGCACCAGGAATGTTAATTTTATCAAGTCTTGTTAAAAAGCTGCTGATTCCTATCAGATTTTTGTGTATGAAAGATAACTTATCAACTGTTCATTTTGGAGGATGTAACACTGCTGTGGCTTATGGAAAGTTCCCTCCTTGCTCATTAACACTGCAAACCATAGCAACAGAAACAAAAAAATGTTTGTTATAAAAATCATATCTTCTAAAGTAAACGTTAGAAAAGAATGATCCTTATCAGCTTCAGTAAGTAGAGAGACTAATTAGCCCATTTAGCAGTAAAATCATTCAGCCAGCATTAGTGCTGTGTTTAAACATGCAGCAGCTGATTTCTGGGTGTAATTCAGCAGCAGGAGGAAGGTGCAGTGCTGGAGGGCACGGTTTGCCTGGGCAGGGTGGCAGAGGGAAGCAGGGACTCTGTGTTTGCTCCTGCCACATCCTGTTTGCTCTCCGGCCTCTGCAGGGGGATGTGGCAGGGCAGGGCTCCTTCCAGTCCTGCACGCCATGGGAGAGAAGTGCTTGCTGTTGACACTGAAATACATAAATGGGGCTTTGTGTTTACTTCTGTTGGTAGGAATGATTTCTTCCTGGTGCCTGGCTTTGGCAGATGGCTTTGTGACCAAGAATTCTGTTCCTTCTTTGTGGTCCTCATTTGGATTATGACTGGCTTGACAGCCTTCGGTGTGTTCCCTTTCCATCCCTTGCCAGTGTAATTATTCCAATGATCCCTAAACAGGATCAGTTCAGCTGGGGGAGAATCTCTGTAGCACCACATCAGCATGTGGTAGCCATAAATTTTGTATTACTTGATAGAAATTTGAAAATTAATATTTTAGCTAAATACTTCTTCAGCTTTCACAGAGATTAATAACCCACGGTTGTTTGAGTTACCCTCTCAGGATCTGGACACCGGTGTGAAATCACCATGTTTCCTTTTACTCTCTGATGAATTACACGGTGTCTAATTGTACCAGAGTACTGATGACCAAATTCCTGCTGCAGGGCAGGGAAGGAATGCCCGGGCCAGGGTGAGCTGTGAGGGGAGCAGCGGTGCTGGGCCTGCCTGCAGGGTGTGTGTTCCTGCCCCTCACACCTTCCCAGGGCTCGCTGCTTTCCTGCACACCTGGAAAATCACCGCTGGAAATCAGGGCTTGAAGTCAGCCCAGAAGCGAGGAGGAGACGAAGGGGACGAGGAGAGCCCTGCAGTCCCGGGGTACCTGCCCTGCCTTGTCCTGGTGTGTCCTTGCCCTGGCACAAAGGCTGCAGGTTTCTCGTGTTCCCAAGATCCACTGGCCTCCTCTCCGCTGTGTGCAGCCAGCAGCAAGTTCAAAATGTGCCTCATCCCAGCTCTTCTATGTGTCCTGATGTTGTGGGTTGTTTTCTGCGCTGTTAAAGGAAATATTTCTCCATTGACTTTTTAGTGTAATATGAAATTGAATGAATGGCATTTTTCTTAAGCCATTTGTAGCCTTAGGCTTTTAGTCAGTTTCCAAGCCGGCTTTGATGGGGTGGCCGCAGCCAGACAGCATCACTGAGCTCTCCAGCAGCACGGATGTCATGCCTCGGTCTGTAACGCCCGTCCCAGTTCGCTTTGCAGATTCATCTTAATGGTCTCCTTCTCTTGTTTCTGAATGGGAGCTGTTGTAGAAGAGGCAGAGTAAGAAAGCAGAGGCCGTGTCACGGGGCTCCGGGAGCCGCTTGTTCTCTGCCCCAGCCCCGAGCAGCCTCGGGCTCATCACCCGCTGCTGCGGGAAGGCCTGGGATCATCCCCTGGCTGCTGCTCCTGCCTGGCACTGGCAATTACCGCGGGGGAAACACCTCCCCTCCGCCGTCTGCGGCTGGGAATTACCGGCAAGGCTCTGGGAACGGGGATCCCCCGCTTTGAGGCGGAATTACCGGCAAGGCTCTGGGAACGGGCTCCCCCCCCGGGCCGGGAATCAGCGGGCCGCTCAGGAAGCGGGCCCACCCCGGTATCCCGGGGGTGTTTCCGCCGCTCGCTGCCCGTCCCCCGCTCCCTTTACCGGCCCGGCCTCCCCGGCCCCGGCTGCCACGTCCCGGAGCCGGGCGGGGCGGCGGCGGCGCGGCCAATGGCGGGCGCGGCCCGGGGCGGGGCGGGCCGGGGCCTGCGCCGGGCCTGGCGCTGAGGGGCGCGGCCCCGGCGCCTCAGACAGCGCGGCTGCGGAGCGGGACTCGCCATGTGCGGTGAGCGCCGGGCCGGGGGGACGGCGGGGCCCGGGCCGGCCCCGAGCCGGCGGGAGGAGCCGCTCGGGCGGGCGCCGTGAGGCCGCGGCGCGGCCCGGGCCGGGCGGGGACAGAGGGCACCGCCGCCCCGGCTGTGGCGACGGGCGGCCCGGCCCCGTTATCCCGAATGCCGGCGCTGCGGGGCGGCTCGCACCGCGTTAGTGCCTTAAAGGGCGGATTGTCCGCAGACCGTAGGGGCTGTGCGAGCCACAGGCTCGGTTTGCGCCCTGTGCCGGTGGGGTGGGCTCGCTGCTGCCGGGACACCCCGGCCGGGCCCGGTGCTGTGGATCCCGGCAGCCCCGGCTGGCACGGCAGCCCCGCTGCGCGGCGGGGACGGGTGGGAAGGGGCGCTCCCAGCCTGGCTCTGCTCCTGTCGGAGTCACCGCTCCCACTCTGCTGGGCTGCTTTTCAGGCGTTACAGCTCCCGATAATTTGTTTTCCACGCGTGGCTCCGGGCTGGCTCGGTGTGGGCTGGGCACGGAGGGGCCGTGGGGCCGGGACCGTGCCCCGAGCTCGGCCCAAGGCCGGGGTGAGCTCGGGCCAGGGCTGGTCCTGGTTCTCCTCTCGCCGCCGTGCCTTCCACCCTGCCTCACCTTTTATACACAGCAATTTATGCTTTTATCCTTCCTCTTCCTATCCCATCGTCTTCATGTTTTCCATGTAAATTTATGCAACAGCGATCTGTTGGATTTTCCTATTTCCTTTCCACACTACCTTTCCCCCCCCCCTGTATTTTTGTGTGCAAAATCATGTTCTCAGCGAGACTGTGGGTTTTACACTTAATGTGCAAGTTGCCATTTCTCTCATTGTTTTTGTGGGATGGAACCGGCAAACCGGCATTGCCTTCAAGCTGTGGAGAATCAGAGACTCATACCTCAGCTCACATTTAACACCGTGTTAAAAGTACAAAGCAGAGCAAAGCTAAGAATAGAAAGGATAATTATTATTATAAATAGCTTGCTGCAAGAGTAGGGATGGTTTTGGTGCCTCGTGCTTGTCTTATTTGAAATGTGCAACATTGTGCTCTTTGTGTTTTTTGCAGTGATAAGCCCTGGGAACAGTTACTCAGTTGCGTTCAGGATTGAACCTGTTTTCCCCTTTTTGATACAAATGAAGTTCTTGTTGGATATTGAAACATTTTAAGGAAAGAGTGAGAAGAGCATTAGGGATCATTGTCTGTTGCTCTGGGGCTCGGGGATGTATTCTGGGGTGAGAGTGGATTGTCTCTCCTCACCGAAGGGCTGCTGGTTTATCTGGAGCAGAGGGCTCTGATTTCCCAGGCCCAGGATCTGGTGTTGGTGTTTGAGCCCTCAGACACAGCATTTCTGTCATGGAATTGTGAGTGGGGATGGATAAACGTGGCTTTATCCTGCCACGCTGCCTGGTGGGTGCCCAGCCACGTCCACAGTTTTATCCAATTCGCTTCACACAGAAGGGCAGTTGTTAAGATGAGTTTTGAAAGAAATAAATGTGACAGTGCTGCTATTGTTATCTGAATTCTCAGATACCTCAGTCTGTGACACTGAAGGGAGAGCTTCAGCAGCTGCCAGACTGGAATTATCAACACAGTGTTTTCAGCATGATGTTCAGGTTTGTGACCTTACAAAATCCCATGGTCTGATGGGCTTGTGCTGCTGGACAGGTAAAGGGAAGGAGCCTCCAAGTCCAGTGCCTTTGAACAGTGAATACTGTTTAGATGTGCTGGGGTTTGTTTGTAGTAGTGTTAGTGAAAAATAGGGTTTGTCTTGCTTTTGTGTCAGCCACTTGCAGTTTAAACACCTGGTTTAAACCCTGAGTTGGGTGTCCTTTGGTCCAACCAGTTCAATGGCATCTGAAACAGTCCAGGAAACAGGTTTTTCAAGGTAGCCAGGCTCCATGGACACTTCTGTAAATCAGTAAACCTGTCATATGCCATGACTGGCTTTAATGACACAAAGGGATTCTGGAATTTAGCTCCTGGATTGTAGAATTCAGGTCTTGGTTTACTGGTGATTGCTGAAGATAAAAATGGGTTTAGGAAAGACTTGGGTTTCTAGTTCTGGGGTTCCCTGTCTGCCAGTGGGGACATTCCACCTCTGTTACACCTGGCTGTGCAGCATGGAGCTGTGGCCCAGAGGGAGTGCTTGGAATTGCTGCTCTGGTTCTTTCCTCTCCTGCCCTTTTTAGCTGCAGAGGGAGTTGTGTGTGGGCAGCCAGAGAAGTGTGAGAAGTGTCCAGTGGACAAATGTGGATCCCCAGGGAGTGGATGTTTTCCTGGTTTGCTGTTTTCCCAGCCTGGAGGTGATGAGTTGAGTGTCAGCTCTCCCCTGTGCAGCTCCCAGTCCTAACAATGACAGTGATCTTGTGCTCCTCAGATTGGGCAGAAAAAGGGATGTTTTGGGACTCACACCTCCCTGAACTGCCAGGCAGCAGCAGCAGGAGCTCCTCCAGTGGGGCTGAGCAGCAATTCTGGATAAAGGATTCCTTGGAATTGCCAGGTGAATGTACAAGGTCTGTGGAAATGAGTTAACAGTACTAGGAAAAGGAATCTGGAAGTAAACCCAGCCTGAAGTTTTTTATGCTTTTGTAGAAAAGGATTACAAGAAGCAATTCCTTCATGTACCTCGAGAAGATAATTTACTTGGAAGGTGTGATTCATTTAATTTACCTGGGAACATGCCATGAAATTAAGGAACCTGAACTCCAAAAAAAATAAAGTTGTCAGAAAAAGTATTGTGACTGTCAGCTTTAGAAATCAATAATGTCCATTTGTTGAAAATGTTATTCTGTTAAAATTACCCTCTTTATAGGGAATTCTTTACACAGCTGGTGTTAAGAAGGCCTAGGATTTGTGCTTGAGTATTAAAAATCAGCTCTGTGAGAGAGCTGAGTGTCAGGAGCAGCTGAATGCCTGTTCTGGTGGCTCCCCAGGTAAGGTGTTTAAGGCAAACCTGCAAGAAAGGAAATGTTTTATATTCGAGATTATATTGTTCAAAGTATTTCACTTGAGAGAAATGCACAGAGAACTTATGACTGAGATAATTCAGTCATTCAAGAGTTGTCTGATAAGATGATGTGGTTTGAATTGGTCTTTCCAGACAGGGGTGTTGTGTTTCCTGAGGCTGCCAGGTAGGAATTCCTGCAGTGTCCTTGCTGCTCTCCCCTTGCAGCTGTGAATTCACAACTACAGCTCTGCACGAGGAGGAAGTTCCCAGGGCTGGTTTTTTGTGTCATTCACCTCCAACAACGCCAGCCCAGGGCTCGTCAAAGCAGAGTGATTAAATGTCATTATAGATCCTGGTGTTGTGAAGTGCTTCCTCTTGCTGGCTCGTGCAGTGTTACAGAGGGCAGGTGTGATGCTGGTGCTGAGAGCATTGTGTGCAAGGGCGTCTAAATGTGCACTGAAACCAAAACTCCTTCCTTTTGTGTCTGCTGGGGACCTGAAACTCACAGCGGGCTCTTTTGGGGAGCGTTCTGCTCAAAGTTTGTGCATTTTCAGCACCTGACATCCAGGCTGGTGGTGCACCCTGTGGGACCCTGATGGAACTCCTTGGGATTGCCTTGGAATTCCACCCAAACCAACATTTCCATCGAGCCCTTTCAAAGAACTGTATCTTTGATGGAGAAGTTGTCATTTCTGAGAGGGCTCCTGACGAAGCTCTGTGCACTTGGTGTCTTTTCATGTCTTGGCTGTCAGTGCTGTCTGTGCTGAGCCTTGGTTGTGGCAGGCAGAGCTGGGAGTGCAGCAGGAGCTTCCCACAGGCACAGAGAGGCTGTTGGAGTCAGAACCTGGTGCTCACACCCAGCTTCCCCAGCTGTGATTTTGGTGTGAGATGATTCCCTTCTCCCCACACAGGCATCTTTGCTTACCTGAACTACCATGTTCCCCGGACGAGGCGGGAGATCCTGGAGACCCTCATCAAGGGGCTGCAGCGCCTGGAGTACCGGGGCTATGACTCTGCAGGTGCCTCCCTCTCAGCTCTTCTGGGAATCTGGCTTTTCTTGGAGGGATTGGGAATGGTTTCTGACACCTTCTGCTATTGAGGAAAGCTGTAACACAAACTGGATGTGCTTGTGGTCAGAGGTTTGGGTTAATTTCAACGTAAAGATTTTTAAAAGCATTCTTGATGTTTGGTGGGTTTTTTTTTTCCTGAGGCTTTAAAAATACTGACAAGGTGACAAAGGGAAAACTTAATTCTGATCTAAGGGGAAAATACTGACAAGGTGACAAAGGGAAAACTTAATTCTGATCTAAGGGGTTTCTTGCCTTTATGTGGCAGGCCAGCTTTTGGAGAAAGGGCTCAGGAGGAATCAAAAAGGCCAGAATTTGTTCCCATAAAATGCTGTCATAACTTCTGCACTTGACCCTCTTTCCACTGTGGGGTTTAGGTGTGGGACTGGACGGTGGAAATGACAAAGACTGGGAAGCCAATGCTTGCAAAATCCACATTATCAAGCAGACGGGGAAAGTGAAGGCTCTGGATGAAGAGGTTCACAGTAGGTATCTCCCTTTCCTCCTTTCCCTCCAAATGTCTCCTCACCAATCTGTGTGTTTTGAATGTTTTACCTGTTTTACCCAAACCCACACATTTCCAAGTAATTTGTGTGTAAGGAGACAGAGTCCCGTGGTCCCTGAGGCCTGCTGAGACTCCCAGCCTGGCCTAGGGTGTGGACAACCCCTCAGGACTAAAACTTTGTGCTGCAGAGCAACAGGACATGGATCTGGACATCGAGTTTGACGTTCACCTGGGGATCGCCCACACGCGCTGGGCCACGCACGGGGAGCCCAACCCTGTCAACACCCACCCGCAGCGCTCCGACAAGAACAATGGTCAGTGCCTCCCCAGCAGCTCCTGCAGCTCCCCAGCAGCTCCTGCAGCTCCCCAGCAGCTCCTGCAGCTCCCCAGCAGCTCCTGCAGCTCCCCAGCAGCTCCTGCAGCCTCGGGGAGAGCTTCTGCCCCCTCCATGTCCCGGCAGGGGTGGCTGGGCAGGCACTGGGGTCATTCAGGCCTGATGGAGCTGCTGAGCCCGGTTGTGGTGAAGCTGCAGGGCTTGGGCTCGGGTTCCAGCCACGAGGGATGTTCCCCACAGTGAGGGATCCCAGCAAGGGTTGGGGTGGGTGCCAGGGCCAGGATGGGTGTGTGGGCACAGAGAAAGGACGAGAAGACAGGAGGAAACGAGACTGAAGTGAGAATTTTTGTGGCAGCAGCAGCAGCAGCGTGCAGTTCTTTGCTCCCAGCAGGAGCTGCCAAGTGCTCAGGTGCCTCCAGAGGCTCTGCAGGGTGTGGGTAGCCCTGGGACCACCCAGGCCACTGTTATCTCTGGCCATGCCAGGGGGGCAGAGCAGGGAATGGCACCAGGATGGGAAATGTGGGCCTGTCCCACAATCACACGAGTGGGCTCTGCTGCCAGGCTGGGGCTGGCACGGGGCTGAGCAGGGCATTTCCTCTGTCCCCAGAGTTCATCGTCATCCACAATGGCATCATCACCAACTACAAGGACCTGCAGAAATTCCTGGTGAGTGACCCCTGGGGGGTGAGACCCTCCCTCCTATCCCACTCCCCTTTGCTCTCACAGCCTTTCCAGCTCACACTCTCACACTCCTCCACTCCCCTCACTCTCCCACTCACTGCCCTCTCTTCCTCTCACAGTTTAAAGGCAGGAAGGATGGAAGGAGAGTGTGAGAAGAGGAGAAAAGGAAAAAAAGAAAGGCAGGGAGGTAAAAGGAAGAGGAAAAGCAGAGCGAAGGATGGGAAAAAAAAGAGGGAGAAAAGAGTGAGAACAACTGCAGTATGAAAAGGGAAAGGAAAGGAAAGAAGGAGAGGCAGGAAAGAAAAGGAAGAGCAGGAAAAAGGAAAGATGAGGGAGGAAGGCAGGAGCAAAGAAAAAGAAAAGCATGAGAAAAAGGGAAGAAAAAGTTAAAGGCAAGGTGAAAGAAAGGGAGCGGTAAAAACAAAGAAAGGAAAGGTGGGAAGGAAAGAAAAGTGAGGAGGAAGGGAAGGAGGGCAAAGCAGGGGGGAAGAGGAGGCAGAGTCACCCACACAGGCTGTCCCTGCAGGAGAGCAAGGGCTACGACTTCGAGTCGGAGACGGACACGGAGAGCATCGTCAAGCTGGTCAAGTACATGTACGACAACCGCGACAGCGACGACATCAGCTTCTCCACGCTGGTGGAGAGAGTCATCCAGCAGCTGGTAATGGGCACAGTGCCACCCACACACCCAAAAAACCCCTGCCCCCACTGCTGCAGGATGCTCTGGGCATGCCTGTGTCTCTCCTGCCTCTGACTGCTCATCTCAGGATGAATGAACGTTCGGTTTCCTTGGGCATTTGTCAGTGTTCATCTGGGAAATGTCTCAGTTCCTGGGCACAGCAGCACCTGGAGCCTGCCAGCCCCTGGCTGGGGTGGTGGCAGTGGGGAGGGAGCTGGCCTGGGAGAGTCTGTGCTGCTTCCAGTCCTTTCCAAAGCTCCATCCAGGATTGCTGCTGACCCCTGGTGGGAGCTGCTCCGTGGAGCCTCTGCCTCCACTGCCTGGTTGTGTGCAGGAGCAGGATCCAGCACAGTTCAGCTCTCACCCCACAGCACCTGGATCAGCTGAGTTTTCACTGGTTTCCCTGCCAGGAGCTGTTGTAGCAACAGGCCAAGAGCTTGTGTTGCTGGCAGGTTGTGGCACCTCAGCTGAGAAAACACCCTGAGGTTTTGGTGCTGCTTTTAGCAGATCTTTGCCTCTGTAGGTCCCCTCACTGCACCCTGAGCTAAGGCAGAACTCACCTGGATAACCAAGGGAGTCTGAGTCTCTCTCTGGGGCTTCAGGAGACTCCTTCAGTGGTTGAGAAGTGCTGCCAGGCTCAGGGGAGGGACATCCTTCCAGGATGGGGGGGCTGGGGTTACAGGTGCTTCTGGAAACATCTCTGAAACCTCTTTGGTGTCCCAGTTTCTGTGCTGGGAACACTGAAACAGTGCCCAGGTCTCAGCTGAAGGGATGAACAGTTTGTTTCTCTTGTTGCAGGAAGGTGCTTTTGCCCTCGTGTTCAAGAGTGTTCATTACCCTGGGCAGGCAGTTGGTACCAGGTGAGTGCTGTCATGGGGAGGAACATTCCTGCACCCTGTCTGTCACTTGTTTTTGTGCCCCACGTTAGAAGACAGAGTAGAGATCATTCTCATCATGCTGGGGAAGAGGGTGTTTGTTGTTTTTAATTTCCTTTCTCTTGTTTTCCACGTGTCATAACAGAAAGTTCCCAGAAATATTTTGGAAGTTTCTTACTGACCAGCTGTACCTGGTCTGGATCAGCTTTATTTTGGTATCCTCTGCTTATGATTTGAAAGGAGATGATTTTGCCTTTTCCTTTGTGCTTGCCCTTGTGGCAGCACTTGGCCAAGTCCTCCACTTGGCCTGGAATTTGGGCCAGCCTCGTGTTCAGGTTTTCTATCCCACTTTTAAACACCAGCATCAGCTGGGGTGGTTTCAGCAGGGTTGAACTTCAGTGCCAACAGCTGTTTGTAGGTTTGTCCAGCGAGGAGCAGCTCCTGGCTCAGGTGTGCAGTGACTCTTGAGAAGTTTGTCTAACCCTGCTGCAGGTTCCTCACGTCCTCGTGTTCTTTCCCCCGCAGTTCTTTCTGTGTTTGCTCTGGGGGGCTCTGGCTGTGCCCTGGTGCAGCTGAGCTGCTGCTGGGGGGTCCTTGGTGGGGGTGTGGGCCAGCTGGGTGTCCCCAGGTGCTGAGGCTGTCCCTGTGTCCCTGCAGGCGAGGCAGCCCCTTGCTGATCGGCGTGCGCAGCGAGCACAAGCTCTCCACCGACCACATCCCCATCCTGTACCGCACAGGTGAGTGTGGAGAGCTCCCCTGGGGCTGCAGGGCACGCAGCTGTGTGCTCTGAAACACAGCTGGAAATCACAAATCAAGCCATTGTTAGAGGGGGTGTTTTAAAAAGCAAGTCTTTAACCATGTGTTCTACCCACCTTGTACCTCAAGTGTTGTAATCAAAGCTTTAATGTCCAGTTATTGCAAGGAAAATACATCCTGGTATAGTCATGGAATGGCTTGGGTTGGAAGGGACCTTAAAGCCCATCTTGTTCCAACCCCCCTGCTGTGGGCAGGGTCACCTTCCAGGGTCTCAGGGTGCTCCAAGCCCCTTCCAGCCCCTTCCAGCCCCTTCCAGCCCCTTTCAGCCCCTTCCAGCCCCATCCAGCCCCATCCAGCCCCTTCCAGCCCCTTCCAGCCCCCTCCAGCCCCTTCCAGCCCCATCCAGCCCCTTCCAGCCCCATCCAGCCCCATCCAGCCCCATCCAGCCCCATCCAGCCCCTTCCAGCCCCTTCCAGCCCCTTCCAGCCCCTTCCAGCCCCCTCCAGCCCCTTCCAGCCCCATCCAGCCCCTTCCAGCCCCATCCAGCCCAGCCTTGGACACTGCCAGGGGTGTTGGAATAGTTCAGTATAATAAATTCAACAGGACAGTTAAACTGAGGTCTCTGTTCTGCGTGTGGCACATTGGCATTTGTGAGCCTGGTGGTTTCCAAGAAGAAAGATGAGAGAGCTCTGCAGGTGGAGCCTGGCACTGTCACAGACCTTGCCCCTGCCACCCCACGTCATTTGTAGAAGCTGTTACCCTTCGTGGGACAGTGGCTGTTCATGTTGTCTGTCCATCCTGCTCCCACAGACACCCTTGAAAATGAAAAGTGGCTAAGAATTAATTACTCTGTAATTCCCTGTGGTCAGAGGGGTCTGAGCCTGTCCAGTCCCAGGGACCTGGACTTGTCTTGAGCAGTGCAGGGACCCGAGGAATTGCTGTCCTGCCCTGCTGCTTCCTAACAGTAGCTGCTGATCCCCTGCTGCAAGAACCAGCCCCAGAAGCTTTGCCTTTTGATTGGATGATTAGCAGAAATATTAGTGTGTTTATGCAACACTGTATTATTTTACTGATTATCTCAAGTTTGGTTTGTTTTTTTTTTCCAATTGCACTTTCAGCCGTACAATCTATGGATCATTCTTTTGATGGAATATCCATAAAAATGGAGGAAGGTGCCTACCAGAGAAAAGCTAACACTTGAAATTTCAGACAAATCATCCAGTTCCTTAGGAGAGGAATCATAAATGGGGCCAAGATGCATTGTCTTTTTAATATGTGGTCATTGCTTTCCGTGTAGTGAAACACTTGGGAGAATCCAAATTCCTTCTTGATCAGAAACACCAGCAGCAACACACAGGAAAATCCACCCATCCCATTTCAAATACTGAGACCTAATGCTCAGCATATGTGCACCAACTGATGACAGTGCAGCTCTGGCTACAGAAAATAATCCACAGAAACCGTGAATTACTGTAAAAATAAACCCCACTAAAGCAGGAGGCTGCTGCTTTAGTCCATCAATCCTAATGCCAGCACTGCCCAAAATTCCTGCTGGAGTTTGTGCTGTCAGAGCTGTGTCCTCCCCTGGGCACGGTGTGAGTCTGAGCTGCAGCCTCCCAGCGAGGCTGGGACTTCCTTCCTTCCTTCCCCTGTTCCTTTATCAGGGGGAACCATCTGTTACTCACTTGCAGGGCTTTAAAGGCCAGGCCATCACAGGATGGGGTGAACCAGGCTCACTCCTGAAGCAGGAGAACCTTTTGTGTCAGGGGGAGGATCTGTTTGTTGGTGGCTGCAAATAAAAGGGATTCCACCCTCAGTGGCCTCGGGCTGGGTGAAATATCTGATTATATCTTGAAATATCTTGCTGGAGGAGAAGCAAACCTGGGTTTGCTGGGAGGTGAACGGTGTTCCCTCCCAGGAGCTGGTTTACCTGGCTCCAAACATCAGGAGAGATTTTTTATTTCCTCTTTCCCCGCTGTACCTGTCTCTGAATAAAGTTTTTGAAATAAAACTCCATAGCCAGGAAAGCCCCAGGGGCTCTGAGGTCCCTCAGCTCTCAGGGGCACTGAGGATTTTCTGAGAAATTGCCTCAGCTGCCCATTTTTACTGTACCTGGGTAAATTCTCCATTCTTTGGTGCAAAAGGGAAGAGATGAAAAGATTCCTTCTGTGTTGCTTCTGAATTGTAGTAAATGAGGTGTTGGTGCAGTAGAGCAGCAGTCAGATTATTTACAGATAAATGGACAACCCTTGGACAAATCCACAGATGAAATAAAAGCCATAACTGGCTGATAATGCTCACTGCAAACACCCAACCCTTGGTAATTGGCAGTGCAAGTGTGCACAGTGACCACCCTCCAGTGCAGAATGTGTCATGCAGGAAAGCAATGCAACCTCACAAAGCCAATGCAGGGAAATGCTCTATTTTGAGAAACCAAATTTGCATGTTCTGATCAGGTCTGGGTGCTTCTGGTGGGGGGGAGGCCACTAACAGCTCTGCTCTGTCCTTCCTCAGCACCAAATCAGTCTGTCCTGTGGCAGCAACAAAGGCATTGCTTTTCCTCACTTACTGACTCGAGAACTGGGCTGGAAAGCTCTGAATCACAGGCTGGGTGATTCTGTTTCACTGGGTACCAACATGAAAGCAGTATTTTTCCTTTCCATTTTCATCTGTAGAAGTGTAAATCAGAGCACCACGAGCTCTGCTTGCATCACTGAATCAGATCAGTGTCTAGTAGGTGAAACAACATCAGGATTATGGAATAAATATAGAATGGAGTAACTTGAGTGTTGCTGTTCTTCAGCAATAGTCCCATTTTGGGAGATGAGCTGATTAATCCACCCCCACCCTCCCCATAGCCTGCACAATGACTGGCAAATAACTCTGCTGGAGGCTGGTGCTGAGCAGTAGGTGTTGGGTGCCTCATCTGCATCCCTGATGAGCTTCACCACTGAGCAGCAGCTTGGAGGAGGAGGAGGAGGAGGATGAGACAGAATTGGGAATTACCAGAGTACTCCAGAAAGGATCCTTGGTGAGATACTCAGCTTTTAGGACAGAGTTTTCCAAAGCTGACTCTCAGTCCTGTGCCCTCCAGCAGCCCTGGATGCCTCCCTGGCAGCAGCACAGGTCTGATTTTCTGGTCAGGGTGAGGTGGTTGTGTTTGGTAGTGCAGGAACAAAGCCAAGCCCTTAATCCCAGATTTCCTGAGCTGTGTCTGAGCAGTGAGCTCAGCCAGCCAGAAATAGGTTTGGGTTCCACCTGTGGTGCTCAGGAGAGCAGGGTGGGCACTGAGGGCTGAAGGAATTTCCTCAGTGCTGAGAGCAACAGACAAAGAAAGAGCAATGCTTCTCCATTTCTGGGGGCTCTCCTAAAGGGATCAGCAGGGCAGGGTTAATGGGGAGATGTGGCTGCTCATAAAGCACCTTCAGTTCTCTGCCAGGGGAGCCACACAAAATTATAATTTGGATTTTTTTTTTTCCTGATCCTTTCCTCTAAACTTCAAACTGCACTAATAATTCACTTGCAGACTTACTAAAGAGTAATAAAACTCTTGTAAGAGAACTGAGGATGGGCACAGCAGCACAAGTTCCTTTTGCTGTGCCCACCTGCAGGCATGAAAATAGTGCTTCATGTTGGTACTGTGCCTTGGGGCCTGCTGCTGGGTGTCACCTGTGCCCAGGTGTGTCACCTGTGCCCAGGTGTGTCACCTGTGCCCAGGTGTGTCCCCAGGCAGCCCCTGACCCTCCTGTCCCCTAGGGAAAGACAAGAAGGGGAGCTGCAACCTGTCCCGAGTGGACAGCACCACCTGCCTGTTCCCCGTGGAGGAGAAAGCTGTGGAATATTACTTTGCCTCTGATGCCAGGTAGGGTTTTCCAGGATGCAGAAATATCCTGTTTAAAGCTCTCTCCAACAAGAGGTGGGGGGAGGCTGTGGTTGCTTTGTGAGTAAAGTAAATTAATGTGCACGTGGCCATTGCTTTATAAACACTGACCAAAACAGAGCTGTTGTTAAAGTAATGAACACTGGCTTTGGAACAGAGTGTTAACAGGAAACCTGAGAGGGCACTGACCCAAATTAGCAGGACAGATGCTAATTGTGAGGAGAATTGTGTTGATTCTCCAGTGATCTCTGCACACATGCAGTTCCTCCATCATCAAAGGTGACCTGTAATCCCAGAGGGGTGAGGACAGACCAGCTGGGCAGCAGCCTTAGCAGAGATTTTGGAACTCTGGTTCGAGAGAAATGAGTGTTTGCTCCAGGAATGTAAAAATACTGCTGTGGTTGATTTCTGCAGCTCTTTCCATCAGAGGAGACTCTCAGCACACCCTGATGTGTTCTGCTTTTCACTGACACTCGAGGGAGTGCTGCTGAGCAGACCTTGGGTGCCCTAACAGGGGACAAAGCTGTTTTTGCAGCTGGATTTACAGCTGGGCAAAGCGAGGGACAGGGGAGAACCAAGCGAGGAACCTTTCTCTGTGTCTGAGCAGCCTGTGTGCCAGGGCACATCCCTGACCTCGCAGCTCCAGGCAGACCCCACTGCTGCCCACGCTGCTTGCTTTCTCTGAGCACTTCAGAGCTTCTCCTTAAAGCAGGAATTTCTCCTGAAATTAATGATGAGCCAGGTGGAAAAAGCCCAGTTCCATTGGCAGGGTGGAAACGCCACGGGTCTGGCCGGATTGTAAAGGACGAGGCAATTCCTCGGCTGCAGGTGGGCTGAGAGGAAGGGCTGCAGCTCCCCAGAGCAGGGTGTGACGTCCCCTGTGTCCCCACAGCGCTGTCATCGAGCACACCAACCGTGTCATCTTCCTGGAGGACGATGACGTGGCGGCCGTGGTGGACGGGCGTCTGTCCATCCACCGCGTCAAGCGCACGGCCGGCGACCACCCGGGCCGGGCTGTGCAGACCCTGCAGATGGAGCTGCAGCAGATCATGAAGGGTGAGAGCTGCTGGGGGCAGCTGGGGGCACCTGGGGGTACCTGGGGGGCATCTGGAGGCACCTGGGAGCATTTGGGAGCACCTTTGGGGCACCTGGGGGCATCTGGAGGCACCTGGGAGCACCTTGGGGGCATCTGGTGGCACCTGGGGGCATCTGGGGGTACCTGGGAGCACAGGTGCTGTGGCAGGGTACGGGGGGCTGGGGTCACCTGCTGCCATCCCTGCCCCAAGCCTGCTCCTCCAGTCTGGAGCATCTCCAGGGACAGAGGTCCCACAGCCTGGATCACCCTGGTGGGGAAAAGAGTCCTTTCATGTAATGGGACTTTCCCTCCAGTCACTGACACCCCACTGAGGAGAGCTGTGGGGCTGGGGGTTTTGCCTCCTGCTTGGAGCCCAGCTGGTTTTTCCAAGACTGATCCCTCTCACAAACCTGCCAGTCTGGATCTGCCCTTCACTGACACCTTCCAGAAACTCGAATCAAGCTCTCATCACGAGCAGATGTTTTGGCAGAGAAAGAAGGATCAGTTTAATAATCTTTGGCTGCTCCAAGCTTTTCCCTACATGCCCAGGAAAAATGGCAGTTACCAGGAGGTAATTTAAAATTTTCAGTTACCAGGAGGTAAAGTGTTCTAATCTGTTTTCTATCTTCCTTCACAGGAAACTTCAGCTCCTTCATGCAGAAGGAAATATTTGAACAGCCAGAATCTGTTGTTAACACCATGAGAGGAAGGGTCAACTTTGATGACTACACTGGTAATTGAATTTGTGCCTCCCTGACCTGTGACAGCTCAGTGTCCAGCAGTTACCCAGGGTGGGAGGGGGAAACCTGGCTGGTGGGAGATGAAATGTGTGTCAGAGTGCCTCCAGAATTCCACCAAGGTCCCATTTTATTGTGTTTTTTTGCCTGGTGGATGATGGAGAGGGTGAAATGCTGTTAACAGCAGCGATCCTGGGAACTCCTACGTGGCCACCCTGATTTTGCTCTGATCTTGCCCACAGTGAACCTGGGTGGGCTGAAGGATCACATAAAGGAGATCCAGAGGTGTCGGCGCTTGATCCTCATTGCCTGTGGCACAAGTTACCACGCAGGAGTGGCAGTGAGTGCTGGGCTCTGGGGCCTGGGCTGGGCTCAGGGCCACGATCAGGGAGTGGGGTGGGCTGGAAAGGACCTTGAAGCTCATCCAGTGCCACCCCTGCCATGGCAGGGACACTTCTCCTGTCCCAGGCTGCTCCAAGCCCTGTCCAACCTGCCCTTGGACACTTCCAGGGATCCACAGCTGCTCTGGGCACCTGGGCCAGGGCCTCCCAACCCTCCCAGGGAAGAGTTCTGTCCTAATAATCTCATCTAAGTCTTCCCTTTCTCAGTTTACAGCCATTCCCCTTTGTCCTGCCACTCCATCCCTTGTCCAGCTCTCTTGGAGCCCTTTAGGCCCTGGGAGAGGCCCTGAGCTCTCCCTGGAGAGTGTCTGGAGTGTGCCAAGCAGATCAAGGATTGATTTCAGGTTAGGGATTGATTCTTCACCTTAATCAGGTGAAGTGCACACGGGTGAATGAAGGAGGGCCCTTGTGAAAGCTGTAAACACCAGACTCCGCTCACAGCAACAGCAGCAGGAAATAAAAACTGAAGAACCTGGACGCAGGGAAGTGGTTCCTGTGACTTCCATGGCTGAGGAAGGCCTTGGACAACAAAAGCTGCTGTTAAAGAAGGCAGCTGGCAGGGGAGGGACGAGGCAGGAGCAGAATGCAAACGCTGCAGCAAGGCAGGGGCTGCCAGTGGGACCCAGGCTTGGTGGTTTGAGTTCCTCAGGACACCCAGCATTACATAATTGATATCCAGGGTTATATAATAAGTGAGACTTGCTTAAGAGAAATCTCCATTTGAGGGAGGAGCTGGCCTCACAGGCTGCTGCTGGTGCCAGGACAAGCTTGCTTCTCTCAGGGGCTGCTGGTGACTGAGGGTGGGCAATACTGAGTAATTAAAGTAAAATCCAGCATTACACATGGGGTTTTAACAGTCATATTTTCCATCCTGTGGCAGCTGGAAAGGTTTTTATTGTGCAAACACTTGGTTTTATAAACACGATGTAATGACTCCCTGCCCCTCCCTGTGCCAGACCCGGCAGGTGCTGGAGGAGCTGACGGAGTTACCGGTGATGGTGGAGCTGGCCAGTGACTTCCTGGACAGGAACACCCCCGTGTTCAGGGATGATGTCTGCTTCTTCCTCAGCCAGTCAGGTACAGCCCCCTCCCCACCCCAAACCCAGGGAGCAGCAGGGTTTGGTGCAGCCCCCTCCCCACCTCAGCCAGTCAGGTACAGCCCCCTCCCCACCCCAAACCCAGGGAGCAGCAGGGTTTGGTGTGCTGATGGGAGGGAAAACACTGATTCCAGGGATGGGAGCACCAGGGAGGTTCTGCTGCCTCCCCCTGCAGGGCTCCTGTGGCTCACAGGAGTTTTGTTTCCTTTCTGTGCATCAATCCAAGGCTGCAGAGTGCTGCTGAGCTCAGGGTGCAGGCAGCTCCACGGCTCCTTGGGAACAGTTGGAGTTCTCTAGTTAAAGCACCACCATATGGTGGATTGGAGCCACAGAAGAAATGAAATTCTCAGGGATGAATAACAAAAAAATCCAACTAACTTGGAAAGGAGTAGGAGATAAAAGGTACACTGAGGCATAAAAAAATTATGTGAGGTATTTCAAGGACAGCTGCCGTGCAAAACAACACTTTTTCCCCTTAGTTGTATTTCAGGTTTTCATGACTGATCTTCAGCTGTGACACTAAACCCAGTCAGTTCCTTTATCTCCACTTTATCTCTTCTTCCTTTTGGGGAACAATTCAATTTGGGGAATGATTTTTCCCTCTCAGCACCGAGTGCCTCAGAATTTCCTCTCTGTGGGGGCTCAGGTTCTCCCTGGGGTTTCTGAAGGCAGCTTTTTGTTCTGGTCTACCAGGGAACACTCCTGGGGTCACAGCAGGGGCTCCATCTTTCCCCGGAGTGTTGGACGTGGCAAACTAAGAAAAACAAGCCCAGGTTCCAGGAAAATCCTGTCAGGCAGCGATGAGGGGCTGTGCTGGGGGAGTGTGTGCATTTCCCACCCTCAGTGGCAGCTCCCAGCCCCGTGTTCCCCGTGCTCTCTGTGCTCCAGGGGAGACAGCAGACACCCTGATGTGCCTTCGCTACTGCAAGGAGAGGGGAGCCCTGACCGTGGGCATCACCAACACCGTGGGCAGCTCCATCTCGCGCGAGACCGACTGCGGCGTGCACATCAACGCCGGCCCCGAGATCGGCGTGGCCAGCACCAAGGTGAGGCTCAGACACAGCCCTCCCTGCTGGGATCTGCTCTTCCTGCCTCAGGAAACACCCCTCTGGCAGCACCCCCTCTTTACCTGCTGCTTGTGCAGCTACAGACCCGCAGCACCCTGTGGGTTCCCCGTCCTGGAGCTGGCAGAGGGCTTTTATTTGGATAAAAAATGAAATAATGCAAGGAAGCTGCATTAAACATTGAAAATGAGTGGGTCTCGAAGGGAATGATTCCCCAAGAGGCCACAATTCTCTTTGCCATTGTCTCAAGGTGCAGGCTCGGTTTAAACTAAGAGGAGAAAGGAAATTAGCAGACAAGATGATGGAAACTTTGCATGTAACTCCCTCTCTGGCTCTGCTTTACCAAAGAAAATGGGATATTAAAACTCTGCTTTGAACAACTGGGGGAATGGTCTTTTACAGAACCCTGCTATTTGTGTCCAGATAACAGGGCTGATAACATCCTGGCTGTGTGAGATACAGTATAAAATAACTGACTTTGCTGAAGTGACTGCATGGTGAAATCTGCTTTGGTTTAGTTATATTTAGAGGCGAGATGATGTCAATCTGTTACATAAATTCAGCCAAAAACCACATTTGAGTTTAATAGTTCATTGGGGAATTTGATCATGGAAAATTCATGAGTCTCTTACAAGAAACTCTTGAACGAGCTGTTTGTCCCTGTTGTTTTCATATGGCCAGCAGTTACACTTTGGAGATAAATGACATTTTTTCTCTGATGATGTGGGGAGTTACCAAAGCTGTGCATATATGAAATAAGAACATGAAAAGTTTCTGTCCTGAGCTTGCCCAGAACTTCCTTTTGAGAATATTCTGATCAGCCCAGGCACGTTAATGTGGCTGCTGTGCAGCTCTGCAGCCTGCAGCTGCACAGAGCAGAGCAGTCCCACTCCCCAGCAGGCTCCTCCAGGCCCTGGAACTGCAGCTTTTCTGCATTCCTTCAGAGCCATTTCAGTCTCCAGTGCAGCCACGTGGGAGTTTGTGTGGTCATGGTTTAGGAACAGACACAAATGCTCCACACCTTGATCCTACCTGTGCATGGCTTCAGGGCCAGGCTGCCCCCAAAGCCTTTCCATAACACCTGACCTGAGAGGCCAAACTGCTGCTTCAGCATCCCTGCTGTGAGCCCTGGTCAGCTCCTGCAGACAGGGGAGGAGTTCAGGAGAGTCTGTTCTTGAAGAAGGGAGCTGGGAAATCGCAGCTGTTCCCTGGGGGTGGTCCAGAAAAATCCCAGCTGGATTGTGGTGGGCTCCCAGCAAACATCTCCATCAGCGCCCTGCTGCTCTCCAGCGCTCTCAGGAGTCACTCACAGTGAAGGAGGGCCTGGGCATGGTCACAGAATAGGGTTTGGCAGTCCCCAGGGAATCTTGGAATACAAAACCTCGGTTGTTGTGCCTGAATCTCCCGGAGTATGGGTTGATCATTGTGTTGAGAATTGCCTCGTGAGCCCACGTTGATTTCTGCTGCTAACTTGGGATGAAAGCTGCCACTTGGTGTCACATTGAGAGCAGGGACACAGCTGGGCTGAGGATCTCAGCGTCTGGTGCAGCAGTGACGTTTCTCTGTGCCCCACACCAGGCCTACACCAGCCAGTTCGTGTCCCTGGTGATGTTTGCCCTGATGATGTGTGACGACAGGATCTCCATGCAGGAGCGGCGCAAGGAGATCATGCGGGGGCTGAAGGGGCTGCCAGGTGAGACCCTGGGCAGGGGGAGCTCAGCAGGGAGGGGCTGGGGGGCTCAGGAGGGTGGCAGGGCTGTCACAGTTCCTTGTAGCCACGTTCCCTCAGGTGTCTCCTGGCCACCAGCCCGGAGCAGCAAAGCTGTGAGCCCAGGCTGTGTGAGTGAGCGGGGTGTGCAGTGTGAGGCACACTGAGCACACTCAACCTGGGCTCTCCCCCTTCCCTCTAGACTTGATTAAAGAAGTGCTGAGCATGGATGATGAGATCCAGAAGCTGGCCACAGAGCTGTACCACCAGAAGTCCGTCCTCATCATGGGACGTGGCTACCACTACGCCACGTGTCTGGAGGGAGCCTTGGTAAGAGTTCTGTATTTAAAGCTGGCTCAGACACAGCCACAGAGCTCAGACCTCTGCACAGGGAGCAACCTCTGGCTCCAGGTGCAGCTCTGCTGTGCTGGGCAGCACGGGGTTAAACGCAGGGCCCTGGCACAGGGTGCCCAGAGGAGCTGTGGCTGCCCTGGGTCCCTGGCAGTGCCCAAGGCTGGGTTGGACAGGGCTTGGAGCAGCCTGGGACAGTGGAAAGTGCCCAGTGGGACTGGATGGGCTCTCAAGGTCCCTTCCAGCCCAAACTGGGCCATGATTAGAAATATCTAAAAGTCACTGTGACATTGCTGAGGCTGCTGCTGGAAGTTTCCCCCCTCACATCCTGCAGTGGCTTGGAAGGCTGTTATTTTATCCACTGGGAATGCTTTACTGGACAAACTGGGCACCCTAACGAGTGGGAAATGGAGCATTTACTTTCCAAACACATCTAGTGCAGTTGTTGCATTTGAGGATTCCTGGTGTTCTCATGGCTGTCCTTGCTGTGCCTCTGCCTGCCCAGGCAGGCTGGGAGGGTGGCTCTGGTGGCTGATGGTGAGTTCTGAGGGCTGTGGTGGCTGATGGCGAGTTCTGAGGGCTGTGGTGGCTTGGTGGCACAGCTGGAAGCGTTGGTGGCTGCAAACAGCCCAGCCCTGCTCGGATCTGGGTTTTTGGCCTGACTCCTCTGCGTCTGAGAAGAGCCAGAACTGAGTTTTACCAAGTGCAAGAATTCACAGAGATTAAAAAAAAAGATGCAGAGAGCTTAAAAAAAACCATCACGAGGTTGCTCAAAGTTTGATGAATTCTTTCCCCCCCCCTCTAGAAAATCAAAGAAATCACCTACATGCACTCGGAAGGCATCCTGGCCGGGGAGCTGAAGCACGGCCCCCTGGCCCTGGTGGACAAGCTCATGCCTGTGATCATGATCATCATGAGAGACCACACCTATGCCAAGTGCCAGAACGCTCTCCAGCAGGTCATTGCACGCCAGGTGAGGGCCTGGGGGGTCTGCAGTGCACCAGGGCTGATGCTTCTGACAGAAAAGCGTTTCACAGACAGCCAGGCTGTTCACTGTGCTGTCACTGTCCACGTGTCAGCTCAGTGGATGCTGTGGTCATCCCAGCAGCAGTTTTTGCAGCAATTGCAGAAGCCTGGCACGGTCTGGGTGACCCTTAAACGCCCCACAGGGCTGCCCAGGGGATGGGAAGCTGTTTGCTTCTAAATTAAGTCATAAATTTTGCCACTGGCGCTCAGCACAGATCGAGAGAAGAACCTTCCACACATCAGCTTTCCTTCAGCCTTCCAAAGCTTTCCTTCAGCCTCCCAAACCTTTCCTTCAGCCTTCCAAACCTTTCCTTCAGCCTCCCAAACCTTTCCTTCAGCCTTCCAAACCTTTCCTTCAGCCTTCCAAAGCTTTCCTTCAGCCTCCCAAAGCTTTCCTTCAGCCTTCCAAACCTTTCCTTCAGCCTTCCAAACCTTTCCTTCAGCCTTCCCCTCTGTTGCAGGGCCGGCCTGTGGTGATCTGTGACAAGGAGGACATCGAGACCATCAAGAACAACAAGAGAACAATCAAAGTTCCCCACTCAGTGGACTGTCTGCAGGGGATCCTGAGCGTCATCCCCCTCCAGCTGCTGGCCTTCCACCTGGCCGTGCTCAGGGGCTATGATGTGAGTACTGACCCTGCTCCCCGCACTCCTGGCTGCTGCTGCTGCTGCTGCAAGGCTCGGGGGGTTGGCTGTGCCCTGCTGGAGCTGCTGAGTGCCCAGGGCTACTGGTGGCCAGGGCAGAGCTGGGAGGAGGCCCAGCACACGCGGCTGGGGCTGGTGCAGCTGAGCTGGGACGTGTCTGTGCTCTGTGGGAGCAGCCAGGCTCTGCTGGGCAGCTAAAGGGAAGGTGACAGTCCTCAGAAAGGTGTTTGGTGTTGGCTGTTTGATCTTAACACAGACACTGGCCTGTTATCAGTGACCTCTGAGCACTGGAGCAGCGTGGGCTAAAGGGACTCGCTCCTCAGTTCTGACAGAAGAGTTGTAACTTTAATTAAGGTTGTGGACTCTTTTCTGCACCGATTGTTCCAAATGAACATGAGAACACGTTGGGTTGTTCTCAGTTGGAAGACAGAGCAGACATTCCACACATCACAAAGTTATACACAGACAAACCAGGTGTGTAAATACTCACGAGCCTGTTCTTTCTCCTCCCTCTCTGCAGGTTGATTTTCCAAGAAATCTGGCCAAGTCCGTAACTGTAGAGTGAAAGATCATCTGACTCATAGGGGCAAAGGGGAATTAAATGAAAGACTTTTTTTGGTACCAAAATAACTCGATTTTAAAGCCCCCTAGGTAAATCTTATTTTGGTAAATTGTTGTTTGTGTATAAGATCACCATAATTCCATTACATTAGTGATTGTCCAATCGATTCCACACGCTATGTCAACAGCTCTGGGTTTTTTCTGATCAGTAGACTTCCATGGAAGATGTTAAAAGGTTTTCCTTAAAGATTGCTGAGTCTCCTAGGTAAGGGGCCCTCCACTTTCCTCTGAGCTGCTGTCATTGTCTCTTACCCCTTGTGGCTCAGTCACTGACGAGAAACCTCTGAAGGAACTGGCAGTGCCCTGCCATGCTCCCAGCAGGACACCAGGACACACAGCTGCTCCTGCTCCTGCTCCTGCAGGTATTTCATCAGTGAATGAAGCTGCAGGCAAGCCTTTGGGGTGAATTCCTGCCTCAGGTGCAGAAGGGAGTTCAGCTGAGCTCGCCAGGGCGCTGCCAGGGAGGTGCTGCTGCTGCAGAAGGGTTTGAGCTGTGCCAAAAACAGAGCAAGTGACAATCTCGGTGCTGTGGGACCCAGCTGGGGCTGGGAGCTCTGGGCTGTGGCCAAAGGAGTGACCAGAGCTCGCTCTGAGCTGCTGCTGCTGCTGGTGTTTGGGGCTTTTTAAAACAAGTGGAAGTTTTCCTGTGCTGAGGATTTTCCCCTTGGACTGAGGGGCACTGTGAGCACACCTGAGTGACCCAGCTGTGCACACACCTGAGTAAGGGGATAAAATGGCTCCTTAAATGACAGAAATAAATACCTTGGTAATGTTTCTATAACAAGCTTGAGGAGAATGAAAAATGACACGGGAAATAGATCTCCAGAACTCAAAACCTGACTTTTTCAGTCATCAAAGGGCAGTTGTGATGCATTTCCCAATGTGAAAAGGTGAATTTCCTCCCATCCTGCTGGGTTTTGAATTAGCTTTACACAGGCACTGTCAAACCATGCCACAAGGTACAAAACAGTGCTGGTGAATATCCCAGGTCATCCTCTGCCCCTGAAAAATGGCTTTAGCAAATGCAGTGCTTGGGGACTGCCCAGTGCCCTGTCAGCCCCAGCTCCCCTGGCACAGGGGACCACAGCAGCCCTGAGCAAGGTATTCCCAAATTCTGTGGCCATTCTGCTTTGTATAAACCCACAGGGATTATTTCAGTTCAGTGTCAGTTGGGGGCTGAGTTTCATGATGAGAATGAGATGCTGTGAGCCTGGAAACAGCCTCTCAGAGCCAGTGTATGTGTTTATCCATCTGTCATCTGCAGATTTAATTGATGAACCCCTCGTGCTGCCAGTGTCTGTTTAAGAACAAAGTGGGAAATGCTGCATTTTAGTTCAGCCAGTGCTGTGTGTGAGGCCTGGGACAGCTGTGCCTCTGCCTAAACGTGACCTGCAGCCCTTCCTGCTTCACTGGAGGATGGTGATTGTCCTGAAGGGGAGAACGAGGCTTGTGCAATGCTCACAGGTGGGGGACAGCTCTTCCTCCTCCTCCTCCTCCTCCTCCTCCCGCAGCAGCTTTGCTCAGGAGCCCCTGTGCAGGGCTGGCTGCAGGCTGGGATGTGCAGTGTCCATCCTCTGTTCTCAGAACACAATCCCACCTCAAACAGCCCCTCAGGGCAATTGGGGAGTTCCCTTTTCCTGCAGCCAGCGCTGCTTTTACCCTGCCTTGCACCGAGGGCAGGGGGCAAACCCCCCCTGAGCACGAGCTGCTGCTCCATCCAGCTCTGCTAGTGCAGGCTGTTTGTGGAAGCTGTGCACAAAGAGGACCAAAGAGCAGGAGTTAGAGATGCCCAGCCTGGCAGTGGAGCTGCTGCTGGGTTTGTGCCGTGCCACACAAACCCTCGTTTGTAGCTGGAGGCACTGATGGGCCAGGGGAGCCAGCCCTGCTCTGCCTGGAGTGTCAAACCCTGCCTGCTGCAGGCTGCTGCCCTCAGGGAGCCCGGGGGATGCTGAGGGCTCAGCCTCAGAGGATGCTCTGCAGCACACCTGGATGAAGAATTTCTCTGCTGAGCGTGGCAGGGAACCCGTTCAGCATCTCGTTGTTGTTGTTGTTGTTGTTGTTGCCATGCAGTGTGAAGTGAGAATGTACAAAGGACTCTTTTTAGCTTTCCTTACCTCATTTTGTCCACCTGTTGCATTTCCATGAACAGATGATGTTTCTCTTTTCCTTAGAAAACTCTTAGGATGTCTCGTGGTATTTATTAACAGCCAGTCAGTCTTCTGCTCTCCCAAATGAATGTTTTGCTTACTGAGCCAGTGAAATTCTCTCCTTCCTCACTGAGGTGTTGAAAAATTCAGCTGCCCTTTCTCTAAAACTGAGCCACAGGTAAATACAAAATACAGATCAAGGCCTTTGCCATCTGCAATAGCAGCTTCTATTCCTGCCTGCTTTGGTTCATTTGGTGTAACTTCCTCGCCTGCAGAGGCTCAGAGGGGAGCCCTGAGCTCTTGGGGGGGTTTCTTGAATTACCAAATTAAATTTAATTACCAAATTTAATTACCAAAGACCCAGCTCAGCACACGTTTCTGCCCAGACAGATTCCACACACGTGGAAACTGAGCTGCACGTGGAATTTGCTGCAGACAGAAAGGTTTTTTTCCCCAGATTTGTCACCAGAGCCCATCAGTGCCTGGGCAGGGCCATCTCCTGGGTGAGGTGGGGACACCCTGTGCTGGGTCAGGCTCAGCCCCCCGTGCCTGAGAGAGCCAAAAATCACCCAGAGCATTTCCCAGCCTCGTGGGCCTCACACAGAACCCTCAGCCCAGAGCCTTGGGCCCAGCCCAGACACAGAGGGCTGCTTGAGCTGCAGAGTGAAGCCTTCAAAGGCACAAATCAAGCCCACAGCAGAGCAGAAGTGGCCCTTTCCCTGCCCTGGCTGTCCCCAGGAGTCCCTGCTGCCACAAGCAGGGTGGCTGTGTTGGATGGAGGCACTGAAGCAGCTTGAGTAGCACATTGGTGTTTAGCTGTGGCTGATTTTAGATCCTACCTGAATGTACCAAACTTGCCTCAAAGCAGGACCCCCTTCTCTTCACCAGAAGCAGGAAGAAGAAACAGAGGTATTTGGGTTGAAAACACAAAAAAAAGGAAAGAAAACTATTTGCCTTCAATTCAGTTTCTGTAAATAGACATTTGAGTGGCAAACCCACATTTCCTCCCTTGTAGATTCTGTGCTGTAAATATCCAGCTGGCTTGGGTTCTGGGGACCAGACTGTACCGTGTTTCTGTCGTGTGCTGTATGCAGAAGATGTCTTACTTTGTCTGTTCTATAATTTGGGTTTTGTCTCTTTGCTTACTTTTTTTGTATCTCACCCTTTGAATAAAATCAAGTGCCCTACATGAAACAAGTGGAATTACTGGTCTTTAGTTAAATCCATGGAGAACAGGCAAGCCCTGTGGAAGTTAGGGGCTGGATGAACAAAGCAGAAAACCCCAGGGCTTAACTCTTCCTTTCCTGAGCAGCAAGGCTGTTTGCAGTCAGAGCTTCAGCCTCTGTTTCATTGTTCATATTCCACCTGCCCTTTCCTGATTCCCATGGTCCTCACCTGGGACAGGAACAGGACAAAAGGGAGTGCAGGGCCCTGGGCACAGCCCTGAGCTGGGTCCAGCTCGGCTCCCCAGGGCTCTGGGACCTTGTGCAGGACAGGGCCAGCAGGGGAGCTCAGCCAGGGCTCTTTGTTCAGGGCTAAATCACAAATCAGCAAAGCCCAGCTGCAACAGAGAGCAGCAATGGGCAAATCTGGAGAGCAGCTGGGCCCTCCCAGTGCCTCATTCCCTCTGTTCCTGCATTTCCCCCAGCTCCTCATTCCCTCTGTTCCTGCATTCCCTCTGTTCCTGCATTCCCTGTGTTCCTGCATTCCCTCTGTTCCTGCATTCCCCCAGCTCCTCATTCCCTGTGTTCCTGCATTCCCTCTGTTCCTGCATTTCCCCATCTCCTCTCATCCCCCAGCTCCTCATTCCCTCTGTTCCTGCATTCCCTCTGTTCCTGCATTTCCCCATCTCCTCTCATCCCCCAGCTCCTCATTCCCTCTCTCCTGCCCCAGGAGGGGATGGCTGGAGCCTCCTGGGCAGGGTGGACAGCCCAGCCCAGCTCCACGTCCCCAGCAGGGAGGGCAGGGGACACCCAGGAGCTGCAGGGGTGGCCCAGCCTGTCCTGTCCATGAGCAGGGAATCTCCGGGCAGGATTTTGGCTGCCTCCCCTCCCTGGATCCTCCTGGGGCTGCGAGGGGGACAGGGCAAACCCCAGGGATGTACCCAGAGCCAGCCTCCAGGGCATGGAAAAGGAGCTGGAGCCACAAAAGCTCCTCCCCAGCAGGAGAGCAGCTCAGACAGACCCTGTGCTCTGCAGGGCTCACATTCCTGCTGGCATTCCCTGCAGCAGCTCCTTTCCCCAGCCCTGCAAGTGCTGCCAGTGGGAATTCTGCTGTGCCCAGCCCAGGGGAGCCTGAGGGAGCTGCCCCAGCCAGGACAGGAGGGACAGGAGGGACAGGGTGACCCCCAGGACAGGAGGGACAGGAGGGACAGGAGGGACAGGAGGGACAGGGTGACCCCCAGGACAGGAGGGACAGGAGGGACAGGAGGGACAGGGTGACCCCCAGGACAGGAGGGACAGGAGGGACAGGGTGACCCCCAGCCCCGGCCTGAGCCTCAGGCCCTGCCCGCTGGAATTCAGGGGGTTTGGGGACTGCACAAATCTGGGAAAGGGAAAATCCCAACCCACGGGAGGGCCAGGTCTGTGTGACGCAGGGAATGTGTGTGACAGCCCCTGCTGACAGGGGATGGCTGCTCTCATCCTCCTCCTCCTCCCCAGCTGAGCCCCCTCAGCCACGTCCCCTCCCTCAGGCCCCCAGAACAGAAGTGTTGGATGGGCTGAGTTCCTCTGTGCAAGGATGGGGTGGCTCAAAGGTGTCCACAGGAGCCAGCCAGGCCAGCCAGGGGCTGTGGTTTCCATGGCTGCCTGTCCCTGTCCAGGTGGATCATTCCCTGTGTTCAGGTGGATCATTCCCTGTCCAGGGGGATCATTCCCTGTCCAGGTGGATCATTCCCTGTCCAGGGGGATCATTCCCTGTGCTCAGGTGGATCATTCCCTCTCCAGGTGGATCATTCCCTGTCCAGGGGGATCATTCCCTGTTCAGCTGGATCATTCTCTGTCCAGGGGGATCATTCCCTGTTCAGCTGGATCATTCCCTGTCCAGGGGGATCATTCCCTCTCCAGCTGGATCATTCCCTGTGCTCAGGTGGATCATTCCCTTTTGAGTGGATCATTCCCTGTGCCCAGGGCTGTTGTTTTTATGGCTGCCTGTCCCTTTTGCAGGTCGATCGCATCGCTGCCTCCAGAGACTGAGCACCAGCACCGTCCCCGGAGCCTCGAGGAGCAGGAGCCAGGGGTGAGAGGGGACAGCCAGACCCTGCCTGGGGGTGACAGCATCTCCAGGGTGACACCGGCCCTGGGGTGACACCAGCCCTGGGGTGACACCAGCCCTGGGGTGGCACCAGCCCTGGGGTGACACCAGCCCTGGGGTGACACCGGCCCTGGGATGACAGCATCTCCAGGGTGACACCGGCCCTGGGGTGACAGTGGCACTGGGGTGACAGTGGCACTGAGGTGACACCAGCCCTGGGGTGACAGTGGCACTGGGGTGAACAGCTCAGAGAAAACCCCGACAGGCACACGGACACTGCTGTAACCACCCCAAATAAACTCAAACCCCTTCTCTGTTGGTTTAGCTCAGAATTATTCCAGAGGATGGCACTGAACTCGTTCAGCTCCTGCTGGGGTTTGTCTCCAGGGAGGGAGGAGCAGGGCCAGGAGCGCTGGAGGAGCCCTGCAGGAAAAACTGGGGAGGAAACCCAGAGAAATGATAACCCAGATTATATTGTTATATTATATTGTATAAACATATTGTATTTATACAACAGCAACACCCAAAGCTCCCCCTGCCTGCTCTAGAGAACACTTTTAAGGAATCAGGAATCTGCCAACAGGAATTAATCCTGGGTTTCTTTGTCAAAAAGCCCCCAGAATTATCCAGAGGGACCAGGGACAAAATTGTGCTGAACACTTTTCCTGGGGTTTGGGGTTTTTTTTTAGCCTCTGAAAGCAGAAGGTGTCACCCTCAGTTCACCCATTGGCACAGTCAGGAATTAAAACTGCATTTCTCTGCATCTCCCTGCATTTTCTGGGTCAATGCAAATTTCCTCAGTCTCCAGAAAAGCATCTCGCAGGATTTTCCTGCAGCTGCAGGGAGCAAGCAGGGCTTTGCTGTGGTGGCTGGAGGAGAGCTGCTGCCTCAGGAGGCTCCCAGAGCCCTCAGGACACAAAAAAAGCTCTGCCAACAACTCCCCCTTTCACCCTCCACAGGTTATTTTCCTCCACATCCTTCTTTAAGGAAAAAAACAGATGATTTTATTTTGCAAGCGGGTTATTTTTGCTGGGTTGTCTCAGGCTGGGGGAGCAGCCTGGACCCTCCCCAGACAGGGGCAGGCAGAGGCAGACGAGCGAGGATGACTTCAGAATCTGACATTCTGAGCTGGGCTGCTTAAAAAAACAAACAAGGAACTGTCTGAAGCCACTGCAGATATTTCAGTGAGTTTCCAGCCACTGGAAACCTCTGCAGCTTCCACGCTGGGCTGTGGCACCATGGGCTGGGATCACTTTCAGCATCACACACCCCCAGACACTCATCCTGCCCCCAGAAAAGCTCAAATCCACACCAAAACAGGAGCTCCCGAGTCGTGTCCCGTGGGATCAGCTCTGGCAGCCCATGGAAAGTTCTCTCCCTGCAGCCCAGGCTGGCTCCCTCGCCTTGGACACAGATAAAAATTCATTCCCACTCTTGTTTTCCCACATCTGCCGCAGCCCTTGGCAGCGGGGAGGGGATGCCCTGCACGTGGGGAGGGATTTTCCAGCTCTTTCATCCTTGCACCCTTTCCTTTAAGGGATTTAGGGGCTCACAAGTGCCCATGCCTTAAATAAAATCTGGGAACGGATCCCAGCCTCCCCCTCAGGCCCTCCAGTCTGGAGCATCTGCAGTGCACAGGAATTTTCATTTCGTCTGAGCCCGGGCACTGCAGAGTCCAAAACTCTCATTTTCCCAGAGGATTTTCCCAGCTTTTCCTTCAAGCAGCTCCAGGTTTGTCCCCACGGCCGAGGAGAGCTGGGATGTTCCGTGGGAATGCCGAGGCCAAAGCTGCTCCCATTATTTCCCATTATTTCCCATTATTTCCCATTATTTCCCATTATTTCCCATTATTTCCCATTATTTCCCATTATTTCCCATTATTTCCCATTATTTCCCATTATTTCCCATTATTTCCCATTTCCCAGGAGCAGACTGAAGGAATGCAGACATTCCCTCTCCCTGCCTTTTCCTGTCCCAGAGATTTTCCATGGAGTCAGAAACACCCCAGGAATGATCCTGACCCCTCACTGCCCACGGGGGCTGGCGGCAGAGGGGCACCAAGATCTTCTGGAGGCAGCTGAAGGCTCTCACAAGCCGGAGGAGATGCCAGGGAGGATTTGAAATGGGGATGGAAAGTGGAATTTAGAAATCCCCAGCTTTTCTTGCTGAGTTACCTCATCCCCCAGCTCGCTTTTCCGCTCCCCGCGGTATTTTTGCACGCTATGGTTTCTCCATCCCCGGTAATTCCTCCAGCTCTGGAAAAGGCCCCACAATTTAACAGGATTTTACAGAATTCCCTGCTCAGGCTGCAGCTCTGGCCACATCCAGCACGAGCCAGGATGTCCCAAATCTTCCAGCATCGCTTTGGGGGGTGACTGCTCTGCCCTTGTGCCGTGAGAAAACGTTTCCCCTCCTGCTCTGCACCTTCCCAAGATATTTTCCCTTCCCACATTACCAGCAGGACCCTTCAAAACATTCCACTATTAAAAAAATACTTCAATAATCTGAAAGTTCTGGCAATGTGCTACAGACTTTCAGCCACTGTCTGCATCCAGGATGATTTATTTTGCAGCTCATGATATTTTTACAAGTTTCTGATTATTATTTTATAGCTGTTTCTGAAATAAAAAGATGCCCTGCGCTCTCCAGCACAGGGAGGAGCTCTGAGCCCCCCTGGCATTTCCATCAGCCCCACACAAACCCTTGTTTATCACTCAGACAGGGCTTGCTCTGCCAGATTTAGGGTGAAAAAAAGGAATTTCCTTCCCTGCCGAGTGAGGAGCTGCTCATCTTTCCCAGGGCAGGTGGGGAAGGAGCAGGACTGGACCAGTGTCACCTCCTCAGGGACACAAAACCAGTGGAAACCACGAGAAATCCCTGCCAGGGCTCCCCAGCCCAGCCCATCCCAGTGCCCCCCGTTCCCTGCCCCACAGAGGAGCTGCTCCCACAGCTCTGAGCCACCCCAAACCCTCCCTGAGCCCCCAGTGCCCCCAGCAGCCCAAACTGGGAGCCCAAACTGGGATCCTAAACTGGGATCCTAAACTGGGATCCTAAACTGGGAGCCCAAACTGGGATCCTAAACTGGGATCCTAAACTGGGAGCCCAGACTGGGATCCTAAACTGGGAGCCAGCCCTGCTCCCACAGGGCTCCCAGTTTAGGAATGGGCAGTTTAGGCTCTGTCACATCCCAAAGAAAACAGATTTTGTGGCAGGAGTGCTCTGGGCTGTTGGGAAGAAAAGCACCAGGTTTGAGATCCCCAGGATAACGAAAAACCCGTTTGGGAGAATTTGTTGCCCGGGATTTCCTTCGCCTGGGCAGGAATTGCTCAGAGCCCAGCAGAGATTTGTGTAGTTCTTTAATAATAACACCAAGGTCAGCGAGAGTAATGACTGAATTTAACAAATGACACATGCAGCAAACAGAGGGGGCAAAACAGCACAGGCTGAAGAATCCAAGGTGGAAACGGGGACCCTCCTGCTCCTCCCCTGAAGGTCCCAATTTGTCACCCCCAATTTGTCACCCCCAATTTGTCACCCCCAATTTGTCACCCCCGAAAGTTGGCAGAGCCCTGGGAGCCAGAGGAGCCCCTTCCCCAGAATAAAGAGTGCCAGAAGTGGCTGCAGAGAGCAGAGCTCATCCAGCTGAGCTCAGATCTCAGAGCACAGCCAGCAGCACCAGTGACACCAGGCAAGGGAAATAAAATAAAATAAAATAAAATAAAATAAAATAAAGCAGAATCTGAACCTCGGGCAGAGGCTCAGCCCCTGGAGCTGCCAGGCACTGAGTTTGGAATGACTGAGAGACGAGGGGAGGAAGCAAAGAGCAAAAGAAGCAGCTGATGTTTGTTCAGAGGTACCTGGTGCCCAGCTCAGCTCCTTTTGCACGAACATTTCATTAAAGGCTGGCTGCTGTGGCCAGGAAAGGTTCAGAGAGGCTACAAAAGGCACCAGGGAGCAGTGGGGGCTGCTCCAGCTAATTCCACCTCATTAACATGGCATTAATTGTCAGTGGGAGCTGCTTTGGATTCAGGGCCAAGTTCATCTCAGTGGCTTTCCACCGAGTTCCCAAATTAATCTTTGGGGTCCAGCACAAAGGGAGAGGGAATTTTAAAGGCACTTGAGGTAATTTTGGGAGCCACTTCTGCAACCAGGTTTAGGCTGGTCCTAAATCACAGAATGGTTTGGGTGGGATGGGATTTAAGGTCCCTTAATCCATTAATAATTAATAATTAATCATTAATAATTAATGCTCCTTAGGCACCCCCAGGGATCCCAGGGATCTCCTCTGGGAATTCCATCCCAGCCCCTCCCAGAGTGGGATTCCTTCCCAAATACAAACCAGACCCAAAATTCACCACCAGCATCAGGAAGGGTCAGCAAAGCCAATCCTCTGCTGAGCTGGGCTCTTCTCAGGAGCTGCAGCCAGATCCACAGGCAAAAAAAAAACCCCACTGGAGCTGCAGTTAATTAATTAATCCCAATTAATGCCATGGAAAACAGGTGCTCGTCACTACAGGAAATATTTGTACATTTATATATAAAAAAAAAAGCAATACAACCATAAAGAAAAAAAATACAACAAGCACAGCTTGATACCGTAACGTGCCATGAAATGTCATTGGCTTTATAATAATTTACTACAACTTGAAAAATGTTCTTTTATCCACGAGGGATAGGAAATGCTTCCATCTAACATATGGTAAGCATGCAGCAACAATATGTACAACAACAACAAAAAATTGGAGCTTGTTTTTTATTCTTCAGCTGGGTGATTACAAAGGGAGAATTTGGAAATCTTGATTTTCCAGGCTTTGTTTGGCATCTTTAAATCTGCAGGGTTTGTTCTTTTGGGGGTTTTTTTCTTTATTTTGGGGAGAATGACAATTTCCATGCACATCTGCAGAGACAACGTGGAGAATACACTGCTTTTGTTTGTCCCCCAGAGTTAAGTTTATTGGTTAATGAACTAATTAACCAATTTATTGGCTAATTGACACTTAATAAAATTCTCAATGATGTATCATTGAAAATCCATTTCTTTCCCAAATATTTTTGGAATGCTGAGGATCTGTTGGGGACACGGAGCCTGTGTTACACCACTCCCAGTTTTCACATCTTCCATCGTGAAACCAAAGCAAACAACACCAAAACAACACCAAAACAACACCAAAACAACACCAAACAACACCAAACAATACCAAACGACACCAAATCACAGCAAACAACACCAAACAACACCAAAACAACACCAAAACAACACCAAAACAACACCAAAACAACACCAAACAACACCAAATGACACCAAACAACACCAAAACAACACCAAACAACACCAAAACAACACCAAAACAACACCAAACGACACCAAACAACACCAAAACAACACCAAACGACACCAAACAACACCAAAACAACACCAAAACAACACCAAACGACACCAAACAACAGCAAACAACAGCAAATGACACCAAAACAACAGCAAATCACACCAAACAACACCAAACCACACCAAATAACACCAAACAACACCAAATCACACCAAATAACACCAAACAATACCAAATAACACCAAAACAACACCAAATGACACCAAACAACACCAAACCAACACCAAACCAACACCAAACCAACACCAAACAACACCAAACCAACACCAAACGACACCAAACAACACCAAACAACACCAAACCAACACCAAACAACACCAAACCAACACCAAACGACACCAAACGACACCAAACCAACACCAAACCAACACCAAATGACACCAAACTACACCAAAACAACAGCAAATCACACCAAATAACACCAAATCACACCAAACAACACCAAACAACACCAAACAACACCAAAATAACACCAAACAACAGCAAACAACACCAAACAACACCAAACAACAGCAAACAACACCAAACAACACCAAAATAACACCAAACCAACACCAAACCAACACCAAACAACAGCAAACAACACCAAATCACACCAAACAACACCAAACAACACCAAATAACACCAAATAACACCAAACAACACCAAACAACTCCAAACAACACCAAACAACACCAAACCAACACCAAACCAGACCAAACCGAAGCCAGGAGCTCTTTGCCTGCCCAGGTCCATCCAAAGGGACCATCCAAAGCTGGAGGGGGTGTTAAAGTGTCCCCTCCCAGCTGGCAGAGTCCTTTTGGGCATTGTTTGTGTCCTTTTGGGCATTGTTTGTGTCCTTTTGGGCATTGTTTGTGTCCTTTTGGACATTGTTTGTGTTTTTTTAGACATTGTTTGTGTCCTTTTGGACCCTGTGTCCGCCCATGGAACCACAGCTGGGATGAGGGAACAGCACAGGGGGATTTGCTGTGGGTCAGGGATTTTGCTGTGGGTCAGGGATTTGCTGTGGGTCAGGGATTTTGCTGTGGGTCAGGGATTTGCTGTGGGTCAGGGATTTTGCTGTGGGTCAGGGATTTTGCTGTGGGTCAGGGATTTTCTGTGGGTCAGGGATTTTGCTGTGGGTCAGGGATTTGCTGTGGGTCAGGGATTTTGCTGTGGGTCAGGGATTTTGCTGTGGGTCAGGGATTTGCTGTGGGTCAGGGATTTTGCTGTGGGTCAGGGATTTGCTGTGGGTCAGGGATTTTGCTGTGGGTCAGGGATTTTGCTGTGGGTCAGGGATTTGCTGTGGGTCAGGGATTTGCTGTGGGTCAGGGATTGCTCCGTGCTGCCTGCAGACAGAGCAGGGGGGATCAAGGGGCTCAGCCTGGTTTCAGCCCCAGCTCCTCAGGGCTGATTTTTCTCACCTGGGAGCTGCCCTGGGCCCAGCAGAGGGACCCGGAGCCTCAGAGCCCCTGATGTCCCTGCCCGAGGGGCCCAGGGCAGGTCCCCACTGAGCCTCTTCCCTCCCTTCCCTTTCCTCCTGGACAATTTCCTTTCCCTTGTTTTGCCAGGAAAGTTGGAACTGGCATTTCCAAAAGCACTGAAGGTGAAAAAAGGGATGAGAAGCCTTTGCTCCCCAAAGGTGTGAGATTTCCAGGGAGTTTGGTGCGAGCTGATCCCCAGGGAGCTCTGGCTGAGGAGTCTGCCCTGGCAGGAGCTCGGGAGGGTGCAGGACATGCCCTGGGGTCCCCCAGAGGTGAGGAGGAAGCAGGAGAAATGCAGCCAGTGCATTTCTTGGCAGGCTGATTCCCATCTGGCCTGTCCCAGGGGGGTTTGCCTCAGTCAGCACTGCTAAGAGGAGTGATGCTGTTGAGAGCTGACAAGAGTGAGTAAAGCACACTGGCTCCTCTTCACTCAGAGCTGGGGAGGCAGCTGCTACTCATTTAGGAAAGGGAAAAAATAAAAAAAAAAATTCCATGTGGAAACATTATGAAGGCAAAATAATTCAATTTACAGAAAAACAGGGATGCATCAGTGGCAACCTTTTCAAAGTGATGGCAACAAGGAGCCCAAGCAGACTGGATTTAGGGAACTCAAAACACCAAACCTCCTCTTGACATTCAGAGTCCTTCTCCTTGAAGTGGAAACCAGCCTTAAATTCTGCCACAGAACCGTGGAGTGACGGACTGGACGAGCAGAATCTGCCCAATGCAAAGACTCTTGTGCTGAGCACACCTCTCCCAAATTCCTCAGCGGTTCTCTGACCTCCTCTGTCCCTCTGGGGACACTGAAGGCTGTCCTCGGTTATCCTCATCCTCCTCATGGGGATTTGTTTTCCCGTGCAATCCCTTTCCATTCACCTGCCCAAAGCAGCATCCTGCGGTGCCTGGGGGTCCCCAGCTCTGCCTCTCGGGGTTCCTGTGCTGCTGCTGCCGCTGTCCCACAGCTGCAGATGTCCCCAGGTCACTGGTCGGGGTCTGCACCTTCCTGCAGCCCTTTTCGGGGAGGATTTCCTTGGCAGAGAGCTCGCTCTGGTTACCTGCTCCTTTTTCCTGGGGTCACCGTGGGGAGGCACAGGGAGGGCCCGGGGGATGGCGCAGCCCTGCCGGGATGGAACCCGAGCTCCTCTTGGCTCCTCTGGGCTTTTCCAGACTTTGGGGGCACTGATGCTCGAGGGGGTGAAGAGACGCAAGGGGACGAAAGGAGAAGATCTTGCCTGGGGGGTGCTCCAGAGGGCTGCAGCCCCCCAACCCAGCCAATTCTGCTGCCAGAGCCCCCTGGACACCTCGGGGGGAGCGGGGGGACCCCCCTAGGCCGTGGGGCGGGGGGGGGGCCGCGATGGGGGGGGGGCCCGGCTGGGGGGGGGCGCCTGGGGCGGGGGGGGCAGCGGGGGCAGCGTGGAGGAGGGGGAGGGGGCGTGGGGGGGGCTGGGGACAGGGGGGGTGTAGGTGGGGGTGGGGGCTGGGGGGGTGTAGATGGGCACCGGGGGGGGCACAGAGGGGTACGAGTTGTTGAGGGGGTATTTGGGGGGGGTCTCCGTGTTCTTCACCCGGGTGAAGTTGATGCAGCGGCCCTGGAAGGGAACGGGAGGAGGAGCGGAGTTACTGGGAGAGGCATTGCCACCATCATGGCAGGGACAGGACCCCCAAAAATTCCTGCTGTCATGGCAGGGACAGGATCCCCAGAAATTCCCACCATGGCAGGGACAGGACCCCCAGACATCCCCACCATCATGGCAGGGACAGGACCCCCAAAAATTCCCATCATGGCAGGGACAGGACCCCCCAAATATTCCCACCATGGCAGGGACAGGACCCCCAGACATCCCCACCACCATGGCAGGGACAGGACCCCCAAAAATTCCCATCATGGCAGGGACAGGACCCCCAGAAATTCCCACCATGGCAGGGACAGGACCCCCAGACATTCCTGCTGTCATGGCAGGGACAGGACCCCCAGAAATTCCTACCATGGCAGGGACAGGACCCCCCCAGACATTCCCACCACCATGGCAGGGACAGCTCCCACTGCCCCTGGCTGCTCAAACCCCAGTGTCCATCTCCAGTGTCCATCCCCAGTGTCCAGTCCCAATGTCCATCCCCAATATCCAACCCCAGTGTCCAGTCCCAATGTCCATCCCCAGTGTCTCAGTGTCCATCCCCAGTGTCCCAATGTCCAGTCCCAATGTCCATCCCCAATGTCCATCCCCAGTGTCCATCCCCAGTGTCCCAGTGTCCATCCCCAGTGTCCCAATGTCCATCCCCAGTGTCCCAGTGTCCATCCTGGCACACTCCCAGCCATGGAGCACCCAGGGCTCCCCAGGGCTCCCGTGCCAGGCCACACCACACCGTGAGCCCAGGATTTCCATCCCCACCCTCATCCCTGCAGCACAAACCTCGGCTCCTGCCCCTTCCCTCCTCAGCCTCAAACCACCAGCAGCACAAACTCCGGGCTTTGGAGCCTCTCTCTCCCTCAAACACCTGCCTTTTGTGTCCCACTCCAACCATTTACCAGGCAAAAGGGAAGCTTTGTTTAAATAAGACATTTTCCTGCTCAGAATTTTTCCTGAAATGCCTCATTGGGATGTCTTGATGTCCCTGGACTCGTCAGAAGCCAATAAACTGCTTTTCCTGCTCTTTGGTGCTAAGCTACAGTTTGTTGTAAAGTTTTAAACAAAACCTTTGCCCTCTGAGCTATTATTTTATTTTATTTTTTCTCACAAGTTCCACCTGCAAAAGATCCCACTGTAAATACTCAAATGTCAGAATCAGCACTACTGTATTATGGATTCATTCCTTTAGATATGAAATCATCCAAAAAAGGCGCTAGAGGATTTCTGAATCCATTCTTCATTTTTGGATCGCTGCTTATTTTCTGTTTTACTCTTTCCTCTCCCAAAGTAAATGTTTCTCCTGGTGAAAGATTGCCAGATGGAGCTCTGAGCCCCCCCTGGGCTGGAGCAGATTTGTTGGGGCAACGTTTTTAATCCCCTGCCTCTCCTCCCTGCTGTCCCCAGCCTGGGCACAAACGCTCTGCAGGCAGGACCCAGGAAAAGGAAGGTTCTGGAAGGATTTGACAGGGATGGGAGGGATCCAGAGATGTCCAGAGACCTCTCCAAGAGCTCTGCCAGCCGTGGATGTGGAGAAACATCTGCCTGAGCAAAGGGAAAGGGCTCCTGAGCGAGGCTCTGGAATCTGCAGGGCCACCTTCCCCCTGCCAGCAGCCCTGGCTCTGGTGGTGAGCACAGGGCACACCTTTCCTGGGCAGCTGCGTGGGCTGCAGCAGATAAACAGCAGCAATTCCTCAGCCCAGGGCTTTGTTCAGTGCAAGGAATCTTCTGAGCAGCCCAGCTCGTGTGCTGGAGGGGATAAAGTCACTGGCTGGAGTAAGGGATTGCTTGTCTATGAAAATGATGTAACCCTGGGACTCAGCCCAGCTCCTTCCCAGGCTCCAAAGCAAACAGATCTGCCCTTCAGTTATTTTTCATCTGGCTTCACTTTTTTATCTTGATCAGAGGGTGAATTAAGGCACTGAGTCTGAAACCTGCTGCCCTTTCTCCAGGAAGGAGAAGGAGGTACAAACTGCTATCAAAGCAGCTCCTCCTTGCAGCTCTCAGGATTATCCCACGGTCAGAGGCTCCTGCGTGCTCCCCAAGCTCCTCTTGACACGTGTTGCCTGCACGGCTTTGAGTATTTCTCCAGCCCGAGGAGGATCTGTGTTTGGTCTGGGGGCTTTGCTGGTTGCTGTGGGATGCTCTGCTGAGCCCTGGGTCTCTCATTGCCAGGGTGTGCCTGTGGCTGGCAGCGTGTCAGGGCTGCAGATCAGCTCTGGGATGGCTCTGGAGCTGCCCTGGGGGCCTGCCAGGGACACAGAGCAGAGCCCAGAGCTCCTGGGAGCCCCTGGGCTGGGTGACCTGAATTGGGCAGTCAGGGAAAAGCTGCCCTGGAGCCTCTGCCCAGCAGGGCTGGAGCTCCCAAAGCCCCCACAACAGGGCCTGGGGCTGCCAGCAGCAGCTCTGAGCGGGTTTTGCTGCCAGGGCTCCTCCAGCTCTGCTTCCCAAATCCAGGACCAAATCCAGAGCTGTCCCGGACACCTCGGACAGCCCAGGCTCAGCACTGGGGATTCTGCAGCCTGCTGCAAAGGAGCTGTGTGGAACCCCAGCAATGCCCATGAGGACTCCCCAAACCCCTCTATCCCCAGTGCACTGGGAACACTGGGAGCACTGGGAGAGACCCCGGGGCGTGCAGGCACCTGCAGAGCTCAGCCCTGAAACCACAGCAGCCAAACCCCCCCAGCTGCTCCAAAAACAATCCTGTGCTGTTTCTGAGCTGCTCCCAAACCAATCCTGTGCTGCTTCTGGGCTCTGCCCACCCTCAGTGCCCAGGGGAAGGGTACTTGGAGGGGGTGCTTTGCTCTGGGGGTACCTTGTCTCCTGGCTGGGGACGCATCACGGACACGCGGTCGTAGCCCTTTCGCAGCAGCACCCAGAGGGCGTCCAGCTTCCCCTGCAAGGAGAGCAGACACGGGGTTTGTTATTTTCTGGGCCAAGAGCAGTGCCCAGACCCTACAGGAGCTGCCCCATCGCTTCCAGTGCCTGTAGGAGATGTTGGAGAAGGTTTTCTCTCGCAGACACTCGCTGTGAACTCGCTGCAAGAGCAAAGGAGGAGCGCTCAGAGCTGCCAGGTAAGAGTGTCTGACCTTTCCAAAGGTGCTGTGTGACCCTGACACCTTCTGGGCCCACAGAGACACCAAAACCAGCTCCAAAACATGCAATCAGTGCAGGGAGCAGGGAGCTCCTGCAAAGCCTTCCCAAACTGTGTGGGGTGTTTGGGAGCTCTTTTGTGGTGTCTCACTAAAAATTCCCTTTCATGGGGGCAGAGTTCTTCTCTTCCCTTTCCAAGGAACCACCAAAATCCTCTCTGGGATCTCCATTCCCCCACCAGGGTGTCCAGCCAAGGCTTCAAAGCTTATTTTGGAGTTGCAGGGACACATGGGTGGAGGCAGACACGTAAAATGACTGCATGGAACTTGTTTCCGTAGCAGAAGGTGAGAGCCAGGAAAGTCTGTGACTCTGAAAAGAAGAGGCAAGAAGCTTCTCAGTCAGATTCTTCTGCATTTGGGCAGTGGAACCCCTCAGACCTGAGGGAAAACATCCCCTCTATTTCAATCCATCTTTCCCCTGCAGCAGAGCTGGTTGAAGCTCTTGATCTCCTGTCCACCCTGACAGCTTAAGAAATAAATACCTTTTTCTTCCATTTCTCCTTTAGGAAACACGACAACTTTCCATGGAACAACAAAAAAAAAAAAAAAAAAATTTCCCTTTTACTCTGCTGTCCTAATTTCCCAGAGCCTACCATGGTTTCTTGGGAAAAGCCAAGAGCTCCATCTTTGGGAGCCCCTGCTCTGCCTGAGAGCTGGGTGGGAGACAGGGAGTGTGCATCATGGAAAGGATGATGGCTGCAGAAACCAGATGGCAGCGGTTTCACTTGGAAACAGAAACCCTCCTGCTCTCCATGGACAGGCCGTGCCTCTGTCTGGACTCCTGCACAGCTGGAGCACCAGGTCACTTGGAGGGAAAAAAAAGAGAGGTCTGAAGGCAAATAAAGCCTGGAGCCCTGCTAGATCTGAAACCCAGAGAGAAGAAACAGTCAGGGAAACAAATGAAGGGGTTCCAGCCACGGAATTTCCTCTGAATTCACGGTAAACTCAGCTCTGCATTGGCCCTGAGTCACCCCAGTGCTCCTGAGACCTGCTGGTGGCACTTTTGGAGTCACCCCAGTGCTCCTGAGACCTGCTGGTGGCACTTTTGGAGTTACATTTTTTTTCCAGGGGGAAAGAGAGAAGGTGCTGGACCAGGTTTTCCAGGAGGCTCAGGTTTCTGGATCCTCTGGAAAACACCTGGGCTCCCCTGAGCGTCGCTGCCGTTCCCAGCCCTGGATCTGGGGCAGCTGCAAGGTCAGGGAGCGAGGAGAGCCCAGGCACGAGGCTGCTCCTGGCTCTTGGGGCACCACCTGGAGCAGCAAAACCTCTGTTTTCCTCCAGAGAACGAGCACATCCTCATTCCCCAGCAGCACAACTCCAAACCTGCCCAGGTGAGGAGCTCCTGGTGCCCCACACGGCTCCTCCCCAGGCACAGCCACTCCAGCAGCGCTTGGGCTTTGTGGACAGATCCATCAGAAGAAGAAGAAGATCTGCAGTGCCCCCGGGCAGGGCTGGGCTCACCTTGATGGGGGAGTACCACTTGCGAGGGGACGAGGGCCGGCGCATGCTGCTCCCGAGGTTCCTGGGCTCGGGGAATTCGTATTCCTGCTCTGGCATCTTCACCCTGGCGTTCTTGGCCTTCTCCAGCTTGGCACCTTCCTCGGTGGAGCCCTTTTCTCCCCAGCGCACCTGGGAGGAGGGATCAGGATCACACACCAGGAGCCCCCGTGCTTCCCCAGCATCCAGAGCCAAGCTGAGGAGCAATGCACAGGCTCTGAGCTTTGTTCCCACGCTGCAGCCCAAAGTCTGAACTTCTCCTTCCTGGTGTTTGTGAGAAATGTGGGAGTGGGGAAGATTTTCAGGAAAACTCAAACAATTTCCTTGTAATTGTATGGCAGTGCTGCCCTGTGTCCCAGGCAGGGACCAGGATGCTGCTGCACTAGAGGACAAAGATGGTCCCAAACTTCAGAAATCTTTGGCTCTCAGATATTCCCATACAAAAATGGCCTGGACTCAGATGCACCAAAAAAACCTGGAGAGGTGTGTGCATCACAAAAACCTGGAGAGGTTTGTGCACCAAAAAAACCTGGAAAGGTTTGTGCACCAAAAAAGCCTGGAGAGGTTTGTGCACCAAAAACACCTGGAGAGGTTTGTGCACCACAGAAACCTGGAGAGGTTTGTGCACCAAAAAAACCTGGAGAGGTTTGTGCACCACAGAAACCTGGAGAGGTTTGTGCACCAAAAAAACCTGGAGAGGTTTGTGCACCACAGAAACCTGGAGAGGTTTGTGCACCAAAAAAACCTGGAGAGGTTTGTGCACCAAAAAAGCCTGGAGAGGTTTGTGCACAAAAAAAAACCTGGAGAGGTTTGTGCACAAAAAAAAACCTGGAGAGGTTTGTGCACCAAAAAAGCCTGGAGAGGTTTGTGCACCAAAAAAGCCTGGAGAGGTTTGTGCATCACAAAAACCTGGAGAGGTTTGTGCACAAAAAAAAACCTGGAGAGGTTTGTGCACCACAGAAACCTGGAGAGGTTTGTGCACCAAAAAATCCTGGAGAGGTTTGTGCACCAAAAAAGCCTGGAGAGGTTTGTGCATCACAAAAACCTGGAGAGGTTTGTGCATCAAAAACCCCTGAGAGGTTTTTGGCTGTGTCCTGGGTGGGCTGCAGGGGGAAGCCCCTGAGCCCTGGGATTTCCTCACCTCCATCCGTTTGATGCCGCCCACTCCTCGCCCGCCGTAGTAAGAGGCGTCCACTGTTGGCCACTTCTTCTTTGGCAGCCCATCATCATCTTCCTCCTGCAAAACAGCACCAAGGGGTGGCACAGGATGGAGGCAATCAGCGCTCCCAGGCTGTGCTGGACAGGCCAGGTTCTGCTCCCTCTCCTGTTGTTTTCCAGAGCATGGACACTCGTGAAAGGAAAATGTTTGCTGATATAAACACCACCACCACTTGAAAGGTACAGGCAGCTCCAGCAAGAATGAGAATTCGGGATTTTTCACCCCTTCCCTTCAGCTGGGGCCGTGCAGAGGCTGCTCGTGGCTCCCTGGGCTCTCCAGAGCCCAGGAAAATCCCCAGATCGGAGTTCAGGTCTCACAGGATGCAGAGAAAGAGCAAGAAAAGGAGTGAATTCTCTCCTGAGCGACAGCAAACTTGGGGTACCTTTGGGGACAGCGCCAGTGGCAGTGCCCAGCTTGATTGAGAAGAGCTGCCCAAGAAGAATTGGATGGAAAAGCCTCATGGAAAAGTCACAAGAATGGAATTAATTTCATTATTATTGAATATGGGCAGCTGCCCATGGGAGTCCCTGTGGCTTCAGGGAGCCAGAGAGAGCCAGGCCCTGTGTGAAAAATGAGATTTAAATTCTGTATCCTGCCCTTGCTTGCTGCAGCCACATCCCCAGGCACAGAGCTGAACGTGCTCAGCACCTCATGGTGACATCCAGATCAAGAAAATGCCCTTCAGTTTATTTAAAATGAACTAAAAAAAAAGCTCTAGTGCTAAAGCTCGAGTGAAATTCAAGGTATTTTAAATTTTCTGTTGCGCTTTGTAAGGTCAGAGCAAACACAGAGCTCTTAGAGCTCCTTTCCCTTTAATTTCTGCAGTTCAGGCTGTGAACTGGCGAAGCAGAAAAGCAGAGTTCATCAAAAACGTGAAGTATTTCCTGTGAAAAACGTGGAGAGAAAAGAAAAATGGTCCCTCTCTCATTTTTCTTCTTCTTTCTCTAATTTTTCACAGGGATTTGGCTGAACTCCAAAACTTAAGAGCTTTCCAAAACTGGAAAAGCCAAAAATACTTTGAAATTGAAACTCCCCATCAGGAAAACTGAAAAAAAACCCCAAAAAACCAAGAAAAAAATCCAGTTTTTACAGCAACCAAAAGCATTTCAGTTTATCAAAACACAGAAACTGGGCTGCAAAATGTGTCCTGACCTAAGGGAAGGGTGAATAATTGGTCACAACTACCAGGTTCTTCTCTTCAGAGCTGATCTCTTCTCTCTGGCCCCAGGCAGAGCTGCAACCCAAGAACTCAAATATCTCTGCATGAAGTTTTCCATGAGGAATTTTTTATATTAAAAAAAAAAAGGGGGGGGGGGGGAAGCAAAGCCATCTAAATATTTTCCTTCAGCAATTCTCTTTCTCTTCAGTTCAGCACAGACTGGACTTCTCACAACAGGAAATACCAAGGTTTAGGAAATCTTCCCCAAAAGCCCTGTGAGTCCCCTCGTTGGGAGCCAGGACGAGAGCACACGCACACAGAGAGGCTCAGGGACACTCAAAAAACAAAAGAGTCACAAGTTTTCTGCAGAATGAGCCTGTTTGTGTGCTTGGAAGGGCAGGGAGGTTTTGCAATAAAAGCAAAAAGCCCCCAGCAGTGATGTCCTGCTCTTGGCTGATGTGATCACGACACACGTGGGGAAATGGGAAGGGAGAGGCACCCAAATCCCACACCCAGCACCCAAATCCCACACCCAGCACCCAAATCCCACACCCAGCACCCAAATCCCACACCCAGCACCCAAATCCCACATCCAGCACCCAAATCCTACACCCAGCACCCAAATCCCACACCCAGCACCCAAATCCCACATCCAGCACCCAAATCCTACACCCAGCACCCAAATCCCACACCCAGCACCCAAATCCCACATCCAGCACCCAAATCCTACACCCAGCACCCAAATCCCACATCCAGCACCCAAATCCCACACCCAGCACCCAGATCCCACATCCAGCACCCAAATCCCACACCCAGCACTCAAATCCCACATCCAGCACCCCAAATGTCACACAGGGAATGGGAAGAGGCACCCAAATCCCACACCCAGCACCCAGATCCCACACCCAGCACCCAAATCCCACATCCAGCACCCAAATCCCACACCCAGCACCCAAATCCCACACCCAGCACCCAAATCCCACACCCAGCACCCAAATCCCACACCCAGCACCCAAATCCCACATCCAGCACCCAAATCCTACATCCAGCACCCAAATCCCACATCCAGCACCCAAATCCCACATCCAGCACCCCAAATCCTACATCCAGCACCCAAATCCTATACCCAGCACCCAAATCCCACATCCAGCACCCAAATCCCACATCCAGCACCCCAAATCCTACATCCAGCACCCAAATCCTATACCCAGCACCCAAATCCCACATCCAGCACCCAAATCCCACACCCAGCACCCAGATCCCACATCCAGCACCCAAATCCTATACCCAGCACCCAAATCCCACATCCAGCACCCCAAGTGTCACACAGGGAATGGGAAGAGGCACCCAGATCCCACACCCAGCACCCCAAGTGTCACACAGGGATGAATTTTCATTCCCTGCCTGCTTCACCTGCATTTTTCCACAACGGGGCTCGCACCTGAGGAGCTCCAGCTCTGCAGGGTCAAAAACAGCCCTGGAAAATCCAAGTGCATTTAAGGATGCTGGAAACTGACTGTGCAGAACGTGGCAAATTTCCACCCCCAAAATCTGCTTTAGATGGAGCTAGAGTTGCTTTGAACAAGTCAGAAGAGGCAGGACAGAGCTGCATTTCACAGTCAGGGATCCAGATCCGTAAGTGCTGGATTGCAGAAAACAAAGATCTGTGTTTATCTCAGAGGTCTGGCCAGGCTCTGGATACTTTGACCCTGACCTGAGGGAACCTCATCTGTGGGTAACACAAGGATAATTTAGGCTCCACAAGGGACATCTGAACCACTCAGGGTAAGAATTCAAACTCAATTTGGCCAGATATTAAAAAAAAAAAATCATTTTGGACAACTTCCCCCTCTCCCCACCCTTATAATTATTTTCCCAGTTGTCTCTGAATTTTGTCAGAATTCAGCATTTATAGAAACTTCTGCCTGCACCGAGGGCTGAGCTGTGACATGATAATCATTTCTCTGTGTGAGAGATGTCAGATTTCAGTGCTGAGAGAGCAGAGGCAAATCCAGCTGTCCTCAAGGCTCCTTTCTACCCCTTCCCCCAAATCCCAAATTCCCCAAATCCCATGGCCACCTCTCTGCTTTGGGACACTTTGGGGACACCTTGCTGCTCTCAGGGAACGTTTCCTCCTGCTGGGGAAGATTTTGCTCCCCAGAATCTTCTCTGCCTTAACTTCAGCTTCGTACGAGCTCAGCCTTGAGACACAAATATTTCTCAAACCAGCCTCGATCCTCACAGAAAGTCCCCGTTTATCCTGGCCCGGATTCTTGGAGGTCCTGCCTGAGGTGAAGCCCCCCAAGAGCAAAGTGTGTGCACAGCTAAGAGGAGCCCTGGTTCTGGTGAAAGAAGGATTTGAACTGTTCCCACAAGGTGAAGTTCCTATAAGGTGATGGGAATCAACACCAGGATGGGATTAAACCCAAACCCCACAGCCACTGCCTGGATATTTCACATGAAATTGGCTCTGAAAATGAAATTTGCCTATAAAACTCCACACCTCCATGGTGTAATACCTGCCCCTCATCCACTGCCAGTAACAGCCCCACCTTTCTTCTTTGAAATGCCTCTCTCAGGCATTTAAAGGTTCCTTTTCTCCTGCTCCCACATTCCCACAGCTCCCCGTAAAAAGGGAGTACAGGGAAGGAGAAGCACTGGCAAACCACTGGGACCTGGCTTCATTTTAGGAATTGATTTCCTGCCTTGGTGTCTACAGAAATTCCAGTCAGATCCTTTCTCTGGAGCCTGTTTTGCCATCTCCCCAGCACAGCTTTCCAAGAGGAGCAAGGGAAACAATTTGGAAAAGGATAATGAGCAGCAGTAATTAAACAACTGGGGTTAGTGGAAGGTGTCCCTGGCCATGGCAGGGGGTGGGACAGAATGGCTTGGACTGGGAGATGATTCTGTGATAAGAAATGAGGGTCCAAGCAGCTCTCCAAGCAGCTGGATGTCCTTCAGTCATTCTCAGTCCTCGTGGATGTTGTGGAGAGATGAGATCCCAGCAATCGCTGCAGATCCAGCTGAACACGGGGCTCTGCCCTTGGCTGCCTGCAGGGAGTGAAGTCCCAGGACGGTGCTGAGGCCCCTGAGGGGCTGCAGAACGTCCCTTTGTCCCCAGCACGTCCCTGGGAGTGTTTGCTGGGCTGTGTTTGTGGCTCAGAGGACACCAGACATCAGAATTATCCCATTACAGGCTGCTCCGTGGCTCGGCTCCGGTGCCGCATCTGGGATCTCCGTGGATGTTGGGTGACAGAGCAGGAGGGGAAAAAAGGGGCTGAGAGATGAGGAAAGGGCAAGATGTGGGCATGTGCTTGATGTCCTGCCTGGCTTTGGCAGACTCCAGGGAGCTTTGTGTCCCTGGATTGTGGGACCTGCACAGATCCAGTCCTGGGTCCAGTCTGTCCAGGACTGACAGCAGCACAATTCTGGGCCAGGGAGTGAATAAGGAATTGCTGGGAGCTGCAGAGCCTTGCAGCTGGGGTTTTTTGGTGTATTTTGAGGCTGGGTTGCTGCAGCAGAACCAGCCTCAGCCTTGTGGTGAGCCTCTGCTCTGAGCTGGGCAGAGCTGTTCAAATGAACCCAGCCTAAAGGTGATGGGACACAGGAATAAAAGCAGCTGCATCTTCCTGCAGAAGGGTTAGAAAAAGCCTTCCTGTTCACTGGAGGTAGAAGAATGTGGTTTTGATCCACCTTCAGTGAGTAATCACAGGCCAGAGAGGTGCTCTGGCTCCTCCAGGCTCTCACCTCTTCCGCTTGGCGTGAGCTCAACCCTTCCTGGCCTAAGTGAAACCATCTGTCCTTGCCTGGGCTTCACCCTCAGCATCCCCGAGCAGCACAGGGGGAGCTGACAACATTCCCAATTTCTGCATGAATTCATTGGCAGTTTCTGGCCAGCAATGATTTCCTTCACCAGCAGTGAAGAGCCTCCAGGGTGTCTCGAAGGGCCTCTGAGACAGAGTTCAGTAAAACCCTTGGCGGGTGCGATGGCAGAGGCTGCTTCCCCCTCGTTGTTGGAGTGTAATAATTCATTCTCCTTCCTCCTGTGGGCTTCAGCTCCCAAACCTGCTGATGCAAGAATTCCTCATCTTTTTTTTTCCTTTTTTTTTTTTTAGTGGCCAAGAATTTGATGAGATGAGAAGAAAAAAAATCCAACTGTGACCCTGCTGCCGAAGGGACATCACAGGAAGGAAGAATGATGTATTTTAATTAATTTCAGCAATTGAATCCCTTGGCTTGGAGGCGTGTGTGATGCAGAACAAGGCATGTGCAATTTGAGGTTAATATTTCCCTTTTCATTCAGAGGACAGAAGCTGACAGAGCTGGTGGATTTTCACCCAGCCTAAACAAATGGGAGATGGGCCAGGAGCCTGCAGAGAGAGGCTCAGGGGGCTCTGGGCCCACGTGCAGACCCCCCTTGGGTCTGGGAATGGTCTGGAGTTTGCTTCAGGCCTGGTTTGAAGTGCCCCAAGGTGGCCTCGGGTCCCACAGCCCTGGACAGAGCCAAGGCTGGAGCTCTGCTCCTTGCAGATCCCTGAGCTTTCCTGAGCCTTGACTCAGCCCACGCTCCCTGGGCCAGGCTTCATGGAGAGTGCAGAGCAGCATTTCAGCTGCTTTTCCTCTTGCAAGCTGAAGCAGGCAATGAATTTCTCTCCAGAAACAGAAAACAAGGCAAACCACCCAACCAAATCACCCTGAGCACAGACCTAAGGCTGATTCGAGTTGCACATCGAAGGGGAACCCATCCAAACCTCAGTGCAGCCAGTGGAAAATCTCCCAGTGCCATCAGAGGGGCCTGCACAGAGCCCAGGGATGCAGTGAAACCCCAGGGAGCAGGGCAGGGACTCACGGCATGCTGAGAGCACAGATGGAAAACTGGGCACGTTTCTGGGAACAGTCTGCTCAACAACGGGGGCAGAACTTTAACCACTTTTGGCAAGACTCACCTAAAACTTGCAAGGAGAGTTAAGAGGGAAGCTTTAATGTTGATTTGGTCTCCGTTAGAACTTCCCTGGCTTATGCAGCTCCACTGATGTCCAGGGGATTTTGCTGGGATCCTCAGACAAGGAGCAGGAGCTTCCTCTTCTCCCATCAGCTGTGCTCCAAGGGCTCAGCGCTGGGAGCTCCCAGCAGGACTGGTTTTACATCCCAAACCACCAAAAGCATCACTGTGCCATTCCAGGGGGGCATTCAGCACATGCTGAGGTTCCAATAACTCCAATTAAACCCAGGCTGAAGGGCTGTCCCTTGTGTGAAGCACAGCCTGAGCTGTGATTAAAACTCACAGATTTAATCACCTTTTGTGAGGAGACTGAACAAAACATCGTCCTAAACACCCAGGAGACCAGGGCTCAGTGGCACTCACCTCGCTGTCTTCTGCAGGAGGTGGGGGAGGCTCCTTGATGATCTGGAAGGATTAAAGAGAAAGAGAACCATGAATTCAGGCTTTGCTCTTTAGCACGACTCAAAAGAGAACCATAAATTCAGGCTTTGCTCTTTAGCACGACTCAAAGAGAACCATAAATTCAGGCTTTTTAGCACGACTCAGATGCCACCAGGAAGAATCCAAAGGAGAAAACAAGAGGATGTGCTGCTGGCACACCTCTGTGGAATCACGGGGTGGCTCTGAGGGTGGGCAGGGGGTGTCCCAAAGCCCACGGAGATGTTCCTAAAGACAGCTCCACACTCACATTGCTCTTTGGGTGCCCCGTGTGAGGCAACAGAAAATTCACACTCTGATATCCCTGACTCTCCTAATCCCTGAAGCTGCCACAGTCAGTGGCTGGCTCTGAGCATTGATGCTTCTCCTGAACCACCTCAGGAAAATCAGCATCTCCTTCCCCTGCCCTCTGCACACTTGTACAAATCCTGCCTCAAATAATTCAGTCTGAACAAAGGCTGGGAAGCAAAAGGAAGGTGAAGCAAAATGCCCTGGGGACATTGCAGAGCAGTGATAACCCCCAACCTGCGTCCCACACCGTTCTTTTTTCATTCCAGAAGGCTCTGCCACCTCATACTCTTCTGTGCTTTTCATTTGTCAGGTTAATGTAGCTCACTGTCATAAACTTTAAACACATAAATATATATACACATATATGGCTGAGTGAGGTTTCTAATAAAGAATCAGGGTGAGGTTGCAGCCTGGCCCAGGATACTCTCCATGGAAACCATTTCAGTTTCTGTGGGTGTGAGGCCATTATTTCATGCAGAAAGTTTGCATCCAGGGCTTGGCAGGCTGCTGGCTGCTAGCAGAGCCCTGCATCCAAGAGCAACAGAGAGGTTTCCAAGGGGAGGGCAGAGCCACCAGGCACGTCCCACCCTGTCCCTCACCCCTGGCATGGGCTGGGAAATGCCCCAGGATGGGTTTGGGTCCATCTGGAGCAGGCAGAGCTCTCTGTGCACCCCAGGCCATAGGGCAGGGGCTGGCAGAGCACCAGTGCAGGTGACACTGAGTGTCCTGAGCTCTGCTCAGAGCTGGGGGGCAGAGGCTGACACACGTGTGGGCTTCAAAATCACCCTAAAAACACCCAAAAAACCCCCCAACAACAACAACCAAAAAAAATCCCCCCAAAACAAAACAACAACAGAAACCACCCCCCAAAACACCAATCCCAAACAGCAACAACTTGGCTGTTTAAATGCAGAAAGGGAAAATTGCAATCACATTAAAGGCCCTGAAGATATAAATATTTACAGCAATTCCTCTCACTCGTGTTTTTCCTCCTGTGATGAGCTCACTGTTTTTATTTTCCTCTGCAAAGCCCGAGTCATGCAATGTGGCCATTAACGAGGAGCATGTGCCTCTGGCTGGGGAGGAGACAGGGCTGGAGCTCTTGTGTCCCATAGAAACAATAAAAAATATGAAAATGATGAAAAGTAGATGAGAAGTGGGTGATAGGTGCCCAGGGAGGTTTGGAGTCCCCATCCCTGGAGGTGGCACTCAGTGCCCTGGGTGACAAAGTGGGGACTGGCTGAACTTGGTGATCTCAAATGTCTTTTACAACCTAAATAACTCTGGGATTCTGTGGAAAGTGGATGAAAAGTTGTCTGCATGCCAGTAGGAAAGGAAAGTCTGGATATCAGCATCCTCAGAGGTGTCAGATGGAGACAGCACCATCTCCTCCATGTCCCTTGACACGATCAGCACTGACAGAGGGTGCAACTCACCAAAAGACACAGGACACCTTCTCACATTAATCTTGTTCAGTCTGACGGGCAGCATTTGTCAACAGATCTCCTTTTGAACCAAATCCCTGAGCATTGAACCCATCAGGCACTGTGAAACTTCAGATATCTGATCCAAAATGTACCTGCTGGGACCACCTAGTTCCCTCCTGGAGCATCCCCTGCTGCAGGGGAAGGAACATCACGGGTTCCAGGGGAGTTTCATTTACATTGGAATGAAACATCAGAATAAACCATCCGAATTTGATCCAGCTAAGCATCCAAACTTCTCAGCCAGGATCAGTGGAGGTTACACACCTGGAGGTGAGGAGATGGCTGTATTCCATACATCTGCATTCCTTCCCATATTCACACACAAACTGACTGACTGCTGTAAACAGATCAAGTGTTTTCTATCACAGGCAAAGAGGGGGAAAAAAAAGACATTCCTTCCATTTTTGAGTGCTTTGCACTTCTAAGAGCAACTGAGCTCCCAGTAAATTGGCAGCATGGATTGGTTAATTTGGACAAGTCTAGAGATGGGGGAGTTCAATCTCCTGTGCCTTTGAGCCTGTACGACCTTTCAAAGTTCAAGTCTTACAAAAAAAAAATCTCATTTCTGACTCGCTGCCCAGGCCTTCAAATAACACAAATCTTTTCCTTCTCCCTTTTGGATTCTTACTGCTACAGCTCTGTGTGCATGAAATCCTCACTCTGGGGCAGCCTAACCCTGAGACCCTCATTTGGGACACCCAGACTCATTTTGGGGACACTCAGACCCTCATTTGGGACACCCAGACCCTCATTTGGGACACCCAGACTCATTTTGGGGACACCCAGGCCCTCATTTTAGGGACACCCAGACCGTTTCTCTGAGTGGTAGCCCAGGGCAAGGCCGAAGGCCCAGGCCCACAGGCCCCACGCACTTGGCACAACCAGAAACAACCCAAAAGATGGAAAAACGCCATCAAAAACGCCATCCCAGGGCCCTGTGAGGTCACACCCACACGGACACCTGGTTGTGGCCATCCAGGTGAGCCCCAGGAGCTGCTGAAGGAGCAGCTGGGAGCGGGCCAGGCCTGGCACGCGGCGAGCTCGGCCTGGCGAGGCCGCGGTGTTTGGTCACAAGCGTTTGGGTGACCCCAAACCCTCCCTGGGCTCCTCTCCCTGTGTTTGGGACAAGCAGAACACGATGCTTCAGCCTCGGTTTGCTCTCCAGGTGGGGAACACCTGAGGGGCTCCGCACAAAAACCTGGCGAGGCTCTTTTGTTCCTAAGGGTGAAGGTGGGGAGAGACGGCCCCTGGCTTTCCTTGGCTTTTCCTTTTTCCTTGGAAGGAGCTTGGAGAGCAGCTGTCAGCATTTCCACACACTCAGCTGTGAAAATTCGGGACAGTGAAGTAATTCTTTGCCTTTCAGCACTGTTCCCAACACGCCTGTGAAGGACAGGTCTCTGTTAGCTGAGCCACTCCGTGCCTCAGGCCCATGGAGGAGCAGCTGTTTCTGATGGATAACCCAGCGGAAAAGCAGAGGAATTCTATCAGCCACCTCCTGGAAGGTTAAAAACATTGGGAGGGATAAATTTTCTGTTGCCCTGAAATTTCTGTAGCCAGTCAGGCATAAGAAAGCACACGCTGAATCCAAATTTTGCATATTCCAGGAATGTGTCTAGGATGTTTTCTGTCTTGGGAGCCCAGAAATCTCCAGCAATCACACAGCAACTATCCTTGGAGTTTTCCATGATAAATAGGGGCAATATGTTTCTTGTCAGAGGAGCTATCTGCTTTAGGATGGGACAGATCATCATTTCAAATGAAGCAAACAGATCATCATTTCAAATGAAGCAAACAGTACAAAATAAGAAACAAAGGACTTTGCCTCTAATTGGGATTACAAGTTTGGAAGCATGCTGTTAACTGAGCAGATTATTTTTGTCCTTAATTACCTTCATTCTTCTGGAAAACACCGAATATATATTCTTGCTCTCTTAATAAACAAGGATTTTTCATAGCATTAACTATGATCCATCTGACTAATTTCCTATTTTTTTTCCCGTTACATATTTATAGTTTTGACCTCTCAGTCCTGTGACTGTTTCATATTTGAGGTATGAGCTGGGTAAAGGAACATTTCCTTTTTTTTTTTTGTCATATCTTCTGTGTCTTCTCAGTATCCATTAAATCCTCGGGGATCTGCTCTACACCCCAAAGCTAACACGAGCAGGGGCTTGTCCCAATTTCTTTGCCTGCAATAAAATGCAATCTTCTTCTCAGGGATTCAAGTAAGAGGTAAAGGAAGTCCAATGGAAAGTTAACTCATCCTTTTAAGTTCACCTCTTTTGTCAGCCTGGGAGGAGATTCAGGAAGCTCAATTTTAACAGATAAAAAGTGCAAGAAAAGGCCTCTTCACCCCAAAGATTTGGAGGTGAACTGTACAAACCAACTTCAACACAGGATCATAGTACATGTCAAAATCATCCACTTCAGAAAGACAGGACGTCATGGAGAGAAAAATCATTCTCTTAATTGTTTATATTTAATCATCTTAATTCATCCTGGTGCAGTCTGGGGCTGGCATGCAGCTCTGCAGGGAATGCAGGCAGCAATGCAGTGTCTGCATAGGTGGTTCCCCTTTCCTGAGCTGCTCCACTCACACAGATAAAGCAGCCCAGAAGCCCTGGGGTGTGCTCCAAGCATCTGACCCACTTTCTTGGCAAGACCACAGAGATGAAATCCCTTTTCTGGGCAAAGGAAAAGCATCGTGGCCACTTTGAGCTGTGCACAGGAGCCCTCACTCACAGATTTCTGCTGAATTTTCTGCTTACATGATCCTGTTCTCCCTTCTCAGCACAAGTGCAGAAGAGCTGTGCTCACGGGAGTTGGTGGGAATGGGATCTTGGTAAGGAATCTCCATCCTGCCATTTTATAGCTCTTCAGGGTTGTTCAGAGCCTATGCATTCCCTCCCCTTCTCTTCCACCAGTTCAGCCATGTGGTTTTAATCTATATTTTCTGCATTTTCTCCATCCAGCTCTTTGTTTCCAAAACTTCTGGTCAGCTGCAGTACAGACTGAGAGCCAAACAGATTGCTGGGTTCTTCCATGCTTACTTCCAGAAAACAGCTTTAAAGTTAAAACTGCTGTGAGGTGCTCATAGCAACACCTCATTTATCTGCCAGCCACACCCCTGCATCTAAAATCACTCCAGTATGAAAATGAGTGAGGTGGAGAAGATTTTCTAGTGGGCAAACAACCCAGCCCAGCCTCTCAGCCACCCTGGATGGCTGCAGAGGGGAGGCAGAGACTCAAACCTGGGAGGAGGTGATGGATGAGCAGCACCCCAGCGAGGGAGACCATCCCAGCACAGCCAGACCTTCCAGCTATTTCATTAATTCTGCCTTCACTCTGCATCCAAACCCTTGAAGCAGCTCCATTTCCAAGCCAATCTAACAAGGTGCCTGCTAAGTCCTCCTCAAGACACTTTTGGGGGTTTATTTCCTCTACATTAAACCTGAGGCTCATGTTGGCCTCAGATTTTTTTTTAATTGTTTACCCAGAACAATTTCAGGCCTGGGCAGCTGAGCATCCTCCTGCACACACAGCTCCTGCTGTGGATGTCTGGGATGGGAAGAGAAGCAGTGACTGGGGGAAGGCAGGAGCTGGAATGTGCTCAGCTCAGGAAAGGTGGGGTCACACCCCTTTGGAGGTGTCTGTGTGTCCTTGTTTTCCTTCTTGCCATCATTCTTGTTGTGAGTGCAGCGCTGGGGAGTTCACACAGCAGAATTGCTTCTTTGTTCTCTGCTATTCAATAAACCTACAGCCTTTGGAGAGGTTAGTGCCTGCCTCCCATGCTTTTGTAATATCCTCCACAGGTATCCAGGGAAATTTCTGCCTGTGCTGGTGTATCAGGCACAGCAAAGAGTTATTATTGCTCTGATTCACTAAGCAACAATTGCCTCTACTGTAAACCCAGTGGTAAATTCCAGACTTCATCCCAGAATACTTCTGAGACCAATAAAGCTGGATACATTTGGAAACAGCATTCCTTCATGGGCTCATGCCAAGGAGATACTGGGTTCCAGATAAACCTTCAGAGTGAGTCTGTTGACTCCAGTCCATTTACTCCAGGGATGAAGCTGGCTCAGTGTCTTTCCTGAAGAACTGCTGGATAGTAATGACTCTTATTTAATTAAAAAGCATGCCAAGAGGAATTTCAGGGTTTAGAAATGTGCTTGTCACTCAGAAACAAATTTATTCTTGGTGGGAGAAGAGTTTGTTGTGTTTTTTTTTCCTTTTTCCCCTGGACACATCCACAATTATCTCTGAGACGTCCCTGGGCTGGAATCCACGGCGATGTCTCCGGGTCTGTGGTTTGGTTATTCGAGGTTGGAGCTCTGGGCTGTTGTGCAAGGCAGCTCCTCTGCCCTTAATTCACTTCTGACAACACTGAATTCCTCCCTGTGCCACTTCCAGAGCAGCCACAAAGCTCTGCTGGGCTCCCTATCCCCATCCCCTGACAGTCTGGGCTCCCCTCCATGGTTTTATCCTTAATTTCACAGAATTTTTGCAGTGCACAGTGAGGCTCTGCTGGGCTCCCTTTCCCCATCCCCTGACAGGCTGGGCTCCCCTCCACGGGTTTATCTTGAATTTCACAGAATTTTTGCAGTGCACAGTGAGGCATCCTGGCTGCTGACCCTCTGCCAAACACACCGGGTGCCCTTCTGGGGAGGTGGAAGAGATTTCATACTCCTATGAAATTTCAATGATTTTATTCCAAGATTTCATATTCCTCTTGGAATAAAAATCTTTCCAACAGCTACAGGGAAGTGTTTGACTACACTGGAAAAATATCAGAGAGACAGTCCCCACTTGCAGACCTTGCTAGGAGGGAATGTGGGAGGTAAAGGAGGAGAGTGAGGAAAACTTTTATCTACAACAAATGTTTTTAAGTGGAGGATTTAAATCTGGAAATGATTAAGCTTATAAAGTTTCATGTGGAACAGAGACTCCCTCTCTCTGCTGCACCCACCTTGCTTATCTGGGCTGTTTTTCACACCCAGGGTTTTACACCACCACTGTCCTCACACGATTCCAGTGCCACAGTGCCCTCACAACAGCTCCACATCCCCTCCACACCCTGCTGCTTGCATTTATTAATGCCTTTTTCTCATCAGCTTCATCTCCCTGCTCTCACAGAACCTGAAACCAGCAGCACCACTGACAGCATTTTCCCTTCATCCCCTCAATTCTCCTCCAGGTCCCAGTGCAAACATCTGCACAGGGCACATCTCCTCTGACTTCCATCGAGATGTGCCAACAAAAAGTTGGCCCAGCTCCTCTGGGGATGTGCCATCTAGTTTAGACAAATAACTCTGAGCAACCCACCACGCTGCTAATCCCTTGGCCAATTTTAGAACCAATTTTTTTCATTGTTCTGAAAGTCCAAATAAATATTTTTTTTCCATTCTGGTTTTCATTTTGGGACAGAGGTGCCAAACTACTGTGAAGAGAAGCATTTAATCCCCATTTTCAGCCAGGAACAGAAATAGACAATTAAGATTTTTCCTGCAAGATTTCCATCCTTGTTCTGGATAACGAGTCTCAGCACAGAGACTCATCCTGCAGCAAGTGGAGCTCCAAAGCTCTCTGCTCTGCACTGGGGATTTTTCTCTCTGCCCTTTTAAAGAATTAACTCTGCTGAACTTTTGTGAAAGGACCTGGAGGAAAGACGATGCTCAATGAAGCACAGTCGGACTTCCACTGTCACTGGGATGTTCCAAACGCTTTTCAGACACGGTGATCCAGGAAACACAGCTCATCTTGTGAAAATTTGGACTCCTAGAAATGTCTTCTCCTTGTTTCTGAGGCAGAACCGGGACTGCAGCATGGGCTGATCAACCCTGCCCTTCTACAGGAGCCCTCCAGCGTTAGAAAATCCAGAACAGCCATGGCAGGAATACATTTCAGCAAACTATTTCCATTTTGTGACCAAAACACGAGACTAACAGGCTCCTGACGAGGTTTGGGTGTTGGCAACACTGCTGTTCCACGGGTCTAACCCAGATGAAACAGAAACCCAAAGCAGTGACAGAAATGCTGCTCCTTTCTGGGACCAGTCCCGTGGAAAACTCTGCCTCCTTCCCCCTCGTTTCTGCTCAGCACCGAAATTCTGCTCTGTGCTGCTGATTTCTGTCACTTACCACGGTGCAGCAGAGGGGCCAGAACCACCAGAGCAGAGCCAAGGCCAGCAGGAGGAAGAGGATGAGCAGGGCGATGGCCAGGATGGTCCCGTCGGACTGGAGGAGAACAGAGAGCGAGTGACACCTGTGTCACCCTCCCCAGCTCTGTCCCCAAGGCCCCTCTCTATTTACTGACACCTTAGTGATGGTTATTAATGCCATTTAATTTTCATTTTTCATTTCATTTTCAGGCAAAAACAAGCCTTCAGTGAAAGGTCATTGTTTTTTACCACCAGGCTAAAAAACCTCTCTTGATTTTCTGACTTTCTCCACATTTAAAGGTCAAATCAATTCACTGTTGATTAACACAAAGGTGAAAATTCCTTCATTCTTTCAAAGTGCCACAGGAGAGAGCGGGGACAGCCGGCTGTGCTGAGGCTGTGGAGTCCCCAGAGCCTCCCAGGGCTCCCAAACCTCTCAGCTGGCACTGGCAGAGCTCGGGGGCTGTTCCCACCCCAAACACCTCAGCCAACATCCCAAACCATTTATTGGGATTATTGGATCTGGTGACATCCCCTGCTCTCCCACCGGGAAGAGCTCTGCAGTTTTGGGTCTGAGAGCCACCAGAGCAAGAGGTCACGAGTGGTTTTTCCTCTTCTGGGAGCATTTTAGGGGATGAACAAAAGCTTATTTCAATTCCCATCCTGGCTTTGCTCCGAGATGCTCTTACTTGGCCCTGCCTTCCTGTCCCCAAACACGGCCTTGGCAATTCTCCCCTCCCTTGGACATTCCCTGGAGCCTGAGGCATCCACTGGAGGCTCAAGGGCTTGGGCACACCTGGCACAGGTGACAGGGAAATGTCACCTTGCCACACGCTCAGACCTTCGAGGGGTAACTGCTGCTGCTGGAACACACCCACTGCTGTGTTAAATCCCAACAGGAGCATCTCAGGACATCACAACTCACACAGTGCGTGCTGGAGATGATGACAGAGCTGGAGATGAAGCTCAGCCCATCGTTCATGCTGACTTGAAGAGCTGCTTCCCTGGAAAAAGCCAAGAAGGAAATCAGGGCAGCTCATGCACCGCTGGTAGCCGGGGTCTCAGAAATCGGGATAATTCCCTGCCTGTCCCCCTGCTCCAGAGCACAGCTGCTGCTGGACACGAGAGAACGGCAGCTCAGGACCCCAAAATGATCCACAGAACCGTGGGGAGACCCACACCCATCTCCCCACAGGCAGATTTTGAATTTTGGGGCAGGAAAAACGTACATGCCAACTTCTCTCAGCACGGGCGCCGGGCACAGCAGGTAGGTGTCCTCCACCACGAAAGGCTTCTCATCTGGAAAGGGGAAATAATGTCATTCACTGCCAAATCAGTCACACAGGCCCTAAGGAAGAAGTTTAAACAATGGTTTTGCTCACTCCTGGGATATAAATGAGGTGGGGATGAAGAGCTGCCCCACGTGTCAGAGGCACAGCAGAGCTGGAGGTGTGGAGATCTTTGGAAGGTCAGAGCAGAGGTTCAGCCCAGGTGAAACAGACACATCCAAGGTAAGAAAGTTGTATATTGCAGAAAATTTTGCATTTTAAGGCAGAAGTTAAACCTTTTTAACTGAATTACACTGGTTCAAAAGCGAGTGAGAGGAGCAGGAGCACTGCTATTCCTGCTCTGTGCACCTGAGTGAGAGCTTTGTGCCACCACTGGGGGATCCCCAGGAACTGCCCAGCCCATTTCCCAGCTGACATTTCCAGCTGTGCTGCCACATCTGGCCCCACCGTGCTGTTCTCACCCTGATTTACCGCAATATCATGAACTCCTGTGAATTTATGACATCGTCTCAGCACACACACACGCCGAGAAAACGAAGATCAGCCTCTTGTTTTCTCCTTTGCTAACTCTGGCAGCCAAAGGCTCCTCTGTGCCAGCGTTCACTAGAACAAAAGCTGCTTCATCTTACAAGGCCTTTTACTCAGATCTGGTCAGCTTTTTGTTTCTCTTTCTCTCCCAAGTCCCATCTCTCTAGAAAGTTTATCAGGCCGGGGTGCCCCGGGGGAGCTCCAGGCTGGCTGCAGGCACGGATTAGTTTGTTTGGAGAATGTTTGTGTTTCGCCGCAAAAATGAGCCACTCTTTCCCTCTGCTCTAAACAAAAGAGCATCCATTTGGTTTGCATAACTCTGGCTGAAGGCTCCCCAGCTCCACATCTCGTGCCAGGGGTTGGATTTTGTGCTTTGCACTGCTGGAAGGGCTGGGGAGGGAGGGCAGAGCGCTCAGGGCTTTGCTGCCCTGGGTGTCCTTTTGGTTCTGGGCTCCTTGGGTGCCCCTTTTGAGCAGGTCCCTGGTGCTGCTCAGGCTCCAGCAATTCCATGCTCAGAGTTCCTGCACCTGAAGAGCTCAGTGCAGCCTGGAAAATCTATTATTCCCTGCAAAAGTGAATGATTTCTTATGCCATTAGCAGGGTGTAACCTTCTGGCAAGCCAGGACTTGGAATATTTCCTAACCATAATCATAAAAGCTTCGATATATGCAGGATGCTTTAACACAAAAGCACAAGCCCCTCAAAAAAAACCCCCAGAAAGCAAAGAGGATCTCACAAGAAAAGCACTGTGCTGCCAGGAGGAACGAAAGGTGGGGGAAGTGGAGCAATCTGGCAGGATCTAAAAACAGGAGACGATTTTTAGGAGATGTTTTTTGGGCAGTCTGGGGATCCAGTGCCCCCCTGCATCCCCCAGTGCTGATCCCCTGCTCTGTCCTGCTCCCATATTTGTCTGGATAAAGCAAATCCAGGCAGGTTTGTGCAGAGGATGGGTTTGGCCAAGCATGCAGAGCATTCACTGGAGTGCAGCAGATCCAGCCCAGCTCTGCTGTGGTGCCTGCTCCTCCACCAGCTTTTGATCTCTCCATTCAGCTTTCAATTGCTGAGGACAGAGCTCAGCCTCTCTGCCCAGAGCTATCTCTGCTGGCTCCCGCACAGCCTGGGCAGACTCAGACATTTTAGCACCACAGATCAGTCATAAGTCACTGCACTGGATAATTACTTTTAACTCTGAGCAGGCTGAACCCAATTCTCCCAGGTCCTGCTGCAGAACATGCATCTGATTACAGCTCTGCTCAGCCAAATATTCCTCATGGTTTCTACAGATGTTCCTCTTTTTTTTAAATCCCATAACTATGAACATTATGAGTCGAAGCTCTCTTCACCTGCCACTTTTCCCTGCCAATAATCCCAATAAAACCCCATTAGCTCATGCCTTTAACCTCAGCACGTCCTAGCCGTGCTCGCTGCATCTCATGTGGGATAATTGAAGGTTTCAGGAACTGCTGGCTTAGTGTTATCTTTAAAAATGCCTCTCTCCCTGATACAATCACAGGCAGAGAAGCAAACAAAGACAGCTGAGCTTTCCAACCTCCATGAGGTTTCCATAAAATCCTGGTTCATTTCTCTCAGGGAGAGAGTTTTTGGGAGCAGCAGGCAGGGGCTGCAGGCTCTGGGATGTCCCACAGAGCAGCTCAAGCCCAGCAGAGCTGTTCCCACCTGGGTTTGGGAACTGCTGGGCTCCCTCACTCAGGGAGGGGCTGAACACAGAATTTGGGTTTGTGGCCTTTTCCTGCCACGCCACAACTCCAGCTGAGAGCAGGAGAGGAGCTGGTGCCGTGGCAGGGAGGGTGAGCTCAGTGCTCACCTCTGCAGCAATTCAGGACACCACAAATCCATGGCTCAGAGGGCCTGGACCTCATTCTCCACATCCTTTCTGTGGACACAGCTTCAAACTCAAAAAGCCCACGGGCTGTGTTAGGATAATCTGATCTTTCCTGAAGGCTACAGTGGGATTGTGATGACAGACACCATAAAAAATGGCTGGGCTGGAGCTGCAGCGAGCACAGAGGGAGGAAGGATTCCTCCTCCTCCTCCTCCTCCTCCTCCTCCTCCTCCTCCTCCTCCTCAGCAGGTCAGTGTTTGGGGTGAGGACACCCTCACACAGCATTCCCTGTGTCTGTGCCTGCCCAAAGCGGACCCTGGGCAGGGGGAGCTGAGGGATGGCATTCCCAAATTCCTCAGGATGCTTCCAGGAATGAGTGCCCTGAGCCCTCCAGCTCCTGCCACCCCCAGCACTGGCCACATCTGAATTTAGTGCACCAGGGCCAGCCAAGGTTTCTGCTGGGTGACGCAGGAATTGGCGAGAGCAGAGGGTTTCCTCCTGCAGGAGGCCACTGCAGGAGCACAGGAGTCCCACAGCTGCCCCAGGGCTCGCTGACATCCCAGCCAGGGCACCCAGCCCCAGCAAACCCCCCCAGCTGCACAGAACAGCTCAGCCAGGGGCTCTGAGCACACTGAGCCCTTGCATCTCCACTTTGCAGAGCTAATTCATGTGTTTATTTCATCCTGAACAGGCTCAGGGCTGCCTGCAATGCAATATCTGGATATCAGTGCTGGGAAGGATGAATTGTGGATTGAACTGTGAATTATCTGGGTTCCCACAAGGCTCAGAGGAAAGCAGTGAGGTTCTCAGTGCTGCCAGCCCAGGGGATCTCAGTGCACATCACAGACCTGACTTAACACAATTTTCTTCTCTTCCCTGGGTGTTTCCACCCCCCTCAAACTCACTCACGCTCTGTCAGTCACACAATCTGCCTCTTAAAAAACAAATCCCTTCTGCATCCTGCAAACTGAGAGCTGCCCATCCCACAGGCACCGTGTTTCAAGATGCAGATCCCTGCCAGGGCAGAGAGGAAATAAAGGGAATTCGAGGAGCTCTTACTGAGGGTGACGGTGTCGTTGATCCTGAAGCTGCAGAGCACCCTGTCCACGTTGCGGGCGTGCCGAAATCCATTTCCCCTCACCACCACCTGGAAGGACTCTGCCAAAACAGCCTCTGGGTTATTATTGAAGCACAGGAACTCAGGGAGTTCGGCTTTTCGACTGCTAGAGTTGGTGGTTTCACCATTAAGTTTAAAAATGTAATTTCCACGCTCTTCCCTACTCAATTTCAACTTGAATTTTGAGGAGTTTAGGAATTGTTCAGGAAATAATTCACCACGGACACGCTTTAAAACAATCCTGCAGTGGAAACATGAGGCTCCAAGGGCACTGAGCTTTGCACTCTCCAAGTGTCCATTTTAAATGGCAGAAAGGTTTGGGTGAAAAAAGGCAAAAAAACCTTCTAGTGGCGGATAATTTGGAGAAGTTCAAGTGTTGCTTTCCCAGGTAACTGCAAAGGAAGCAGCCCCAATTCCTGTGAGTGTCTGGGAGAGGCACTCAGAGCACAGAATGGTCCAAGACAAAGCAGGAGGAACCTCATTGTCACCCCAGGAGTGACAAAACCTCGTTTTTGCAGATCCAGGTCTTTGCATTTTACAGCCCCATCCTCTCTCCTCTCCCCCGAGGACCAGCACACTGGACTTGTCAAGAAAAGCAGATTTGCTCTGGAATCTGGGCTCCCCTCCAGGCCCCTCTGGTTTTCAGCCAAGCTGTAAATCATCCCAGCACATGCAGGGGAGCTGCTCCAGCCCTGCTGTGTGTGGGGAACAGCTTTTGGGGACAGCACCAGAGCTCCGTGCTGGGAATAGTCCCGGGAAATCACAGAGTTCTCAGGCTCAGGTCATTAGTGAATCCCCAGCAATTAGACATGAACTGAAAACTGTGTTTTAGGCAACATGAAGAGCTCAGACTTACCCCCTGCACAGATACTGGAAGGTTCTGCTGCCAGGATTTCTATACAGGACTTCTTCAAAATCTAAGAGACAAAAAGTGAAGCACCTCAGCCTGGTTTCCATGGAAACAGAGATGTGACAGGTGAGTGAGCACAGGTTTCAGATAAACACTGAACTCATCAGAGCACCTGGGGCACAATTACAGCCCTTGGCTTTAATTATAAATAATATAAAATATTACTTATAATATTTATTTATATTTATATAAATAGAAATTATATTTATATAAATACATAATTATATATAATAGATTATATTATTATATATAATTATTTATAATTTATATATTAATATAATATATAATATAAATAGATATAATATAAATAGATATAATATAAATATATATAGTATAAATATATAATGTAAATATATATAATAGAATATATAAATTATATATAATTATATATAATTTATATATTTATATATAATATAAATATATATAATATAAATATTTATAATATAAATATATATAATATAAATATTTATAATATAAATATATAGTATAATACATAACTTATATATAATTATATTATAGTTTATATATTCATATTTATATAAAATATAATATATAGTAAAATATATATAATATATATTTTATATATAATTATATTATAGTTTATATATTTATATAAAAGATATAAATTCTAATATAATTATATATAATTTAATATATAATTTATATATAATTATATTATAATTTTATATTTATATAAATTATAAATATTTATATAAATATATATTTATTATTAATAATATTCATTATTAATAATATAAATAAAGGAGGGCAGGTGTGGCTGCCCTCCTTGAGCTGTTGCTGGTTGGAAGGTGAGGGGTGCCAGGGTCAGCGGTGCCAGGGTCAGGGGTGCCAGGGTCAGGGGTGCCCTGGGTTCTGCAGCCCATGAACTGGAATTCTCCACCATCTGCAGCCCCCTCCAGGGGCTGTGGAGGCACCATCCCCCTCCTCCCTTTGCAGCCACACCTCCCTCTCCAAACTCGCTCAGGACCCAACGCTCCAAAGCAAACATCACAAGTTTAATCTAAACTGTTTAACTTTGCACTAAAACATCCCACAAGTTCCCAGAGCCGCTCCTCAACTTCTGTTTTTAACCTGATTTATTCGAGCTCACCTGAGGGCATCCCCAAGGCTGCTCTGCCACTCCAGACCAAATTTTATTCTGTTTAAGCCAGGCTTAACCACAGCTGAGTCTTTGGGAGGGCTGGCCCTGGCTTGCAGCCCTTTTTCGCAGTGATTTACACAAAAACTTGGGCTCAGGCTTGGCTGAGCCCTCCAGGCAGAGGCTGGGGCTGGACACTCTTTATTCCCTGATGGTGCTGGAGCTCCTCGGGCTGTTCCTGCTCCTGTCCTCCAGCCCCAGCTCCTCCAGGGCTGGCTCAGAGCCTGGGGCAGAGACTTTGGGGGGCTCAGCCCCAGCCCCAGCCCCAGCCCCAGGCAGCACTGACCAAACTTCAGCCCAGCTCCAAGAGGAGAGCAAATATCAGCCAAGCATCGCTCGATGGCTCAAGCCCAACATGAGAACTCTTTTCCCAACTTTAAATTGAAACATCTGTAAGGAAAGAACAGCGACCAATACAATAAACCCTGGAAGAAAAAAGATAACTTTGGTTTTTTTTTTTCCTCTTCTCCACAGTCACAGCTCCCTGCCTCAAATACCTAATTGCAAAAGCTACTCACAGAGCCAGGCTTTGTTTTTTAAAGCATTTAAACAGAAGTTTGAGTTATTCAGAAAGGAAGGCTGAAAGTACCAAGTATTGAAGGAGGCAGGATGGTCTGAGCTGGTGGCAGGCTGACAGGTGAGGAGAGAGATTTGCAGGAACAAGGTTTTACAGGAACTGTCAAGTGGAAAAAAAAGAGAAAGTCAACAGCTGAGAACAGAACTGAGAAGCAGGAGAAGAATTAAAAATAGACACAATAAGGAAAAACACAGAGAATTTAAATACAATCAGGACTTTTTTTCATGGAGCAGATCCTCACGTGGTTAAATTTGAGATTAATGACCCCTCCTCAGCTATTGCAAACACTCCTGCTGTGGGGCAGCTCGGAGGGGGAATAGCAGGTGTCTCAATTAGATGATGCAGATCTCCCAGTCCAGTCAAATCCCTTTACATGACTGTTAAAAACTGCCCCTAAACACTTCTACAGTGCCAATTGCAATATTTATTTTGATTTCGATTAAGTTTCTCCAAGCACACACCCTTACTTAAAGTGAACATCAGGCAGGATTACTGCAAAAGGCAGAACAACTGCAAAAAAGGAAAAATCCTTTATGTCTCTTCCTCATTAAAAAATGCAATCAGAAAATGATCCAGTGTCTTCATTTTAGATTTAACGGGGTCTGGAATTTTCTGGGTGCACAGCCTTGGTGGGCTGCAGGTGCAGCTCATCCTCGTGGTCTGGTTTCCCAGGAAATCAAATCCCCTGGAAGGCTGGAGGTGCCTGACTCATTCACCTTCCCCAGGTGAGGCCCAGGAGGTCACTGGGCCCTTCTGGACACCCAGGGAAGAAAGGGAGAGAAATTCTGCAGCTTCTGGAAGCTTCCACTCGATCTCGTGCTCACACAGCCAGCTCCCTCCACCACAGCAGTGCTCCTTCCACATTCCTTCCACCAGATCTGGGAATTCTAATTAGCAAACAGGATGCTGAAGTGTAATAAATAGAATGTTGCTGCCTAATTAGCGCGAGTGGGAATGACCTGCAGTCTGATGCCAGGTGCTCATTAGCGAGCTCTGTCCAATTACTGAATGCCAGAGCTTGGTGCCAATTACAAAAAAGCCATTTATTTATGAAGTGTTTCCTGTCCAATAATATCTACATGAGCTAAGTTGAAGAAAAAATACATTTAAGTGCTTTTTAAAATGCATTTGGGGGAAGAAGGAAGTGGAAAGGGGATCATACACCATTAAAATTAACGAGGAACGCTGCCCAGCTCAGGCTGGGGGTTATCAGCTGATAAACACCTTCCCTGGCCAGCGTGGAGTTTGGTCTGGAATGAACTTTCTGTCATCCCTGCCAGAAATCAGACCTGGAGGGATGAAGCCTTTCTGCATTTCATACAGAATTCACTCTGCTCACCCATCACCATCGCCTGCAGCTCCCAGAGCCCTGCTCAGGGTTAGCTCTGAGATAAACTCCAAGCTGGTGCTTGCTTTAAAACAAATCAAGGATCAGGGAGTTCTGTCCCAGGAGCTGCTCCTCAGCCAGCTCCTGGTACAGCCAGGTGAGGATCCCATCCTGACTTCCACATCCCTTCGTGATCCTCCAGCACTCCTACCAAACCCATACTGGGCAGGAGATGAAGCTGAATTTCAGGTTTTCTTCTAAGCCTTGCTTCGTTTGCTTTAAATTTAATTTAATTTAAAATCAGCAGAAATTTTTCATAGCGAAGGAAAATTTAATCAAATCATTCAGCTCCTTCCTTTAGTTTCCCATCCTGCAGCAATCACTCAAATCTGCTTCTGCTCCAGATTGTTCCCTCCTGACAAACTCAGACCACTCAGGCACTAACAGGGGGAAGCTGGAGTTTTAGCAGTGGCTTTTGCACGATGAGGAAGAGAAAGAAATTGGTTTGCTCAATAAAAATGTCCCACTTGAACTCATGGGAGAGAAAGGCCCTGAACGCTCTCAGGGTGGATCAGTTGACAGAGCACTGAACACCCCCAGCTCCCACTTTAAGAATCAAGTTTTTAGGCATGACCTCAGTGTGGGATTGGATTTTCCTCTCGATTTCCAGGGCTTGGAGGAGCCAATCCCTCCTGGAACGCTGGGAGCAGATCTCCTGCAGCTGCTCCCTCCCAACCTCTGGCTCCAGAAGGGGAAGGGCAGGTGCTCAGGAACGTTCCCAGCCCCACCACCCTGGACATCTTCGCTCAGCCGTCCCTGAGCTCTCACTCACAGCTCCCACCCTCCTCCCTGCTCCAGAGGCAATTCCAAGTGCAGGAAACACCCACCCAGGAGGGGAAACCCAGGGCAGCTGCCACCAAATCCCTGCAGACCCACAGGAACCCAGGCATTCCCATCTCCAGAGTTAATTCCAGACTCATCATCACTGCATCTCTCCTTCCCCTGTGGCATCAGCCTGACCCCTCCACGTGGCTGAGCATCCTTGCTGTGCTGGAGGAAGCTTCCAAACCCCATTTCCCCATTTCCAAATTTCACCATGAGCATTCCCTGTGAGCACAGACCGCTCCAGCACAGGGGTGCTTTTGGCAAGGATCAAAGTAAGGAAGAGGGAGCTGATTTTCCAGCTGGATCAGGAATCTACGGATTGTTTGTCATTCTCTGGGGTGACTGATGTCCTCCTTGCCATTCCTTTCACACACAAAACCACTTCCCTTCTCTCCAGGCCTCTGCAGTGACTCCTCCCCAGTGCTCAGGTCCCAGGTTCATCTCTGCACACCTGCACTTCCCTGGGACCCCCTCCCCAAGCTGGGGAACCTTGCTCCACTCAGCTGGAGCAGCTCTGCCCTGGCTGCCTGGAGGCTGAAACCTTCCCCCTCTGCCCAGTTCAACTGGAAAAGGACTCAGAGCTGCTGCTGGAATTCATTAAAAACAGCTGCACAGGGAGTGCAGGGCTGAGAGGAGAAGCACTGCTCTGTTGTTGTTGTTTTGTTGATTTCTCAGATGACATGCAACACCTGACTGTCCAAGAGAGCTGGGGCAGCTTGGAAAGCGCCAGGAAAACCAATAATAAAACCAATAAACCAGGGATTGTGTTCCATGTGCACGTGAGAGCACGGGGGAAAGCTGAGCCTGTGCTGAGGGAATGGTTTTGCTGGAATTGCATTGTCCAAATAGTGTGGGACCACTGCGAGCAGAGAAACCTGAGCCCCCTCCCCAGCCCCACGTTTCATCTGGCTTTTATCACCCCCAAGCAGCCCAAAATGAGAACAAACCAGGCCCCAAATGGATTTCCCATCCTTTGGGGCCAGGGGAAGCAATCAGATCAGCCCAGCCACTGATTTATTATTATTATTATTATTATTATTATTATTATTATTATTATTATTATTATTATTATTATTATTATTATCGTTATTATTATTATCGTTATTATCATTTTATTGTTATTATTGTTGTTATTGTTATCATTTCATTGTTATTATTGTTATTATTATTGTTGTTATTCTTATCATTATTATTGTTATCATTATTATTGTTATTATTGTTGTTGTTTTTATTGTTATAGTTATTATTATCATTATTATTATTGTTATTATTATTGTTACAATAATAATACAATTATTACATAATTAAATATTAATTAAATAATGAAATAATTTAAATAATGAAATAATAATAACACAGTTGTTACAATTATTATTATTGTTAACAATAATAATTGTTGTTATTATTATTACTATTATTATTATTATCATTATCATTATTATTATTACTGCACCCAAAAATGCCTGCAGGAAACGCCAGGAACAGGGAAACCTGGGGAACCATTGACAAACCCGACCCTGGAGCAGCATTTCAGCACAAACCAAGGCTGGGTCCCTTGGATTAAATAATTCTGTGAATTCTCTTTCAGCAGGTTCTTGTGGAAACAGGAAAAGCAGACCCCGATGGGGGCAGGAGTGACTCAGAGATGGGAGCAAACACTCACGGAGTCGATGATCCCCTGCAGGGCTTCAAAGCCATCGTTGACTGGGAAAACGTGATCTCTGCTGTCAGCAATCCTGGCCAGCTGGCACAGGAAGAGAAACAGAAATACAGAGATCAATTAGCCAGCAAATTAAGACTTCTCCAGATTAACTCAGAAATAAAACCCTCAAATGCTTTCTCTGGGTTTGATTCAAGGGAGGTTGTTCTAAGCCAAGTGTGCTTTGACTCCTTTTCTGAAAGCTGAAAAACTCTTTCAGCCTCTACCTGTGGGCAGTGGTGCAAGTGCTCAGGTGAGAAAAATGCCAGCAGTTACTGTGTGAAATTCATCCATGGACATGCTGATACTCAAATCAGAAATTCAGGAGTCAGAGAAAACGCTGTGAAATGTTTCTCACTAACGGAGCTGTTTGATTTTTACAGCACAGCTTTCCCCTGAAGGAAAAGCTGCACCCAAGCTGAAGGGTTCTATAGAAATATTTCAGTTTTATGGGGAAAAACATCCCCACAACTCCTTCCTGCCTCCAGCTCAGGCCAGATAATTTGCTTTTCTCCCTTTGTCTTTGCCCAGAATGCAGAAACACAGCTGGCAGAAACAGCTGGGGCAAGCAGAGGGGCAGACTCAGACAGAAAGGGACCAAGAGCCAGACAGATCCTTCTGACAGGAAAGAGAGGAAAACCCCTGGAAAAGCAACCCCTGGAGAAGCCTTGAGCAGAGAATTCAGGGCTCTGAGCCCACCCAAACCCTGCCAGGCACTGGGGGCTCCCTCACCTGGGTCTCGTTGAAGTCCTTGACCCCCACACAATACACGGTGGCCCCCAGGTCCCGCGAGCGATTCGCCTGCAGCGAGAGGAGGCACAGTCACCTGTGGGGAACTCGGGATATTCAGCATTTCCCACAGCAATCCATATGAAACTCTTCATCTGGGAACAAATCCCTTCTTCTGGAGTTTATTTTTAACTGGAGGTTTTATCCCCTCTCCTTGAAGTCTCAGCAGAGCTGAGTCAGGGGCTGCTGCTGTCAGTGGAGCTCACTTTAGATTTGTGTCTGCAGAGCACCAAAGTGGAGTTTTCTCACTGGGGAAAAACCTTTTCCTTCTCTTCTGCATCCACAGCAGCAAGCCCAGACCTTTCACTGTCTCCCTGGCTGCAAATGTGGAAGTCACTCACCTCCCTCTCGGAGTAGAAAAATAGATCCTCGTGGAGCTCCCCATCTGTCAGGGCGATGATGACACTGGCAGTTCTGTAACCTGAACACACAAAATCCTCTTCAGTCCCTTGGCTTTGCTGGGGTTCGTTAAACCAGCTCAGAAAACATCCTGCCTGTGAGCACACTCCAGGGGCAGAGCTCTGCTGCTATTTCAGACCCAGAAATGAGGCTGCAGCCATCAAAAACCCAGGGCAGTTTGTTCCTACTTAGCTCCTGATTTCATTCATGCTGTCAACTCAAGAAATCCAGAGGGGATTTTTCAGATTGTGATAAAAAAAGCTCAGTTTGGATTTAAATGGAGATGGTGGGAAAAGGACCTAAAATCTTCAAGATTCCTAAGAAACATCATTAAACCTTGCAGCCTTCCCTTCCAAACCTAAAAAGTTTTTACATCAATCACAGGGAAGGAAAGGATGAACATTTTTCCAGTTGTCTGCACTTAGCACTGGTTTTAATAATTTCTGGTTAAAAAAATCTTGTAGCTAACAGCTTCTCCATGCATTTGTGTTTCAGAAGGAGGAAGAAATGGCTGCATGAACCCTCCAGCAAAAGTAAAGCAGCAGTTTTGGTGAGGGTGGGCACCTGCAGCCAGCCTGGAACACTTTAATTCCAGCTCCTTAAAGCTCCACTTGTTCTTTTTCCCTTTCAGGAATATTTCCCTGACTGGCACCACATCCCTGCCAGAGCAGAAGCCGCCCCCACCCTTCCCACAAAGGATTAGCTCTGTTAAAGTTATCAGTTAAAGAGAAAAAAATAAGTATTCAGTGGATCAAGGAGGCCTCTCACCGTGAACATTCTCGTAGTAAATCTGTTCACTTGCCTGAAATTAAATCAGATCATTAGTAATTAATCAATAAGATCTGGGAACTTGTGGTGCAGCAGGAAGGGATGAGGCAGTGGGGATCCCACATTTGCAGCTCTGATTTCACACAGCTGATTCACAGAGCCAGGCTCTTGTCTGGGGTTTTTTTTTTGCATTCCTGCGAGGTCTCATCAGCCACACCACCCCCAGAGCTGTCTCCCAGTCTTCTCCTCTCTGAAAATCCTGCCCAGATCCTTGAGGAACATCCTCAGCCCAATGTTGATATCCCTCAGCAGCTCCAGATCAGCTGCTCCACCTGCAGATAAACCCCAGGCTCCTTTACTGAGCCTCTGCTGTGGGTTCACATCTCTGTGATGGGGCAGCTCTCTCGAGAGACAGACCCTTCAAACCCATCCAAACACCCACAAAAACATCCAAACAACCACCCTGCAGAGGCCAGGACTTCAGAAACTCCTGAGGGGCTAAAACATGTCCAAAACGTGCCCAGAACGAGGTCAGAGCAGGCAAGAAGGGCTGCAGGTTTTTGGCCACCCCAGGTGTGAGATGTGACCTCTCCCCTCTCAGCCCAGGTAGGACTGACACCTTTGCACCCTTCCATGGAGCCACGGGGGTCTCCACGCCACTGCCTTCTCCTGAGAGAAAAGATAACTCTGCCCACGAGAGCTGGAGGCAGAAATAAAGCGATTTATTATTATTATTATTATTATTATTATTATTATTTAGTAGAGTTTGCAGCTCCAGCGCTGAGCCCTTACACTGCTGGAGCCGTTCAGCCAAGGGAAGGGTCTCACCCACCCAGCAGAGATTCCGAACCAGCCCCTCGTGTCCTGCAGCTCCTGAGGAGCAGAGAAACCTCCCAGGCACCCAGCCTGCCCCAGTTACCCTCTCAAATCCTTCGTGCATGTAGGTGTCCCCTCCTGGCAGCACCTTCTGCAGCTCCTCCAGGCCCTGGCGGATCTGCTCCCTGCAGGGAAGGCACCACAGTCAGAGCCAGCAGCAAGTCCTGGCAGGTCCTGGCAGGTCCTGGCAGCCGGCTGGGGACGGGCAGGGCACAGCCAGGCTCAGAGAGGGAGGATAAAGGGTTAATTCGGGGTTTGCAAGGGGTAGGTGGCTCTCTGAGGATGTGGAACACGGAGCTGTGCTCCCACTGCCTGGGAAAAGCATCAGGACAGCCCGGAGGTGAATATCCACACAATCCATGTGAATATCCACACATGTGTCAATCCACACAATCCATGTGAATATCCACACAATCCATGTGAATATCCACACAATCCATGTGAATATCCACACAATCCATGTGAATATCCACACAATCCATGTGAATATCCACACATGTGTCAATATCCACACAATCCATGTGAATATCCACACAATCCATGTCAATATCCACACAATCCATATGTCAATCCACACAATCCATGTGAATATCTACACATGTGTCAATATCCACACAGGTGTCAATATCCACACAATCCATATGTCAATATCCACACAATCCATATGTCAATATCCACACAATCCATGTGTCAATATCCACACATGTGTCAATATCCACACAATCCATGTGAATATCCACTCAATCCATGTGAATATCTACACAATCCATGTGAATATCCACACATGTGTCAATATCCACACAATCCACATGTCAGTATCCACACAATCCATATGTCAATATCCACACAATCCATGTGTCAATATCCACACATGTGTCAATATCCACACAATCCATGTGAATATCCACTCAATCCATGTCTGAATATCTACACAATCCATGTGTGAATATCTACACAAATCTATGTCTGAATATCCACACAATCCATGTGAATATCCACACAATCCATGTGAATATCTACACGTGTCAATCCACACAATCCATGTGTGAATATCCACACAAATCCACGTGTCAATATCCACACAAGTGTCAATATCCACACAAGTGTCAATATCCACACAAATCCATGTATTCCTCCATTTCTTCCTCAATAAACGTTCCCTGCTCAGACTCCAGCAGCTGACTCGTACCTGGCTCAGTTTCCTCTCAGGTTTGCTGGTTTGAGTGTACAAACACCATCAAACAGCCACAGAAATCAACACCAGACCATGCTGGCAGCTCCAGTCCCAGATCCTGGTTAAGCTGACTGGGAGGCTGAAGCCTTTCCCAGGGCTCAGTGTTTGGGTTCTCCTGAGGAGTTCCAGGCTCAGTGGGGCAGGCAGAGATTTGTTGTTGCTCAGACTCCAATCTCTGGAATCCGAGCACATCCAGGAGCCTTTAATGCCAGATAAAAGCTCTCAGTGTGGGGTGAGTGAGCAAACTGCACGGTGGCTGTGGGACAGGGATGGGGTCACTGCAGGCAGGGCCAGGGGTCACTTCTGTCCCCACATTTTTGAACCAGAAAATTAAGCAATTTTCCAATTAACCATTTTTTAACCATTGGTGTGACCCAGAGCTCCCACTGTGGGGCTGAAGGCAGCACTGACACTCCCAAGGGAACAAAGCCCCTGCTCTTGCCAAGGGCTGAATTCTCAAACCTCCAAGAACCCATTTTGTACTGATTTCTATCACTATTTTGTACTATTTCTGTATTTTCTGATATCCCAACCAGCTCAGACACTCTCAGAAGGTTCCTCCTCTCAGGCACCCTTGCACACACCAAACCAAAGCTGGGCACAAAATGCAGCATTTCCTGTCATCAAAACTATCCTCAGAGAAAATCTTCAAATACACAGCAGAAGTTAAAATGCCAGTCCAGTCCCGTTAGAGCACAGTTTTCCCTGAAATTCAGCATTTTGTGGATGCTCAGCACCCTCAGCCCTGACATCCAGAGGCAGGGACAGCTCTGCCAGTGGGCTGAGCACAGCCCTGCTGCCAGTGCCCAGCAAAACCAGTAAAGGCAGCTCCCTCTGGGACCAGCTCCAGATCAAAATCCCACTCCAGCACTGCTGGGACAGCTGGGGAAACACGGAATTCATTCCCACAGGGGAAACATTTCAGCCCTGTAGCTCAGAGCTAAGATCTCTGCAGTGGGCTTTGCTCCTGGGCTGGGGCACAGCACGAGGCAGGGAACAGGTTTTGCTTTGGCAGCCAGTTCAATAAAATCGGTTTATTCTCTTTATCCCTGCTGCTGCAGCGAGTGGCAGGGGATGCTCAGGCTGCCTGAGATGCTCAGGCTGCCTGGGTTTGGGGACGTTTGCAGGGCTGGTGTGAGTGTGCAGGGCTCTGGGGGAAGGCAGCCAGCTTCCTCCCCATGGCAGCTGCTCTGGTATGTGATTTCAGACATCCAATATGTGAAACACATGCTGACTTATACACTCCACACATGTGGGATGTATATTTTTGCTCCACGTGGCAATGAAGTTAACAGAGGAAGCGAGAGCGATTTAAGGACCTCATCCAGCTCTCCTTGGAAGTCAGAAAAAGGACAAAAAACCCCTCCATCCTGTAGATTTTACTGGGATTAACTTGGGGGTCTGCAAGGGGCTGGCAGGAACATGCTGCACAGACAAGGCAACAAAACAAATTCCCAAAATTCGGCAAAAATTGCCAAAACCCCACAGCCCTGAATCATCCCTAACCGTGAAACACCTCCAGGGGAATCACATCCCCCTCTCTGCCCCAGGGAGAGGGTGGCACCTCTGCCTTCCAAGCCTGTTTTTATGGGGAGTTTCACCCCTTTTTTTTTTGCAGAAGCTCCCTGAGATGTCCCACTGATGCTCCTCTGACAAAATCCCCAACCCCTGGGGAGTGCAGGCTCCCCCAGTGTGAGCCAAAACTCCGCCAGAAGGACATTTAGGAGTTGAAATCAAGCAGGGAGCTGTGCCCTGGCAGCCCTGGGTGCTTTCCAGGAGGTGAGAGAGGGACTCTGGGTGAGATTGAGAAGCACAGAGGAGCCACAACACATCCCCAGCGGGATGGAAACCACTGGGGAGGGAGGAGGAGGAAGCTCCAAGGACACAGGAGCCTCCAAACCTCTCCTTACCTGTCCTCTGTCAGCCTCATCAGAATTGTCCCTCTGGTTGAGAACACAATGAAGGACATCCTCAGCTGGGGGCTGGAGGAGAGAAGGGAAGGGGATGAATTTGGGGTCTGCAGCAGGGCTGTGTGGAGCACAATCACGCTCTGCCATCCCAACCCAACTGGATGAAGATTTCTTTTGCCCTGGGCCTTCCTAGCCCAGGGAAACCTCGGGGAACCCTTGTAAAAGATGCAGAGAACATTTGTATCACAACCTTGGGATTGCTCAAGCAAGAGGAGCTTGAATGCATCCTGGTGTCACCACTGAGACAAGGGAGGGCTCCTTTTGTCACAACAAATTCCATCCCTGATCCTGAGGGGTTCCTCAGCCAGGCTCAGGTCACTCCTGAAAGCCCCAGGCTCTCCCTGCAGCCCAGGCAGCAGCTCAGGCACACGAGGATTCCTCCCCCAAAGCTCTGATCCATGGAATCAGGCAGGAATAAATGGGATTATTTTATCTCCCCCATTTCCCCCAGAACAGCAGGAATAAATGGGATTATTTTATCTCCCCCATTTCCCCCAGGACAGGAATAAATGGGATTATTTTGTCTCCCCATTTCCCCCAGAAGAACAGGAATAAATGGGATTATTTTGTCTCCTCATTTCCCCCAGAAGAACAGGAATAAATGGGATTATTTTATCTCCCCCCCCTCATTTCCCCCAGAAGAACAGGAATAAATGGGATTATTTTATCTCCCCATTTCCCCCAGGACAGGAATAAATGGGATTATTTTGTCTCCTCATTCCCCCAGGACAGGAATAAATGGGATTATTTTATCTCCCCCATTTCCCCCAGGACAGGAACGTGGGAAGAGCAGCCAAGGGAAGAAGCATCAGGAGGATTCTTCTCACCAGGTGAGGAAGCACCAGGAGCCCCCTGGCCACCAGCTCCCCCTGGGAAGGAGCTGGGAGCCCCAGAGGGACCTGCAGGGACCCTCACCTGATGAATTTGCGGGCCAGGTGCTCCACAAAGTGATAGATCTCGTTCCAGTGGTGCAGGACACTTCCCGACCTGGGGACACAAAGGCAGCAGGAGATGTCACTTGGAGCTGTCCCAGCCCTGTGTCCTGCCGCTGCTCAGTGACACCTTTGCTCCTCCTCTGCTCAACCCTCACTGCCCCTGCCCTTCCCTTCAGGAGAAATCAAACTGGAATTGGCATTTCCTGATAAACTCTGAAAAGCAGGGATAATTCCCACCCCGTGCAAAGGGCTTGAGCCTGCCCTTGGCAGCATTTAGGCTGGGCTTTAACCCAGCCTAAACCAAATAAACCCTGTTTGAGTGAGGAGCTGTCTCTCTGCACAATGTTCCACATTAATTCCACCCACTCACTCCCAAACCATCACACAGAGCTCTTAGCTCCAGCCTCTTCTGAGAATTACGTGGAGGAACAGATTATTAAACTTCTCCAGAGTTTCCACTGTGCCAGAGACTTTGAAAAGTCTTAGTCCACATCCCAATTCTGGTTAATTCTTTCACACCTCACTTAAAGACAAAACAAACTGATTTTGCTCCTCAGGAGAATAAACTGTAGGCTATAATGGGGTTGGATTATTCTTTATGTTGTAAGAACGAGGGGAAAATTCGGTTAATCAGAATTTTTCAGCACAAAATGCCCCTTCTGGCATAAACACTTCCATGAACACTGGAATATTAATACTGGAAAAAAAATTAATTTCTTTCCTAGAGTTGGAAAATAAATGTGTCATCACTTATTCAATCCATTGAGTACAATTAGAAATATTTATTGGGGAAATAACCGTCCCAGCTTCTAGAGAAAGTTCATTGATCTGCAGCCTGAGGGGGGAAAGAGGAATGTTTGAGATGGAAGGAAAGGGAAATGAGTTCTGCTTGAGCTCTGGGGGTGCCACAGGAGAGCCAGAGCAGGTTCCCCAGCCCTGTGAGATAACAAAAGCTGATTTTCACATCCTTCTCTCCTGATATTCCCAAAAGGAACAAGATCAGCTGAGTGGTCGATGCTTTAAACTGGCAATTTCAGAACAGGTTCATCATCAGGATGCCAAAATCTCTTCTGGAGCCAAGAAATGGGAATGAAACCCGAGTAAAGCGTTCTCTTTAGCAGGAGGGGGATCCTTTCTGTGCTCACTTTGTGCCTCTGGAGGGGATGCAAAGTGCAGGGAGACCCTGCAGTGGCTCTGCCCAAGCCCTGCCCTTCCTCCTCCTCCTCCTCCTCGCTGGGACAGAGCTGCAGCACCTCAAACCTCCCCAGGTCCTTCTTGCACTTCCTGGGCTCCACTTTTCCATTTCTGCGCCTCCTCAGAATAGCTGTGGGTTTATTCAGCTTGGATAAACCGTATTTGAAACACAAATTCTGTGAGCAGAAGAGTCACAGGCTCCAGCCCTCCCACCAAAGCCCACGTGAGTGATGTGCTCTGCAGGAGGACATCAAGGCTTGGGTCAGAGGATGATGCTGATCCAAAAAAACCTCCTTGAGCTTTCCTGGCCTTGCACCAACTCCCCAAATTCTGGTGGCTCTCAGAGATGCCATTAACCCAAGAGGTTGTGCAGCATCTCTTGACTGAGCTCTTCAAAAACAACACAAACCAGCCCAAAAATCATCCTTTGTCCTTCCAGATCCTCCAGGAGCAGCCCTGGAAGCACAGAGACACCCGAGAGGTGCCGCAATCCTCGGAGGAAACGCTCTTATCTCTTCACACCAGCGCTGCAGCTCACAGAGGGCAGAGCAGGACAAGGCTCAAAGCTCAGCCTCAGCTCAAGAACCTTCTCCTCCTGCCTGGCAGGGGGTGTGCAAAAAAACCCAAACAACTAATCACCAAATAGCCATGGATTTGTTAGGGATACGTTTTATATTGTTATATATTTATATATTGTTTATATTGTTATTTATATTGGCTTTTCGCAAATATTAAAGTGAATGTTGTGTGTGTAAGAATGAGAAATTTTGTTGTGTTAATATGGTTTTATTTCTCTTATTGATGAAATTTAGAAATAGTGGTATAATACATTTTATGTATTTAATAATAAATTATATAATTAATTATATAATTATATATATAATATATAATCATATATAAATTATATATAAATTAATAATAAAATGTATAATACATTTTATGTATTTAATGTTAGGTTATGGCATGGTATTAAAATAAAAACTGTTTTTGTTTGTGTAACCCAAAGACTGAGAAAAAAAAAAAGATACAGAACTCCTGCATTTGTAAATTCTCTTATCCAGATGAAAACAGCAGTGACCAGAACTCTGGTGGGGAGGAATTTATTGCATTTCTGGTGTCAGGGAATGTAAATCTCAATTTACATCCAAGAGGATTGATCTATTGGGAAGGGGGTAAGACAAAAATAAACAGAAGAACCCCAAAAATCCTAAGAAGAATGTCTGAATATGTATGAGAATTTGTGGATATTAATGAGAATTTATGGATATGAATGAGAATTTATAGATATTAATGAGAATTTATAGATATTAATGAGAATTTATGGATATTAATGAGAATTTATGGATATGAATGAGAATTTATGGATATATATAAGCATTTATGGATATGCAGCAAGGTTCTGTTTTTAAGGGACAATCCTTTGTCAGTGAGGTGAATGCAGAGACACCCAGCCCTATCTGTATATATATTTTTATATATAAATATTTATAAATATTTATTTATATATTTATATAAATATTTATAAATATATTTTTTTTTTCTCCTAATTTTTTTTTTTTTTTTTTTAGTTTAAATTCTATAAAAATGATGTGAACCTCGTTTTTCACAGATTCAATTTCCACCAATCAGCAGAAAAAGAGCAGAGAGCTCACTCAGCCCTGGCTGGAAGGGATTCCTGCCCACTCCTTCACCAAGGAATGGTTTTCTAAGCTGCATCACTGGATTAAAAACCTCATTTCCACAGGTTCTGACTGGCAGGGATTTCACACACGAGCTCAGCTCGCTGCAGCTGCCTGCCCTGGGCAGAGTTTGAGTTAATTACATTCCTTCAGGCAACAAGAAAAAGACACAGAAATGCACAAATTTCTCCACCCTGCCTTGCTGGCATCCCTAACGCAGAGAAAAATCATCCCTGCACATCCTGCCAGGCTCCTGCCACCCCAGCAGAACCCACACCTTGCTCTGGAGGCAGATCTGTGATCCTGGAACAAAGCCTGGCTCAGGGAGGAGCAGGGCTGGTTCTGGATCTCCTCAGCATCCCCAGCTTTGTGTTTGTTCCTCTGAGAGCAGCTGAATTCTGAATTCTGTGTGAAATCAGCTGAATTCCCCAGCTCGCAGCTCTGCCCCAGGGGAGGGAGGGAAATTGAGATTTTGCCATCAAAGGACAAGAGGAATGGTCTGTGGAGGGTTCCTCAGCCAGGGCATGGAAACAAGATCTTTAAAGATCTCCCAACTCAAAGCAGTCTGTGATTCCATGAAAGTGTTAAAGGATATGTGAGATATATAAATATAATGATTATATCTATATATCCAACTCTATTTTATAAATAACCAGCCCCTCCACAGTAAATCTCCCATCAGGGGTTAAACAAGCAATCTGAAGTGGTGCACTGCCCTCAGGAACAGCTGGAGACACTCAAGGCTCCACTGGAGAGCAAGGAAATTGTTATATCAGAATTGTTGTATCATTCCTGCACCAGCAGAACCCCGGGAATGGGAGTTCTGGTGGATGTGATAAAATGGGAATCGTGGATTTTGGTGAACTTTGGGGCCTGCTGAGGTTGCATGAGCTGAGAGGGGAAACACAGCACGAGCATGAGGTCTGAGAAATCCTTCAATCCTGCTTCAGCTTCCAGGGAAAAGCAGCACAAATCACGCTCTGGGTTTGTTTGGGGTTTGTAGCAACAGAGTTATTCCAATTAATAACTAACCCTAACAACCCTAATTAATAACCCAACCCTAACCCTAATAACTGCAGAGCAGCAAAATGAACAAGCCAGGTGGATCTTTCCACTGAATAAAAGGAATAAAAATCTTTTCCCTGGAGCACCAGGACTGGCACACTGAGGCAGCCACTGCCTCATGCTTTGATTTTTACCCAGTATTCTGCAATAAATATGGAATTCCAAGTAAATGATACAAATGGAATGTGGGAGCTACTGCAAAACACTCCAGAGGATCAGGCAGAAACTTCATCTGTGAGGGCTCTTGGCAACGTGCAAATACTTTCCTGTCTCTGAGATTTATGGTGATTATGGTCAGTGCCACGGCTCTGGCAGGAATCACCTCCAGAATTTCCAAACCTTTGGTTCCAAATAACGGCTCTTGGTCAAGGAAATCAGGAGAATCCTTTCAGCCAGTGTTTTTTATGGTTTTTTGGGTTTTTTTTTTAAAGATTGGTGTATTGCTTTAGTGTGGAGCTTCCCGAAGCTCAGCACAAAATGATTCCACGTTGCTCCGTCCACATCTGAAAAAAAGCAACGCTCCTGCAATGCCAAGGAGGTGAAACTGCCACAATTGGGGATGAAAAAGTGAGGCAGGGACTCAGCACAAACAGCTGAACAGGCAAAAGATGCATTTCATTAAGAGAAGAAACAAAGAGAGTGTGACTCAGCCAGGGAAATAAAGCAGTTTAAAGGTGGTGCTGGAGCTGCTCTCCATCCCTTGTGAAGGGTGTAGCCCCTCTCAGGGCTGGATTTTCCCTGGAATTGCTGCTTTGGGCACGGCTGAGGGGGCAGAGGGACAGGGACACAGCTCAGGGGGCAGAGGGGAAGGAGCAAAGCTGAGAGTGAGCTCTGCCTGCATCTCCCCAGTTCCAAATCCCCTGGAATTGCTGCCTGCATCTCCCCAATTCCAAATCCCCTGGAACTGCTGCCTGCATCTCCCCAGTTCCAAATCCCCTGGAACTGGTGCCTGCATCTCCCCAATTCCAAATCCCCTGGAACTGCTGCCTGCATCTCCCCAGTTCCAAATCCCCTGGAACTGGTGCCTGCATCTCCCCAATTCCAAATTCCCTGGAATTGCTGCCTGCATCTCCCCAGTTCCAAATCCCCTGGAATTGCTGCCTGCATCTCCCCAATTCCAAATCCCCTGGAACTGCTGCCTGCATCTCCCCAATTCCAAATCCCCTGGAATAACTCTGCTCTCCTGGGAGCCTCAAGCTCCCCAGGAATCCAGGGCAGAACCAGGGGGCTGCTTTACCCAACTCCAGAGCACACAAAGCTCTGGTGCTGGAGGTTTCCAGCCATGGGAGAGCAGCGGGATATTTGGAGCCACCAAAGTCACCACAAAAACAAGGCAGGAGTGGCAGAGGTCCCCTGGGGACACTTCTACAAACCCCAAACCTCCTCAACAGCCTCGTGTGCCTCTCCAGACCATGCAAAAGAACAAAGTCAGACTGACTTACTTGTCCAGAATGAAATACAAATCAAAGCCTCCGTAGCAGGCAGGACCCCCATTCTCTCTCTTCCCACCGTGCCCATCACAGGTGAGGGTAAAAACTGCCAGGAACACACACTTGAAGCCAAATCTCACAATGCTTTGTTTTGCAATGGCCATTATATCCAGAGAGCAGGAGAAAAAGAAATCTCTTCTTCCGAGGCTCCTTTATTTCACAGCTTTCCCCACCAAAGCCATCCAAGGACCTTTAAAAGGTGTAAATGTAAATGGAATTCCTCAAAACTCCGCTCGCAGCAGTTGTCCACGGGAATTGCCAGACTTTCCCCCTTGTTTCCCCTTCGCTTCTGTTTCTTGGTTTCAGATTTCAGGATGCACAATGCTGTATTTCACTGGGTTTTTTTTTTTTTTCTTTTAAAGGGACCCTCGGTCTGTGGCAGCTCTTGGGGAGCAGCAGCGTTGTTTGGTGAGAGCAGGAGCAGCCTCCCTCCTCCCAGATCCTCACAAAGACTTCAGAAAACCCAGGGAGGGCTCGTGGCTTCCCTCCCCACACACTTAATTATTATTGTTATTATTAAAGATGGCAAGCTGTGCTGTTCCTGAGCAGGAGGAGCTCAGAGGATGCCATCTCGTGGAGCAGCCTCTGGTGTGCAGTGGATTTCAGCTCTGAGCAGCCCCAGGACTGGGACAGGAGGATGAACCTGAATCCCATCCCAGCCCTGTCCCTCGGGCACTGCCAGGGGTCCAGGCGAGCCCCAGCTGCTCTGGGAATTCCACCCCAGCCTCGGAGGGAAGAATTCCCTTCCAACCCCGGCCTCCTCCATCTCAGGGCCGCTCCCCTTGTCCTGTCACTGCATTTTCAGACACAGGAGAAGTGCAGAGACCTCTTTGCCCCCCACACAGGAACCCCCTGGGTTTAAAACCCCTTAAACACAGAAGTGAAAAGCCATTCCAGGCTCCATGCCCTGTGTTTTCCCAGTCCTGAGGAGTATTTGTGCTTGTGAAAGTCTGTCCCAAGTCACCATCCTCACTGCAGCCTCTAAAGCCTAAACTCTGTCTCTTCCAGGGAAACCCAATGGAAAATGTGAATTCCTCTCCACTCACCTCTCGTTTCCTTGCACAGGCTCTGAAAGCAGAGCAGCTCAAAAGGGGCAGAATTCCTCAGTGAGGGATCCCCTGCACCTGCAAAAGTGAACCTGGAGGCACCAGGAGCTGCCAAACCTCCCTGGCAGAGCCCTGGGCCACCCCCAAATCCCCAAATCCCCAAATCCCCAACACCTGCTGAGCAGAGCAGCTCCAGAGGGGTTTAAGGGGTGCACCTGAGTCAGGCTGCCCTGAGCTGATCAAAGCCCTGAGCTGATCAAAGCCTTCAATTTGGCTTTAAAATACCCTGAACTAAAGCTGGAGCTCGGATTCTTTGTGTGGCGAGCACAGCTGGAACGGGGCACAGCTGGAACTGGCACAGCTGGAACGGGGCACAGCTGGAACGGGGCACAGCTGGAACGGGGCACAGCTGGACTGGCACAGCTGGAGCTGGGCACAGCTGGAACGGGGCACAGCTGGAACGGGGCACAGCTGGAGCGGGGCACAGCTGGAACTGGCACAGCTGGAGCTGGGCACAGCTGGAGCGGGGCACAGCTGGAGCTGGGCACAGCTGGAACGGGGCACAGCTGGAGCTGGGCACAGCTGGAATGGGGCACAGCTGGAACGGGCACAGCTGGAACGGGGCACAGCTGGAACGGGCACAGCTGGAGCGGGGCACAGCTGGAACTGGGCACAGCTGGAACTGGCACAGCTGGAGCGGGGCACAGCTGGACTGGGCACAGCTGGAGCGGGGCACAGCTGGAACGGGGCACAGCTGGAGCGGGGCACAGCTGGAACTGGCACAGCTGGAACTGGCACAGCTGGAGCGGGGCACAGCTGGACTGGGCACAGCTGGAGCGGGGCACAGCTGGAACGGGGCACAGCTGGAGCGGGGCACAGCTGGAACTGGCACAGCTGGAACTGGCACAGCTGGAACTGGACACCCCTGCCCTCTCCTGGTGCTGGCAGAGCCGAGTTGGGCTCGGGATGGGACTCGGGTCCCTTTTCCCTCTCAGTTCTGCAGCTCCAGGCTGACACTCAGCGGCCGAGAGGATTTTATTCTCTTCCCTGCTCTGATTTTTCAAGGGCCCAAGAGCTCCCTGGGGTGGAATCACCTCCAGTGGCTGCCCTTGGCTGGTCCAGACCTGCCCGGAGGGTGATGAGGCTCCTGCACAGCTCAGTGCTTTGATGGCATTGAGTGCCTCAGCTCATTTTTGTTAAAGAGGAAATAATCTTGATTGTAAAGATTTGAGCAACAGGAATTCCAGCCTTGCTTTATGGCAGAAACAGAACAACTCTGTAAATCCCACACAGGAGACTCCTCTTCCCCCTAAAAAAGGTAAATTCACTGCTTTGCACTTTTTTTTTTGCTTCTGCCTTTTGTTCCCCCTGAATCCAAACTTTTAATGTGAGGAATCTTTCCCTGAGCAGGGAAGGAAGGTCCTGGCTGTGGGTGCCCTGTGTACCACACACAGCCTGGGCTCTCTGGGTGTGCTGAGCACTGGAAATGGGACAGAACATTTTCATGGAGATGTTCTCAGATGGAAAAGGGTAGAGTAACGACAAACAGGCCAGAGTTAATCCGTGATTAAGGAATTTAATTGATAGCTCTGCTCACCAATTGATCTGTTTCACTAAACCCTCAGGAAGGAAGGTGATGGAAGAGGAGATGCCAGGGAATAACTCAGGATTGGTTTTGGACAGCAGCTGCAGCTGGGATGAGGACAGGTATGATTTACACAAAGTTGTCATTGTGGCAGTACGTGAGGGCCAGGTACTGAAGGACATCGAGTTTGATGCACGACCCCAGGTCGAGCTGTGGTCCTTCAAAAACAAGAGAAGAAAAACAGTTACCAGGAGACACAGAGCAGGATTAAATGTTAAATGTTCAATAATTCAGTGCCAGCCTTTAACACCTGGCACAGGCCCTTGGTTTCTGTCACCTGTCCTGGAAGAGCAGCAATTGTGAATCCCCAAGGAATAAATGTCAGCTCACCCAGAGACAGAATTTCTCTGCTTTCATTCATCTTGGACTTGGTAATGTAAGAATTTCCCTGCTTTCACTCACCCTGGACTTGGTAATGCAAGAATTTCTCTGCTTTCACTCACCCTGGACTTGGTAATGTAAGAATTTCTCTGCTTTCACTCACCCTGAACTTGGTAAGCCACGAAAGTTGAGAGTCCCCTGCACGTGTAGAAAATGTCTGGTCCGTATGAAACGAGGTCACGAATAATTCTCCTGACGAGGGTGAAGGTGATCTCCTTTGCAGGAGCTCTTGGATGATTCTGGTTCTAATCAGATCAAAATAACATCAAATCACAGCATTCAGCAAGATCAGTGCCCTGAGCCATTTAACCTCAGGAATATTCCTAGTTTTAGTTGTTATGAACATTTTAAGAATAATCTGAGCTACAAACATTTAAACCCTCCATGCATCTGAGCAAGAGCATTCCAATTTTGAATGAAATTGCATTGCTGTAAAATGTCACTGAAATTGATAAAAACATCTAGCTGATGGTTTGATGAACCTGATATTTGAAGTGCCTGTTGGTTTTGAGAACAGCAAGGTCTCCCATCCTAATTTAATTTGCATTAATGACAACTTTCCCTGCTCATTTTCAGCCTTACCCTGATGTCTGCAGCCAGCTGGGGGAGAGCATCAAAGCTGGGCATCTCTGTTCTGTTCATTATGGAAAGGTAGCAAGCTCTCTCTGGCAGCACTTTGGTGGCCATAAAGCCCTGTAAAATAAAGTTATTGAGCATTTGATCATTAATACTGGGGTTTTATACATATTTTAAATAGTAATTAGCCAGTTTTTGCTGACTGTATGAGGCAGTCTCTGAAGCCCCCTCTCTCTGCTCACTGTGTCATAGTTCCAGACGGTTTTCCAGGATCCATGGTTGCTCTTCTGCTCGATGCTTGCCACCAGCCATTTCCTATTGATGGTCAGGATTTGGTAGGCTCCACCAATGGAGATTTTCTTGCTCACCTCAGTCTGTTGATGCTAGAAAAACAAATGAAGGAACACTGGGGCTTTCCAGTGATTATCGTCCCCAGGCTTTGGAGAAATGAAAGAGATTTCTTGGACAGGGAACATGGAGCAGCCGTGCCCGTGGAAATTGGTCACTGTACTCACCTGCTCAGCAAGGGCTGGGGTCAGGACCAGCCCAAGGAGGACCACAGCCAAAATCTGAAATGAAAATCAAATCCAAAAGTGTAACTGCAGCTCTGCCTGACAAATCTGGCCATGAGAAGCCTCCTTCCCTTTTCCTCATCTGAAGGTTCAGGGTCCTCCTTGTTTGGAAATGGAAAGCTTTTCCATTCCTTGTGCTCTGGCACTGCAGGGAAGGGCTGGATCCAGCAGAGCACTGCTGCAGCTGTGCAGAAGCCTTGGCAGGGATGGGCACGGGCTGGGATTTCTGTTTGCTGAATAATGGACAGCCAAGGCGTGGAGAAATCCTCCCCTGCTCAGCTCCTCTGGGGGACAGAGGCTGAGCTGCTCCTTCTGCAGGAGCAAAATGTCCCCAGAGAAAGGCTCAGTGCTCCAGAGGGGCAGAAACCCTCGGGAGGGATAAAGGAATGGGTTTAAATCAAAGTTTGAGTTTCTAAGGAAGAAAAGCATGCATACTTACAGAGAGATTCATCCTGACTGCAGAGCTGATGCTGCAGAAGGCAGAATAAATGATGTGAGCCTCCCACCTTTTATTTGTTTTCAGAATTAGGTGTGGAGGGGCTGGATGCTGCAATAAAATTATTTTTTCATTTGTTTCCCTGTCACTTGTCCCTGAAAATGATTTCCTGGTGTAGCTACTTGATAAACACGGGGATTTTACTTTTGAAGATTTTGACCTGACGATTGTGAGGCAGGAATCTGTTGGTAGGCAAAAAAAAAAAAAAAAAGAAATAGGTTTTATTTCCTTCTCCAGCAATGCCATTTGTGTGCTGTGTTCTCCTGCTCAAGCTTAACCCCTGACTGAGTGATGTGAACTTTCATTTTGGTGCTCTTTGCAGCTTTTCCTGACGTTCCAATTTCTGGAATGGATCAAAGGAGGTGAGGATTCCCAGCAGGGTTTCACTCAGTGAAGCTTTTGCTCTCAAAGCTGTGTTTTGGGGAATTACTGCTCCTGGGGATCAGATGAGAGATGATTTCTGGCCTCAGGGAGCTGCCAGTGCTGCTGTGGCTTCACATTCAGGTTTTACCCTGACCTGGTGCTGGTGACCGTAGCAGGAGGGGAACGTGGGAGTGACACTGATTGTAGCAGGAATATTGGTTACCTGAGCTTTATCTGCCTGTGTCACAGCCTGAGTGGAGCAGGACCATTGTTGGGAGCTTGGGATAGGCCAGGAGAGCTGGAAATCTCCCAGGGAATGAGGACAATCCTCCCCTGGCTCCAGGAACATCAGTGCCAAGGGGGGCCCTGCACTGGGACCCACCCTCACCTCGTGGGGTGGGGATGTCTCCTGGAGCTTGAAACCCTCAGCTTTGCAATTCCCAAAAGGCTTTTTCTGAGGAATTCTGGAGAACTCCCCACTCCTCGAGCCTCAGCCCTCACCCCCTGGGAAATGCAAAGGCATTTGACCCGTTCCAGTGAACTCCAGGGGAATTTTTAACAGGTACTTTTGCACACATAGATATGGATGTGGGCTGTGTGTGTGCACCAGGAGGGATCAGGGCATGAACGTCGCTATCTTGAATCTGTATTTCAGCCTTTGTTGTAACTGAATGCTATTGATTCACCTTGTAAATGAGTCAGTGATTAAATACTCTTAAATCATTTGCACCCTCACCCTTTGTACCCCTGGACTGTGTGTGCCACTCTAAAGCCATTTTAATTTGATTTTCCCTTGCAGGTTTCAGCTGTGCAGTGAGCAATAGAGTAACCCTTGCCATTGGATTCTGTTCATTTCCACTCTCACAAACTCATGTTAAAACCTGCTTTTGCCAGTGGCTGTTCTGGTGATTCTTTAAGTGGCTGAAACCTCTCATTCACAACACCCTGGCAGCAAGAGCTGGAGCCAGGAAAGCTCTGAGAAGAGAAGCAATCACAGAAAGGAGCATTTGAAACTCACATTTTAACACTGGGACTGCTTATCTTGCATCGAGTTATTTTCTGCCTTAAAACAGTTCTGAATTGCAGTTTATTTTGTGTACAGGCTCAGCACTTTCTGCTGAAGAGGATTTAAAGCATGCAGGAGAATTATTTGTTATGATGATAAATTCATTTGTGTTAACTGTTGTGAACTGTAATTATCATGGAGACATTCCCTTGGACATGGAATTGCTCCAAACTTTCATTTTATAGGATTTTGATGAGAAAAAAAGCATTTAAAAGCTGCCCAGCCTTAAGAGTTTGATGAGAAAGTGATAGGTAATACTTACAGGCAACTTCATTTGGATGGTAGGCCAGGCCAGCTCTGCTGGTAATTGATGTGTACTCTTACTTTTTATACATAATATCCCAAAGTTAAATCTGAAAATGGGTTTGCCTTATTGGCAGGTGCCCTGTGTTCACAGAAGCATGACGAGTTTCCTGGGGAAGTGCTCTGATAAGATGAGGCTTTGATACCTGCCTGAATTCACTGCACACGGGGAAGGGAGAGAAAACTGCTCGTGGTGAGCTCAATGCATTCAAAACTGCTTTAAAATGGAAAAAAGAAATTTTAATCAGCAGCAGAGCACAGGAATCCCAGCTTTGCCTTGTTTTAGGAACAGAACAACTCTGTAAATCCCACAAAAGAGACTCCCCTTCCCCTAAAAAAGGCAAATTCACTGCTTTGCCCTTCTTTCTTTCTGCCTTTTGTGCCCCCTGAATCAAGATTTGTAATGTGAGGCATCTTTCCCCAACCAGGGAAGGAAGGTGCTGAGTGTGAGTCCCTGTGTACCACACACAGCCTGGGCTTGCCCAGCTCTCTGTCCTGGAAAGAGCATTTGAAGGGCTCAAATGGGGCAGAGGGGAGACAATCCAAACATTTCCATGGAAGTTTCAAAGATGATTGAAGGCTAGAGCAATGAGAAACCAGCCAGAGGTTATCTATGCAAAAGGTTTTTAATTGGAAGCACTAGTCAACAAATGATGTGTTTCAGCATCTGAACCATCAAGAACAAAACTCTTGGAAGAGGGGATGTCAGGGAAGAACAGGATCAGGGTTGGTTTGGGGCCTCTGAGGGCTGGATCTCAGTTCAGGATGTGTCCATGGCCACTGCAGTACCTCAGCTCCACAAGTCTCAGGATGTCGAGGGTGGTGCAGGATTGTTGGTTGTACAGGGGTCCTTTAAAAAAACAAACAGAAAATCACAATCAGTTCTTAGGGAGAATGTTCTTAGCTGATCAATGACAGCTCGTTTTTGTTGTTTGAGGTGAACTAGGCTGTCCATAATTCATAATAAGAAATGATTTAATAGACAAAGTCTCTCTGAAGTGATGAAACCACACTGGGTCTGTGGAACAGAAATGAGAGAACATTGGTACCTGGAGCTGCCCTTTCTCTTCCTGGAAGCATTGCAGAGGATCTCAACGGGTAAAATCCTGCACAATAACCTAAACCAGATTAACCTCACAGCAAGGGGTGGTGATGAGATAGATCAGGTCATTTATGGGGCTGTGACTCAGCTTGATTCAGTCCTGAGCTGTGGGAATATCAAACCCTTTGTCCAGCCGCTGAAGCCCAAAGTTTTCTGTGCATCTCAAAGTGGAAAAGCAGCAATTGCTCATTCCCCCAAGGGAAACAAATTCCAGGGCACTCAGAGAAGGAATTCCTTTGTTTGCACTCACCCTGAACCTCCTGAGCCCTGTAGGTGGGGAGCCCACTGCACATGGAGATGACGTGTGCCCCGTAGGAGCTGAGGTTGCTGACCAGCCCATTGGTGACAAAGGTGATCCTCCTGCTGGGTCTTCCAAGGTTCATCAGGTTCTAAAGATGAAAATCATAAAAACATAAAAATTCTAAACATAAAAATTCAGCAAGATGGGTGGTATGAGCTGGGCCTATTCCTCGCTCTGGAATGGTGACTCGGGGCTGGGACCTGGATTCCAAAGGGCCTTTAGGGGCACCTTTTTATCTCCTGGGGGGTTTAGCAAGCCTTGAAGGCAGCTGCAAAGGCAGAGCTTGTTCTCAGGGAGTGAAGGACAGGGGGCTGGGGGGAGTGGAAGTGCCAGGAAAGTGCTGAAGAGGAGAACTGAAGCCCCTCTGTGTAGCCAGGGCTCCCTCCAAAGCATTTGGGTTCTGCCCTTGCCCCTCAGAGCCCCTGCAACAAATTTCCAATCTGCATTGGTGTTGAGAGGCTGGAAATCCTGCCACTGGTGTCTCCAGTTTGCCTGAAGATTATGGAATGAAATATTATAAATCTTATTAATTATATATAATTTTATATATATATTTATATATAATTTTATATAATTATAAAATCTAAATGGAATATTATAAAGGGTACCTTAGCAAACATCTACGCTCTTGGGTCGTAAGAGATTATTAAAAAGGGTCATAAGAGACTATTAAAAACTCATTGCAAAAAATGTAAAAATTACCCAGGATATCTACAACATTAATTAAAAATGAGAAACCTTCACCTAAAAGAGCTTATTTTTTAACCCTTTAAAATAAAATATAAATCTAAATAAGTTAAGCTACATAATTAATAGCATGATATAAATAAAATATAAATCTAAATAAGTTAAACTACATAATTAATAGTGTGATATAAATAACTTCTGAGTGCCTAATGGTTTAAAAGTCTTTGAAAATAACAGTTTTCCACATCTGTTTATTTTCAAACACTGAGCAACACTCCAAGTGATTCCTCCATTAAATTCTTACCCTTCTCTCTGCAGCCACTCTGAGCAGCGCAGCAAAGGTGGGCATCTCACTCCTGTTCATGGTGGAAATGTAGCACGTCCTCGTTTGCATCACTTTTGTTGCAATGATACCCTGCAAAATGAAATTATTGAGCACTCACAGCACAGTTGTTTCCAACTGCTAACATTGGGATAAAGTTTGGATTGAAACAATAACAAAAGCTGACAATTTCTATCCCATATCATGGACTGCAAAATTTAAGAAAAAGAAAATAATCCCCATCACTGGGGATGTTGAATGAGGAGCCAATCTCCTTCAATCCTTTTTATTGCACAAGGCCCTCCCCTGGCACTCACCGTGTTGTAGTTCCAGATGGTTTTCCAGGAAATTCTGTTGCTCTTTTGCTCAATGATTGCCTCCATTGTTTGGCTACTGACGCTCATGCTTTGTGAGACACCGGAGATGGAGATGTGGGAACCTTGACCAGGGATGATTTGTTGGTTGTTGCAGTTCTGCTGAGACAAGAAAACCTTATGAAATATGATCAGACTGAGCGAGGAGGTAAGTCTCACATCATATATTTACAAAAAATGGGTGCAAGAAAACAATAGGGACTCTGATTCAGGCAGAGAGGGCGGTGGAGATCTGTTTTGAAATGAGGAGAAGATATTTTAAATAAAAAACAGGAAATAGGCTGTGGTGTCTGGCAGAAGCCGTGAGAAGTCTCTCCATGGTGTCAGTGATTGACTGCCACATCTGACAGCTGTCAGCTGCTGCCTTCAGAGGCTGAGGAGAGCAAGAGCAGTGGCCAGAGAAAATCCATGCTCAAGCTCTTGGATGGAAACCTCTGCTCCCCCATAGCACTGGGTGAGCATTTGCAGCCTCAAGCAGGAAGCTCTGAAAAGAGCAGAAGCCAGGGAAGAAGGGCACCAGGCTTGGCTTTGGGCAGCAGCTCAGGAGCCCCCTGCAGTTGGTTGGAGAGAGGAAAGGGCAAAGGTTTTCTCACCGGGAAATTGCACGGCCAATTTCCATTCCAGTTGCCAGTGATATTCCACTTTCCATTCCAATTGCCATTGATGTTGTCATTCCAATCGTTATTCCAGTTGTTCTGCCACTGGCCAGTCCAGTTCTGATTCCAGTTGTGATCCCACTGGCCATTCCAGTTGTGATCCCACTGGCCAGTCCAGTTCTGATTCCAGTTGTGATCCCACTGGCCAGTCCAGTTGTGATCCCACTGGCCAGTCCAGTTCTGATTCCAGTTGCCATTGCCATTGCAGTACTTGAGCTCCACAACTCTCAGCACATCGAGGGTGATGCAGGATCCCAGATTCACCTGGAGCCCTTGGAAAACTGGGAAAGAAAAGAGAAAATTGCCCACCGTGTTGCAGTCCTGACGTGCGGAGGTGCCGAAGCCTTGGTGCAAGCGCTGAAGGCCTTGGTTTGTGTGCGAGCCCAGGGGCTAGAGCAGCAATCGTGCCTTAGCCAAGCCCCACAAAAGGGCAAAAAGGGCAGCTGGGGAAGAGTCAGGATTGTCGTGCTTGCACTCACCGTGAACTTGCTGAGCCCTGTAGGTGGTGACTCCACTGCACATGGCCATGATGTCCATGCCGTAGGAGCTGAGGTTGTTGACCAGTCCGTTGGTGACAAAGGTGATCCTCCTGCTGGCTCTTCCAAGGCCGATCAGGTTCTAAACATGAAGAAGCAGCGTTCATTCAGCAGGCGCGTGGAGCAATGGCCGGATGATGGCCGGGCTCAGCAACCTGCTCCTCCTTTGGAACCTTACCCTGCTCTCTTGTGCCAGCCGCGCCAGGTTATCAAAGCGGGGCATCTCGCTTCTGTTCATGATGGAAATGTAGCAGGCGTTCTGCTGCCCGACTCTGGTTGCAATGACGCCCTGTGCAAGGAAATGATTCAGCAGTCAGCAGTCAGCTTTGTCCAGCTGTCCATGGTGGCATGAAGTCAAGATGGAAAGCATAAGCCCCGCTGAGAGATTGGAGCCCGCATGGTGGACTCCAAGCACGGAGAAGAAGGAATCAGTGGCCATCCCTGGGCCGGCTCGACCAGGAGCCGGTCTCCTGGGCCGCTTTTGCAAGGAGCAGCCTCCCTGCCACTCACCGTGTTGTAGTTCCAGATGGTTTTCCAGGAGCTGCTGATGCTCTTGTGCTCAATGATTGCCACACGCCATTGCCTGTTGATGGTCACAATTTGGTTATGGCCACCAATGATGACTTGCGTGTGGTTGAAGATGCCGCCGGGAAATTGCTGAGTCTAGAAAGGCAAAGGAAAGGAATGGTTTGGCCCTTGAAGGGAGACAGTGATGTCCCCAAAGGTTCCCATCGTCCCTGCCACAATGGGAGCAGTGCAGAAGCCAGGGAAGAAGGACACCAAGCTTGGCTTTGGGCAGCAGCTCGGGAGCCCCCTGCACTTGGTTGAAGAGAGGAAAGGGCAAAGGTTTTCTCACCGGGAAATTGCCGGTCCAGTTGTGATTCCAGTTGTGATCCCACTGGCCAGTCCAGTTGCCATTCCAGTTGTGATCCCATTGGCCATTCCAGTTGTGATCCCACTGTCCAGTCCAGTTCTGATTCCAGTTGTGATCCCACTGTCCATTCCAGTTGTGATCCCACTGGCCAGTCCAGTTGTGGTTCCAGTTGTGATCCCACTGGCCAGTCCAGTTCTGATTCCAGTTGCCATTGCCATTGCAGTACTTGAGCTCCACAACTCTCAGCACATCGAGGGTGATGCAGGATCCCAGATTCACCTGGAGCCCTTGGAAAACTGGGAAAGAAAAGAGAAAATCGCCCACCCTGTTGCAGTCCTGACGTGCGGAGGCGCCGAAGCCTTGGTGCAAGCGCTGAAGGCCTTGGTTTGTGTGCGAGCCCAGGGGCTAGAGCAGCAATCGTGCCTTAGCCAAGCCCCACAAAAGGGCAAAAAGGGCAGCTGAGGAAGAGTCAGGATTGTCGTGCTTGCACTCACCGTGAACTTGCTGAGCCCTGTAGGTGGTGACTCCACTGCACATGGCCATGATGTCCATGCCGTAGGAGCTGAGGTTGTTGACCAGTCCGTTGGTGACAAAGGTGATCCTCCTGCTGGCTCTTCCAAGGCCGATCAGGTTCTAAACATGAAGAAGCAGCGTTCATTCAGCAGGCGCTTGGAGCAAAGGCCGGATGATGGCCGGGCTCAGCAACCTGCTCCTCCTTTGGAACCTTACCCTGCTCTCTTGTGCCAGCCGCGCCAGATTATCAAAGCGGGGCATCTCGCTTCTGTTCATGATGGAAATGTAGCAGGCGTTCTGCTGCCTGACTCTGGTTGCAATGACGCCCTGTGCAAGGAAATGATTCAGCAGTCAGCTTTGTCCAGCTGTCCATGGTGGCATGAAGTCAGGATGGAAAGCATAAGCCCCGCTGAGAGATTGGAGCCCGCATGGTGGACTCCAAGCACGGAGAAGAAGGAATCAGTGGCCGTCCCTGGGCCGGCTCTACCAGGAGCCGGTCTCCTGGGCCGCTTTTGCAAGGAGCAGCCTCCCTGCCACTCACCGTGTTGTAGTTCCAGATGGTTTTCCAGGAGCCGCTGATGCTCTTGTGCTCAATGATTGCCACGCGCCATTGCCTGTTGATGGTCACAATTTGGTTATGGCCACCAATGATGACTTGCGTGTGGTTGAAGATGCCGTCGGGAAATTGCTGAGTCTAGAAAGGCAAAGGAAAGGAATGGTTTGGCCCTTGAAGGGAGACAGTGATGTCCCCAAAGGTTCCCATCGTCCCTGCCACAATGGGAGCAGTGCAGAAGCCAGGGAAGAAAGGCACCAGGCTTGGCTTTGGGCAGCAGCTCGGGAGCCCCCTGCACTTGGTTGAAGAGAGGAAAGGGCAAAGGTTTTCTCACCGGGAAATTGCCGGTCCAGTTGTGATTCCAGTTATGATCCCACTGGCCAGTCCAGTTGCCATTCCAGTTGTGATCCCATTGGCCATTCCAGTTGTGATCCCACTGTCCAGTCCAGTTCTGATTCCAGTTGTGATCCCACTGTCCATTCCAGTTGTGATCCCACTGGCCAGTCCAGTTGTGGTTCCAGTTGTGATCCCACTGGCCAGTCCAGTTCTGATTCCAGTTGCCATTGCCATTGCAGTACTTGAGCTCCACAACTCTCAGCACATCGAGGGTGATGCAGGATCCCAGATTCACCTGGAGCCCTTGGAAAACTGGGAAAGAAAAGAGAAAATTGCCCACCGTGTTGCAGTCCTGACGTGCGGAGGCGCCGAAGCCTTGGTGCAAGCGCTGAAGGCCTTGGTTTGTGTGCGAGCCCAGGGGCAAGAGCAGCAATCGTGCCTTAGCCAAGCCCCACAAAAGGGCAAAAAGGGCAGCTGAGGAAGAGTCAGGATTGTCGTGCTTGCACTCACCGTGAACTTGCTGAGCCCTGTAGGTGGTGACTCCACTGCACATGGCCATGATGTCCATGCCGTAGGAGCTGAGGTTGTTGACCAGTCCGTTGGTGACAAAGGTGATCCTCCTGCTGGCTCTTCCAAGGCCGATCAGGTTCTAAACATGAAGAAGCAGCGTTCATTCAGCAGGCGCTTGGAGCAAAGGCCGGATGATGGCCGGGCTCAGCAACCTGCTCCTCCTTTGGAACCTTACCCTGCTCTCTTGTGCCAGCCGCGCCAGGTTATCAAAGCGGGGCATCTCGCTTCTGTTCATGATGGAAATGTAGCAGGCGTTCTGCTGCCTGACTCTGGTTGCAATGATGCCCTGTGCAAGGAAATGATTCAGCAGTCAGCAGTCAGCTTTGTCCAGCTGTCCATGGTGGCATGAAGTCAGGATGGAAAGCATAAGCCCCGCTGAGAGATTGGAGCCCGCATGGTGAACTCCAAGCACGGAGAAGAAGGTATCAGTGGCCGTCCCTGGGCCGGCTCGACCAGGAGCCGGTCTCCTGGGCCGCTTTTGCAAGGAGCAGCCTCCCTGCCACTCACCGTGTTGTAGTTCCAGATGGTTTTCCAGGAGCCGCTGATGCTCTTGTGCTCAATGATTGCCACGCGCCATTGCCTGTTGATGGTCACAATTTGGTTATGGCCACCAATGATGACTTGCGTGTGGTTGAAGATGCCGCCGGGAAATTGCTGAGTCTAGAAAGGCAAAGGAAAGGAATGGTTTGGCCCTTGAAGGGAGACAGTGATGTCCCCAAAGGTTCCCATCGTCCCTGCCACAATGGGAGCAGTGCAGAAGCCAGGGAAGAAAGGCACCAGGCTTGGCTTTGGGCAGCAGCTCGGGAGCCCCCTGCAGTTGGTTGGAGAGAGGAAAGGGCAAAGGTTTTCTCACCGGGAAATTGCCGGTCCAGTTGTGATTCCAGTTATGATCCCACTGGCCAGTCCAGTTGCCATTCCAGTTGTGATCCCATTGGCCATTCCAGTTGTGATCCCACTGTCCAGTCCAGTTCTGATTCCAGTTGTGATCCCACTGTCCATTCCAGTTGTGATCCCACTGGCCAGTCCAGTTGTGGTTCCAGTTGTGATCCCACTGGCCAGTCCAGTTCTGATTCCAGTTGCCATTGCCATTGCAGTACTTGAGCTCCACAACTCTCAGCACATCGAGGGTGATGCAGGATCCCAGATTCACCTGGAGCCCTTGGAAAACTGGGAAAGAAAAGAGAAAATCGCCCACCCTGTTGCAGTCCTGACGTGCGGAGGCGCCGAAGCCTTGGTGCAAGCGCTGAAGGCCTTGGTTTGTGTGCGAGCCCAGGGGCTAGAGCAGCAATCGTGCCTTAGCCAAGCCCCACAAAAGGGCAAAAAGGGCAGCTGAGGAAGAGTCAGGATTGTCGTGCTTGCACTCACCGTGAACTTGCTGAGCCCTGTAGGTGGTGACTCCACTGCACATGGCCATGATGTCCATGCCATAGGAGCTGAGGTTGTTGACCAGTCCGTTGGTGACAAAGGTGATCCTCCTGCTGGCTCTTCCAAGGCCGATCAGGTTCTAAACATGAAGAAGCAGCGTTCATTCAGCAGGCGCTTGGAGCAATGGCCGGATGATGGCCGGGCTCAGCAACCTGCTCCTCCTTTGGAACCTTACCCTGCTCTCTTGTGCCAGCCGCGCCAGATTATCAAAGCGGGGCATCTCGCTTCTGTTCATGATGGAAATGTAGCAGGCGTTCTGCTGCCCGACTCTGGTTGCAATGACGCCCTGTGCAAGGAAATGATTCAGCAGTCAGCAGTCAGCTTTGTCCAGCTGTCCATGGTGGCATGAAGTCAGGATGGAAAGCATAAGCCCCGCTGAGAGATTGGAGCCCGCATGGTGGACTCCAAGCACGGAGAAGAAGGAATCAGTGGCCATCCCTGGGCCGGCTCGACCAGGAGCTGGTCTCCTGGGCCGCTTTTGCAAGGAGCAGCCTCCCTGCCACTCACCGTGTTGTAGTTCCAGATGGTTTTCCAGGAGCTGCTGATGCTCTTGTGCTCAATGATTGCCACACGCCATTGCCTGTTGATGGTCACAATTTGGTTATGGCCACCAATGATGACTTGCGTGTGGTTGAAGATGCCGCCGGGAAATTGCTGAGTCTAGAAAGGCAAAGGAAAGGAATGGTTTGGCCCTTGAAGGGAGACAGTGATGTCCCCAAAGGTTCCCATTGTCCCTGCCACAATGGGAGCAGTGCAGAAGCCAGGGAAGAAGGACACCAAGCTTGGCTTTGGGCAGCAGCTCGGGAGCCCCCTGCACTTGGTTGAAGAGAGGAAAGGGCTAAGGTTTTCTCACCGGGAAATTGCCGGTCCAGTTGTGATTCCAGTTGTGATCCCACTGGCCAGTCCAGTTGCCATTCCAGTTGTGATCCCATTGGCCATTCCAGTTGTGATCCCACTGTCCAGTCCAGTTCTGATTCCAGTTGTGATCCCACTGTCCATTCCAGTTGTGATCCCACTGGCCAGTCCAGTTGTGGTTCCAGTTGTGATCCCACTGGCCAGTCCAGTTCTGATTCCAGTTGCCATTGCCATTGCAGTACTTGAGCTCCACAACTCTCAGCACATCGAGGGTGATGCAGGATCCCAGATTCACCTGGAGCCCTTGGAAAACTGGGAAAGAAAAGAGAAAATTGCCCACCGTGTTGCAGTCCTGACGTGCGGAGGTGCCGAAGCCTTGGTGCAAGCGCTGAAGGCCTTGGTTTGTGTGCGAGCCCAGGGGCAAGAGCAGCAATCGTGCCTTAGCCAAGCCCCACAAAAGGGCAAAAAGGGCAGCTGAGGAAGAGTCAGGATTGTCGTGCTTGCACTCACCGTGAACTTGCTGAGCCCTGTAGGTGGTGACTCCACTGCACATGGCCATGATGTCCATGCCGTAGGAGCTGAGGTTGTTGACCAGTCCGTTGGTGACAAAGGTGATCCTCCTGCTGGCTCTTCCAAGGCCGATCAGGTTCTAAACATGAAGAAGCAGCGTTCATTCAGCAGGCGCGTGGAGTAATGGCCGGATGATGGCCGGGCTCAGCAACCTGCTCCTCCTTTGGAACCTTACCCTGCTCTCTTGTGCCAGCCGCGCCAGGTTATCAAAGCGGGGCATCTCGCTTCTGTTCATGATGGAAATGTAGCAGGCGTTCTGCTGCCCGACTCTGGTTGCAATGACGCCCTGTGCAAGGAAATGATTCAGCAGTCAGCAGTCAGCTTTGTCCAGCTGTCCATGGTGGCATGAAGTCAGGATGGAAAGCATAAGCCCCGCTGAGAGATTGGAGCCCGCATGGTGGACTCCAAGCACGGAGAAGAAGGAATCAGTGGCCGTCCCTGGGCCGGCTCTACCAGGAGCCGGTCTCCTGGGCCGCTTTTGCAAGGAGCAGCCTCCCTGCCACTCACCGTGTTGTAGTTCCAGATGGTTTTCCAGGAGCCGCTGATGCTCTTGTGCTCAATGATTGCCACGCGCCATTGCCTGTTGATGGTCACAATTTGGTTATGGCCACCAATGATGACTTGCGTGTGGTTGAAGATGCCGCCGGGAATCTGCTGAGTCTAGAAAGGCAAAGGAAAGGAATGGTTTGGCCCTTGAAGGGAGACAGTGCTGTCCTTAAAGGTTCCCATTGTCCCTGCCACAATGGGAGCAGTGCAGAAGCCAGGGAAGAAGGGCACCAGGCTTGGCTTTGGGCAGCAGCTCGGGAGCCCCCTGCACTTGGTCGAAGAGAGGAAAGGGCAAAGGTTTTCTCACCGGGAAATTGCCAGTCCAGTTGTGATTCCAGTTGTGATCCCACTGTCCAGTCCAGTTGCCATTCCAGTTGTGATCCCACTGGCCATTCCAGTTGTGATCCCACTGTCCAGTCCAGTTGCCATTCCAGTTGTGATCCCATTGGCCATTCCAGTTGTGATCCCACTGGCCAGTCCAGTTCTGATTCCAGTTGTGATCCCACTGGCCAGTCCAGTTGTGGTTCCAGTTGTGATCCCACTGGCCAGTCCAGTTGTGGTTCCAGTTGTGATCCCATTGGCCAGTCCAGTTCTGATTCCAGTTGCCATTGCCATTGCAGTACTTGAGCTCCACAACTCTCAGCACATCGAGGGTGATGCAGGATCCCAGATTCACCTGGAGCCCTTGGAAAACTGGGAAAGAAAAGAGAAAATCGCCCACCCTGTTGCAGTCCTGACGTGCGGAGGCGCCGAAGCCTTGGTGCAAGCGCTGAAGGCCTTGGTTTGTGTGCGAGCCAGGGGCTAGAGCAGCAATCGTGCCTTAGCCAAGCCCCACAAAAGGGCAAAAAGGGCAGCTGGGGAAGAGTCAGGATTGTCGTGCTTGCACTCACCGTGAACTTGCTGAGCCCTGTAGGTGGTGACTCCACTGCACATGGCCATGATGTCCATGCCGTAGGAGCTGAGGTTGTTGACCAGTCCGTTGGTGACAAAGGTGATCCTCCTGCTGGCTCTTCCAAGGCCGATCTGGTTCTAAACATCAAAAATCGGCATTCAGCAGGAACATTGCTGGGAGCTGCGCCTATTCCTCGCTGTGGAATGGTGACTCGGGGCTGGGACCTGGATTCCAAAGGGCCTTTAGGGGCACCTTTTTGTCTCCTGGGGGGTTTAGCAAGCCTTGAAGGCAGCTGCAAAGGCAGGGCTTGTTCTCAGGGAGTAAAGGACAGGGGGCTGGAGGGAGTGGAAGTGCCAGGAAAGTGCTGAAGAGGAGAACTGAAGCCCCTCTGTGTAGCCAGGGCTCCCTCCAAAGCATTTGGGTTCTGCCCTTGCTCCTCAGAACCCTGCAACAAATTTCCAATCTGCATTGGTGTTGAGAGGCTGGAAATCCTGCCACTGGAGACAGCCTGGTCCTCTCCAGAAAGAAAAAGCCCATGAAGAAACCACCACGTGGACTTAAATGCAAGAACCTGCTTCTCTTTTGGAATCTTACCCTCTTCTCTGCAGCCAGGCGGGCCAGATTATCAAAACTGGGGATCTCATTTCTGTTCATGGCAGAAATGTAGCAGGCGTTCTGTTGTGTGACTTTGGTTGCAATGATGCCCTGGAAAAGAAAAGCATTTAGCATTCACAGTTCAGTTTTTCCAGCTGTTGAGTTTGGGTTGAAGTCAGGGTGAAAACTATCAAATTCTCAGAATTTCTACCCCACATTGTTAAATTCTGATGATCAGAATACTGAAACAAGCCCAATCCCTGGGCCACATTTTCAACAATCCCCATCCCTTCCACTTACCCTGTTGTAGTTCCAGATGGTTTTCCATGATAAATTTCTGGTCTTTTGCTCAATTATTACCACCCTTGTTTGACTGTTGATCCTCACGCCTTGTGAGATACCGGTGATAGTGATCTGGGAGTCTTGACCAAAGATGATTTGCCCATTTTGACTTGTCTTCTGAGACTGCAAAACCCAACGGGGCACTTTTAGATGGCAACATTTGTCAGTGTTGTCTCCAGTGCTTTTAAATAAACTCTTGCTATGATAAAAGAAGTTCTCTCCCCCCAACTAAAGCCAGCTGTGCCCTCAGTGTTTTCAAATAGACCCTGAACCAAGGCATTGGCATCGAGCAAGAAAGCTGTAAGAATTCCTTTCAAGGATTCCATGAATCATTGCTGCATCCTACTCCTGCCATCTGGTGCCTTTAGAGTTTCATCTGCTTGAGAAGACTTTGGTTATTTTCCTTGAAAGTGGCGGAGAAAGAATCAAGGAGAATGGAGAAGTATGAAGCAGGGAACAGAGGCAGAGCAGTCATGCATGGGGAGATTGGTCACTGTACTCACGTATAGAGCGAGGGCTGGATGCAGGACCAGCCCAAGGAGGACTGCAGTCAAAATCTGAAATGAAAATCAAATCCAAAAGTGTAACTGCAGCTCTGCCTGACAAATCTGGTCATGAGAAGCCTCCTTCCCTTTTCCTCATCTGAAGGTTCAGGGTCCTCCTTGGATCCTTTCTTGCTTTCATCCTGGGATTGCCCCAGTGCCCCAAAGGGAATCACCCTTGCTTTACCCCAGACACATTTCCCTCTTGCTCTGTCAAGAGCTGAATCTCAGCTTGTTTGGAAATGGAAAGCTTTTCCATTCCTTGTGCTCTGGCACTGCAGGGAAGGGCTGGATCCAGCAGAGCACTGCTGCAGCTGTGCAGAAGCCTTGGCAGGGATGGGCACGGGCTGGGATTTCTGTTTGCTGAATAATGGACAGCCAAGGCGTGGAGAAATCCTCCCCTGCTCAGCTCCTCTGGGGGACAGGGGCTGAGCTGCTCCTTCTGCAGGAGCAAAATGTCCCCAGAGAAAGGCTCAGTGCTCCAGAGGGGCAGAAACCCTCGGGAGGGATAAAGGAATGGGTTTAAATCAAAGTTTGAGTTTCTAAGGAAGAAAAGCATGCATACTTACAGAGAGATTCATCCTGACTGCAGAGCTGATGCTCCTGCAGGTAGAAAGAGCAGTGTGAGCCCTCCACCTTTTATATGTTTTCAGAATTCACTGTGGAAGTGCTGAGTGTTGCAACAAAATTATTTTGTCATTTGTTCCCCTGTCACTTGTTCCTGAAAATTATTTCCTGGTGTAGCTACTTGATAAACATGAGGATTGTACTTCTGAGCATTTTGACCTGCTCAAGTCTGATAGTTATCAAATAGAAATCCATTTGCAGTGAAAAATTAAATATGTTTTTAGTACTTTTCTAACATGTACTATTTACTCTTGAAAATTCACATCAAACTTAAGCCAGGAAATATCTTAGGGCTCAAAGAAGAACATAAAAAGCTTTGTATTGGACAAAATATGTGAAAGCCTTTCCACCTTCCAAAATATACTGCACGTTATCGGGTCACCATAGCACCCACTGAAATACTGGGGTGAGGGCTGGGGCATCTTGGCAAAGCAGCCCTGAGACATTTTCACCTTTCCAGCTTTATTCCTTCCCAGCTCTTGGCAGATTTTTCCTCCTGGGTGCACCAAGTTGGAGCAGTTTTGCAGAACTTCGTGCAATTCTGTTCTGTATTCTGTAATTTTCTTGTCTGCAATTCAGTTCCTGGGCTGGTCAGTGTTTCTGTCTATTTGCAGTTGGCCATATTGCAAGGTAATCTTTATTTTTAAAACAAAACATTTCAGGTTGTGTCACATTGCTGTGTTTTACTGTATTAATTAGAAGTCAAAATATCAGTTATAGTGATCTCATGGTGTCTTGACTATGGGGAATGCAGTGAGTATAACACAATCTTCTTTTATTGATGGATAATTTCTCAGTGCAGCACGTGAGCTCTCCCTGGGAAGTTGTGCTGGAAGAGGTTTAAATGCCAAAATTGGGATTTTTGCAAGGATGTTAGTTTTGCAATTTGTCTTTTGAATCGCTTCTGCTTTTTCAAAGGGTTTGTAAAAACGCGGCACAGAGCAGTGTAGGTTGATGATAAATTTTACTGAGACTCAACAGCTTCCACACAGAGCAGAAGAAAGATAAATGATTGAAAATATAATCAAGAGAAGATTATCAAGGAGAAAAATCTCATGGGTACACAGTTCTATGAATTTTCTTCTGTAAACTTTATCAGTAATAAGCAGGGAGTTCATTAATCTTCAATTTCAATCACGAAGCATCTCGCCCTGAGGAGTTTGATCCTGATGAGAAGTTTGATCCTCTTAAAAAGTTTGATCCTGAAAGAAAAAAACCAAACAATTAGATTTGGGCTGAGAAAATATGAAAAAAACAAAAAATGTAGCCTAAATGCTTTTAACTGGTTGCCTAAAAATTCCAGTTTTGTGTCAAGAGCTGGAGCCCAGGAGCTTCCTGAGGGGAAGGTGTGTCAGGTGAAGGAGCTGCTGTGTTTCCTTACACATGTGCACATGGATGGATAAACCAGAAAATCACGAGATTCCAGTGAGTGACACGCTCCTGTTTGCTTGAATCCTTTTTTGGAATCTGGAATGCCGTTGGCCTGTCCTGGTTTTGGAGCAGCAGGGATGTCGGTGGCAGACTCACCGGGAGCTGGGTAAGCGAGGTAAGAGGGAATTCCTCTGCACAGGGCTTGGATGCGTTTTCCAAATGGGCTCAAGCTTTGGAGTCTGTCCCTGGAGATGAGGAAGCGATTCTCCCGGGGTGCCAGCTGCTGAGGCCCAGATCCCTTCACATCACAGAAACAAAGCCAGAAAACAGCATTTAGGAAACTCAGCCCTGGAGCTGAGCGCTGGGGATGTGGAGAGCGGCCCTGCCCAGAAGGGCCTGGGGCGTGACAGGGTGGGCACAACCCACCCTTGGGACCCCCAGGAACCCCCCATGTGCTGGGCTGAGGGATCCTGGTGGGTGACAGGGGACCCCCAGGACCCCCCCGTGTGCTGGGCTGACCCCAGCAGCTCCGGGGGGACCCTGCACCTCTGCTCAGGTGAGACCCCACCTGCAGAGCTCCCCCCAGCCCTGGGGCCCAGCACAGGAAGGAGAACTGGGACCAGCCTGGTCAGAGGGATGGAGCAGCCCTGCTGTGAGGAAAAGCTGAGGGAATTGGGATTGTTCATCCTGGAGAGGAGAAGCTTTGGGTGCCATCATCATGGCCTTCCGGTATCCCAAATGGAAAAGATTGGACAGGTCTCTTTGCAAGGGCCTGGAGTGAAAGGACAAGGAGAAATTGCTTCCCATTGCTGGAGGACAAGGTTAGATGGGATACTGGGAGGAAATTCTTCACCCATGAGGGTGGGGAGGCCCTGGCACAAGTTGCCCAGAGAAGCTGTGGCTGCCTCAGCCCTGGAAGTGCCCAAGGCCAGGCTGAACAGAAACTGGGGTTATTCCTGGGCAATATAACTTCTCAAAGGACCTCTAGAGCAACTCAGCCCTGCTGAGAAGGTTCTCTTCAGTTCATGGAGCTTTTTCTCCTGTGTGTGTGTAGGAACAAATGCTTTTCACTGACAATCAATCAGCTTTTGCCTCATTTCAACCACCAACCTACCTGCAGAGGTGCAGAAAAGTGTTTGCCAAGCCAAAACCTCTTGCTGGTTGTAGCAATGATGCAGGTGTTCTTGGAAAACACCTTGGTTGCAACATAGCCCTGTTCAAATGAAACAAAACCCCCTTTTGTTGAAAAAATATCCAGAGAAAGAGAAGTGTGTTTTTAGAGAGAGGCACTGGCTAAAAGAAAGGCTTCCTACAGTGCAAATAATCACAGGGAAAGAAAAATATTGGTCCTTTCAATTTTATTGTTTAGGTAAATGTGTCCTGGAGGCTGACAAGAGACTTTGGTAAAAGGAAAATTGCCTTCTCCAGCAGTGCCACGTGTATGATGTGTTCTCCTGCCCAGGGCACACAGAGGGATTTGCTGCTGGAAAGCTAAAGCAGCACACCAGAAACAGCCCCAAGGCTGAAGGAACACATTTTCAAGCACATCCTCTAAAATATGATGACAAAATTTCATTGAAGCTTTGGTGTTTTTTAGAAATCTTTTGCCTCTTGCTATTTTTCTTGTGCCACGGTGGCAGCTACTCACGGTCTTGAAGTCCCAGATGGTTTTCCAGTCCTCAGAGCCCTCCCTTGGGTTGGTGCTGACCCTGATCTCAGAGTGGTTTGAGTCTTCACTGAGCTGCCCATTAAAGTTGTTCTCCATGTTCTGATTTTTGGGAAAGATTAAAAGAAGTAAGCATTTAGCTTCTTGGATTCCCAGCAGTGTTTCACTCAACAAAGCATTAGCTCTAGTAGCCATGTTTTGGGAAATTATTGCTCTTGGAGATTAAAGGGGAGATGATTTCTGGCCTCAGAATGAAGATGGGAAGCCTTTACTTTCTAAGTTATCAAAATAATTCCTTTCTTTCCCCAGCAGGATCTTGCTGGCACCAGATTATTTACAGTATTCTACTGTATTCTGGAGTCAGCCCAGTCATGTTAATATTTGTTTCTCTCCACATCATTGTTTTTGGTGTTTATGCTCATCTCAGGACAGACTTTGCTGATTCCATGTATGGTAACTGCCTTTTCCCCTCGACACATCAAGCATGGAAATGATTTTGTTATCATAGAAAAATTAAAATGCAATTTTCTCCTAAATATCAGACTTGAAAAAGCAGCTTCACTTGCAGAAACAGATTTCTCAGAGGTAAGAGTGTGGAAGTGGTGAGTAGCTGTGTGTAGCTCTGTACTTACATTGTTGGCAAGAGCAGGAGCCAAGAAAACTCCAAGAAGTGAAGCAATCACGATCTGAAATGAACATTTGAAATTCAAAATACTCAAACATCGTGCTGCTTATCTTGCATCAAATTTCTTGCTGTCTTAAAAAATTTTTCCTGCACCAGTTTGAGGCTGCTGTAAATACCTTGGTGTCACCATCTTGCATTTGGAGTCTTTTATGTGTCCCACAAACACAAACTTTTATGGTTCTCAGCAAACAGCTGAGCCCTGACTCGCTGGGACTTGCTGGGACTGTTGATTTGAGTCGTGAAAGAGAGAATATTGTCCCGTGGAAGTGTCACGAGTGTCACCCCCGGGACAGAGCACTTCTCTCTCACACACTTTGAGCAGGAATCTGCAGTTCCATCCCTGCCAAAAGGGAGATTTCTCCCCTGCAGTCCCCACCCCTTTGGCATTTTCACTTGCAGAAATCACTCAGAGCTCCCTCAGTGCCAGGAAAAGCTCAAAAGCATTTAAAAGCTGCCCAGCCTTAAGAGTTTGATGAGAAAGTGATAGGTAATACTTACAGGCAACTTCATTTGGATGGTAGGCCAGGCCAGCTCTGCTGGTAATTGATGTGTACTCTTACTTTTTATACATAATATCCCAAAGTTAAATCTGAAAATGGGTTTGCCTTATTGGCAGGTGCCCTGTGTTCACAGAAGCATGACGAGTTTCCTGGGGAAGTGCTCTGATAAGATGAGGCTTTGATACCTGCCTGATTGAATTCACTGCACATGGGGAAGGGAGAGAAAACTGCTCGTGGTGAGCTCAATGCATTCAAAACTACTTTAAAATGGAAAAAAGAAATTTTAATCAGCAGCAGAGCACAGATCCCCAATGAACTCGCAGTGACACTTTGTGTGTGGCAAAGGCCTCGGCCTGAAGTTGGGCCTTTAACCAAAAGCACAATTCCAACCCTTGGAGATGCTAATCCTGCCATGTTAAAAACGTGAAGTGAGTCCCTGGAGGTGAAGGGGGTGGTTCTAAATCCTAGGAATTGCTGAGTTCTTTTTTTCTTCCTTTCTGAGCTCGCTCAGGATCTGCTTTCTGTCAGAGGAGGCCCTGGATCTTCAGAGCCTCCTCAGGAGAGCAGGGGGCTGAGGGCTGAGAAAGGGACCAAAAACCAGAGCTGGCAAAGTTCCCTGAGGGATTCTGAGTCACAGCTTCGTAAACTCAGCCTCACTCTGCCCAAGGAAAGTGAAATTAGAGGGGATTCAGCCCTTTTTGGTCGCTCCTCCCTTCAGTTCTTCCATCAGAGGCTGCCTCCAGGTGTTGGAGCTGCTGCCTGTTGCTTCCAGGTGTGCTCCTGGCAGATTTGACACCAACTGTGGGCAAAAAGTCTCCAAAAAGCGAGGCTTGCCTACTGGAATTATCTCAAAGGCTTTGCCCGAGACAGCCAGCTCAGGCTGGGTCCTGTTGCAATCGTGTTAAGCAGGGAAATACTTTTGGGAAATGAACTTTTGGGTTTTGTCTTTGTCCGATGGGATCAGCAGAGCTGAGTGCAAGGTGCAGGTGCTGAGACCCTGGCTGCTCTTGTGGTTCTCCCTCAGTTGATTTTCCCTGCTCTGCCCTTACCTGTGCTGCTTCTCAGGTGTTCTTCAAACAAGATGAGTACATGAAGGCTGAATCACTAAGGAAAAGTTAAATTAAGGGTTTTTTTTAAACTGATAGTGCCTGGACCCTGTTATAGTCCTGCTGTGAAATACTTACTCGACTCTCAAAATCTACTCTGAGTATTTCTGACATACCTGAAATCTTAAAACGAAAGAATCTTTTGGAAGAAGGGACAGAGGCAGCTTTCAAGAGGAATGCAACATCAACCTAATTAATCTAACTGGGTTTAGCAGAATTTGATATCTGTTTATGTGTTTTCTGATACATTGCTTAGCAGCAGGGCATTGTTCCACCTGAGATAACCTTTTCTTGTGTGGACTTAGGTGGCATAAAGCAAATGTGTGCAATTTCTTTTTTTTTTTTTCTTTTTCCATTGAGGCCTGTTTGCTGAGAGATAATTCCGTACAATCTCCTTCTCCTTTCTTCTGATAAGAGAAATTACAGAAATGTGTTTGCTGTTAGTTTGAGTTTTTGTTTTTTTTAGGAGGGAGCCAGCCTTGATTATGACCTTCTAGTAGAAAGCAGAGTGTGATTCATCCAGCCCTGGCTGCTGTGGGACAGCAGATGAGGAGGAGTCCAAGAAAAGGTTCAATCACCTCATTCTCATGGCAACATCGTGGTCATTGACATTTTCACAAAATGCAGAAATCAGGGGTGGTTTCAGAGGGGGAATCCCATCCTGTTCCTTTAGTTTGTGCACCAGGGAACCTCTGGGTTTTCATGGCACTCCTGGCTGTGCTGGGGAGGCCAGAAGTGTCCCGGGCTGTCCTGTGGGGCACAGCTGCTGCTCCCAGCTCTGTCACTCCCTCCAGAGCTCTGCTCAGGGTGCTTCTGATCAAAAGTGAGCAGCACCTCACGTCAGGAGTCCCTGCACAGGGAATGGAATCACAGAGCCCCACAATGGTGTGGGATGGAAGGGAAGATCACCCAGGTACAACCCACTGATGCCTAATCAGAAGCAGAGCACAGATTCCCAGTAAATAAAGCTCAGTCAGCTGCCTTAGGGCCCCATCCAAAACTTTCAATGAAAAAATGGCTGAATAAATGGATTTTTTGTTGGCTGACCTGGAGGCCACCATGACACACGTATTTCTTCCCAGCATTTCCCTGCAGACCATCCATCAGGCTCTTAGGGACTTGTGTTTTAGAAGACAAAATGCAGTTTGTGTGAATAAACAGCAGTGCTATTCCCAGTGTCATTTCATTCTGGATAATATCCTGTTAAATATTGAAAAAAAAATAGAACCAGCAAGACTAAAGTTTAAACCAGTGAATAATAGCCATTTGCAGAGTGATTGATTTACTGAGTCTTACTGTTTTAAATATATCTGGGTCAGGTTATCTGTGCCAACCCAAAATTCAGATAGGAGGCTTACGACACGTAGATATGGACTTGCTCGAGTCATGAAGGAAAGTTCTGTCAAGTGTTTCCCACACCTCCAGCAAGATATAAAAGTTGAAGGTCTCTGGGACTTCCTTGCGTTCTCGCCTTCTGCAGCCTCTTGCTCTCATCTGGAAGAAAAATGAAGACATTGGTGAGTGTCTCCATTTCTGCTGGACTTTTAATCCTGTAAGTTCCTCACCTTTAAAAAGCAAAGGGTAGAGAAGAAGATGCTCAAGTAAGTGGTACAACGGAGAGGGACAATAATGTGATCTGTGTGTTGTTTCTTTGGGTGGAAAGAGGAGAATTTACAGTTCTTGGCTCAGCAAAGTCAGTGGAAGCCTCGTTTGAGTAAAGAATGCAGAAGTGGTTGCACTTCAGAAGGGGGGGTTTAATTATGATTTCATAATTGCAGTTGTAGAGGCAAATCAAGAAGTAAAATGGCATCAAGGAGGGGCTTCTGAAAACTGCAGAAATGTAATGGTTAAATTATTCTGCTTTTTCAGGCAAAGGAGAGCCTGATAGCAAAAGCTTTGCAATGAGGAATTGGGGTTGTTCTCAGTTAAAATACTCACTAAGTGGGGAATTTTTCAAACTGATGCTCCAGCTCCTTCCCTCAGTTCATGGACTGGGTTTTTTTATGGTGTTTCTGAGCAGTGAGAATTCTGATTCCTTTCACAGGCTGCAATCCTCATTTTCCTGGGAGTCCTTTGGGCTCAGACTTCTGCCCTGGACGTGAGTAGAGCGATGATCCTTGCACACAGCGCCGGGGGTTGTTGTGCCTGCTCAAAGTGGAAGCCAGGTGATGAGCAATGATTTTGTGCTTTTTTTTCCTTACCAAAGACCTTTGTCCTGAGGGATCCTGTCAGCAATTATGTCACTGGCACCATGACCATCCACAGCGAGGAGCACATCGTCGATGTCCACGTCCGCTCTGGCGTGTACTCCTCAGACACCATTTTTGACTACACACACGTGAGTAAATCCAAGAATCTGCCTCCAGTTAACCCCTGAGGAAGTTTTTAAGGTCAGGAATTATTTTAGTGTGTTCTCACCACATCCTGTCCCAGAACATTGTTTCTCTGAGGACTCCCAGCACCTTTCCTCCTCCTTTCCTCTTTAAAAGATTGTGGTGAAACCTGTGCTGGCAGCTCCTGGAAGTGAGAAGAAGGTCCCTGAGCTCAGTGGGGCTGGAGGTGAGCAGCACAAGTCTGTCAGAAATGTCCCTTCCAGCCTCAGGGACAGCACCAGGACTTTGTTCCCCAAACCAAGGCAACGCATTCATTCCACAGCAGCCGCTCGCTGTTCCTCCCAGCTTGCCCCAAAGAGTAAAGAACACCAACAAATGTCATTGTGAGCCATTTCTAACGATTCAACCTCGATTCTTTCCATCTCAGGGCTATATTGCCACCAGGCTATTCTCACGAAACGCCTGCTTTATCATGAAAATAAAGAAGGACTTGATCCCAGAGCTGCGGGAGATCGGGCGTTTGGCTTTTGAGAGACAGGTGAGGTGTGGGGAGCAGAGGGGTGAGAGCAGCCTCCACCCTGCCCTACAGCCCCTCAGGGATGACTTTGTGCTGTCCTAGCACTGGTGGGGCTGTTCTGGCAAGGCACAGCTTGAAGGGAATTCCATGCAGAACATGAAATTAGATAAGAACATCTTATCTTTTAAGATAAGGAACCATCGTGGCCCCCCTGAAGTTTTATGGGGGTTTGTCGAGGTGGCTCGAGCTGTACAACCCCCTGTCCTTGGAACTGCTGTGACTGGGCTGTTTTGGGGTGATCACAATATAAATTCAGGCAAACTCTCCCTTTACTCATTGTCCTGCTGATATTTTCACCTTGACATTGCTTGAGATTTATTATTTTTTTTCACAACAGAAGGTAGAGATCAATTACTTTGACCAAATTTTGGCTTCCTCATTCAGGCTGAGGTTTCAGAAGGAGACTGGAAGTGTTGCCTGGAGCTGAACTGGCCCATTTTGTGTCACCCCATTAGCACATTTCCAGCAGAACTTGCTGCCAATAATATAAATTATCATGGCAGCAATGAACAATCGCTGTGTAGGCATATTTAACATCTCGTGAATTTTGTTACTGAATAGATTGAAATTATTCTTTTCTTTAAAGCATGAAGCTTCTTTAGCAAATGTTGGGGTTTTTTTTGTGAAGCAAAGGAAGGTGGTTTTAGATTTGGGAACCTTCAAAGGGTGAAGTGAATCTTCAAGCTCCATTTCTGGTGGTGTTGAACATTTCTCCCCAGACCATGAAGGATGTGTACTCCCCAAACAACGTCTGGGCCCAGTTCCAGAGTGGCTCCTCCTGGCTGGGGCGTTTGAAGGACTGGATCCTGTATGGGAAGTACATTGAGAATCTCTGCACGGGGCTCCCTCTCTACCAGCTGGTGTCCACCCAACGTAAGTCACAGCCCAGGGCCTCTTGTCCCCTCTGAGCCCAAACCCTCTGCAGACATTTCTTCCCCAACACCACAAGGGTTTGGCACAGGGCAGACAGAAACCCTGAACAGGGACATAATTTGGGGTGAGATTTGTGTGGTTTTTCCTAGCTAGACACAGGTTAAGAAAATACTGAGATATATATACTGATATAAATACTGCTGCTGACACCATCTTCATTTTCTTGGGTTTTTTTTTAGCACCAATGAATGTTGATGGCTGTGCCAGTGCCGGGATTCCAAGCATTTTGGGCCTTAAAATCTGTGAAGAACTCATTACAACTGGATCTTGACATTCCTGGTGCAAGGAAATGCCTTTTTGCATGTTTTAGTGATGGTTCTGCAGCTGGAGCAGAACTCAGGGACCAGGCTCAACCTGCCTATCCAAAGCTTTGATGCATAACATAAATAAATATAATGCTTTAATAAATAAATAGAATCCTTTGTCTGTTTATTCTACCCAAAATCAGAATGAAATGGCAGTGGGCCTGGTGAGATGCCCTGCAGAAAATCCAAATTTCCCTCTGGCCCATCCCTGTGCCAGGCCTGCAAAAAAAAAAAAGTCAAACCTGCAGCACTTTGAACCAGTGCAGAGAAATTTTGGTTCTGGGCATTTTCCAAGCCCTAAAAGATTTGCACCTTGGGATAAAGCTCCTGAGAGCTCGTGGTATCAGTCAGGAATACAATTTGATAAATCATGTTTTTGTTTTAATCTCTGTGTTTGTTATGGCCATGCTTTGGTTCCCCCAGGTTTCCAGAGGAAAAAAACTTTTCCAAAGTTTTCCCTCTGTTCCCACAGGAGCACAAGGATGGGCAAATTACAGCTCTGAATTCACAGCCCTTGAGGCTGTTGGTGTCATCAACAACCACAAAGATCAGGAGGGAAAAATCACAAAGCGATCACAAAGATCAGGAGAGAAAAATCACAAAGTGACCACAAAGATCAGGAGGGAAAAATCACAAAGTGATCACAAAGATCAGGCTGCAGAGGAAAAGAAATTTATTCTCAATTTAAAATAACTAATCACAGGGCAAACAGGAATGTACAGCCAGCTCTGAACAAAGCAGAGAAAAGGACTTAGGCAGGAGAAAGAAGTTTGATATTTTATTTATTGATACTGTATTTGCCCTGGCTATTTCCTGCCATTCCATTCTTTGTTGGCTAGGCCACAGTTTACAATATGCTTTATGGACCTGTCTTGGATTATAATTAATCTATTTTTCTTATCTTGCAGGTGCTTGATATTACAACTGCACTACAGGGAAAGAGCAAAGAGGTAAAAATCAGCAATAGGTAAAAGAAATCTCTGAGGATCAGATCCAGGTGTTGCCTGAGGTGACTGGAGCCTGAAAATGTCCATCTCTAAATCCAGCAAAGGCTCTGCACTGAGTGCTCCTGAAACGAAGGAAAACTCGGAATCTTGGAATTGTTAAGGTTGGAAAAGGCCTTTAAGGCCTCAATTCAACCATCCACCACCATGGTCACCACCAAACCACGTCCCCAGCTGCCACCTCCACGCGTTTTGTGAACACATCCAGGGATGGGGACTGCCCTGGGCAACTGTGCCAGAGCTTTACAGCCCTCCCAGTGAGGAAATATTCCCCAATTTCCACCCTGAGCCTCCCCTGGGCCACCCTGAGGCCGTTCCCTGGGATAAAATCCAAAATCCCCCCTGGCAGGGACTTGTGCAGAGCCAGAAATTCCCCCTGAGCCTCCTTTGCTCCAGCCTGAGCCCCTTCCCAGCTCCCTCAGCAATTCTCCAGCCCCTTCCCAGCTCCCTCAGGAATTCTCCAGCCCCTTCCCAGCTCCCTCAGCAATTCTCCATTCCCTTCCCAGCTCCCTCAGGAATTCTCCAGCCCCTTCCCCAGCTCCCTCAGGAATTCTCCATTCCCTTCCCAGCTCCCTCAGGAATTCTCCATTCCCTTCCCAGCTCCCTCAGGAATTCTCCATTCCCTTCCCAGCTCCCTCAGGGATTCTCCAGCCCTTCCCCAGCTCCAAGATCCATTCCCCTGAGCACCTCCCAAAATTCCCCAGTGTCCACACCAAGGTCAGGCTGTGACACCTGCACCACTGGGGATCCTTTCAGACCCACAGATCGATGGGGAAAATTCCCCAAGTCATGAAAAGGGGAAATAATTAACATTATTATTATTATTATTATTATTAACATTGGTGAATTTTCCTTTATAGGAAGAATTCCCAGTGGCAGGGAAAATCTGAACCAGACTGGAGAATCAAGCCAGCTAAATCAGACAGAAATCCTGTGTGCAGACCCAGGTATAAATGAGTTTCTCCGTCTGCTGGGTCTTTTTTTGTGCTAAAAAGGCACAATCAGGAGAGGAAAAAAAATCACCCAAAGACCAACATTTGGCCCTGGAGTTTGTGTGAGTAGCCACTACAAATTGCTGTGGTGGGGCACTGAAAAATGCAGCAAGAGGAAAAAGGGACAAATCCTCACTCCAGCTTCAGTCAAAGCCCCTGATTGTAAATACAAAATTATAAATTATCAGGAGGTGAGCTGGGTCTTGCACCATTTCTTATTTGAAATAAGTGAACGTAAATTGTAAATACAAAATTATAAATTATCAGGAGAGGTGAGCTGGGTCTTGCACCATTTCTCATTTGAAATAAGTGAATGTAAATTGTAAATACAAAATTATAAATTAGCAGGAGGCGAGCTGGGTCTTGCACCATTTCTTATTTGAAATAAGTGAATGTCCTGGCCAGATTTCCCAGGAATACACCCCAATCCTGCTGGATTTATTTCTTTCTGCTGGAGCCAAGCAGGGGGTGAGATTTGTGTTGTCCACTAGATGGCAAATGGTCACAGCTCCTGACATCTGCTGAAAACACCAGCTGAGAGCCAGCCACAGCCCAAAAATAAAACAGATTTAATCCTGTTCCCCAGGAAGTAAAAATTAGATTAAAAAAAAATTTAAAAAAAATTAGGATACAAAGCATTAGAATTCATTCTTTTGGGTTTCCAGTCCAGTGGAATGGTTATTTTTTAAGGAATCAAATCAAAGTTCCTCTTTGGGTGGATGGAAGATTTTTCCAGGTGAGGAACATCTGGCTGATGCTCAGAACGTCACAGGAACCAGGCCAAGGGGAACAGAACATATCTGTGATTTTTACTGCAATTAAAGCCAAAATTAGTGAGGTGTTTGAGCCAGTTTCCCTTAAAAAAAAAGGGTGGAAAAGACAAAATTTGATATTCAGCTGCACGGTGATCAAAGCAGAGAGAGGCTGCTGACAATTCACCCACTGTAATTCCAGTTATTGAGTCAGAGAAAACAGAATGTAATACACTTTCATCTTTGAATTTTTAAAGCTAAACTTGAAAAAGTATTTTTTAATGAAATAACCTTCCCTGCTGTTATGTACAATTTGCTTTCCCTTTCTGATTCCAGCCCTAACATTAAATAAACGGAGCAAATATTAGACATGCTTGTCTAATTTTTCCTCGTTTTGCTGATGTGATTAGAAGCTGTTGACTTAGTCATTAATATCTCATGCTGAGATATCAGCTAACACTGCCAGAGAATATTCCATCCCTGCTTAGCACTCAAGTTATCAGCTAAGAAATTTCATGTTATTAATCAAAATTGTCGACAAAATCGTTTCTGCTGGCCCAAGACTGGATTTTTTTCCCCCATTGTTGAAGATTAGGACTCCTCAGTTCTCAAACTGAGAAAAATTTAATTAAAAATTTTAAAAAAATTAGTGATTATTCCCAAGAAGTTTGTTCATTTAGGGCTGTGAGAGCTTTGGAGTGGAGCTCTCATTAAGGAGAGGATGGTATCCCTCAAAAAGCCTGCGTGGACACGGAGCTGACAGGGGATTCTGAAAGGTTTTGTTCTGCAATCTTGTTTTTGTCAGTGTCACTGGAGCTGCCCAGAGAGTTTCCTGAAGTTTAACACCCACATGAATACCAAAGCGCCACGAAATAACTGCGTGATGAGAGAAGGAATTTCAAAAATGGAAAATTCAAACTTTCTCTTGACCTTTTCCTGCCGAACTCCTCTGTGAAGGGAGCGTGATAAGAAGGAGCCTGCAGAGCCCAAACCCCTGGGATTTAACAGCAGCTCCTCTCTGTTCTCACTGCTGCTGCTCTCACTTTCTGTGTGCACATCTCAAATAGGAATTGATTTCTTTCTCACCGTGTCTCACCAGGCTTGAATGAACCACTCACGTAATTCATTCAGGTTTGAATTAACAAATTGTGTGACAATTAAAAGGTATTAATGAAAGGCATTACAAAATACCTTTTCTCATAAAAGGTATATAAAATATACCTGTATTTTATTTGATATAATAAATCAATGCTGGGCTGTGACTGTCTCATGAAAGGATGGAAGAATTTCCTGGGAATCCCAGGCAGAGCCAGAGGTGCTCCATGTCCTGAGGAGCTGGTGCCACACAGGGAAGGAATTCCCTGGGTCAGGATCAGGAGGAGCTGGTGTCCCCCAGTTTCAGGAATTCCCTGGATCAGGATCAGGAGGAGCTGGTGTCCCCCAGTTTCAGGAATTCCCTGGGTCAGGATCAGAGGGAGCTGTGTCCCCCAGTTTAAGGAATTCCCTGCCCTCGTGGCTGCCCAGCCTTCTCCCTCCCCTCCTTCTCCCTGATTTGTTTTCTCGTCCACACAGGCTGTGATGCAGTGCCACGTTTCTCTCCCCCCACCCTTTCAATAAATGCCATCCTTTCGTTTTCCAGGCACATCTGAAGTGGGAGCAGAGCCCTTTCAATAAATGCCATCCTTTCGTTTTCCAGGGACATCTGAAATGGGAGCAGAGCCCCTGTGAGGAGCCCATTTATGGACAGGGAATCCAGGGCAGCCATGAACCACCACGGCACACGGGAATAAGGACTTGGGCAGATGCAGGAACGGAAACTAATTTTAGTTATTCCATTGCAAGCTCATCACACTGTCAGTGTCACACTCCTCTTTATCTCCCATCTCACAGCCAGCAGTTACCTCATGCCACAGTTATCTCCTGACAGGGACCGTTGTGGGGCATTTTTGCACTAATTCCATCCCTGTATTTTGGAAAACCTCGAATCACGTGCTGTGGGTGCTACAGCACGTTTGCATCCCTCTCCTGCTTCCCTGCAATGCTGTGACTGAGGTCCCTGATTAGGGAGCAGCCTTGACCTGAAATTCCTGAAAAAATTAAATAAAAGGACCAGGGAAACATTTTTTTCACATTTTAAAAGAAGCCTAATATGCAGTAAAATTCATTGGTGTTTAATTAAAAGCACAGAGGATGAATTTTAAACAGGCACGACTTGACCGACACGACATCCATGATGGATGATGGATGATGGATGATGGATGGATGGATGATGGATGGATGGATGGATGATGGATGGATGATGGATGGATGGATGGATGGATAGATGGATGATGGATGGATGGATGGATGATGGATGATGGATGGATGGATGGATGATGGATGATGGATGGATGGATGATGGATGGATGGATGGATGATGGATGATGGATGATGGATGGATGGATGGATGGCTGATGGATGATGGATGATGGATGATGGATGGATGATGGATGGATGGATGGATGGATGGATGATGGATGGATGATGGATGGGTGGATGGATGGATGGATGATGGATGATGGATGATGGATGGATGGATGATGGATGGATGATGGATGGATGGATGGATGGATGATGGATGGATGATGGATGGATGGATGGATGATGGATGGATGGATGATGGATGGATGGATGATGGATGGATGATGGATGATGGATGATGGATGATGGATGGATGGATGGATGGATGATGGATGATGGATGATGGATGATGGATGGATGATGGATGGATGGATGGATGGATGATGGATGGATGATGGATGGGTGGATGGATGGATGGATGATGGATGATGGATGATGGATGGATGGATGATGGATGGATGATGGATGGATGATGGATGGATGGATGATGGATGGATGATGGATGATAGATGGATGGATGGATGATGGATGGATGATGGATGGATGATGGATGGATGATGGATGGATGATGGATGGATGATGGATGGATGATGGATGGATGGATGGATGATGGATGGATGATAGATGGATGATGGATGATGGATGGATGATGGATGGATGATGGATGGATGATGGATGGATGGATGATGGATGATGGATGATGGATGATGGATGATGGATGGATGGATGGATGGATGGATGGATGGATGATGGATGGATGGATGGATGGATGATGGATGGATGGATGATGGATGATGGATGATGGATGGATGGATGATGGATGATGGATGGATGATGGATGGATGATGGATGGATGATGGATGGATGGATGGATGGATGGATGGATGATGGATGGATGGATGGATGATGGATGAATGGATGATGGATGGATGGATGGATGGATGGATGGATGGATGGATGATGGATGGATGATGGATGGATGATGGATGATGGATGATGGATGGATGGATGGATGGATGGATGGATGGAGGATGGATGGATGGATGGATGGATGGATGATAGATGGATGATGGATGGATGGATGGATGATGGATGGATGATGGATGGATGGATGATGGATGATGGATGATGGATGGATGGATGATGGATGGATGGATGATGGATGATGGATGATGGATGGATGATGTGAAGCATGAGCAGAAATGTCTCTTTATCTTGATGAACCCCTCAGGGACGGGCGCTGAGCTCTGGCCATGCTGCCAAAACAACTTGGGAAAGTCTGTGGAGAACAGGGAGGTTTAAATGGATGAATTTATTTATGAACCACACCAGTTTTTGCCTGGACACTGCTCACAATTCGTTGGAATTTGCACACTAAGGCAAAAAGTGCCGTTAATTTCAGCACGTGTCTTTGCAAAGTAATTTCTGTGTTCTCCACACCATGTCCCTGTGTTGTTTGGGTTGATGTGACCCTGAAAACAGAGTCGCTGTTGGCCTTTGATGTCTTTAATAATTTTTTTATTCAGCAGTGCTGTGATTAAATCAAGTATAACCTTGATTTGCCAAGGTACAAATGATAGATGAACGAAATAAAGATTTTTCTGAATCATTTGCAAATACTCCAGTCATGGAATCATGGAAATCCTCGAGTTGGGAGCAGCTCAGGAGGATCACCAAGTCCCTTGGAGGATGTGATTGTCCTTGCTCTCCCTGAGCTCTCCTCCACATCCCGGGCCTGGTGACTCCGCTGTGGAAGCACCAGGAGCTCCTCTCCCGGGATTAGCACTGCGGAACAGAATCTTCCCCAAAGAAATTCCTGCTGAAGTTTAACCTGGAGACCTGGCCCTGAAAGAGGAAAGCCCAGAAGGAGCAGCTGCTCGGCCTCGGTGCGAAACAGGCGCGTTTTGGAGAGAGGCTCCACGGAATTCCCGCGCGCGGAGGGAAGCGGCTCACGCACGGCCGGCAGAGCCAGAAAGGAAGGGCAGCTCCTCTCCGAGGAGAAACTTGTCCTATCTCTGAGAGTCCTGCACAGAATGTTTACAAAACGCTCATTAAGGGAGAGGGGATGTGGAGATAGCAACAAATCTGGTGAGCAGCTTCCACTGCCCGAGATAAGAGAGGCAAGGCGGCCATAGAGGAGAGCGAGATCCAATTACCGAGACCTGGTTTTGGGGAGGGGGAAGGGGCAGACAGACAGGACGGATCACAAGCTCCAAGACAAGAGTTTCCAAACTTGTCATCCCCCTGTGACACAAGCCAGCGGATAAAACCGCCACCGAGCCCACACGAGAGGCAGCGCTCCTCCGGTGCGGTTGGAGGCGAAGCCATGGGTTCTGCTGTCCTCCAGCTCTGGGCTCTCCTCTCCCTGCTGGTTCACCTTGCAGCCTGCAGCCCCATCCTGAGCTTGGAGCACTCCTCTCTGGAGGAGGACGTGCCTCTTTTCGATGAGATCCTCTCCGAGCAAGATGGGGTGGATTTCAACACGCTGCTCCAGAACATGAAAAATGAGTTTTTGAAGACCTTGAACCTGTCTGACATCCCCCTGCACGAGTCGGCCAAGGTGGACCCCCCAGAGTACATGCTGGAGCTCTACAACAGGTTTGCCACAGACAGGACATCGATGCCTTCTGCAAACATCATCAGGAGCTTCAAAAACGAAGGTAAGAGCTGCTGATCTCTGGGAGAACGGACAGAGGAGCATCCCCGGAGCCGGTGGGGAATGTCCTGGCCGAGGACAGGGCACGGGGAAAGGGCCTCGGGGTGAGGATGGCCTTGGGAAGCAGCAGAGGTGGCAGGGCTGCCCAAACCCAGCTCTGCTCAGTCCTTTCTGACACCGCAGGGATTTGGGGAAGGCGTCTCTGACACCAAGTGTCACTTCAGAGCCTCAATTTCTGTATCCCCACAGTGACACACGTCATTTGTAACCTGATTTGTAACATCATTTGTAAAGCTGATTGATTTTTTAAATTGATCCCTTCAGTAATAGTTGAAATTAAGGCAAGACTGATCTTTACACGCTGTTCAAAGTGGATTTTCTATCACAGTATTTGAAATATTTTTAAATGATGAGCTTAACCGAGCACAGCTTTCTGTTAATGCTAATAATGTTAATTCTCATCCCCATGGCATTTGTAAAGTTTTCTTCCTTTGACACAGTCCAGAAAATACACAAAAAGAAGTGAAGAGGGATTTTTGGATAACCAATAGCTTTTACTTTGGAGTGCCAGACTATATCCTAATAGAAACAAACCAAACCTGAAGAAACTGAATTATCAGAGAATCACAGAATATTCTGAGTTGAAAGGGATCATCAAATCCAGCTCTCAAGTGAGTGGCCCACACAGGGATCAAAGAGATAACCTTAAAAGATAACCCTGGTAATTAAGATCATTATTAAAATAATTATTAAGATAATTATTTAAACCTTGCTCCAACCAACTGAACAAATGCCTTTGTGCCATTTCCCTCTCTTTTTTTCTCTTTTTCCTTCCACATTCCCCTCAGCTCAACGAGGGTGAAACAACACTGCAGCACCAACATTCAATAATTTGCCAGTATCTTTTTGAACCAACACATTTTATGCTAAAAACATTTTCCAGCTGACCAATTCCAAGTATTAACCCACGTGGCAAATGCAAGAGCTTGGATTCAAGTGGCTGTTCAAGCTGCCATGGGGCCTCCCTCACCCTCTAAATGTTTAATTACTGAGCTTAAAAACATGATTGCTTTTTCCCCTCAACATTTGCAGTTTCAAAATGGGTGGAAACCACCTGAGTTTTGCAGGGCAGTGAAGTTCCTGGAGAAAATCCTGAACCTCTGTTCTGCCCCCATCTCCTCCAGGCCCAGGCAACCTTTGCCAGCAGCAGATTTCTGCTATCAGGGGGCTCTGCAGGGTGATTTAAAGTGTCTTTAGGTCTCCTTTTCTGCAGTGTGGAGAGGTTTCTCGGAGGGTTGGTGGCAGGACGTGGTGGCCCCTTGCCCACCTGGCTGTGCCTGTCCCTGCCCAGCAGCAGGGATGAAGGCACACCCGCAGGAGATGCTCTCATTTCTGAAACAGAAATCGTGGGGGAAAAGCTGCCAGGCGCAGAGTGGTAAAGAATAAAACGCTCTGTGGTTCTGGTGAGGCAAATCTGAGATGGTTCCACCTGCAGAAATCCAGCGTGGAATGGCCCAGGCTGGCCTTTGCCAGGTCCTGCTGGGTCTCCTTCAAAAGTTCTGCCTCAAATGGGGAAAACTCGCCTTAAATTTCTGCCCCTTCAGATTTTCTCTTTCCTCTCCCAGTCCAAACCAGCAAAACAACACAAGGAGTTTAAGGAGTGTGAAATTCATGTTTTCATGTGTCCTCAAAGTCTGGATAATTAAGAGCCGTCCCTTTCATGCTGAAGAGCTCTTTAGATAGAGAAATTAAATTAAATTAAATTAAATTGCTTGCAATGAGAAGGGCGGGAGAAACAGATCATGGAATTGTTTTCTTCACCTGCTGAAAACTGGCATTAATCCCAGTTTAATTATTACCCATTAAATCCTTTCTTTTAGAGGTCTAACGGGGTATGGTTGGAATTATCTCTTTGTTTTAACCCACGGACCAGAACAGTTTAGTTGTAGATGGGGCTGTAATCAGTGCTTAACACTTGAAATAAAGTTTGAAGTGAAATCTTTCTTTTTCTACTGATTCCAAATCTCCCTTCCCAGCCCTCCCAGGAAAGAGCAGGAGGTTTGGCACCTGTGAATTTTGCAGCTGAAGAGCAGAGTCCCATCCTGGCTGTCTGAGGGGTGCTCAGGGTCTGCTCCTGCCCTGCCTCTCCCACCTTTACCAGCTGACAGTGAAATGGAAACAGAATCCCCCCTCTTTTTTTAAAATTTTATTTTTTTTTTTTTTTTATTTTATTTTATTTTTTTAATTTGAGGAGAGATGAAAGTGCAAAACAAAAAGAAAAATAAAAAGATAAAGGCAGGTGCCTCAAAGCCTCCAAACTGGAGTTCAACAGCACAAGTCACATGTTGAATCCATGGCTTGCCAAAGTGCATTGGTGGAGCCTGGCCAGGGCTTGTGGCTTTATCAGAGTCATTTTCCTGCAAACACAGAAAAACTGAGGAAGGCAGAGATGAAGGGGAGTACCAGGTCACAAAGAGTTTGCATTAATTGCAGTTCCAGCCTCTGTGTCCTGAAGGGAGGCAGCAAACGCTCCCCATGGACAGATCTGGGGACAGAAATGAGCTTTGCTGTGCAGCCACCAGCAGGACAGGCTGGACAGACAGCCCAGGTGACACCAGCCATTGTCCCCCCTCACCTGCTCTGTCACTGCAGGTGCCCAGGACACCTGGCTGAGCTCACCTGGCTGAGCTCACCTGGCTGAGCTCACCCAAAGCCCACTGAGCCCGTGGTGGCTTTGTTGCCACCACCAGCTCACCCTGCTGTCACCACCTGCCCTTCCTGACGGAAAACATCTCCCAGAGCAGCTTCTCCTCTCCGAGTGCTCGGCCCTTTCCGTGTCTGAGAGGTGTCAGAGCAGCAGGGAACTCCTGTCAGAGCACAGGAACACTGCAGCACACACATCTCTTGTGTTTTCAGGTTTCCAGCACACACATTTCATGTTTCCAGGTTTCCAGCACACACATCTCTCGTGTTTGCAGGTTTTGTCCTGCCCCTTTCATGCTGGCTCCAGTGCCACGTCCTTCTGCCTCCCCAGCACCAGTGAATGTTTTCCCTTGCTCATTAAATTGTTGCTTTGCAGCGACCTAGAAATGATCTTTAGGTTAATATTAGGCCACACATTTTGAATATGTAAAACCTCCAGCTGGCAAGGAAGTCCCTGGAAAGCCTGGGGACAAAGGGAGGATCTCTAAATCCAGGTCTGTAGCATGTCTGAGATCCTGACACATCTGAAATAACCTCAGCCCTTTTCCATGTGCTGGAAAAACATTTTCCCAGATCTGTCCAGGTGGAGCCCAGCACGGGTGACCCTCAGTGTGTGTGTCTGCGTTTCTGGATGGATTGACTCTCCTAAAACATTTGATTTTTGTCCTCTCCAGACTTGGATTCCCACCCCACTGGCGCTCCAGGCACTCGGAAATACCCGCTCCTGTTCAACGTTTCCATCCCTCACCACGAGGAGATCACCATGGCAGAGCTGAGGCTCTACACCCTGGTGGAGCGGGACCAGAGGCTCTACCAAGGGCTGGACAGGAAGGTGACCATTTTCGAAGTGCTGGAGAACGTCCCCGCGGGGGCCAGGGAGGAGAGGAAGTTGGTGGCCCTGGCCTCCAGGCACATCTACGGCACGAGCAGCGAGTGGGAGAGCTTCGAGGTGACGGAGGCCACGCGGCGCTGGCGCCGGGCGGGGCTGAGCACGCACCGGCTGGAGGTTCACATCGAGAGCAGCGAAGGGGAGGAGCAGAACGGGGAAGGGAAACTCGACATCGACATCAACTCCGAGGCCAAGCACGTGCCCCTGCTGGTCGTGTACTCTGACGACCAAAGCAACGACAGGAAGGAGGAGAAGGAAGAGCTGAACGAGATGATCGACCACGAGCAGCTGCTGGAGCTGGAGAACCTGGAGATCGGGAACTTCCACGACCAGCCCGGGGAGGAGGCGCTGCTCCAGATGCGCTCCAACATCATTTACGACTCCACCGCCCGCATCCGCAGGAACGCCAAGGGCAACTACTGCAAAAAGACCCCGCTCTACATCGACTTCAAGGAGATCGGCTGGGACTCGTGGATCATCGCCCCGGCCGGCTACGAAGCCTACGAGTGCCACGGGGTGTGCGCCTACCCCTTGACGGAGCATGTCACGCCCACCAAACACGCCATAGTCAAGACTTTGGTGCACCTGAAGAACCCCCAGAAAGCCTCCAAGGCCTGCTGCGTGCCCACCAAACTCGACCCCATCTCCATCCTCTACCGGGATGCAGGGGTGGTCACCTACAAGTTCAAGTACGAGGGCATGGTGGTGGCAGAGTGCGGCTGCAGATAGTAGGAGGGAACGCCGGCGTGGGGAGGGCGCAGGGGGGAGTATTTAATGATTCAGTCTGTAAATTTGTACATTTGCTATTTAATGAGGTTATTTAATGAGGCCTGTACAGATAATTGTGTGTTTGCTGGCACGGGGAACGGGCTCGTCACGTAGGGATTGTATATTTTGTTCCGTTGCCTCCTTCTCGCTGTCCGGATCGCCGCCGAGCCTCTCCTCCTGCCAGGGCACGGAGCTGATCCCTGCATCGCTTGGGAGGGCTCTCGCTGCCGAATTCACAGAAATAAAGGCATATTTTTGTACTTTATCAATGTTGATTGGCATCTCCAGGGCTTTCCAGAGCTGTTCAAGATAAAGAGTGATGGGCAATCACACCTAGACTGTTCAGTGTCCTGTAATATCTTTATAAAGGTCTTTACATGCTCGTTTCTTCTTAATTTATCTCTGTAGATCTTACATCCTGATCATTCTCAAGCTCCTGAATCACTGAGGCACAAACAAGGTGATTTTTTTTCCCCTTTTTTCTTAAAACTTTTTTCAGTCTTTCCCTGTTTCAGTCAAAAGTAACTGGCAGGGATGATTTGGCATCTGGAGCAGAAGGGTACGATTCCCTTTCCCGTCTTTCTTAGGAAAGCAAATGGCCCAGGAGCAGTGCCAGGCATGGCCAGGACAAGAAATTGCCCCTGTGCATTACAAAATCCCTCTGAGGCAGTCCTGGCTTTGCTGCAGCAGCCCTGGGCTGGCTCTCAGGGCCAGAGCTTTAGGTGGCAGAAGGAATTGCAATAAATTTCCAGAACCCTTTGAATGGCAGCCAAAATTGCCCTGGAGATTTCCCGGAGCTCCCCCGATCCCAGTGAGTGAATCCCCGTGAGCTGCAGCTGCAGAATCCCAGCAGAGCCCTCGGTGCCACACGAGCATCCTCCCTTCCTCTGAGCGCTGAATTGTGCACTCAGAGGGATATTAGGGATATTCCTCCCCCCGAGCCCAGAGATGCAGTCACATGCCATGTCCCCACCACTCTTCTGCAACAAATCCCACTGATAAGGAGGTGTCGGAGCTGAGAAACAATAGACCCGTCACTTTATTTATACTAAGCTGCAAATTTGTCAGATTCTTGGGAAAGTGTAAGTGATGTTGACTCTTTTAGCCCGTACCAGAGCCCACTGAACCGTCCCTGCGTCTGTTTTACACTTTTAAGGGAAAGTTATCTTCCCTGGGAGTGATAAGGGTCTTTGAAAGGATCACTCCAGCACTTCATGAACACCAAAGACTTTATCACCAGCACCAGCTAAACCCAAACTCCCCCTTTTTCACACCAAACACTTCCGTGCTGCCCATAATTTATTGACCTATTTATTGACTGCCTGCCTTTGTAATATAATGTAGAATACAGAATGTTTTATTTTTTGTGCTCGTGTGTAACCCCACTTGGATAAAACCTTGTGCTGATCCTGCTCTTCATGGAATCTCAGTGTTTCGTGTGGCACAGATGATGAGGTTGGGGGCTTCTTTTTCCCTCCCCTGGATGCTTTTAAATCCCACATGGCTCAGTTCCCCCCTCGCTTGCAGAGCTGCTCCCTCGTGGCAGTGATTTCAGTGGGTTTCAGTGGGTTTTAGTGGGTTTTAGTTTATTTTAGTAGATTTTTTTAGTTGATTTCAGTGGGTTTCAGTGGATTTTTTTAGTGGATTTCAGTGGGTTTCAGTGGATTTCAGTGGGTTTCAGTGGATTTCAGTGGATTTTAGTTTATTTCAGTGTGTTTCAGTGGGTTTTAGAGGGTTTCAGTGGGTTTCAGTGGGTTTTAGTTTATTTCAGTGGGTTTCAGTGGATTTTTTCAGTGGATTTCAGTGGATTTTTTCAGTGGATTTCAGTGGATTTCAGTGGATTTCAGTGATTTCCAGCTCCTCTTGCCAGGCTATCACAGCTCTGAGTGCTGAGCTGCTGATCCCTGCAGGTCTCTGCAGTGCCCAGGTAGCAGCCTGCACTCTGGGCTGTGATTTTGTTTTATTCCTCAGCCCCAGCAGAGCTTTCCCCCGAGCCACTCCGCAATCAGAGCCCGCAGGAATTCGGGAGAGCTGTGACATCTCAGCTCTGCTCACATCAGCTGCAGCAGCCAAGGCTTGAAGTGTGACCACACAGAGCCTTTCAAAACCATCCACGATTCTTCTGAAGCCGTTTGCCAAGACAAGGCACTCACCTTGTTAGGGGTGATAATCCAGCGTTAGGGAGATAATCCGACATTGGCTTTTATCGTCTCATTTCTGCGGGCGCTGCCGTGGCAGAGATGTGCCCTCCCTGCCTTTCTCCCCGTCCTCCCCTGACAGCACCAATGCCTCTGAACAGCCACTAAAAGACAATAAAAACCCCACTGCAATAATAAATAAACACGTGGAGTCTCACTGTAAATAAAAGTGACCACAGAGCGAAGCAGAGCAGAGCCTGTGGCGTGTTCTGCTACGAAACAAACACAGGCAGGCATTTTATCAGCTGCAGGTGTGAACTTCTACAGGATCAGAAAAATTTACTGATAATTTACTGATAAAATCAAATTATTGTCAATAATTACCTTCAGAGCCGGGGGCAGCCAGTCTGTGGTGTGACTTCTCTTTAGAAAGAGATGAGAGCTGTCCTGTGACTGAGGATTGCAGCCAGAGTTTGGTGGAAGAAGTGAAGCTGTGTCTCGTTGTGCTGTTCTGAGGGAAAATCGAGCATTTCTTGAGTCCTTCAGCTGCAGCTGAGATCAGAACTGCTGGGAATGGTGGTTCATTTATCAGGGGTGTCTGTCACAGCTGCTTTATGAGCAAAATCCTCCCTCTGCCCTTACTTCTGACAGCGTTTCTTGGATGTTCCTGCAGTTCAGTGACAAAAAACCAGGGGGGCAGTTATTTCCTAAAGATCTTTTCCCAAACAGCAAATCAAGGCTGTTTCTGCAAGTTCAGAAGCTCTTGGCTTTAAATCCCCTGTCCCAATAGACACAACACTCACAAATTACAGGGTGAGGTTGTGACAGGAGCCAGGGCTGCCAAGCTGAGAGTCCCAGGAGTCCCTGGAAAAATATTCCAAGTCCCTGAAAAGATGTTCCATCCATCCATCCATCCATCCATCCATCCATCCATCATCCATCCATCCATCCATCATCCATCATCCATCCATCCATCCATCATCCATCATCCATCATCCATCCATCCATCCATCATCCATCCATCCATCATCCATCCATCCATCCATCCATCCATCATCCATCCATCATCCATCCATCCATCCATCATCCATCATCCATCATCCATCCATCCATCCATCCATCATCCATCATCCATCCATCATCCATCCATCCATCATCCATCCATCATCCATCCATCATCCATCCATCATCCATCATCCATCCATCATCCATCATCCATCATCCATCCATCCATCATCCATCCATCATCCATCCATCATCCATCATCCATCATCCATCCATCCATCATCCATCCATCCATCCATCCATCCATCATCCATCCGTCCATCATCCATCCATCCATCCATCCATCCATCATCCATCCATCATCCATCCATCCATCCATCATCCATCCATCATCCATCATCCATCCATCCATCATCCATCCATCATCCATCCATCATCCATCATCCATCCATCCATCCATCCATCCATCATCCATCATCCATCCATCCATCATCCATCATCCATCCATCATCCATCCATCCATCATCCATCCATCATCCATCCATCCATCATCCATCATCCATCCATCCATCCATCCATCATCCATCCATCCATCCATCCATCATCCATCATCCATCCATCATCCATCATCCATCCATCCATCATCACCACCATCAGCAGGATTATTGCTTCCACCTGTTTCTAACTGAACTTGTAAAAGAAATTGTGAGCAGCTGTGGATCCCCTTTTTTTTGCTGGCTCACAATAAAATTCCAGGCAGAGCAGGCAGAGGAGCAAAACAAACGATGGCAGAGAGGAAAATTCCTCAAATAGATTTCTCCCCAAAGCCTGCCTGTGTTGTGGGGTGGGACCCTGGAGCAGGCTGATATCCTGAGATTCCCCATGTTTTTAGTGCCAGACCTGACACTCAGGTGATTTTTCCTGGCCCTGCCCTTGCTCTGGGCTCTTTGGGCTGGATTTTCTGTCCTGCAGTGCTGGCTCACACCCATCCCATCTTTGGGGGACAAATTGGGCTCCTCAGTGTTGGGGACACATCCCTTTGCAAGGTCTCTGTGTCCTGCCAGGGGAGCAGCACCAGAGGAACCTCCACAAAACTCAGCTCACTTAGGAAAAATCTAAGTTTTAAATCAGAGCAGCAGCCCTGACTTATTCCAAATTTCTCCTTCCCAAAACTCCTGCTCAGAGAGAAAAGCAGAACCCACAGCAGGGCAGAATTACCAAAGGAAAATGTGATTTTGGTGCCTGGTGCAGTTTAGGATTTTCTGTGACACACACTGAGCCAAAGCCCTGCAAAATCTATTGAGGGGCAAAACAAAATGAAACAAAAACCCCAAAAAACCCAAAACAAAGCAAAAAAAACACCAGGAGGATTTCGTGGCACTTGAACATCTGCTTCAAACATTTGAAAAACTACAGCCCAGTGTTAATTTAAACTTCCTTATAACCCAGTTCAACATTTGGAGTGCAACCCCTGTTAATAGGCTGGGAACCGGGGGGGTGGTGGTGCTTTGCTTTCTATATTGGGAAACAAAACCAGAACAAAACCAGCTTGAGATAGAGCTTTTGTTTATGTTGCTGACCCATCTGTCTTCATTAAAGCGTTATTTACAGGAAAAGTTAAAAAATCAGCTTCTGCTCCCTCGGCGAGCGCAGCAGCAACAAATAAAGGCTGAATGGTTCATCTGCCCTTGACTAAAAATGGAAATTCTTATCAGCACCCCTTGGAAGGAGAGGTTGATGATGTGGAGTGAGTTATTGTTGGGTATTAATGAATTATTGTTGGGTATTAATGAATTATTGTTGGGCATTAATGGAGTGAATTATTGTTGGGTATTAATGAATTATTGTTGGGTATTAATGGAGTGAATTATTGTTGGGTATTAATGGAGTCAATTATTGTTGGGTATTAATGAATTATTTTTGGGTATTAATTAATGGAGTCAATTATTTTTGGGTATTTATTAATGGAGTGAATTATTGTTGGGTATTAATGGAGAGAATTATTGTTGGGTATTTATTAATGGAGTGAATTATTGTTGGGTATTAATAGAGTGAGTTATTGTTGGGTATTAATGAATTAATTTTGGGCATTAGTTAATGGAGTGAATTATTGTTGGGTATTTATTAATGGAGTGAATTATTTTTGGGTATTAATTAATGGAGTGAGTTAATTTTGGGTATTAATTAATGTTGTGAGGTATTTTTGGGTATTAGTGCTGGCCCTCTGGCCACAGCTGGCTGTTTCCAGCCCGGGCAGTGCCAGGGCGCTGCTGTGTCACAGCAAACACAAAAGGTGACCCTGATCTTGCTCTGAGCTCCTGCTCTGCCGTTAAAAGGAGAATTTTTAAAAGAAGGGATTTTCCTGGCTGTGCAAAGGAATTCCCCGGGGGTCTCTGGCCCTCAGTGGGATTCTGCTCCCAGCACAAACCCAGCCCAGCATTTCCAGGGCTTAGCAAGACTTTGGGTTGTATTTTCATGAAGGAAAGACAGGAAACAGGAGGGATAAAAGCAATCAGCAGGGCCACAATAAAGGAAATTATAGGAGAGGACTGGATTTCCGTGACACAGAGCAATGCCTCTTGGCTTGCTCCCAATCCCCAAATATTTCTTTTTTTCTGTGATGAAAAGGCAGCAGGCTGTGTTTTGGTGTAGCTGGGCTGCTGCAGGAACGCCCACCCAATATTAACAGAAATATTGCGCAGGATACAAATATAAAAATATTTAAATTAAAATATTATAGATTTAGAAACTAGAATTATAAAAATACAAACAGGAGCTGCTGGCAGTGGTTCTGCTGTGGCTTTGAGGGATGCTCAGAGCAGCTTTGGAGCTGCCCAGCGTCCTTCACCCCGGTGTGACTGAGCCTGTCCAGGCTGGGAGCTTCACTTGCTGCTGCAAACGTGTGGAGTTAAGCGAGGAGGTCGGAGGCAGGGTGGTCTCTGCAATCAGGTACAGTAGCTGGCTAGCAACAGCAGCTAAACAACAGCCCAGCCTGCCAGGGAGCTCAGCTTTATGTTGGATTTGCTGTGGCAACTCCTTATCTGGCAGAGATTAGAGCAGCTGCCATCAGTTGTTGTGAGATTCGGTGGAATCCGTTTCCTGAGCTGTCACCGCTGCCTGCCCGGGCACGGCGGCGATGCAGGAGCTTTGGGAGGGCTCTGCCTGCTTCTGTGGCTGCCAGGTTTTAGGGTGTTTATAAGGTTTAGGTTTCAAATTAGTTAATTTAGGTTAGATAAAGGGAAGGGATTGATTCCTTCAACAGATTCCCAGAGGAGCTGGGGCTGTCCCTGGATCCCTGGAAGTGCCCAAGGCCAGGCTGGATGAGGTTTGTAGCAGACAGGGACAGGGAAAATTGTCCCTGCCATGGCTGGGGTGGCACTGGGTGAGCTTTGAGTCCCTTCCAACCATTCCATGGCAAACTGTAAAGGGGATTTATCCCCATTTCCCACTTTGCAGAGCTTCCCTTACCCTGGGCAGGAGGGATATCACAAGGTCCCCCGGTGGAAACATCCCAGGGTGTGACAACACTCCAGTTTGCAGTGGGTGTTTTGACCTTTCACTCCTCAGCGCTGTCGGTAGCTGTTGTGTTGGGAACAACTGTCCTTGGGGTGCTTGGCTGACCTCCTGACTCCTTTTGGAAAGGCATTTCCATGCAGCTCTCAGCACTTGAGACCAGCAGCAGACTTCCAGGGGCATCAGAAACGCGGATGCACGCGGAGGGAACACTTGACAGCGCTCAAAAATCCATCCCTGGAGCTCCAGGAAGGGACACACGGGGGTGAAGGTGTCACTGAAAAGACTCCAAACCCCTCCTGGCCCTCGGGCTTGAGTGTGGATCTCACCCAGGGGAACGTGGAGCTCGAGGGGAGCTGCCTTTATCAGGGAGGTGAGGAAGGAAACGCTGCCAGGGAAAGGAAAGATTTACCTCTCACATGCTCCCAAGGCAGGTGCCAGGCCAAGAATTATCCTGCTTTCGTTAGCCAGGGGTCAGAGCCTGGCCCCTGCCCCCCTGGCTGGGGGAAATCTCTCCCAGCTGAGGATTCAGGAACGCTGCCCTGTGCCAGCCCCTGTTTTTGGGACAGGGTGTGAAGAGGGATGAAATATCACCTTGTGATAAAGCAAATTCTCACAAGCCTCGGCCACACGGGGTGCAGGAGGCCACAGGGACAGAGTTCTGTGTGAAAAGGGCTTTTTGGGAAGTTTCCTCCCGTGATGGGCTCAGGAGAAAACAGGGAATTTCCTTCTGATGTCTCCTACTGGAGTCCTGCAGCACCACTGGGGCCTCTGCTCTGCCCCACAGCTGGGAAAAATCCCTGTCTCTGTGTCTGAAACCTCATTTACTGAGAAACCCGGCCCCAAATTCCCCTCCTGCTGCTGGGAATTCCCTGCAGAGGAAAAGGGGGAGCTGCCCTCGGTGGGGAGGTTTTGGCAGCGTGGATTCTCCCAGGGCTGGAGCATCGGTGCTCGGCTGCGCCCAGGGTGAACATCCCACCCTTCCCAGACCTGCAGCCCCTGGGGCTCCAGCAGATGAGGATTTTCCCCAAAGAACAGCTCATTTAGACAGCTCCCAGCCCCTGTTTCCTCCTTGTGATCCCTGGAATCAGCAGGATGTTCCTTTTTTTTCCAGGTTATTTTTCCCCCGTGGCTTTGTGGATCCCAGCGCTGCAGCAAGGAGAACCCAGGGCAGGTGCTGCCTCCTCCTCCTCCTCCTCCTCCCCACCTGGAGGCCTGGAGGTGTTCCCTTCCCAACACCAGCCTGTTTTGGGGGCATCCTCCAGCTCCCACGTAGAGGGAGGGTGGATGGATTGTGATTTCTGGGGAGAACGAGATGTTCTCGCTGCTCCTGGGCTCTGTTCAAGGCCTCCTCAGCCACGGCTGGACAATTCCTGCACGTCCACCTCGCCTCCCGCTGCAACGTGCTCCTCTCAGCACTGGCCAGGCTAAAAAAGGAAAGTTCCTATCGTGCCAAAAAACACAACTTTGATAAATATGAGGGGAAAGTCACAATAAGAGTGACCGGGATCCAAAGGCAATAATGTGGGAAGGACAGTTTTATTTTCTTGCCTCACCGAAGCCTTGGGTAAAACAGAGTGAATTCCTAAATGAATTTATTTAGTAAATACCTGAGCAGAGCAAAACAGAGTTTCTGCTCTAGCACAAAGAATCCAGTGAGGGGACTGAAAGCCTGGCCTAAAAGGTGGTGATTTCATCCCAAATTGCATGATTTAAGAGTTTAGGATGAGTTGGGATCTGTGGTTTGACAGCTCTCATTTGGAAAGCCAGGTCACATTTTAAAAAATCTGATCTCAGGTTGGTAAAGCTCTCACGGGGCAGTGAGGAGGGTTAGGGGGTGAAAAATGTATTTTTGAAGCTTTCCAAGCCTGCAGGACAGGGCTGGAAAGGATCTTTGGTCTCGGTGGTAGACAGAGATGATAAACCCCCACCGTGAGTTTGCTGTGCCCCAGGAACAGGAGAAATTCTCTGCTGCTCCCAGCCCAAAGAAGCTTCATGGCCTGGGGAAATGGGAAATGCAGGCTGGGCAGCAGTCACAGTGTTTGTGATGTGCAGAGAACCCAGAGCAGGCTCTGGGCAGAGCAGAGAGGACAGGGATGGAAAATGTGCAGTTTCACATGGGCACTTCGCAATTCTCCATCTCTGCAAAAAACTCAATTTAAAAAAAAAATAATCAATCCTCATTCTCTTCCATCTCACAAGGAGCTTCCAGCCCACCTGAGCTCCACTGGGAAGTCTCTTTTTTCCCAGATGACCTCTGCAAACCCTGCAGATGTTAATAATGTGTGGAACATCTCCAGAGGAGCTAAAGATCCTCACAGCCTATCTGAGCGGAAGCGGAGGAATGCGCAGTTTATTTTAAATAACGTGCACTTGTCCCAATGCTGGAGCTTTCTGAGCCTCAGCCAGGACTCTGCACGTCAGCACAGTCTGCTCTGAAGGAATTATTGGCCTCTTCACACTTTTGATCTTTGCAGAAAGGAGCGTGTGGCATTTCCAGCCCAGATGTTGACGATGCTGCTCCTGGACCCCACCCAGAAGTTTCTCCCTGGTGGCTCCTGGATGGGTGAGGAGCTCCTTGCAGAGGTAAAACATGAAATGAACACAGAAAGGAGGAGCTGTGTGGGCTCTGGGCATTCTGTGCACAGGAAAACCCCCGGAGTCAGGGGCTGGAGGTCACACAAGCCACTCGGGGGTTGGATTTTTGAATTCAGCTCGGCTTCTTCCCCAGGCTTTATATCCACAGCTAGGCTGGGTTCAATGCACCAAACTGAACCTGAGGCTGAGTCTGGGCTCAGTTTTAGGGTTAAACCAGTCCCAGCAAGGCTGAGAGCAGCAGGTGTTTATACCCAACGCTGACTTTTATTCTCCAATATCGTTTTCCCACTCCCATCTCCTCCTGTTCCCCCCATTTCCCTCTGTGTCCCTTTCTCCTCCCGGTTTGTTTTTCCTGTCACACAGCTCTGCAGCCTGGCTGGAGATGAATTCTGCCTCACCAAAGCCAAATCCTCAGCAGCCAGAACCCAGAGGGGTGATCCTGCTTGAAAAGTGCAGATCTCTCTGGTTCTCCCTCTCCTGCCCCCAGCCAGGCTCTAGGCTGGGCTGTTCCCCCTCCCCAAATAAATAAATGAAAGGTTTTCTGTCTTTTCTGGAGAAAAGAACGGTTTGGAGTCCTGTTGCTCTTCTTTCCTCCACCAAAAGCTGTGGCAGGGCTGGAAGGAGCCAGGCAGGGGTGAGGGACGAGCAGAAAGGTGACAAAAAAAACCACGGGGACACCTTTGGGTCTTTGATGGGGAGAGGCCAAACGTCCTCACTGGGCAGCAAATCCAGGGTTTCACAAGCTGGCTGAGAAAATCCTGTTCTGCTCTTCAGAAAGGACAAAACCAGCAGTAAATAAGTGCAGGTTTGTCATCCTTTGGAGGCTGCCCATCAGGGAAAAATCAGAATTCCTGTGCTGGAGTCGCTGCAGGTTCAGGTGTGGGGAAATGCTCCCCAAGCTCTGTCAGCTGTGCTGGGTTTAGCAGCACCTGGCTGTGGGAAGAGTGAAAACTGTGAGAACAGAGCTGAAAACCCCCGAGCTGCAGAGGTTTGGTGACAGTGGGGTTTGCTGTGGGTGGCTGGCACAGCACAGCAGATCTCAGAGCCCTGGGGATTGATGTGAGCACCTCCAGCACCCAGGGCTGGGCTCGCTCAGCGCCTCTGCCTGCCCAGATCCAGCAGCCAGGGAGGTTTTTCCAGGCAGCTGGAGGAGAGACACTTCTGGTTTCTTTCTGTCAAGGCACAATGTCCATACCCCAAACCTGTGAGTGCAATTCTGCCTGAGCAGCAGGAAGTGTTGGCCTCTTCTCCAGCCAACCTGAGCAGCTGAAAGAAGACTTGAAATAAACACACCCCAAAAAAAAAAAAAAAAAGCTAAAGGATATTTTTGAAATAATTTCCAGGTTCAGAGAGTGAACCAAGCTCTGAGCTCTGCTCTCCTTCCTCCCCCTCGGCCTGTGGGCAGCAGCAGGACCCTGCACAGTGCAAGTCCCTGGCTCTGGAGCTGCAGCTCCTGTGCATTTGTGCAGCTGCATTTGGTGTCTGTGAAAAGCTGAGTGTCTCCTCCTAGTTGGTTTTGGCACCAGTCTGACTTGTGGCTTGTGTTAAAGTTTTTATCTCCTCCTCCAGCACCTTGGTTTTCCTCTCCAGCTCCTCCCGGGCGTGCTCTGCCCTCATCAGCCTCAGCTCCAGCTCCACACATTTCTTCTTCTCCTGCTCCAAGTCCTGATTCAGCCTCACCACTTTGGCCCAGACCTCGTAGTTTTCCTTCTGGAGGCTGTGAAGGGAAACAGAGCAGGACATCAAAAAAATCCTGAGAGGACAAATCCTGACAGGATTGGGCTGGAAAAGGGCTGGGAAATCGTTTGTCTCTCAGGGAGTCTGAGCTCAGCGTCATTAAACAGCAAAACAACCCAGAGGTGCTGTCCTGAGCCCTTCAGATGCAAGAAATCAATAAATGTGATGTGTGTGCACTGATAGGGGGATTATACAGTTATAAATTTAAATTATAAATACTTTAATTATATTTAATTCTAAATAATTTAATAATAAATAATTTTTAAAAATTATAAATGATGACTGATACCAGTCATAATTTAATAACATTATGTGGGGCTGATGGTCACAACCAAGGGTGTAACGATGCTGCTGGTGAACCCTGGAGAGTCTGAGGGTCGTGGCAATCACAGGAATTATAATCACAGGAATTGTGGAAGTGCAAAGGGATGCAGGAACGTTTCAGTGCCACTGAATGACGTGGGAAGAGCACTGATGCTGCAATCACACATCACCCACCCTGCTGAGAGCACAGCACACTCATTTTCAGCCTGCTAAAAGCTGTGTTTGATCCATTCAGCGCTGCTGCTGAACAATCTGTGCTGTGTTTGCTGCCACAGCACGAGCTGCACGTCCCCCAGCTCCCTGCAGTTACCTTTTCATCTGCCCCTCGTAGTCATTTCTCTGCTCCTCCAGATCTTTCTCCAGCTTGAGGATCAGGCTCTGCAGGCACTCCCTGCTCCCCTGCTCGGGGCTGGGCTCCTCAGCAGGGCTGCTGCTGGCACTGGCAGCTTCCTTTGGCTCCTGGCTGAAGCAGGGCAGGAATTCCTTCTCGGAGATGCTGCTGGCAGGGCTGGAGCCCTCCCCGCTCTCTGCCTGCCAGGGGGGAACGCTCTCACCGGCCCTGTGCAGGTCCAGCAGCTTGAAGAGATCATGGGACAACGTTCTCTTGTGTCCATCAGAGGCTGTGGGGAGTGGGCTGCCTCTCCAAAAATCACTGCTGAGGGCATCGCTCCTCTCCTTGCTGCTCCTCTCCCCCGGAGCAGCCGCTGCCAGGAAGGATTTCCTCGTAGGTAAAGTCTGGGTTCTTTTCCTTGGCTGCGTTTCCCACCTTCCCAGGGTGTCTTTGGACTCTGTGTCCTGCCCAGGGACGCTGCTGGAGTTGGGGTGATCCCTCTGGAAAACAGAGCACGGCTTTGGGAGAGCCCTGGAGCCCAGAGGCCACTGCAGTGACAAAGTGACATTTGAACCTGCTGGAGGAATGGCCACACTTTTCCATAAAAAAAACCAAAACATTCTGAATTGCACCACATTGACCGTTTTTGCAGAGATTCCTTTAGGGAAAAACCTTTAATCCTCGTTGTTTTCCCTCCACCAGCCTGAGCTGAAAAAGTTTCATGTGTTTGAAAAGCTTCACGTTCTCCAGAACAGCAGATTTTTCCACAGGAAAGTGGAAAGTTTATCTACATCATTTTCCTGATATAAATATCCCAGGGGTGACAGATACAGCTTTTTTTAACCCATAAGCAGCGAGTGCATTTAGGGCTGGCTGACCTGTCCGAGCCTGCCACAATTAACCACAGGTTAAATGAAGGTTGATTATTCCCCCTGGGGATCCATCCTTACCATTTGCCTCTGGGTGGAGGCTCTGGGGTCCTCTGCAGCCCCCCAGCCCACAGAGCTGCGAGGGACAGGAGCTTTCTTCTCGTTTTTTGGGGCAGGTGGGGAGGGAGGCACGTCCTTGGATGGGGGAAAGAGCTTTTGGTGGTCACTGATCATCACAGTCATCACCTTCTGGACCTGGGGTGTGCCTGCAGGAATGGGAGAGGCTCAGGGGCAAGGCCAGGGGATCCCTGCCACCCCTTGGGTTTTCTCTTTGCTCTTTCTGGTGTCTAAATTGGAACAGGAAACAAGGAGCAGGATCATGAAGCCAAATAAAATAAATGTAATGAGTGAAAGGAAATGAGTACCCACATTTGAGCTCCCCCAAGGAGGGTTTTGTACCTTCCTGCTCTGAGCAGCACGGAGATGACCTCACCAGATCTGCTGAACCGCACCAGGGGAACACACAGAGTGTAATTCCTGGGGGGTTTTGTCACCATGAGCGCCTTTACAGCCCAACAAACACACGGCCTGACCCTGCCCTGCTGCACTCGCGGCACGTTCCCGCATTTCCTTCAGCTCCACCACAGAAAACCTTTCATTGATCTTTCATTTCCAGGCTGTGGTGCAGCTCAGGATTGCAGCATGCCAATTATTCCAGGAGTCCCTTTTACCTCTCATGATAACTGCAGGGTCCTCTACCCTGGGTCTGATGAGGTTCACTCCAATCACTGTTGCCAGGTTGTCCACACTCATCTTGTTGACGCTGGAGTTCAGTTGTATTTCAAAGAGAAACCTGCCAGAATTCCAGAGGAAATATTTCACATCAGAGGTGGAAAACTGAAAAAAAAAAAAAGCCTCACTGGTGAAAAAAATCCTGATTGATCCTGCCAGCTCTTCCTCTCAGCCACAAGGACAGAAATATTTGGCTTTAGAATTAGAACATTTGGCTCTTACCAGGACAAAAACCACCAAGTGAGGAGCTGCTCCCCTTGAAACAAATCAGAGAGAAAGGGAATCCCATCCTCAAATCCCCAACCAGAGAAAAAAACCACCCAGGCTGGGTGAAACCCAGAAGTTTTGGTGCTTTTGTCCAGGAAAACTACATCTGGCTTCAACTCTCAGGGATTTTTAAGTGAGTTTGAGGGTGGTGATTCATGCTCAGACATTATCAGGGGCTTTACCCAAGGGGCTGAAATTCTCCTGTACAAAAGCGGGGCTCTGGTGACTCAGAGGGAGCCACAGCAGAGCCTGGGGAGGCTCTGCCTGGAGGAATCACCATCCTTTGGGGTGGTGTTTCTGCTCCCCAGCAGCAGAGCTGGGCTGTGCGGAGCACTGACCTGCAGATGTAGCTGAGGAGGTTGTAGTTGTCTCTGGGGAGGAGGGACAGCTGCTTCAGCAGCTCCTGCTGGCCCTGCAGGGTGAGAAACAGCTCCAGGAGCACTCACAGGCACCAAAGCTCCTGTGGGGGGAGTCCCCAGCCCTGGGGGGCTCCAAACACGAGTGGTGGCACTCGGGGACAGCGGCCACTGTGGTGGATGGTCCTGGGGACCTTCTCCAAGCTCAGTCATTCCATGACTCCGATTCTCCTGGCGTTTTTCCCCTTGGATTCTTCCTCCATGGGACACTGAGGGGTTTCTGCAAGAGGGGCAGGGTCCCCCCCAGCCCAGCGTGTGCGGGGGGAGCTCTGGAAAGAGCTGATCCTGCCTCGACTCCTCCAGTCTCTTGTGTAGAAACATTTAGGATGTTTTTAACCCCAAAGAAAAGCAGAAATTTAAGCTTTAAAATTCACAGACCTATGTGGCCAAGCTGGGAAGCCCCACTGGCTTTGGGGGAGTTTTTTTGTTTTTTACCTTCTTTTTTCCCTCCCCAGGTTCCGAAGCTCCACAGGCACCTCCAGCTCACAACCAAACTGGCACTCAGACCGATTTTAAGGCCAGGAGGAACACAAAAACACCTCTACCTTTGTCTCATCAGCTTCCAGAGCCTGCCCACAGAGCAGGAAATCCTCGTACTGCAGCCAGGGCACGACGGGCTCCGGGAGCTCCCGCAGGTACAGCTTGAACAGGGAGGCCACGGTGTGGACATCGGTGTCCCTGCGAGGGGCAAGGAGAAAATCAGCCCCAGCAGGTCCCCACGAGGCTCTGCTGGAGCTCTGTGTGCAGCTGTGGAGACAGGGATGGGAACGGGGAGACCTGGGGGAGCCACGGGCAGGGAAATGAAGGCTTGCTGGGGATTTTCTCCACCTTGAGGGTGGCAGGTGCCGGTGTCCACACCTGGGCTGAGCTGGGGTAGCAGGAAATTCACTCAGAGGGCTCCTGCCTCCTTCCAGAGCCGAGTTTTGAGCCAGCACAAAGTCACAGAGTGTCAGCTTTACCCTTCCCTTGGGCATCCTGATCACCCTGCACAGCTCTGGGCACAGCCCTGGGCACAGCCAGAGCCAAAGCCAACAGCAGCTGCCCCTGCTACAGCACAGGGATTGTCTCCCTCTCCCTGCCCTGCCCTGGGAACCCAAAATCGCTTCTCTTCACCCACCAGACACCCACGGAGCCACCCTCGTTAACGAGTGGGAGCTGCAATTCTGGAGCAGCAGCTCCTGTCGCTGCATTCAAAGGGGTGGAGAAGCAAGGAAAAGGGAGGAAAAACCTTTCTCCCATCCCTCATCCCAATCAAAACCCTTCTCCCATCCCAAATAAAACCCTTCTCCCATCCCAAATAAACCCTTCTTCCTTCTCCCATCCCAAACAAAACCCTTCTCCCACCCCAAACAAACTTTTCTCCCATCTCCCATCCCAAATAAACCCTTCTTCCTTCTCCCATCCCAATCAAACCCTTTTCCCTTCTCCTATCCCAATCAAAACCCTTCTCCCACCCCAAACAAAACCCTTCTTCCTTCTCACATCCCAATCAAACCCTTCTCCCTTCTCCCATCCCAATCAAACCCTTTTCCCATCCCAATCAAACCCTTTTCCCATCCCAATCAAACCCTTTTCCCTTCTCCCCTCTCCCACCCCAGGCAGAGCCCGTGCTGGGCTCCGAGGGGTCGCCTGCAGACCCTCAGAGCCTCCCCAGGATTCCAGAGCAGCAGCAGCAGCAGCAGCAGCAGCAGCAGCAGCAGCAGCAGCAGCAGCAGCGAGCCCTGGGGATGCTGTGCTGGGACAGATGTTTGCAGCTTTGCAGCCCTTGTATTTACATCCTGTCAAGGGGACACTGCCAAGACCAGGGGCCTCTCATCTGACCCACCTTCAACTCGCTAAACTCTTATAAACTTCAAGCAAAAACTTCAATCAGTTATTTTTAGGATGGGTTGGAGCTGTAAAACACTGTTATTTTTACAAACACACATAAACACAGAGGGGTTTTTTCCAGAGCTGTGTTTTTGTAGGATCTAACAATGCCCTGCACTCGGGGTGTCAGCAGCTTCCTAACGCTCCCCTCCAATCCTGCTGTGGTTGTGTGCTTCTCCAGGAATCTCAGCACCCTCTGGCTCTGTTCTTGTGGTTTCTGCTGAATCCCCTCTCAATCAATCCCCTCTCAATCAATCAATCAATCAATCAATCAATCAATCCCTTCTCAATCAGTCAATCCCTTCTCAATCAATCTCCTCTCAATCAATCCCCTCTCAATCAGTCAATCCCCTCTCAATCAATCAATCTCCTCTCAATCAATCCCCTCTCAATCATTCCCTTCTCAATCAATCCCCTCTCAATCAATCTCCTCTCAATCAATCCCCTCTCAATCAATCAATCCCCTCTCAATCAATCCCCTCTCAATCAATCAATCCCCTCTCAATCAATCCCCTCTCAATCAATCAATCCCCTCTCAATCAATCCCCTCTCAATCAATCAATCAAACCCCTCTCAATCAATCAATCCCCTCTCAATCAGTCAATCCCCTCTCAATCAATCCCCTCTCAATCAATCAATCAATCAATCCCCTCTCAATCAATCCCTTCTCAATCAATCAATCCCCTCTCAATCAATCCCCTCTCAATCAATCAATCCCCTCTCAATCAATCCCCTCTCAATCAATCAATCCCCTCTCAATCAATCCCCTCTCAATCAATCAATCAATCCCCTCTCAATCAATCAATCAATCAATCCCCTCTCAGTCAATCCCCTCTCAATCAATCAATCAATCCCCTCTCAATCAATCCCCTCTCAATCAATCAATCAATCCCCTCTCAATCAATCAATCAATCAATCAATCCCCTCTCAGTCAATCCCCTCTCAATCAATCAATCAATCCCCTCTCAATCAATCCCCTCTCAATCAATCAATCAATCCCCTCTCAATCAATCAATCAATCAATCAATCAATCAATCCCCTCTCAGTCAATCCCCTCTCCTCCCCAGGCCCTTCTGGAAGGTTCCTGCGGGGCTCTGGGGGGTGGCAGTGCTGTTTTTCCCTGGAGTTTGGGCTGGCAGAGGAGGAAGTGGCGGTACCTGTCGAAGGAGGGTCTCTCGCCGGCGTCGAAGGCGTCGCGGAGCCGCCTGACCAGGCTGTCCTGGCCGGGCAGGCGGAAGATCCCCTCCTCGGCCACGCCGTGCTCCCGGATGAACTCGGCGCTTTTCTGCACCAGGATGGGCACCAGCAGCTGCCCGAATTTCTGCTCGTAGGCCATGGTGTCTGCCAGGCTCTGCCCGAACACGGCTGGGGACAGGGCACGGGGTCACAGCTGGGCTCGGGGTGATGCTTGCAGCTTTAGCTCGCACGTTTCCCAGCTCAGCACACGGCTCTGAGCTTCACAGAACGTGTTCTCCTCGCTTGGAGTCACACACAACAATCCTTTTCCAGCCCAGAACCACCCCAGCTCCGGGCCCAAAAAGTGTAAACAACAGCAAATGGAGGAGAGCAAACTGGGATTTCATCACCTGAAGCTGGAATTGGACAAATAACCCCAATATGGAAATGAAAACTTGTGGAAGTGTGACAACTCCTCACCAGGTGTTGGGTGGAGCCACTTGTGCCAGGATCTTGCACATTTCTACATCATTTACATTTGAATAAATCCCTGCTTTATTCCTGTAACTCTGTCTGGCCTCTGCTCCAGGGAGCCTCTCAGGGCATCGAGGACACCTCACCTGCCCCAGGTGCTGGGGCCAGCAGGAGCTGCTGCTCTGCCAGGCCCCAGAACCCTGCAAACCCCTCTGCAGAGACCAAGTGTGCAAAGGCAGCACAGAAAGTTCTCCTCACCATCAAGAAATCGAGTTTGGAGCAGCCCAGAAAGTTCTCCTCACCACCCAGAAACCGAGTTTGGAGCAGCACAGAAAGTTCTCCTCAGCACCCAGAAACCGAGTTTGAAAAGGCAGCACAGAAAGTTCTCCTCACCACCCAGAAACCGAGTTTGGAGCAGCCCCAGCTCCCAGGGGAGTCTCCAGGGACACGTTTCAGCCCCGTTCTCCAGGGATTTCTGAGCCAAAGCCTCGCCCACAAGTGCTGCAGGCCCCAGGACAGTGACAATCACCCCTGCAGGAGCTGGTCCTGCTCCCTTTTTTACCTCCTGAGGAGGAGCCCAGCGCCCTCCGGATGGATTTCACCCACTCCTCCATCTCGGCCTGGGAGCTGGCCATGAGCACACAGGAGTCCTGCCCTGCTCGGTTCTGCTCTCCACACCCCCCTGCAGAAACAGCACATTTAATGAGGAGAAAACACACATTTATTCCTGGTGTTCTCTCTGTGAAACCTCTCCGGCTCTGAATTTCCCTGGTAAAGCCCCGCTGGCTGCAGGGGGAGAGGAGCTTTGACATTTGAGATCTGCAAGGAGGGAAGAGAAAGTGCTGCAGCTGCAGCTTGGAGGAGCTTCTCCTCCCCCCTGGGGCACGGTGGGCCCTGCCCCAGCCCTGGGCTGGGGATATTAATTTAGTATTTAATTAAATAAATGAAACAATTAAATTAATTTAATAATTAAGAAATTCGTTTCCCCATGGAATGGCGCTCTGGGAGCCTTGGAAAGAAGTGGGAACAAAAGGAAAAGGGAGGGATTTTGGGGTGGCCAGGAGGAGGAGGAGGAGGAGGAGGAGGAGGAGGAGGAAGGGGAAGGGGAAGGGGAAGGGGAAGGGGAAGGGGAAGGGGAAGGGGAAGGGGAAGGGGAAGGGGAAGGGGAAGGGGAAGGGGAAGGGGAAGGGGAAGGGGAAGGGGAAGAGGAAGAGGAAGAGGAAGAGGAAGAGGAAGAGGAAGAGGAAGAGGAAGAGGAAGAGGAAGAGGAAGAGGAAGAGGAAGAGGAAGAGGAAGAGGAAGAGGAAGGCAGGCTCACCTGGGATGATTTCAAAGATGAATTTCCCCCCTTCCTCTGGGCTGGTGGCCGGCACCTTGACGGTGCTGCCCTGCAGAGACAGGCAGCCCTAGGACAGAGCAGAGCATCCCTGAGTGCCCCTCGCTGCCCCCAGACACCTGCAGGAGACCACTGGGTACACCAATAAACAATAAAAACCACTCCTAAAGTGCCATTTTTTCCAGTGAAGTGATTCTCAGAAGGAGAAAACCGGTTCTTTTTGAGCTTTCCTGGGTTTTTTCTCACTTCTCATGTCCTTTTAGCCCTTGTTGGGAGTGGAAGGAGAGAGATAAAAGGAGAGGGGACTTGGGAAAACCCCAGAACATCCTGTTCCTTTATCACAGCATCACTTAAACCCAAAAGTTTAAAAGCTGCATTTAAAAAAAAAAAAAAAAATATTTAAAAAAATTTTTTTTTATGTTTAAAAAAAACATTGCTGCTTTTCCCAGCTCCCCAGTCCTTGGGCTCAGAGGGACCCAGCCCCAGCAGGCACCAGAGGAACTCAAATCATCAATAAATTCCTCATCAGGACCTTTCATCTCTGCTGCTGCCCAGAGGCAGAAAATCCCTTCAGTGCCCAACCCCCGACCAATTCCAAAACATTTCATGGAATTACAGAATTCCAGAATGTTTTGGGTGGGAGAAGTTCCACCCTCCACCATGGCAGGGACACCTCTCCCTGTCCCTGCTCCAGCTCCTGTCCAGCCTGGCCTTGGGCACTTCCAGGGATCCAGGGACAGCCCCAGCTGCTCTGGGAATTCCATCCCAGCCTGGAATCCTTCCCAGTATCCCATCCCTGTCCCCTGGCAGTTCATTCATTCCCCCTTGCCCCGGTGGAAAGTCTCCCCCCATTTTCCTTGCAGCTCCCTTCGGGCCCTGGGAGGCCACAGCTCAACCCAGAGCTTCTCCTCTGCAGGGTGGAGACCCCAAACCCCCAGCCCCAATTCCCCCAGCCCCAAACCCTCAGCCCCAAACCCTCAGCCCCAAACCCCCAGCCCCAAACCCCCAGCCCCAATTCCTCAGCCCCAAACCCCCAGCCCCAATTCCCCCAGCCCCAACTCCCCCAGCCCCAATTCCCCCAGCCCCAAACCCTCAGCCCCAAACCCCCAGCCCCAAACCCTCAGCCCCAAACCCCCAGCCCCAATTCCCCCAGCCCCAATTCCCCAGCCCAGGGGGGTTTTGGGGCTCTCTCTCTCTCCCCACCTGGGGTTTGGCATCGTCCTCGTCCTTGTAGTAGAGGAGCTGCTGTCCCTGGAGCACGAAGAAGCGCAGCTGCCAGTTCCTGACGAAGGAGCGCTGCTTCCTCAGCCAGCCCAGCTTGAGCGGCCGCTCCGGCCCCCGGGGGGACCCCGGCCCCCCACACCAGGGGTCCCCGCTCATCACGCTCCAGGAGCGGGCTGGGGACAGACGGACACCGTGTGGGACAGGCGGACACCGTGTGGGACAGGCGGACACCGTGTGGGACAGGGTGTGGGGCAGGGGGACACAGAGGACAGAGGGACAGGACAGAGGGACACAATGTGAGGACAGATGGACACAGAGGGACAGGGGACACAGGACAGGGGACCGAACGACACAGTGTGAGGACAGATGGACACAGAGGGACAGGACAGAGGGACAGGACAGACGGACACAATGTGAGGACAGATGGACACACAGGGACAGGGGGACACAGTGTGAGGACAGATGGACACACAGGGACAGGAGGACACAGGACAGGGACAGATGGACACACAATGTGAGGACAGATGGACACACAGGGACAGGGGACACAGGACAGGGGACAGATGGACACACAGTGTGAGGACAGATGGACACACAGGACAGGGGACAGGACAGGGGACAGATGGACACACAGTGTGAGGACAGATGGACACACAGGACAGGGGACACAGGACAGTGGACAGATGGACGCACAATGTGAGGACAGATGGACACACAGGGACAGGGGACACAGGACAGGGGACAGATGGACACACAGTGTGAGGACAGATGGACACACAGGACAGGGGACACAGGGCAGGGACAGGCTCAGGGCCCCGCGCTCTGCAGAGAGAAATGGCCCCAGTTTACGAAGGAAGTGGCTGCAGGCGCTGCCAGCGTTTGCTTCCTTTTTCCTGCGTGGGAGGAATTGTCTTGCAAGTGAGAACAAAATCATTAGCGCTGTTTTTTGGGGTTGGTTTTGTTGTTCTTTTTATAATCGGAGCGTGTGGTTTTTGCGCCCTCCCCGGAGCAGCAGCGACAGCAGAGCGACCCCGAGACCTTGGAGCTCTTGTAAATGTTGTTGGTTCTCAGCAAAGCGCTCAGGACCCCATAAATCCCCATAAATCTCCATAAATCCCATGGCTTTGGGAATCCGAGGGCATCTCAGCACCCCTGAGAGGAAACCAGGGATGTCAGAGGGGCTGGGACACCTGAGCCAGGGCCAGATCGAATCCTCTGGCCTCAGCCACGTCCCTCATCCCTCACCTGCTGCGGGTTTGTGCCAGCAGAACAGGCTGAGGGGTTTAAATCCTCCCAAACCTGGTTTTGGGGGGTCAGCAGCCCTCCCTGAGCACTCCATCACCCCAAATCCCAGAGCAGGCACAGGCTGGGCTCTGCAGCCCCCCCTGACCATTCCATCACCCCAAATCCCAGAGCAGGCACAGGCTGGGCTCTGCAGCCCCCCTGACCATTCCATCACCCCAAATCCCAGAGCAGGCACAGGCTGAGCTCTGCACCCCCCCTGACACCATCAGCACCCCAAATCCCCTCAGGCTGCCCGAGCCGACCCCAGGCTCTGCCGTTCTGCCCTGGGAGCCCTCTCAGGGATCCCTCCCTCCTTCCCAGAGCTGTTCCCCTCGCTGCAGGAGGATCCTGGGGTGGATGAGAGCCCTGCAAAGCCTGGAAGGGGTCAGGAAATCCCAGGTGAGGCTGTCCTGCGGTTCTGGGAATTGCTCTCAGCACCCCTGAGAGGAAACCAGGGATGTCAGAGGGGCTGGGACACCTGAGCCAGGGTCAGATCGAATCCTCTGGCCTCAGCCACGTCCCTCATCCCTCACCTGCTGCGGGTTTGTGCCAGCAGAACAGGCCTGAGGGGTTTAAATCCTCCCAAACCTGGTTTTGGGGGCAGCAGCCCCATCCCCCTGCTCCTACAGCATCCCTCACTCACAACTTTGTAAATCTCTCCTTGTAAAATATTTACAAATCAGCTGCTCTGTCTCAAAGCGGCACTTTGGGGTCAGATCTCCCCACTGAGGCCAGAGCCGAGGTCTCAGCTGGGCCTGGCCACCCCCTGAGGCAGCCGGGGCAGACACACAGGGCACAAAGAAACACTCACCTATTTTTGCAGCATCCATCTTCAGGTTGAAATCCCAGTTCCGTGGCAGCTTCAGGGACATTTTGGATCAGGAATTTGGTTTTTTTTTCCCCTCAAGGTGGGCTTGCTCAGGAGCTGGGCCGGAACCGAGCCCCGTGAGGATCCCTCAGCAGCTCGGTTGTTTTGGCAGCGAGCTTCCTGCCTCTGAGAGCAGCTGGTAAAACCCCAGAGAAATCCTTCCCTGCCCCGTGTTCCTGCCCAGCTCTGGCCTCCCCAGGGGTGTCCTCAGGGCCTGGTCCCGCCGTCTGTCCCGTCCTGGCTCTGGGGGACTCGCGGCCCAGCCCGGGCCCGGCTCCGAGCGCCGCTCGGGGCATTTGAGGAAGTGGTGGCAGAAAGTCTGGGTGTCCTCCTGGTGCTCTGAGAGCTGCCCCGAGCAGGAACAGCCCAGCTCAGGGCCCCAGGGAGTTCTGCTGAGGGGCAGAGCTCAGCTGTCAGCTCAGGGTGACATCTGACCCTAATCCTGACCCCAAATCCTGACCCTGACCCCAAACCCTGACCCCAAACCCTGACCCCAAACCCTGACCCTAATCCTGACCCCAAACCCTGACCCCAAACCCTGACCCCAAACCCTGACCCAAACTCTGACCCAAACCCTGACCCCAAACCCTGACCCCAAACCCTGACCCTGACCCAAACCCTGACCTTAACCCTTCTCTGCCTGTCCTGGGGCATCCCCTGATCATTTTATAACATAAAAACACATTTTCTAATCTCTGCCAGCCACAGAAGCCGGCAGAGCTCTCCCAAATCTTCTGCATCTGCAGGAAATGGATTCCCCCAAATCTCCCAACAACTGCTGGGAGCTGCTCTGACCCCAGGGTCCCCCCAGGACGGGCTGGAGGCTCCAGCCCCATCTCCCCCAGCCTGGGCAAGCCTGTCAAGGGGGAAGTTGCCCTGAGCAGAAGCAGGAACAGCAGCAGGGGGATGGACAAGGACGTGGCCGTGGTTCCTGTTGTGATTCCCAGCCCAGCTTTGTGCCCAGCAGCCTCTCAGCCACCTGAAAAGGGGAATTTTTTCAGTGTTGGAACACAAACTGAGGAAGGGAAAGCACTGGAGACCCTGCTGGGTGCCCGGTCACTGCACGGCCAGGATGGAACCTGCTGGGGTTAATTAATTTGGGGTTGATTTGGGTTAATCACAGCTGAAAAACGACTTTGTTGCTCTGGAGAGTGACTGCTCAGAGATCCCCAGCTCACAGATTCCACTGCCCAAAGTCCAGAGAACGTGACAGTGACAATCCCACAGCAGGGCAGCCCGGGACAGTTGAGATTAACCCAAAACCCTGTTTTGGACCCAAAACTCCTCAAGTGGCTCCGTTTCTGCTGTACCCCGAGCAGAAGGAGCCCTGGATCCAGCACCTTTTTTAACTCTCAGTAGTCCTGAGGCAGCTGAAGGCTCACAGATTTGGATTTCTCACAGCCTGGCACTGCAGGATGTCACAGGGCCCTTGTCCCCTCCTCCAGAACAGAAAGTGCTGGAGGCCAGAGCTGCGGTCACACCACGGAGCTCAGCCCTCCCTGGCACCCCAAAACAGCCCCTGGCAGCACCCCAGAGCTGCCCCTGCCCCTTCCAGCTGCCCCCAGCTTTGGGAAAGGACAACACCAGATTGAATTTTCACCTTGGCCACCCCAAAACTGCCCCTGGCAGCACCCCAGAGCTGCCTCAGCTGCCCCCAGCTTTGGGAAAGGACAACACCAGATTGAATTTTCACCTTGGCCACCCCAAAACTGCCCCTGGCAGCACCCCAGAGCTGCCCCTGCCCCTTCCAGCTTTGGGAAAGGACAACACCAGATTGAATTTTCACCTTGGCCACCCCTCGGGGCAGCCTGAGCTGAACCACAGAATTCCAGAGTGGTTTGGGTTGGAAGGATCTGAGGAATGATCCAGTTCCACCCCTTTCCCACTGTCCCAAACCCATCCAGCCTGGCCTTGGGCACTCACAGGGATGCAGGGACAGCCCCAGCTCCTCTGGGATCCTGTGCCAGACCCCTCTGACCCTCCCAGGGAACAATCCCTGCCCCAAATCCCATCCAATACCTCAGCAGCACCTCAGAAAAGGCCAATCTCAGCCCATAAAGTTGTTTTCACATCCCTCTTCCAGCGGGATCTCGCTGGGCCTGAGGCTCGCTCTCTGCCTGGGGCTGGAGCACAGCGAGCAGCAGCATTCCCACTGGGAATCTGCCCTTTTCCAGCTTTAATTGGAATTAAATTGGCACAGGAGGGTGGGAAAGCCCTGGCTGAGGGGCTGGGCTGTCACACACGCTCCCCTGAGCACTCCAGAGTCCCTTTTCTGGCAGATTTAGCACCAAAGGATCAGCCCTCTTGCTGAATGTTGAATATTGGAGGAGTTCCCTGGGAAGGTGGGGCTGGGTTTGGAGTCTCCTCGTGGGGTTTCCATCGAGCCCCGCTGCTGCTGGGGGCTGAGTTTGTCTGCAAGTGCCCAGGCAGTGACAGGAAACCCCGAGAGGAGCTGAGGGGCTGCTTTGGCTGAGCTGATAAGTCAAAAAAAAAACCAGACAGAATAACACCAGAGCTAAAAATAGCATTTTGCTGCATAAACAGAGGATTCTGCTCCCCCCTGACCCCCAGCAGGTCAGGAGAAAGGGCTGAAGTGAAGGAATAACGAACTGGGAACGATTTTTAACATTCCCAGGGAAATCCTCCAGGTGAAATGAGGGGATTCACTTCTCTCCTCAGTGGTCAGGATGAGCCACAAATCCCACAGGGGATGGGGCTGCTCCTGTTCAGCCAGCTCTGCTCCCCAGAAAATCCCTTAGGGAATTTCTGACCAGGGAATTCCTGATCAGGGGATTCCTGATCAGGGGATTCCTGATCAGGGGATTTCTGATCAGGGGATTTCTGATCAGGGAATTCCTGATCAGGGAATTTCCCTTAGGGAATGTCTGACCAGGGAATTTCTGATTAGGGAATTTCTGATCAGGGAATTTCTGATCAGGGAATTTCCCTTAGGGAATTTCTGATCAGGGAATTCCTGACCAGGGAATTTCTGATCAGGACATTTCTGACCAGGGGATTTCTGATCAGGTGAAATCCTCCAGGTGAAATGAGGGGATTCACTTCCCTCCTCACTGGTCAGGATGAGCCACAAATCCCCCAGGGGATGGGGCTGCTCCTGTTCAGCCAGCTCTGCTCCCCAGAAAATCCCTAAGGAAGGAGAGAAACAGGGCAAGGAATGAGGGAATGTGAGTTTGGAAAACACAGAGCGTCCCACAAGGCTGAATCAAAGTCCTCCGTGGATAATGGAATTTATATTTATTTAACAGTAACATACAGTATATAAATAGGGTAAATACTTTAAAATATACAATATTTCACATTCGAACGTTCGGTCAAAGAAAGGCAACTCTACTTGTGCAGCTAAAACTGGAATCAAAAGAACAACGCACAGAGAAAGAAGCCGGGGGTGGGAGCAGGGCTGGAGATCAGGGATTGCACAGGGAGTGCACAGAGCTGCCACCCCAAACCTCCCATGGGCTGACCAGGGAATGTCTGACCAGGGAATTCCCAATTTCTGACCAGGGAATTCCGAATTTCTGACCAGGGAATTCCGAATTTCTGATCAGGGAATTTCGAATTTCTGACCAGGGAATGTCTGACCAGGGAATTTCTGACCAGGGAATTTCTGACCAGGGAATTTCTGACCAGGGAATTTCTAATTTCTGACCAGGGAATTTCAAATTCCTGACCAGGGAATTTCAAATTTCTGACCAGGGAATTTCTAATTTCTGACCAGGGAATGTCTGATCAGGGAATTTCTAATTTCTGACCAGGGAATTTCTGATCAGAGAATTTCTAATTTCTGACCAGGGAATTTCTGATCAGGGAATTTCTGCCCAGGACATTTCTGCCCAGGACATTTCTGATCAGGGAATTTCTGACCAGGGAATTTTTGACCAGGGAATTTTTGACTAGGGAATTTCTGATCAGGGAATTTCTGATCAGGAGATTTCTGATCAGAGCATTTCTGATCAGAGCATTTCTGATCAGGACATTTCTGCCCAGGACATTTCTGCCCAGGACATTTCTGCCCAGGACATTTCTGCCCAGGGAAGCCACCCACAGGCAGAGCTGCTGCTGCTCTCTCAGCTCCTCCGTGGAACAGCTTTGCCCTCCAGTGCCCAAATCCAGCATTTACACCCTCGGGAGAGGCCCAGACCTGCCCCAAACCACAGCCTGACCACAGCAGAAGAGGAACAAAAGGTTTAAAGCAGACTAAAGACCCACTGAAGAAACTGCTCACTACCAACAGAGTGATTTTTATCAACGCTGCCGCTCCTGCCTGGGACCCAGCAGCCACAAGAAGGGATTTTGGCAGTGGGCAGGAGAATCCAGAACAGCTGGTGCAGCCCCCAAACCCTGGCACTGCCACAGGAGCCTCGCTCTGCCTGGAAAAATTACATTTGGGCATTAAACACAGCCCAAATATCACCCCTGGGCAATGCCAGGTGGAAACTCCGCAGTTCTCTGCACTTTCTGTAGCAGGGACCAAAATTTGTTCTAACAGAAAATAAACCCCTGCCTAACCAGAAAATAAACCCTGCCTAAACAGAAAATAAACCCCTGCCTAAAGAGAAAATAAACCCCTGCCTAAACAGAAAATAAACCCCTGCCTAACCAGAAAATAAACCCCTGCCTAACCAGAAAATAAACCCCTGCCTAAACAGAAAATAAACCCCTGCCTAAAATGAAAATAAACCCCTGCCTAAACAGAAAATAAACCCCTGCCTAAACAGAAAATAAACCCCTGCTTAAAGAGAAAATAAACCCCTGCCTAACCAGAAAATAAACCCCTGCCTAACCAGAAAATAAACCCCTGCCTAAACAGAAAATAAACCCCTGCCTAAACAGAAAATAAACCCCTGCCTAAACAGAAAATAAACCCTGCCTAAACTCACAACCTGGAAAAAAAAAATCTGTGTGAACACCAAACCCAAACCACCAGAATATGGGGTAAAAAATCTGAATTTGGGCTGTTTTCAGGTGGTTTGTTTTCTGTTGATGCCGAGGCAGCTCTCACATTTAGGCTGTGGCTGAGGGTTTGTGGCAGCTTGGAAAAACAGCGGTGCTGTGTCAGCTCTCCCTGTCACTCGTTCCCCAGGAGAAAATAAGGTAAAGTTTCTCTCTCCCATGCACAAAGTATGGAAAGAAGGAAAATCAGAGTCACCTCGTGTTTGGGAGCATTGCATGAGGTGTAAATGGGGATATTTTCACTATCTGATCACCAAAAAAAAAAAAATAATATTTTACAATCTTTAGGGGGGTAATTTTTAAATAATAAAAAAAGTATGACAAAATAAAGGGAAATACTTCAATAAAACTTGCAGCTCTAAAGCTGAAACTATTTCTGACAAGATTCAGTGAGCCAAGCAGGACAGAAGCCTGCAGAGAAATGAACCCAGACTGAAATGCAACACAGACCATGGTAAACTCAGCAGCACGACTTGTACAAATCAAGTAACGAACAGACATGATCCCTGAAAGAAAACAAAACCCCCCAGCAACAAAACTGGCTGGAAACTGCTCCCCTGCTTCAAATATCCCACATTGGTGGGGTTTCCAGCCTTGGAGAAATGAAGTGTGGTTTGTAAAGGTTATTTAATGTGGGGGGAAAAAAACAAACCAACTTTTAAATAAGTTGGAATTGCTGAGTGAAACTTCAACGCTCTCTAATAAAACTTACTCAGTTCCATCGGTTTTTGGAGGAATCTGAACCTCCCACATTCCCACACACAGCTGCCACTTCCTCAGCTCCTCGTCCCCAGCCTGTTTCTGGTTCAATTGGTTACAGAAATCTCGTTTTTCAAGGGGAGGGAGGGAACGTGAGAGGCTCTGCAGAGCCAGGGCTGGGTCAGTACAAAATCCTCTTCCTCGTGCAGGGAGATTCCCACAGGCAGGAACTGCTGGGATAATTCCCAGTGCACTCCCAGCTGTGCCTGGAGAGGAGGGTGGTCCCCAGAGCTGCCCCCCTCCCCTGCCAAACCCACCCCCAGGGAAAGCTCCACACTCCCCCAGGGCTCATCACCCTCCACCAGGACAGTCCCACCCTCCTGCTCCACCCAACACTCCTTCCAATCCTCACCTCCTCAGCTACAAACCCAAGATTTTGCTCATTTGAACCAAAGCTCTATAAATATATCATTTAAAAAAAAAAATAAAATAAAATAAAATAAAATAATAAACCACAAATGCAAACATTTACCAAGAAAGGAAGAAAAGTTACAGTGAAACGAGGCCTTGTTATTGTCTTAGATCAGGCAAGGCAGGGATTCCCTGGAGGAGAACCTGTTCCCAGTCCTGTTGCAGGCAGCTCTACGCCTCCTCCAGGCTCCCCAGAACCCCCCTGTCCACCAGGTGTGCCTTGAGCGTGTTGAAGATGTGCAGCTGCTGCTCTGGCCTCAGGGTCAGGAACTGCTGGATCAGTTTGCTGGGGTTGGGGCCTCTGGAACACAAAAACACGGTCAGAAGGGGGGATCCCATGGGAATCACGGGCTGAGGTTCACTGCTGCGCTGTCCAGTCCCTCCCCTGGCAGCCCAGCTCCGTTTGGGATGGGAAATGCACCCCAAAGGCACAGGAGGCTGGACTGTGAGCACAAAACACCCCAAACCAATTCCATCTGCACCTCCTCAGCAGTGCTCCCCCAGCACGTCCTCTGTGTACCCACAGGCCTCTTTCCTCCTGGCTGCAGAATGTTTGTCAGTGCTGCAGAATCACATTTGTGGCTCTGGAAACCTGTCCAGGATTCCTGCAGGGGTTCAGCAGCACTGCACTAACAGCCCGTGGGAAGCTGTGGATGCCAGCTTTGGAGCAGGCTGCAGGGAGCCTGCAGGCCCCAGAGCTTCCTCAAAGTCCAGCCTGAGAAAGTAGCCTGGGAAGTTTTAAGGAGGAATCAAAACAATTCTTAGAGAAAACAACTGCCAGGTGCTGTTTTCCTGTCTCCTGTTGTCTTTGCAAGAGAAAGTCAGAGGGTGTTGTTCACCACTGACCAACGATGGTGATGTAGCAGTTTACTAACCAACAAGAGTTTCTTTTCTGTACTTTCCACAAACTGTGATAAATAGATTAATTAATTAAATGTGCATTCATAACATGAACCAGTCTATAAAACCAGGCTGAAGCAATAAACTAAGGATTTTCTCCTGTTCTGACTCCCTTGAGAGTCTGTGTCGTTCCTTTCACCCTTCCTAAGGGAACGACAGGCAGCGAGGGCTGCAGTTCCAGGCCTGCTGAGGATCCCTCCCCTCCTGGAGCCCCAGCTGTGTCTGCCTGGTGCTCCCAGCTGCCAGAGGAGTCAGAGAGCAGGGTGGCCGTGGTGCCAGGCTGTCCCTGCCCAGGGCAGCCCAGCAGGGCTCACACACCTGATGAAGCTGGCGATGTAGACGTTGACGAAGGTGGCCATCAGGTACTGGCAGTCGAAGCGATCCATGATCCCCCCGTGGCCCGGGATGGTGTTGGCAAAGTCCTGTCAGAGCAGAGGGGTGGCACTGAGCCCTTCCCAGGATCTGTGCTCCCTTTGGTGCCCCCACCCCCTGCCCCAGCTCTGCCCAGAAGGCAAAGTCAGACCAAGGAAATAAATGTTTTGTTTGATGTCTCCCTGGTTCTGGAAGTTTCTCCTTTGTGAAGCTGCTGGGGCAGCGAGGCTCAACTCAGCTCTGCTCCTCAAAGGTCAGGGAAGGTAAATGTTTATCTGCTGCCACCCCTGCCTTGCCCTGCAAGGCATCTGAACTGAGCACAGGCTGTTTACACGTGAAACCAGCCTGCAAGACATCAAGGGAAACCTCAGATTGCAAAATTTCCTGCCTGGCTCTTCCTTCCTCTACCTGCACCACAGCAGGGTTTAGAATATCACCCTTAAAATCTTAAGGTCTCTTCCCTTTCGGTCACAAAACCCAAAACGCTCCAGCATTTGATCTGTGACTGAACAAACCTCCCTTCCCGAGGAGCTCTCAGGTGGCAGCACCCACTCTGTGCTTCCTCCCCAAAGCCTCCAAGACCTTCTCCATCCTCACCTTGATTTTGAAGGCCCTTTTGAAGCCGCTGGCAAAGAAGCCCCCGAAGGGCCCGATGAGGGAGGCGAAGGTGGAGAGGGCGATGCTGTGGATTTGGAAGGGGTACATCCGCACCGTTTTCTGCAGGAGAAACAGCACGGGAGGGTTTTCAGTGCCTGCCCCTCCTTCTCTGCCCCCTGGGCTCACATCCCACCAGGTTTGGGGTTAATTCCCTTGGGCTCCCCATCAACACCGCTGCACTGCCCCGTTTTTCGGGATGCACCTCTCGGGGCACAGCCCTGCTCTCTGCTGAGTGATGCTGCCCCGCTCAGAGCGAGCCAGGGACCAGGGAGGGTCGTACCCAGCCCAGCAGGGACTGCAGCAGCACGGGGATGTTGTACTCCTGCAGCTGGAACAGCTCCGAGGGCTCGCAGTCCACGGTGAAGCTGTTGGTGTCGTTGTTGAACTCCACGGGGCAGGTGAAGCAGCGGTACCCGGACATCACGTAGGACAGCTCCAGGAAAGAAAACAGGAATTGTTTTTTCCCTCAGGGATTTCTCCAGGGGAAAGGACATGCAAGATGAGGGAAGCACAGCTTCATTAAGGAGATGACTCCCCTGAGCAGCAGGAGTTGGCTAAAGGCAGAGGAGGAGCGAGGCTGCTCCACCCTGAGGTGAGGGACAACAACAGAGCCACAGAGGGGGTGACAGGAGCAGAGCAAAACACTCCAGGAGTGTGGAATTTCTCCTGAAACGAGGCATGGCACCATCCAACAGCAGCAGAGGGACAATGGTTAATTACTTAATTACTGCAGTGAGCTCATCCCAGGGTCTAACAGGGATTAAAAACTTCCTCCAGCACTCGGCTCCATCAGCAGTGCCTGCACAGAGCCAGGCACTGCTGCACACCCTGGGCAGCACGGAAAGGTGACAGATCTGACAGAGACTGAGGCCTGGCTGCATTTTTTAAACAGAACACTGGGGCTCTACGAAGGGAAAACTCCAGTGGAGGAAGCTCCACTCACCAGCAATCCAAACAGAACGGTGGAGAAAAATCCTCCGATGAAACCCTCCCAGGTCTTCTTTGGGGAGAGCTGCCAGAGAGCAAAGGGGACAGTTATTGATAAATCTCTGCAGCCTTTCCCCACCTGTGAGGCCACACCAAGCGCTGCCACCGACCCACAGAGAGGAGCTGGGTCAGAAGCCGGCCCCAGCACCGCGGTTTGAAACGGTCGGACTCGATCGTCCAACCTCAACCCTTCAATGATTTAATTCCACAGCCTCAAAGACTGGGATGCACAGCAGGTTTAATCTGAGGTTTGCTTCAGACCTGGGAGAGGCCTGGGGGAGACCCAGAGCTGACGTTTTATCCCCAGAAATGTGCCAAACCTTGATGAGCGGCGTGCGGCCGAAGAAGAAGCCGAACATGTAGGCCATGATGTCGTTGCAGATGACACAGGAGATGGGGACAATGAACCTGCAGGGGACAGGGGTCAGACAAGGCCAACATCACTGCAAGGCTCAGCTGCCACCACCCCAACACCCCCTCCACCACCCCAACACCCCCTCCACCACCCCAACATCCCTTCCACCACCCCAACACCCCCTCCACCACCACCCCAACACCCCCCCACCACCACCCCAACATCCCCTCCACCACCACCCCAACATCCCCTCCACCACCCCAACACCCCCTCCACCACCCCAACACCCCCTCCACCACCACCCCAACACCCCCTCCACCACCCCAACATCCCCTCCACCACCCCAACACCCCCTCCACCACCACCCCAACACCCCCTCCACCACCCCAACACCCCCTCCACCACCCCAACACCCCCACCACCACCCCAACATCCCCCCCACCACCCCAACACCCCCTCCACCACCACCCCAACATCCCCTCCACCACCACCCCAACATCCCCTCCACCACCCCAACATCCCCCACCACCAGCCCAACACCCCCTCCACCACCCCAACATCCCCTCCACCACCACCCCAACATCCCCTCCACCACCCCAACATCCCCCCTCCAGCTCAGTGCAGGGATCCACCATGGGGAGCTGGGGTCACTGCAGTGGCTCAAAGGCAGATTGTGTCCCCAGAATGTCCAGTTTGGAGCAGGTTTCCCTTAACCACCCCCTCCTGAGCTCCTGGGTGAGGATTTCCTGCATTTCAGCCTCAAGCAGGAGGATCCCAGAGCGCCCTGGGCTGCTGGGACACACTGAGGAACACACAACCCCCAAAGGGGCCAGAATTCATTCCTGGTCAGAATTCAATCCTGCTGCTTTTGGCAGCAGCACCAGAGGGGTCCCTGGGGGTGACAGGAGCCACCTCCTGCCTTTCAGTGCTGCTTTCACCACGGCAGCAGCACCAGAGGGGTCCCTGGGGGTGACAGGAGCCACCTCCTGCCTTCCAGTGCTGCTTTCACCACTTCCCAGCCATTGGTGTCAGCAGAAAGCACCAAACACATCTGAAAGGTCCCTGCACCCTTACAAAACTCTCCTTTACCCCATCTCTCCGTGTGGTGAAGTAGCACAAACTCCTAAATCCCTGAGGACTCCTTTGATCTTTTGCTGTTCTGGCTGTTTGCTTTTGTGAGGGAACAGTTTTAACTCCAAACCAAGTTTTGAGATTAAAATAAAAAAGAAAAAGCTAGATTTTAGGAATTTATTCGTGCTACAGTGGTGGTGAGCCCTGGCACACTCCGATCCAGGATCCCCTGGATCCCTGGAAGTGCCCCAGGCCAGGTTGGAGTCACCTGGGACAGTGGGAGGGGTCCCTGCCCACGGCCCTGGATGGTCCCTGAAGCCCCTTCCATCCCAAACCATCACATCAAAGGGATTTTCCAGCCTTTTCCAGGCTGCAGAAGTCAAAGCAGCTGAGGGAGCAGAGCAAACTCACCAGATCATTCCCTCAAACAGGTTGTGGATGATGAGGTGGGACTGGGTGACGACGATCAGCAGCGTCACGTGTGTCCAGCCAAACTGCGAGAGAGGAGAGCTCCTTGTCCAGCCTGCCCAGAGGAACTGCCCAGCTCAGGTCCTCAGAGCTCCTCAGGGCTCATCAGAGAACCTCAGAGCTCCTCTGTGCTCCTCAGAGCACCTCAGAGCTCCTCAGAGCTCCTCTGTGTTCCTCAGGGCTCTCCAGAGCTCCTCTGTGCTCCTCAGAGCTCTTCAGAGAACCTCAGAGAACCTCAGAGCTCCTCAGAGCTCCTCTGTGCTCCTCAGAGAACCTCAGAGCTCCTCAGAGCTCCTCAGGGCTCCTCAGGGCTCCTCAGAGCACCTCAGAGCTCCTCAGGGCTCCTCTGTGCTCCTCAGAGATCCTCAGGGCTCCTCAGGGCTCCTCAGAGCTCCTCAGAGAACCTCAGAGCTCTTCAGAGCTCCTCAGAGCACCTGACTCCTTCCCCAACCCCAAATTTAACCTCACCACAACATGAATTTTATCCTCTTTGGGCCTGAATTTTAACCTCCCCAGGCCCCAAATTTTAACCTCACCAGACCCCAAATTTTATCCTCTTTGGGCCCCAAATTTTAACCTCACCATGTAGAACTGGAGGCGGTAGTGTTTCTTCACCAGGCTCAAGACAAACATGCAGAAACCTGAGGAGAGACAGGAGGAAAATCAGCGCTGGGAATGCACCTCCAGCAGCCAGAAATGCTTTTGGGCCCCTGCACAGCTGCTGGGGATTTTACTGGAATAACATTTTATTTTTTTTACTGGAATAAAGGAGTGCTGTGCAGTGGGAAAAGCACTTGGGCAGATGAACAACCTGAGCAGAGGAACAACCTGAGCAGAGGAACAACCCGGGCAGAGGAACAACCTGAGAAAATGAACAACCTGGGCAGAGGAACAACCTGGCTGCCCCGTGAAGATGATGGAATTTTATCTTCCAGAACCTCGTGGAAAAGATTTACCAGCCGCTACTACAAAAAGATTTGCCAACTTCCAGCCTCCCTGCAGAGCAGAGATGCTTTGCTGTGGATCCTGCACAAACCCAGCACTCCAGGAAGGGAATTCCTTCCCTCCATGAATGAAAGTGATGATCTTTGGGGAGCAGAGATGCTTTGCTGTGGATCCTGTGTGGACACAGGCAGGAATTTTTCCCCTCCACGAATGAAGGAGGAGCTCCCTGCAGAGCAGAGATGCTTTGCTGTGGATCCTGCACAAACCCAGAACTCCAGGAAGGGAATTCCTTCCCTCCATGAATGAAGGAGGAGCTCTCTGGGGAGCAGAGATTTTTTGCTGTGGATCCTGCATGGACACAGCACTCCAGGAAGGGAATTCCTTCCCTCCATGAATGAAAGTGATGATCTTTGGGGAGCAGAGATGCTTTGCTGTGGATCCTGTGTGGACACAGCACTCCAGGAAGGGAATTCCTTCCCTCCATGAATGAAAGTGATGATCTTTGGGGAGCAGAGATGCTTTGCTGTGGATCCTGCACAAACCCAGAACTCCAGGAAGGGAATTCCTTCCCTCCACGAATGAAGGAGCAGCTCCCTGGGAAGCAGAGATGCTTTGCTGTGGATCCTGCACAAACCCAGCACTCCAGGCAGGGAATTTTCCCCTTTCTCCTCCTGAAGCTCACCTGTCAGGTAGAGGGCGAAGGAGATGAAGCGATGGTATTTGCTGAGGATCCTCAGGGGCTCCTCCCTCTGCACCAGGGTGAAGAAATAATCTGTCACCGTCTCGCCGTAGAAGAAATAGTTCACACACAGCAGGAAGTACCTGGGGAGGGTGGGAACCTCGTCAGCAGAGCCCTCAAAGGCTCCTGGAGTGGCTGAGGGCTTGGCAATGCCAACAGGTTTTGCTTCTGCCTCCCCCTGGTTTGGAATTGTCTCCAAAGGGTGGCTGCAGCTCCCAGCCCCACGCTGGGATGGGTCACAGCACACAGAGTGCCTTTAGTCTGTCACCAACTGGCCTCTGCTTCCCAAAATCCCACCCCTTGTGATTCCCAAAATCCTCCACCCTGTGCCTCCCAAAAACACTCACCAATCCCCTCCTTTTTGGAGCCCACTTTCAGGGTTTCTGTGCCCCAAAAGCCCCCAGTCCTGCCCTCTCCACAGCCCCAGGTAGTGACAGGACAAGGGGAAAGGCCTTAAGCTGCAGGAGGGCAGGGTTAGATGGGAAATTGGGAAGGAATTCCTCCCTGGGAGGGTCCTGAGGGGTTGGGATGGAGTTCCCAGAGGAGCTGGGGCTGCCCCTGGACCCCTGGAAGTGCCCAAGGATGGGCTGGACAGGGTTTGGAGCAGCCTGGGACAGGGGAAGGTGTCCCTGCCACGGCAGGGGTGGGATTTCACGTCCCTTCTGCGGGATTCTGTGATTTTCCTTTACAAGTGCAGCCAGCACAGGTCACTGTCAGCCCAGGGCCTGTGGCTGCACCCTCTGAGTGGCCAGGGGAGGGCCAGGGGCAGCCAGGGGAGGGGGAGCAGCCCCCCACTCACCAGCTGAGCGTCCTGAACCAGGGCAGGTCGTAGGAGTGGTACACGTTGTAGCCGATGGTGATGATCTCGTGGAAGCATTTGATCTGGACACACATCACCTGCACAGAGAGGACAGCCAGGCACCAATTCCTGCTGCTCAAACACCTCTCCCCTCCAGGGGATGAAAACCAAGCACATGCAGAGCTCAAGGGCTTTTAGCAGGTGCCATCAGCCCTGCAGGAGCCTCCCAGCCCCATGTGCGGAGCTCAGGACGGTGTTTCCCCTCCCAGGTGAGGAGCTCAGGACGGTGTTTCCCCTCCCAGCCCCACATGAGGAGCTCAGGATGGTGTTTCCCCTCCCAGGTGAGGAGCTCAGGATGGCATTTTCCCCTCCCAGCCCCACATGAGGAGCTCAGGATGGCATTTTCCCCTCCCAGCCCCACATGAGGAGCTCAGGATGGCATTTTCCCCTCTCAGCCCCACATGAGGAGCTCAGGATGGCATTTTCCCCTCCCAGCCCCACATGAGGAGCTCAGGATGGCATTTTCCCCTCCCAGGTGAGGAGCTCAGGATGGCATTTTCCCCTCTCAGCCCCACATGAGGAGCTCAGGATGGTGTTTCCCCTCCCAGGTTGGAAGCTCAGGATGGCATTTTCCCCTCCCAGGTGAGGAGCTCAGGATGGCATTTTCCCCTCCCAGCCCCACATGAGGAGCTCAGGATGGTGTTTCCCCTCCCAGGTTGGAAGCTCAGGATGGCATTTTCCCCTCTCAGCCCCACATGAGGAGCTCAGGATGGTGTTTCCCCTCCCAGCCCCTCATGAGGAGCTCAGGATGGTGTTTCCCCTCCCAGATGGGAAGCTCAGGATGGCATTTTCCCCTCTCAGCCCCATGTGAGGAGCTCAGGATGGTGTTTCCCCTCCCATGTGAGGAGCTCAGGATGGCATTTTCCCCTCCCAGCCCCTCACGAGGAGCTCAGGATGGTGTTTCCCCTCCCTTTCCCCTGCAGGAGGTCTCTAACCACCTCTCGTGTGAGTTCCAGCTGCAGCCCAACACTGAGCAGCAGGTTCCTCCCAGGTTTCCCCCATGGAGAGAGGAATCCAGGACCTCCAGGACACGAGGCCCTGAGCTCCCCCAGCTGCAGGGAAGGTCAGGACCCCTCCCTGGAGCACTTACTATGGTCATCAACACCATGGGGCCCAGGTAGATGATGATGAAGAAGAAGGTGATCATTGCCAGTGTGAGGATGCCTCTCACCCACCAGTTCTTCCATCTGAGCCACAGAGAAGGAAAACATCAGAGAAAGGCAGGACAGAGCAAAGCAGCCACAGAGAATTTCTGCTGTCTGTGTGGCACGAGAAGGAAACTGAGCCCTGGCAAGCCCGAGTTTCCCCTGGGTGCTGCAGAGACCTCGATGTGCTGATAAAGCTGCAGCAGCTGCACCTCAGCCTCGCCCAGTGCAGAGAGCTGAGCACCTCCCAGGCACTGAGATGGGACAGGGCAGCCTCTGCTCTGCTTCTGCTGCAGCTCTCCCAGCCCTCAGACACCCTGCAGGGTAAATTCAAATCAAATGGGGACCGTTCCCCCTCTCCACACTGCTCTCCATGAGGAGAGATGGCCCCTGGCATGTTGTACCCTCCCTGCTTTCCTGCTGGGAGCCTCTCCCACCCTGGCAGCACGCTCAGGACAGACACCTCCTCCTGTGCTATAAACACAAATTTCCTGCCAGGCACTTTGTGGAGAATATCCCTGTTTTGTTCCCAAATCCTGTCCTTATCAGAACAGCTCCTCAATTCCTGCAGGATTCAGCTACAGCTCAAACCTTTGCTGTCAGAGCCACCCACGAGCTCCGTGGCTCTGCCCCTTCCCTTCCCACCCAAATCCCTGACCCTGCTGCTTCCCAGGGCCTCAGGGGCTGGGGAGAGACTGGGAGAGACTGGGGAGAGACTGGGGAGAGACTGGGGAGAGACTGGGGAGAGACTGGGGAGAGACTGGGGAGGAGCTGCTCCTTCAGCTTCCAGCAGCCCCATGCCATGGGGAACCACAGGGAGGGCACAGGAGGATGCTCAGGGAGTGTCACCTCGAGGACAGGGAGTGTCACCTCGAGGACAGGTTGGAGAGGGCCCTGTTCAGGGAGTTTTACCTCGAGGACAGGTTGGACAGGGCCCTGGGAGGGCACAGGAGGATGCTCAGGTGGTTTTACCTCGAGGACAGGTTGGACAGGGCCCTGGGAGGGCACAGGAGGATGCTCAGGTGGTTTTACCTCGAGGACAGGTTGGACAGGGCCCTGTTCAGCACCTCTGGGGTGTCGTCCGAGGTCGGCACCGGGGATGAACCCCCAAAGTCGCATTTGCTCTCGCTGTCTGACGCTGTCTCTCCATCCAGCTTGTTCTCAGACTCTGACTCCTGCAGGAGGACAGAGAGAGCCAGGGAGCTCCAGCAGGAGCCTGGCTGGCTCCAGCACTTACCACCACTGCTTCTGCAGCAGACAGGGGGGAGAAGGAAATGGTTTGGGTGTTACACAGGGGTAAACACACGAGAAACATCCCCAGGTGTTTCAGGTGGCACCCAGGAGGGGTCTGATGGTCCCAGGTACAGAAGAGGACCTGTTTCCCCTGCACAGTTAGCTCAGGGTTGATTAATCAGCATCTCCAAGAGCAGCAAGTGCTCCAGGGCTTGTTAGCAGGAATTTTTACAAGGTCCCAATCCCCAGGCAGGTCTCGAGGAATGTAACACCGTCCAAATTAGTGCCAAATTAGCTGGCAAGAAAGGCCTCAAGGCTTCCAGACAGACTTTCTGACTGCTGGAGGACACCAAAAATAACCCCCAGCCCATCCTCAGGCAGCTGAGGAGGAAGAGCCTGGCTTATCACCCTGGCCCAAGCATCCCCTGTGGCCACAGGAGAAACCCGAGGTGCTTTCCCTGCCCCAGCACTCAGCCCCAGCAAAGTCCTGCAGGAATAAAGCCTGGAGAGGCTCTGGAGGCTCTGCCCCGGGGCTGGGGAGGGGATTCCAGGCCAGTCCTGGCTCTTCCCAGAGGCACTTGGCACTCTGACCCTGAACAGAGGTCACAGCTCCACACTTTGCCCCTGGTCTCAGCCTCATCCCGCTCCTGGCAGCCAGGAAAAGGAAAAGGAAGGAAAAGGTCACTCCCTGGGGAGCATCCAGGCAAGGCAGAGCCCTTGGCCTCAGCCCAGGGCTCTCTTCGAACTGCTGCTGCAGGAAAAGCTGAGCTGACAGATGCTGGGAGCTCTGTAAACAATGAGATCTCATCCCCTGGGGCGTCCAGGCAGCTCCAGAACAACCAAACCCCTCGGCTGGGGCTGTCTGCAGCTCAGTCCCTCATTTAAAGCAGGAAAAGGTAATTACTCCCCCAGCTGGAACGTGTCAATGGCTGCGGGCCACCATCTGAAATCAGACAAGGACAGCTAAAAATACCTGGGTGATGTCAGAGATTATTGCCAGGGATGAGCAGAGCTCCAGCCACACAGCAGCAGCACCCAGTGTCACCTCCTGGGCACCTCCCTCCACGCTCGTCCTTCCCACCCATCCCCTCGAAAGGAAGAGTTTGGGTTTGCTTCCAACCCAGCACCTCTCACAGCTTTGGGGAGCTGGCACTGCAGTGCAACCCGGATTTGTTTCAGGTGCTCTTTAACTGAGCCAGAAAATCCCCTTGGAGCTCAGATTTTGGAGAGGTTTAGCTGGGAACACAAACCCAGGAGGCAGCTGCAAATGGCAACAGGAAAAGAGACTGGGAATTTTAACATCTTCACTTCTGAAACAAGTGAGCAGCACTGAGAATGAGCTCTCATCCCTCCTCAGATCCCCCTAAACTGGGAATGAGCTCTCATCCCTCCTCAGCTCCCCATGGATCAGGAATGAGCTCTCATCCCTCCTCAGATCCCCCTAAACTGGGAATGAGCTCTCATTCCTCCCCAGCTCCCCATGGATCAGGAATGAGCTCTCATCCCTCCTCAGCTCCCCATGGATCAGGAATGAGCTCTCATCCCTCCCCAGCTCCCCATGGATCAGGAATGAGCTCTCATCCCTCCTCAGATCCCCGTGAGCCCGCTGAGATTTCCCAGGATACTGTGCCAGGACTGGATAATTGGCACTATTTTTATCCCTTTCGTGCAGATTGCCCCCAGCAGCCCAGAAATCCTCATTTCCAGCAGCTCAGTGGGTGCTGAAGGGCTGCTCCAGCCTGGGCACAGCTGTGCCACTGCCTTGGACACCCCTCCTGTCCCACCACTCCGGGATTTTCCACTGGAAAAGCATTTCTGTCCAACCCCCAGGTGAGCCCAGGCCTCCTCCTTCCATTGATCACCTCACTACTGAAATCTCCTTACAGAATAACAGGAAAAAGGAATAAAACCAAAGCAGGAATTTATCCCAATTCCCTGATTTCTCCACAAGCCACGACCAGGAGAAAGAGCAGAACCCCAAATCTCTGCCAGGGCTGTCTCTGCTGACTGCTCAAGCACAGCTGGGAAAAGCTGCTCACCTTTTCTGCTCATCAAACCAACAGCTCTGAGCAAGGCTTGTGATATTTTATCACCCTGAAGAAGACACATACTGAGAACTGAGCTCTTCTGAGCTTTATCTTTAAACAAGAAGGTGGTAATGGTTTTTTACACAAATATCCACGGCATGATCTCGGTTGCCATAGAAACCAGCCTGCTCTCTCCCTTCCAAAAATCCTCTGCCCAATCCAGATATACAGTTAAATATTCAAAGATTAAATTAGCTCGAGAAATGCCATTATTTCGGTATTTTCCTTGGAGCTGGGCACTGTTTTATTCAGACCTCCTGCCAGATTTTAACAAAAAGCTGTGACAGAAAATGTTATAAATGCTGCAAAGGGAAATAGAGTTGCTTTTTTGGGTAACAGAGCTGAGAGCTGGAACAAAAGGGACCGAGTGCACCTCTGTTCTCAGCCCTGAGCACATCTGCAGGATCAAAGCAAGTACAATTAATTTAATTAATACAAACCCAGCGCCCTCAGTAACGAAAACCTCAATGTTTTCCAGAATGGGCTTTAATTCCTAATTTACATCCAGGGAAACTCTTCCTCTCCCCTCTTTAACCTCTGTGCTGTGCCCCCAAACCCCCTCAGGGTGACATCACAGCCAAAATTCACCCCAGAATCCCAAATTAGGGGATATTCCCTCCTAGGGGTTTGCAGCTCTAGAGGGTGAAACAAGAGAAACCAGAAGGAAAAATCAAACTTCCAAGTTTGGTTTGTAGGAAGGTCCCAAAACAGCACCAGGGTCTTTTTACAAGTGTTTTTTTACCCTGGTATTATGCTGAGACTGACCTGCAGGACAATTAAACACAAATTAAAATTAATACAAATTTCTCGTGTCCCCCCCCACCAAGCTGGCACCTGGCTGTCTGAAAAAAACCCCCAAAAAACAAAAAAAAACCAGCTCAGGTTTCATTTCTGTTGATACAGGACTCCCTTCCCCATCCCAAAATAACCGTATTCCAGCTGAAAACACGCAGGGAAATCAGGACATGCCTAAAAATGGAGAGCTCCAGCAGATAACAAGGTGACAAAAAGCAGGAATGCTTGCACAGGGGCTGAAAGAGCAGAGGAAATTCATGCCCTGGTCACAGAGCTTGGTTTGGCTGAGCCACGGGAGGTGCTGGGAGCCAGGCTCAGCCTGCACAGACTGGATTCAGGGAATTCAGGATCCGTGGAAATCACTCAGGATTCGTGGAATTTACATGGGATTCATGGAAATCACACGAGATTCATGGAATTCAGGATTCATGGAACTCACTCAGGATTCATGGAACTCACTCGGGATTCATGGAATTTACATGGGATTCATGGAACTCACTCAGGATTCATGGAATTTACATGGGATTCATGGAACTCAGGATTCATGGAAATCACTCAGGATTCATAGAATTCAGGATTCATGGAAATCACTCAGGATTTGTGGAAGTGACACAGAATTCATGAAATTTACATGGGATTCATGGAACTCAGGATTCATGGAATTTACATGGGATTCATGGAAATCAGGATTCATGAAATTTACATGGGATTCATGGAACTCAGGATTCATGGAATTCAGGATTCATGGAACTTAGGATTCATGGAACTCACATGGGATTCATGGAATTTACATGGGATTCATGGAACTCACATGGGATTCATGGAAATCACATGGGATTCATGGAACTCACATGGGATTCATGGAAATCACATGGGATTCATGGAACTCACTCAGGATTCATGGAACTCACTCAGGATTCATGGAACTCACTCAGGATTCATGGAATTTACATGGGATTCATGGAACTCACATGGGATTCATGGAACTCACATGGGATTCATGGAACTCAGTCTGGACAGGGCTGGGAGGGTGGGAGGTGTCCCTGGATCAGTTTAAAGGTGTCTCCCAACCCAAACCATTCCATGATTTTCCACTCTGGGCTATCAACAGACACCCCCAGGTAACAGCATCCCTTGGGCTCAGCCCCATAACCCCAGGAAAGGGTTCCCTGGTTTTTCACCCCAGAGATCAGAGGGAGCTCAGTGAGCAGAACAAACACACGTTGCCTCGTTCCCTTCCAGACAGAGACTTTGTGCTGCACAGGGGTTTTAACAAAAATCGGTTTTAAAGCGTTCTGGTTTAACAGATCCCCTGAGGCAGCCCAAAAGCAGCCTGCCACTCTCCCTTGCCAAAACACAAAAGTGGCAACAAGCACCAAACCCCGGGATCTTGATGTTTACATCCCATTGTAAAGCATTTCTGCCAACACAGAGCCCTTTCCAGAAGCCTCCAGGGTTTCTGTCACATGAAAGATGCTGAATTATTCCCCTTGGCAAGGCTCCGAGTGTGACAAAGCAGGAATGGAGGGATGGCAGTGTCCCCTCCCCAAGCAGCAGCTGCACAGAGACCCAGGAACACCACACACGAGTTCTTGTGCTGCTCCCAAGCTTTTCCAGCATTAAAAACACAACTGCTGCATCTCAGGGCAGGAATTCAAACCCTGCCACCGAGCATGGAAGGACAGCCAGCCTTTCACCGAGGATTTGTTACCAGGGAACCTCCCTGCAGCTGCAATTGGCAATTTTGGGAAATTCTCTGCTCCCATCGCTGCCTTCTATTACGAAACATCTCATTCAGCACCTTGGAGGAGCTGCTCCTCACTGCTGGGGAACATTTCACTCCTTTTTTTTTCCTCCTGCAATTCATTCTGAGCTGTTTTACGAGAAGCAGCACAACATCAACGTTCCCTCTCTCTAGAAAGGACACTCCAGGTCAGTAGCTGGAAGGAAATATCAGAGGATTCCTTTCAGAAGGTTCACTGTATGTGAAAACACCAGCGTGGAGATAACAGGATTGCCCTCTGACCTTCTTTAGGGGCACAGCACCAGGAGCTAAAGAGAATCCCAGCTTGGCCCAGGGAGTTTGTTGTGCACCACTTCAGCCCTGCCAGTCTTCCAGCTCTGGAATAAAAAAACCCCTGAAGGTTTTCTGCTGCAGAGTGAATTCCAGCTGAGGTGAACGCACCTCAAGGTCTCACCCTCTGCACAAACACCACAAAACTGGAGCCATCTCACAGCTCCTTCCCTCGGTGTCAGAGCTCCAGTGTGAGAGGCACAGGGTCCAGACCCACACCAGGGTGACCCATTCCCCGCACAGCCTCTTACAGGTGTTTAACTGGCATTAAAATTGCATTAAAATCGCATTAAAATCACATTAAAATTGCATTTAAATTGCAAAAGAGTCCTGTCTGATGTTTCTGTGCTGCTCTGAACTGCACCCTTCGTGCACTAATGGAGAAAACATCAATATGATGCTGCCGAGGGCTGATGGAGCAGTCCCAAGGTAAGTGCATTAAACAGCATCGCAGCAAGAACAGCTCTTCCCTCCAGCTTTTGCTCCCTGTGACCCTGCAAATGTTATTTACAAAGTTTTCCCTGGCTGTTTATTCCTCTCGGTGCCTTCCTCTTTGGGGAGGCGCAGGAGCAGAGATGACAAGGGGTGACAAATATTCCAGCGGGGCTCGGGGCTGGAATACAAGAGAGGATAGAGGAAAACAGAGCCAGCTTTGCTTCCCACGGCTCTTCTGAGGGAAAAAAGAAACTTTTTCCTTTGGAGAAAGGCGATGTCAACCCTCAGTGAACTGGCCCAGAGCCCTGGCAGGGAGGGCATTCCCTGGCCATGGCTTAGGAGACACCAAACCCTTCCCTGAAGGAACCTGAGGGCTTTGGAAGCTCCTTCCCTCAGGATGGCTCAGGAGGAACCCTGAGGGAAGGTTTGGAACCCTCCCTAGGGATGATTTCGGAGAAACTCTTCCCCAGAGGCAGGATTGGAACCCCCGCATTCCCTGAGGGGCGCCGAGCTCTCCCTGCCCCGGGGAAGGTTCGCGACCCCACCGGAGCCATCCCACAAACGCGGCTCAGGCCCCGGAACAGCCCCGGGGCTGGGCTCTGCTCCTCCAGGGCCCAATAAACCGAGCGGGGGCAAATTCCCCGAGCGAGGGCAAACTCCCCGCGCGCGGAGCAGCGCAGGGGCCTCACAGCGGCCTCCCAGCGCGGCGGCGAGACCCCGCGGCGCGCAGGCCCCGCGCCCCCCGGCGCTCCCCGGTTCTCCCCGTGCCCGAAGACCCCTCACGCCCCTCGGAGCCGCTCCGCACCTTGTCCTGGGGGTCCCGCGCCCCACCGGGGCCGCGCCCGGGCCGCAGCCGCGCCTCGCTCATCCCGGAGCCGGAGCCGCCGCCGCCGCCTCCGCCAGGGGGCGCCGCGGTACCGGCAGAGCCGCCGCTGACCAATGGGAGGCGCGGGATGGGCGAGGGGCGGGGCCGGTGACAAACATGGCCGCGCCCAGGTGTACCCGGATGGTGCGGGGCGCTGTGACGTGTGGCGCGAGTGAAGGCGCGGGAAGGTCCCCGGGTGCTGGGAGAAGCGTGAGGCGTTTGTCTTAAGGGACAAACGGGTTTGTGTTACGGCCGCTTTTCGCTCGGGACGCGCTGCCTGAGGAGAGGCGCGCCTTCGAGCCGCCCGCACGGACAGGCTCCGTGCGCGGCACCGGACCGGGCCCTGCCGCCATCGCTGCGCAGCGAGACGGGACGCGGGTCTTTGTAACACGCGCGGTGATTGGTTCCCGCCGCGCGAAGGGGCGAGACTAAGGGGAGGAACGCCGCTGGGATTGGCCGGAGAGCGGCGAGGACCCGTATGTGAGCCTGAAGGGGGTTGGGCTGAAGGAGGAGAGCGGTGCTGGTGATTGGCTGCAGCACGGCGGTGGGCGGGGCAGCAGAGTGCATATAAAGGTGTTGCCGGGCGGTCTCGCTCGATTTTCAGGTTTGCCGCTGTCCCGTTGTGCCTGTGCTGCTCCCATTGCTGAGATGTTCGAGGCACGGCTGGTGCAGGGCTCGGTACTCAAGCGAGTACTAGAGGCCCTCAAGGACCTCATCACCGAGGCCTGCTGGGACCTGGGCTCGGGCGGCATCAGCCTGCAGAGCATGGACTCCTCGCACGTCTCGCTGGTGCAGCTCACTCTGCGATCGGAGGGTTTCGACACGTACCGCTGCGACCGCAACATCGCCATGGGTGTCAACCTGTCCAGGTTAGCCGGCGGCGGGGTCTCTGAGGGCGCTGCCATGGGGCGGCCCAGCAGGCCCGGCGGCTGTGGCGCTGAGGGGAGCGGGAGCTGCCGGGGCAGGGAGTGTGAGGGGGTGCTTCGGAGGTGTTGGGGTTCCCGGGGCGCTCGGAGCTCCCTCAGCCCTTCTCTTCCCTCCCCCGCCATTCCCCTCGCTGTTCTCGCGCCGTTTTTCGCGGCGCGCGCGGGGCCCGTCGCGGCCGTGACGTCACTGCCGGCGCCAAGTGGCGGGAAAAGGCGGCGGTGGCGGGGTCGCCGCCATGGCCCCTCCTGAGGGAAGCGGGTGACAGCTCCTGGGCCTGGCGCTGGGAAAGTACAGAATTATGGGGAGCAGCAGGATGAAGCCGGGGAGGTGATCGTTCCAGCCCTGTGAGGCGCCTCTGGAGTGCTGTGCCCAGCTCTGGGCACAAGAGAGGAGAGACACGGAGCTCCTTAAGCGGGTCCAGCGAGGGTGACAAAGATGAGGGCTCTGGAGCATCTCGGTTATGAGGAAAGGCTGAGGGAGCTGAGGCTCTTCATGCCTCGGGAATAGACTGCTGAGAGAGGGAAATTCATGTATAAATATCCATGGGAGAGATCAGAGGTTGGATCCAGGCTCTGCTCCAAAGGGCCCAGCCATGGGACAAGAGGAACAGGCAGGAACTGATGCAAGGGAAGTTCCACTCTGCAATCTGGAAGAACTTTTTGGGTGGCCAAGCACCGGAAGAGATTGGCCAGAGAGGCTGGGGAGTCTCCCTGTACACTCACTTTTCCAACAGTGTTAAAAGGAGAGTGATGACTGTGATATCACATCCCCTGCAGCCCTGTCAGCTCTCAGCCCCGTGAGTCACCTGCCTTTCTCCCTTCCAGCATGTCCAAAATCCTGAAATGTGCAGGGAACGAGGACATCATCACCCTGCGGGCTGAGGACAACGCAGACACCTTGGCCCTGGTGTTCGAGGCACCCAGTGAGTGTTGGATTTGGGAGCTCCTTTGTTACTGGGATGTGTTTAGGCAGCTTCATAAACCACAGGGATGCAGGAGGGAGCGAAATGGCAAAAAATCCTGCAGGAATGGGAAGGGACACCTGATTCTTGGAACGGTCTGGAAATTAAAACTTCATCAGCTTGATAAATATTTAGTGTGTAAGAGGAAGACTCTTTTAGGCTGCACATAGATATATTTGCTGTACCCTTACAGCCTGTAAAGGCTTCCCAGAGTTGCAGCTCTAAGGAAAACCTTCCTGTCATTATTGAGGTGGTTCCGCTTGGCAGCAGTGGCAGCAGATAAATTGATGTTTGTCACTCGTTGTAAACACGGGGTGTAACTGTGCCTTGCTTCTCCAGACCAGGAAAAGGTTTCTGATTACGAGATGAAGCTGATGGATCTCGATGTGGAGCAGCTGGGAATCCCAGTAAGTGACGGCTCAGGTGACTGGTGTGGAACTGGGTGTTTGGCACATTGACATCAGTTCTGGTAACACAGCGTGCTTTGGAGTGCTGGAGGAGCCTGGCCCTGGCAGGGTGTCCCTGGGGGTGTCATTGTGGGTACCCCAGGGCTGGCAGGGTGTCACTGGGGGTGTCCCTGGGACCCTGTGTCCCCCCAGCCCTGGCAGGGTGTCCCTGGGGATGTCCCTGTGACCCTGGCCCTGTCAGGGTGTCCCTAGGGGTGTCCCTGTGACCCTGGCCCTGTCAGGGTGTCCCTAGGGGTGTCCCTGTGTCCCCCCAGCCCTGGCAGGCTGTCCCTGAGGGTGTCCCCGTGTCCCCCCCAGGAGCAGGAGTACAGCTGTGTGGTGAAGATGCCCTCAGCTGAGTTTGCCCGCATCTGCCGGGACCTGAGCCACATCGGTGACGCCGTGGTCATCTCCTGCGCCAAGGACGGCGTCAAGTTCTCGGCCAACGGCGAGCTGGGCAACGGCAACATCAAACTGTCCCAGACCAGCAACGTGGACAAGGAGGAGGAGGCTGTGAGTGGGGAGGCTCAGGGGTCAAGTCTCTGCCCTGTGGGGGATCCTGGAATCAGGGAATAGCTGGGGGTGGGAAAGGTGGAAGAGGTCACCGAGTCCAAGCCCTGCAGGGACACGGCCGTGTCTCCCTCTGGTTCCTGGAGTTCTCCAGCTCTCACCTTGCCCTGGGAGCTGCACTGAGCTTGCTGAGGTGGCCCAGGGCTCTGGGATCCCTGCAGCTGCATTTCCCGAGCCTGCCCTGCTTCCCCAGGTCACAATCGAGATGAACGAGCCGGTGCAGCTGACCTTCGCCCTGAGGTACCTGAACTTCTTCACCAAAGCCACGCCGCTGTCCCCCACGGTCACACTCAGCATGTCTGCAGATGTCCCTCTGGGTGAGTGCCACAGCTCTGCCTCTGGAGAGCTGGAATTGAGGCTGGATTTTATGGAGAACCTTCTGAACATCCCTGGTTTTTTTCCATTCTCTTCCCCAGTTGTGGAGTACAAGATCGCTGACATGGGACACCTGAAGTACTACCTGGCCCCAAAGATCGAGGACCAGCAGGATGACTCTTAACTGGAGCAGGACTGGAGGGATCTGCTCCTGCCTGGAGGGGGCAATTCCAGAGCTTTGGAGCATCCTGGGAGCACTGTAGCTGTGTTTTGTAGATAATCCTTGTAAATATTTTTCAACTCACTATTTTGCTATCCTGGTATTGGAAATAGGAAACCTGAGTTTTTCTAGTCTGTTCCTCTACTCCCAACGATCTCTTGGATGCTGTCTGAAGGTGAATTTCTTACTCCTTTCAGCTGCTGTTGGAGAAGAGGGGCAATATTTAATGGGTCAAGATATTTCCTGGAGTTTCCCCTGTGGAGCTGTAGCTTAGGGTTGCTGTTTCATTATCCCACAAGTTTATTTGACCCTTACTTCATTTATTTTTGAAGCCGATATTCTGACTGAAACTTGGAAAATGGAAATAAAAAACACAATTCCATGGAGTTTGTGGTGTTTAAATGGGGGCGGGTGGATGGAAGCTGTGCTGATGGGCCCTGATTCCCTTCTCAAGGCTCAGAGTTCCAGCTTTGGTGACTCAGAAGTGTCAAAGAGGTGCCAGGCTGGTGGTGGCACCTGGGGACAGGGCTGGTGGTGGCCCTGGCGCTTGGAACTCATGATGCTGTAAAGGATTTTTCCAGCCTCAGCCACTGCCCGGTTTTCAGTGTATTTTTTTGGGAGGCTGGGGACTGAGAGGAGAATCCTGGGCCCAAAGCGCCTGCGGAGCTGTCCCGGGTGGGTGACACAGGATGGCAGCAGGTGGCGGTGCTGGCCGTGAGTGAGCCCAGCCTGGCAGCTGGCTCCTGTCTCCAGCTCCTTCCCCATTTATCCTCCGCCCTCCTCGCTTTGCTGCTTTCCTTACGGAAAACCGGGGAAGGAAGATGTTTCACCCCGGAGCTTTTTATCCATTGCAGGGCTGGCTGCCGTAAATAACCCGGCTGCTGTTTCCCCCGGCAGCAGCCGGAGCGGGGCTGGCCCAGCCCGGCCGTGACCTGGAAGGGAAGCGGCGTCACCGGGATCCACTTCCCGGGGCCGGGATGGGGCGGGCCGGCGGCAGGTACCGGGCTGGAGGGGCTGGAGGGGCTGGAGGGGCTGGCTTCCCATGCTTTTGGGTGGCTTCGGATGGCTTTGGGTGGATTTCGGGTGGCTTTGGGAGCGGCGCCAGGCTGGGACCCCCATTCCGGCTGTCCCCGGCTGTCCCCTTGTCCCCGCTTGTCCCCGGTTGTCCCCTCTGTCCCCGGTTGTCCCTGGATGTTCCCCGGTTGTCTCTGGTTGTTCCCCGGTTGTCCCCTCTGTCCCCGGTTGTTCCCCAGTTGTCCATGGTTGTCCCCGGTTGTCCCCCGCTGTCCCCGGTTGCTCCCCGGTTGTCCCTGGATGTTCCCTGGTTGTCTCTGGTTGTTCCCCGGTTGTCCCCCGCTCTCCCCACTGTCCCCGGTTGTTCCCCGGTTATCTCTGCTTGTTCCCCGGTTGTCCTCCGGCTGTCCCCCGGCTGTCCCCTCTGTCCTCGCTTGTCCCCGGTTGTTCCCCGGTTGCCCCCTGCTATCCCCTTGTCCCCCACTGTCCCCGGTTGTCCCCCCGCTGTCCCCTTGTCCCTGAGTCACTCTTGCTGTCTCCCTGACACCTCCGTTTCATTCCAGTTTCCAGTGGTTTGGGTTGGGTTTTTTTTTGGTTTGGTTTGGTTTGCTTTTCCTTTTCCCGAAATTGCTCTCTCACCAAACCTCCTGGCGGTTGAGAAGCTGCTTTGTTTCGCTCTGCTTTGGGTTTATTTGCTGGTTCAGAAACAGCCAGAGCTCGGCAGCAGGAGCTCCAGGAGGAGTCCTGGCTCACACCTGGGCCCTGCCCTGGAATTTCCATCTGCTTTGGAGCTTCTGCCTTGATTCCATATTTTCTATAATTTCTATATTTTAGGCTTCAAACGAAGTGCTTAGATCCTCTGTTGGAAAAGTTTTAATTTCTGAAGGGGAACAGAGTGGGTGGCACAGCCTTGGCACGGGAGTTTCTCTGCAGAACCTTTGTTTCTGTGTCTCTCACGCTCCCACCGCGCCGTTTTCTCTCCGTTTCCAGGCTGTAGCTGATGCCCAGGCCCCCCTGGAATGATGCCATCGAGGACCAATCTCTCTGCTGGGATTCCCAGTAGCAAAGTCAAATATTCCAAGCTCTCCAGCACCGATGATGGATACATTGATCTGCAGGTAAAAAGCTGGAAAAGCACAAGGACGGGCAGCCACAGCTTGGCCTTGCACAGGCAGCTGCTTCTCCTGGAGCAGCTGCAATTCAGAGAGAGGGACAAAGCTGGGTGGGAGCCAAACCCTCAGCCCTTCCCCTCTGGGGAGCCCAGAGAGCCTTCCTGGGAACAAGACTGGGAGTAAAGTCTGGCTCAGCAGGGTTTCCATGGGCAGAATTCCTCAGCTCCGTGTCACCTGTGCCAGCTGGGGACGGGTCACATCTGTGCTGCAGAGGGAGGGGAGCTGTGCTGAGTTCAGCTCTTCAACACTGGGGTTTTTTCCATCCAGTTCAAGAAGAGCCCACCCAAAATCCCCTACAAGGCCATTGCCCTGGCTGTGGTGCTCTTCATGATCGGGACCTTCCTCATCATCATCGGAGCCCTGCTGCTGGCAGGGTACATCAGCCAAGGGGTGAGTGGCACTGGTCCTGCACTGTCCTCAGAGCTGCCCTGAGGCCTCACTGGGGCACAGGAAACTGCCTCAGGTTGCTCAAGTTGGAGGTTTTAATTCAAAATGAGGAAAGGTTTGTGGTGGAAAGGGTGGCACAGCTGCAGGGTGGAGCCCCCACTGCTGGGAGTGCTCAGAACACGAGGGTTGGGGGTGACCCTGGGGGTGCTGCTGGGTCATGGTTGGATTTGATGGCCTTTGAAGGTGTTTTCCAGCCTCAAGGATGCTGTGATCGTGTTCAGAACCTCAGAGCCACAGGAAGGGAGCAGGGAATTGATTCCCACCAGGGCCTGGCCGTGCTGGCAGCCCCCTTTCCCTGGGATCCCCTGGCTGGAGCGGGCTCAGAGCTGGGCTGGGCATCTCCAGGGAGGGCTGAGTGTCCCTGGGGAGGTCACATCCCTGTCCTGGAGAGATCTCAGCTCCTGCAGGGACAGGGAGGAGCTTCCAGAGCCCGCGTGGGACACGGCAGCGCTTCCCCATCTGCCTGTGATCCATGGGAAGGGAATCTGCTCCTGCAGTTCTGGGGTGCCTGTGATCCATGGGAAGGGAATCTGCTCCTGCAGTTCTGGGGTGCCTGTGATCCATGGGAAGGGAATCTGCTCCTGCAGTTCTGGGTGTTCATCCCCCTGCTCCCTGTGCCTGTGATCCATGGGAAGGGAATCTGCTCCTGCAGTTCTGGGTGTTCCTCCCCTGCTCCCCGTGCTGGGGGCTCGGGGCAGCTCTCCCTTATCTCTGGCAGCAGCAGCAGCCTCTGGGCTCTATCAGCAGCGCTCCAGGCACAGATCTCTGGGCCACACTCGCAGCTCCCAGCCCTGGCTGCACGTCCAGGGGGTCCCTGGTGAAGGACGAGGTCCTTGGAGAGCTTCCTGCAGATGCCAGGACGGGACCAAAGGCTCAGCCTGACAACAGCTGAGATATTTCTGATGGAAGACAGATTTTTTATTTCTTGCCAGGCCTTGGGGATGGTTTGGCTTCAGATACCTTACAGATCACCTCATTCCAAGCCTTGGGCAGCTTCCCCTGGAGCAGGCAGGGTGTGGGAGGCAGGAGGGGATGTCACTGTCCTGGGCTGTCTGTCCCTGCAGGAGACCGACCGAGCCATCCCCGTGCTGATCATCGGCATCCTCGTGTTCCTGCCGGGCTTTTACCACCTGCGAATCGCCTACTACGCCTCCAAGGGCTACCGGGGCTACTCCTACGACGACATCCCCGACTTTGACGACTGAGCCGTTAATTAATCCCGCTCTAATTAGGCTGGTAGTTCCCCTGGATGCTGGCAGGGCGTGACTGATGCGGTGCTGCTCCCTGGGCTTGAGGTGTTGCAGGTTTTCCAGTTTGGGGGGTGGGAGCTCGAGCCTGGCATTGACCAAAAGGAATTGCAAAGAACTTGGGGTTTATGGTATTTATTCCTCTTGGGGTTGCATAATTCCACTCGCTGGGAAGTTCTTCCTGGGCGAGGCAATCCTTGCAATTTTCCAAAAATATCTAGATGAGCTGGTTTCAGCAGCAGATATTTGGGTTTTTTTCTGTGTTTTCTAGAGTTTATTTTAGCTTTCCATGAGATTTTGGTTATTGTTGGGTTACCTTTGCAGACAGACCAGAGTTAAATTCTCTCTTTTGCTTCCAAACTGCTGGTCCTGAGCCTGCCTGGAGTAAATAAAGTCTGGTGAGAGGTGGAAAGCAGCAGTTGCAGGAAGTGATTTCCACACAGTGCACTCGCTCCACAGCTCCCTGTCAGCCTGAGCAAGCTCATTTCCTCACAAACACATCCTTCCCAAGGCAGCTTTCCCCGTGCCACCGTGGCTTTTGGCAGAATCCACGTCTCCTTCACAAGGACTGCTGCTGGAGCTTGCTTATTTAAACAAATACTGGGAGAAAGAAGGGGTGGAACCCAGACTCAAGTGTCTAAACACCAAAAAATCTTGGGCTGGCCTAATGTGAGGTTTGGTTTTGAATTCCAGCTGTCTTTAGGAGTCCTTTTGTCCTTGTGTAGATGTTTTGCTGTGCACACCTGCCCAGGCCAGTGAAGAGAAGTTCTCTGTGTAGTTTGTGCTAACAAACCCCCTGTGGATGGCTTTGCCAGCTTTGCTGATGTGTCATTCAGGGTAAAAAGAGTGGATGGCTGCACTTGGGTGAGGTAAAACCAGGCTCTGCTGAGCTGGAGCGTCTCTGGAGAACGAGCAGCCATGCAAGTGGCTGCATTTAACATGAATAAAGTTCTATATTCTCTGTATAAGTTTGTCTTTCCCACCTTCACAGGTGTCTGAGAGCACTAAAAACTCTGCTGGGCTTTGGCTGCTCCATCCAGGCGCTGCTGGGGTGAGGGAGGGAGGCAGCAGCACTGTCAGTCTGCACAAAGCACTCCACGATTGTCACCTGAGCCCCAGCTGGGCTGAACATTCCAGAAGGAGGGGCAGGAGTGACAGGGCAGAGCAGGCCCATGGAAATGTCCACAGGGCTGGACAAACACCTTGCATTCTACCATACTGCCAGAATACCTTTTTTCCTCCTTTTTTCCTCCTTTTTTCCTCCTTTTTTCCTCCTTTTTTCTTCCTTTTTTCCGCCTTTTTTCCTCCTTTTTTCCTCCTTTTTTCTTCCTTTTTTCCTCCTTTTTTCCTCCTTTTTTCCTCCTTTTTTCCTCCTTTTTTCTTCCTTTTTTCCTCCTTTTTTCCTCCTTTTTCTTCCTTTTTTCCTCCTTTTTTCCTCCTTTTTTCATCCTTTTTTCCTCCTATTTTCATCCTTTTGTCCTCCTATTTTCTTCCTCCTCCCGCCTTTTTTCCTCCTTTTCTCCTCATTTTTCCCTCCTTTTTTCCTTTTTTCCTCCTTTTTCCTTCCTCCTCCCTCCTTTTTTCCTCCTTTTTTCCTCCTCCAGATTGAACCCAAACCCTGAGCCAAGCTCTTTTTTAACCTTCACCTCCTCCCTCGCTCGTCTCTGTGTGAATCCCGCTCTGAGGAAGGATCTGGTTGAATTCAGGATCCCCCTCTCCACCTCTGGAGGCACATCTGGGCCAGGGGAGCAGGGCCACGTGCTGCTGGCAGCAGCTGGAATGTGTCACAGCTCAAAACATGAATCAGCCTCTCTTAGGGGACAAGAAGCCGGGTTCATTTGGGTTTGGATGATGGGGAGAGGAAGTGGAAGTGGAAAAAGCAAAGAGGGAGGGGGAAGATGAAGAAAGCTGAAAAGGAAGGGTCACCTCAGGGGGATAAATAAGAAACTGGACTTGGATGATCCTTGTGGGTTCCTTCCAATTTAGGGTGTTCTCTGCTCCTGTGGTTCTAAGAACACCCTGGTGCTCCTGGAGGAAAGGAATTCATGAATTTACATTTCTTTGACAGAAGTAAAGTCCTCAGGCAGCAGAGTGGATAAACAAGCAGGGCTGTGTGAGGGATGGCCAAAAGAAAAAGTCCTCTCCACAAGGGTTTTTTATATCTTAACTGGGGGAAAAAAGGAAACACTTCTAGGAAAGAAAAATGAGATTGCGACCACTGGAAATACACGGATCCAGAGGACTTCATTCTTCAAGAGAGCTGGCTTTGTTCTGAGGTGGAGCCACGGATCATGGGGGGAAAACTCGACTGTGGATGAGCAATTTTTGTTTCCAGTTGGCTGAATTGACTGGTTTGCTGCTCTGGGCTCAGGCAGACTGTGGTCTGTGCTGGTTCAGGACTTGTCACCCCGAGGCCTTTCCTTCCCTGCTTTCCCCTGTCCAGGAAGGCATTAAAAAACTGCTTTGAATGGGAAATAAGGCAGTTACTGTGAGCTCTGTTCTGTGGCCTGCACGGACAGAGCTTTCTTCTGATAAGAATCAGGAAGTGGCATTTCCTTCCCTCCACACTGTACTTGGGCTGGATCCTGAGCTGTGCTCTTGTCCTCATTCCTGGGGCAGCACAAAGGGAACACACCAGATCCATGAGATTCACGTGGAGCTTTTCCAGCTCTGCAGTTCCAGAGAGGAACAAAACTCTGATGAATCTCCTCTGAGAGGATTTTCAGCTCCTGTGAAACACTGAAGCAAAAATTCAGTGGAGGAACCATCCTGGGGTGCTAAAGCAAAGGGCAGCAAATCCACTAGTCACCACTAATTAATTCTGTTTTGAAATATTTACTTGGGCTGAAGTACTAGCTGCTCTTAAGTCTTTAAAGGATTAGCTGCCTGCTACTCTTTGGTGCCTGCAAACATTTATTTAAGCTGTTGCTGCAAATCATGCTGTTAACCTGTCATGAGAGGTTTTAACCTTCCTTCTCTTGTCGGTGGGAAATGCCTGCTGCAGATGGGACAGAAATTAAACATCCAGGCAGGTCCTCTGGGCTCTTTTCCCCATCTTCTTCAAGGAGGGACAAGACAGAAACTGAATGCAGTGATAATTTCCTCCTTCAGGGTGTTGTAAAGCCTGAGGAGGGGCTGTGGGGAGTTTAGGGAACCTGATGATGCAGGAGCATCAGTTTCTGAGCTAAAGCCACGTGTGGCAGTGGGAATGCTCTGGATCTAGAAGGAATCCTCAAAGAAAACAGAGCTCACCTCATCAGGGATTACTTCTTACTCTCAGGCATGTGTTTAGTGTAAAACAGAAAGATCTCAAGTCCTTAAACCTACGAATACTAATTAGCATCTCCATATAATTTTCTAGCAGTTTCCATTAATGTGTCATTAGAAGAAGCCTGCCAGCTCCTATAATCCTCCTTTTTCTTGGCTTTCAACACTAGCAGTCCATATCACAGCATGACCTCCTCCCTGCTATTTTGGGTGGTTCTTTTGCAGATGAATGCCTTATTTTCTCTGTATTTGATACTGGAGGTCAAGTGAATCCTCTCTGCCTTTTATTGCACGAGAACAGAGGCAGGATTGTAACAGGGCCAGTGCAAATGTGTGCCTAAAAATAAACCAGTGGATGGTCTCCAACTTCAAACACAAAAAGAGTATTTGTAGAGGTCTCTCTTTGTTGCATGACCGCGTTTCAGATCACTGAGGAGACACTTCAAAGTTCAGCTCACAAGCAGCTCGTGGTTTAATCCTCCCCACGAAACAAAGGGACTCTTTGACTTGGATCCGTGGTCAGCTGCCACCCTGAACCCTTGGAGCTGGCAAGGGCTCACTCTGGAGTGGATCATCCCTGGGGCAGGGGCAGGGATGCTGTCCTGGGCTGCTGCTTCCCACCCTGGCCACGGGGCTGGGGCTGACCCACAGCCATCCCCGCACCTCTGCTGGAAACAATCCAACCCTGAAGAGGGGCCAGAGCTTGCAGAACACTTCAGTGACACCGCTTGGCACCAATTAAGAGCAGCAGAGAGGTGGCACTTCAGGCAGGGAAGGGTTAACCAACTACAGGGCAATTTTCGGGGAAGAAGTCGGCGTTCATTGTTGCAGGTTTCTGTGGATTTCTTTTTGTCCTTTCATCTCTGATTCTTGATTCTTGGTAAAAGGGGTTGCTAGTCCTTCCTCTTTCTGTTTTCACTCGGCTTTTGGGGCTTTCAGGGCCCGGCCTGTGCCCTCACCTGCGAGCAGGAGCACCGAGGGAGAGCTGTGCTGGCAGGGGGTTATAAATAGAGATCCTGGCCAGCCCTGTGGCATCTGTGCTCCTGGAACTGCCCGCCCTGCGCTCCCGTGACGAGCCTTGCTCCAGCTGCCAGGGAAAGGAGGAACTGCAGGGCGTCTCCAGCGCCAGTCCCAGAGCTGGAGCTGCCTCTGGGGCTCTTTTTGGGCCCAGTTCTCCCTCTGCCTGCGGGAGTTCTGCTTCTCCCGTGAGTGAGTGACCACCCTGCTGGATTTGGGCAGTTCAGCAGCTGCTCGTGCTACCTGAGCACCTCTTGTTTATTATTTTGCCTTCTGCCCCTTGCTGGAGGAGCCTGGTGTGTCTGTGCCACTCCTGCTGTTGCTGTGTGCTCACACGAGGGATTAAATGAGTCACAGGGTAAGAGTGACCCTAGCCCATCCTTCCTCTCTGAGGCTGTTCCTGGGGAATGACTTGCAAGTGGTTTAAAGCAGGGGCTGTGTCTCTGCTCTCACTTCTCTGCTGAGGGATGAGTAAGCAGCCAGCAGGAGCTTCACTTCAACTCCCAGTGCAGCTGGCTTAAGAAAACTTCTTTTATTCTCTGCTATAAAACTCCTCTAACAGCCTTCAAAATGGTTTTGTGCACCATGTCAAGCTCATTTTGGAATTTAGCTGAAGTGGGAATGAGCTGCTCTGGTCCTGCTGATCCACATCTGCTGCTCTTTATTCCCAGAGCTTTGAACAGCCACACGTGAATGTGGCACAAGGTGACAAATCCCAGCTTGTCTCCACCCTGGAGACCATCCCTGCAGGGTTCATCTGGTGGGGAGAAGATCTAACAGAGCTCCAGGGTGAGTGTGGCCAAAGCCACCAGGAGCTGTCAGCCCCGGGCTCCTGCCGTGCCTCTGCAGCTGCCACAACCCCTCGGAGCCAGGAGCCAGATGTGGCTCCAGAGGCTCGGCCTTTTGACAAGAACAGACCAGCTCAGGCTGCTTTCCTGCTCCCACTTTTCCCAGCATCTGAGGGATCTCAGCTCGTTCCAGGAGCTGTGCTTTTGGGAAGCAGCCTGGGGATGAACTCGGAGAGGTGACTCAGCCCATCTCCTGTCAAACACAGGCTTTGCTCCTGACTCAGCAAGTGAAATCTCATTTCTTTGGTACAGCCCTGAGGTACCAGACAGAACAGCAGCACGAAAATTGCCTTCTCCTGCAGAGCACAGGCTGTCCAGCTGCGTCAGTGTCACCAGCAGCACTCTGTAGCACTCTCCCTGTGAGTGCACTCTCCCTTTATTCCTTGGGATAAATATCCCGTGGCCAGCGTGGCTTGAGCAGTGCTACAGGGAAGAGGGAGCTGTTTGTACTGTCCTGCTTGGTTGTACTCTCCTGGCTCCCACTTACAAAACATTTTGCAAGCCCAGACTGAAGGAAGTTCTGCCCAAAAGCTGCTGGAGGGGAAACCATCGTGAGAGGACCAGCAGAACTCTGCAGATCTCCTCTGCTGCTCACCTATTGATGTATTTATTACGTGAACTCAGACCACAGCAGGGGCTCTGCAGCGTGGGCTGCTGGCTGCAGCTTCTGTAATTTGAGTACTTGGCCCGAGATCCTCGGACCAAAAGCTCTCTTTGCTACAGAGAGCACTTTGCACTAATTAAACCTGGTAAAAATTCATCCTGCCTCCATTTTGCAGATGACAAACTGAGGGGTTGAGCTCAGCTGGCAGAGCCCATCTGAGAAAAGCCTTTCTGAGAAAGAAACACGTTTTTTCTGACTCAATTTCCACCTGGCACTGGGGGGAACAGCAAGCCATGGGTGTCCCCATGATAATGATAAATTCCTGAGGGTTGGGGAGTTTCCCACCAGTGTAGGTGGCATTTTAACCAAGGGCTGCTCACATTTGCTTTCCTCACCTCACAGAGTGAAACCCAGCTCTGCCCAGCTCCTCCCCTCAGTTACCATTCCATATTCCAGAGGAGAAGCTAAATAAACACGTTTTTTTTGGCTTATTTGGGGGAGTTTCCACTCACCTCCTAGACCTTTGAAAATAGCAGGGGGTTCATTTTGATTCTGTCTAATCCAGTGACAGATATTCCTGTTATCCATTTACAGGAGTGCTGGGCTCTTCTTAAGTGCTGGACTTAATTGCTGGAGTCCCACTCTGGAATCTGTGGAATTCACACAGAATGTTATTAATCTAATGCAAGGCAGGCTATATATATATATATATATATATTTTTAATTTTCTTTTTTTTTTTTTTAATGTTACAAAAACTAAACTCAAAACATGCCAAGAAAACAAGATTGGAAAGGAGCTGTGGATCCCAGACCCAAACCAATGACAGGATCATGGGATGGTTTGGGTTTATTGCAAGGTCCATCTCATTCCACACCCCTGCCAAGGGTGAGGATGCCATTCACTAGATCCCATCCCTGGATGTGAACTTTTGATTTGGTTTTTTGGACATCTTGTCCTCAGATCAACGATTCACATCCCAGCTGAGACAACACTTGGATTTAAAATGGAAATTTTGAGTAAGAGATGCCAGCCAAAAACATTTCAGCATTGAAATTTATGCCAGTAACGTCCCTGCCACATCTGAGGAAAACCCTGACCTGCAGTCCTGTCCTTCCTGTGTTTGATCCACACAGAACCTTGAAGAAACAACCCAGATAAAGCTGGGGAATATCCTCAGTAAAACTTCCTTGGACTGTTTTGTGCTGGGGTGCAGCAACACCTCACCTGCTCAGGTAAGCTGTTGAGTGAGCTTTGAGGAGCTCAGGTAATCCAGACAGAGGAGAAAACAAATGGAATTGTGTCTCCTTTCGGATCTCAGAGGTCTGCACACCAAATGATTGATGGCTGCTAATTCCTCCTGCTGCGCTGTCGCGAAGGACGTGCACATCCCATGGCTCCAGCTCTTCCAGCTTTTTCATCGACCTGTGAATCATCCAGGCAGGGAAGGACTGAATGTTTAGATAAATACCTCGGGGTTCTTCACTACATTTTAATAATGCAAATGACATATGCCAATAATCCCGGTAAAATTGTTTCTGCTTCTATAGCAGGACAGTGTGACGGCACAAAATGGGCTCTGACTTCCTGAACAAGGGAAATGCCAGGGAATTTTCTCAAATTTTGCAGCATGGGAGACCACCTGGAAGGGAATTTATCCATTTAAGAGGAAAAAGGACTGAAAAAGGCTTTACTGGGTTTGAGCTCATGGTTCCAGGGGGGGTCTGGCTGTGTAGGTCAATTATTGGAGCACTAAATCCACCTTTATCATCCTTCCCCAGCTTGTCCTTGAGATTATCACGACCCTGAGGTCTTTATCTGTTACATTTCAATCTGACTGATGTGTTTTCTCTCTCTGTGTTACCTCTGTTTCCCTCTGCCACCTTTCACCTGGGAAAATTGTAACGCTCAAAAATAAAATAAAAGAATAAAATAAACAGAGCTGTGTCTGTGTCCCTGATCCACGATCACGATCCGTCCTCCTGCACAAACTCCTGTCAACAGCAAAACTGCTGCAGCCTCCATCAATCTGACATGACTAAAATGTCCCTCCTGCCACGGCCCCATGCTCCTCCACCCTGAAAAATAAAGGCTTTTAACGTTTAAGAGCTGCACTTGGGATGAGGCCAGCTATTGAATAATGCCAAGGATCAATATCCATAATCAAACCTTGTGCCTTAGCCCTGCCCTGTATCGTTCTCCATTGGAAAACCTTTTACAAGCTTAACCAGGAGAGTATCACAGTGAATGTGGAAAAAAAAATATGCCTGAGGATAATCACAAATGTTCCAGAGGCCTCGTAGGGTCTCTGGTCTTAAAGTAAGCTGCTGGGTTTTAATGGGATTGATGAAACCCTCTTGATGGGGGAGCTGGAGGGAAGGGGCAGGACAGCTGGTGAACAAACACCTCGCCAACATTGCTGCACAAACAGTAACGTTTGAGCCAAGGAGCCGAAAGATCAACAGAGAACTGCAGGTGAAACGGGGTCCAATTAGTGCCAGTGGTCTGGGGAGATCTTTCCCATCGACTTGGGGCTGCACTTTAATTAAATAACAGCAGGGCTGGGGAAGAAGGCCCGGTATGGGTCAATATCTCCTCAAGGACAGGCGGCACAAGGAGAAAGGGCAGGAATCAGCTGCGGGGGCTCGGTGCTGGCTGCCCAGAACAGCCCTGAGCAAGGGAAGGAGCCACGAGCTGATGTGTCTGAGAACTGCACGTTCTGGAAAGGGCAGGACACAAATTAGAGCGAGTTAACGTTGTCAGAAGCCATTAGGGATGTCAGATGTTGCCGAGAGGGACGTGAGAGAGGCAGCGTCCAGCGCTGGGTACCGGAGCTGCAGACGTCAGCCGTGCCTGAAAACACCCAGCTCTGCGGGCTGGGGAAGCAGGGGGGGTGGATTTGTCACATTTGCGTCACATTTGTCCTGGCCCCCACCAGAAAACTGGAAATCTCAGAAAAATTGTGGTTTCTGACAAGAGTTGTGGACGTGGTGAGGGTGTCATCTTTCAGGGGACTCAGCTTAGCCTCCTCTGGTACAACAGGGGAGGTTTAGGTTGGCCATCAGGAGGAATTTCCTCACAGAAGGGATGATTTGGCATTGGAATGGGCTGCCCAAGGAGGTGGTGGAGTTACTGACCTTGGAACATTTAAGGAATGTCCATGTGGCACTCCAGTCTGCTTGGGATGGTGGTGATTTGGCACAGGCTGGGCTTGACTTCAGAGATCTTTTCCCACCTAAATGATTCTGTGATTCTTTTGTTCCTTCCTAAACTCACTCTCCTATTTTAAAAGCTGCTTGGGGACCTCATCAATATCCATCAATATCTGCAGGGAGGTGTCAGGGATGGAGCAGGCTCTGCTCCCTGGGGCCCAGCAATGAGACAAGAGGCAATGGGCAGAAACTAATGCCTGCAAAGTTCCACCCGAACACGAGGAAGAACATTTCCGTGTGTGTGACCAAGCACTAGAACCAGAATAACAGATTAACACAATTTCCTGAGTTGGAAGGGACCCGTCCGGAGCACTGATCTCAGCCTGGCACACAGCAGCAATGTTCTGCCACTCCTGAAGCTCTGCCATCCCTGAGGCCGTGCCCATTCCCTGGGGAGCCTGTTCAGTGCTTCATTGCCCAGAGAGGCTGCAGAGTGTCCCTCACCGAGGATATTCCAAACCCCTCTGGACACAATCCTGTGCCATGTGCTCTGGGACGCCCTGGCTGGCCCAGATGCCCCACTGCAATCCCCTCATCCTGCCCCATGCCGTGACTCAGCCATTTGTGTCTTTCGTGCACAAACCACTAACACGTCCCGGCAGCCGGAGGCTTCTCCCTCAGGGAACACGAGGCTGTTCACCCCACCGAGCTCCGGGGCCGCCATGGCGGCCGGGCCCTCAGGGAGCCGAGCCGGGGCCGCGCCATCTTTTAGAGGCGGAGCGGGACCCGTCCCGCCCCATGCTCTGCCTGCCGGGGCCGCCCGGCCCCGCCGCACTCGCCGCGGAGACCGAGGGGAGCGGAGCCGCAGCCCCCAGCGCCATTGCCGCCCTCAGCCCGCCATGGCAGGTGAGCCCGTGCTCCCCGTCCTGTTCCCGCCGCCGCCCGCCCTGAGGGAGCAGCCCCGCCGCGCCTCCCCGCCGCGCTCTCCCCTCAGCCTTCTCCCCTCAGCCTTCTCCCTTCAGCCTTCTCCCCCCTCGGTTCTCACCGCTCAGCCTCCCGCTCGCTGTCACCTCCGTGCCGGCCCCTCACAGCCGCGGCTCGCCCCTCACAGCCGCGGGCCGGAGGGTCGCGGCTCCCCGCAGCCTCCACCATGTTAGCCGGCCGCGGTTCACCTTGGCCGCGCGGCTCCCGCGCCGTCCGCACCTCTCCGCTCCTCCTCTCCCTTTTATTTCGCATTTGGGGGTTAAATAAACCCTTCCCTGTGCTCCGCGCTGGCGTTTTCAGGCTCGGCATGGTCTGCAGGGGCTGGGGAAGGGGCTCGGGGGGATGCCCGGGGTGGCACCTGCGGCAGGGTCACCTGCCCGGCGAGCAGCACCGGCTGGCCATCGAGCCCTGAGGGTGGGGTCTTCCCTCGGTGCTGCTGAGGTCATTATTTTTTATTATATTTTTATTATATTTTTTTTATACAGATATATTTTTCCTTTAATCTGAAACAAAATGGGTGGCAGAGCCATAAGCTTGCAGATGGGATGGAGAAATGCAGGTTAATTCTTCCCTGGTCCTGAAGGGGTGGCCTCGCTCTTCCCTGATCCCGTTCTCGTGATACGCTTTAAAGCTATTTCCCCCCCCCCTTTTAAAATTATTTATTTGCCTTATTATTTTTTTTTTTCCAGTGCACATCGAGGCAGTAAATATTTCAATTTTCTGGTTTTAACTTGCTAGCCCCGTTCGATATCGTGTGTGGTTTTCTTTTGTTTTAAGGTACATTTTGGGTAAAAAGAAGTGATGTAGGTAGCACAGAAAAATGCCCGAACAAAGCTTGTTGCAAGCCTATTAGATTTCCCAGAATAAGGCCTAACCACTATTATATATTCCTGTTATTAGTGACTTTTGCCTTCTTTTTTTCCTAAAAGCTGGGAATGAGGCTTTACAGTTTTATTCCCATCCCTTCATTTTGGAGCTGTCATTGTCATTTTGTTCGCAGGGAAGAGCAGCCCTTGAGGCAGTTTTGGGGCTCTCCTGGCCAGGTGAGTGCAGGCAGGGCTGACCCCAAAGGCAGCACAGAACCGGTGCAAGATTCTGGCAGAGAAGGGAAATCTCCTGAGGTGTTTTAAAACAAGGTAAAAACCTGGCCTGTTAATTTTTTCTGCCTTGTCATTTCCCACATGCAGCTGACTCTTGGTGTGAGTTCAGTGCTAGGTATCATCCCTGTTGCTGATGAGCTTTATTTTTCAATAAAAACACCAAATGCTCTGTATTCACAAGGAGCTTAATATAATATATCTCAATATAATATAAAATAATATAATACCTCACTGCAGCATAGTACTGCCAGGATTGAGCAGGCTTTAAATTACCTAGTTCAGGCTTAAAAAAAGGAGCTGGTTTTGGTGGTGTTTTTCCTGGCAGGTGGAGTTTGATGCAGGCTGTAAAAAGAAGTGGAGAAGCAGAACAAATGCTGAAGGGCTGCACAGTGCCAGAGCCAGGCTGACTTGCACACCTTGGTCTACCAGGTGATTTCAGTGTAGATAAAGGATTATTGCAACAAGTAGCTCTGGTTAGCAAACTGGAAAATAATCCTTGAGATATGTAGAACAATTGGATTAGCTGATGAGCTCTTGCACCCCTGCTCATAGCTCCCAGTCACGATCCAGATAGCTTGAAATGAGAGCAGTGTTAACATGGAGATGCACTGAAACAAATTCAACCTTGGGCTAGCAAGGAGGTTAAACAAGCCCTGAGATTTTTATCATGGATTTAAACAAGCCTTTGGATTAGTCAGGATGTGGAGACCACTTGAAAATGTCTTGTCAGAGCCCTGGGGACAAGAGGAGGTGGTGCTGGGTTTCTCAGGGGTGGGTTGTGCTCCTGCTTTGCCTTAAACAGGCTGAATTCGAGTGGTTTAAGATCTCAGCCCAGTTTTAAGCCCTGCCCTGAGCCAGGCTCAGCTTTGCTGAACTCTCTGGAAGCACAGCAGATGGAAGGAGCAGGATGGGGAATCAGGTTCTCAGAGCTCGGGCCTGTTGCTCCTTCAGCATTTTCAGCATGGAAACGAATGGGAAGGAAAAGCAGCTTCTCCAGCAGCGGTGGGAGGATTTGGGCTGCAGGGTGGTGGGTGTTTCCTTGGGTGACAGCAGCAATTTTAAGCAGCTGCCATCCTTCACCCCCCCAGAGGGATGCCAGGGGTCAGCCCACCAAAGCTTTGTGTTTCTGTGGCAGCCACATCTGCTCGGGGTATTTCTGTTCTCTTTGCACTCCCAGAGCACAGGCAGACCTGAGTGTACCTCCCTAAGTCCATATTGGTCTGTGGGTGTAATTAAAACTTGCTAATATGAGAATTTCTGTCTTGAGATGTCAGCTACCAAGGAGCTGAATTCCAGTGGAGAAAGAGAAATCATTTCTCTGTTGGTATATTATTTGGTTGGAGACTTCCTCAGGGGAAGCTTGAAATAATGATCAGTGTTTGAGGCTTGGCTGTTCCCTAACAGAAAACTTGGTGGATTTCCCCCACATTTGTTTAGAAGAACCTCTAAAAAAATGTACAAACTGCTGAATTTATATGCAATTCCTATTTCAAATGTCTTTAAAATTAAACCTAGTTTTTTATCTTTGATCCTGTCAGTATGTTTGGGGGTTTATTTCTTCCTGGTGTAGCCAAATCTGCCAATTTCCTCAGCACGTGGAGTGTCCCGAGGGGCTGTGACTTGGCTTTGTTGTGGTGTGGAAGTTGATTGGAGACCATTGAAAGGAAAATGGGTGAAACTCCAGGCATTGTCGGTATGGATTCCTCCCTCCCAGGGAAGTATTTCTTCCTGAGAAGATCTTGCTCTGCTGTAGCTGCTCCTGTCAATGTCTTTGTGTGAGCCACCCAAGAAATCTCAAGCCCCAGAAGTTTCTAGAGGGCCATTTCTTCAGTAGATTTATTTTGCTTTCAAACACTTCTTTACGTGTTTATCCTTCCAGGAGAAAATGCAGATGGCTGCACACAGCCCTTCTACTTCCATTGGAGCTGATGGTTTATATGTTACTGCAAAATCTATTTATATCAAGTGTTATTTATGAAGCCTCAGTGGTCATGACATGACATGGCCTGACAACAGTTACCGTGGGGTTGTTTTTTTTTGCTTAAAAGCTGCAGGAAGACAATATTGACAGTCAGGATGAGCAAGAGGTGAGCATCCTGATGTAGTGAAGGCAGGAGTAAAATAAATCATTAGAAATGGAAGTTCTTGCTGTGTTCTCCAGCCTTCCTGGGGGTGAAGTGTGTTCAGACACGGCCAGCTTCGTGGGGTGCACCGAGTATTTCTGTCACTCCTTGGGAGCACATTTGCTTTATGGGCAAATGGTTTTAGTTAAGAGCTGTCTCTGGACAGGGTTTCTTTGATGGCAGGAAAGGAATCTGGTGATATTTGGCTGTTTTCAGGTTGTAGGGAGGAAATGTTTGCTGTCTGAATGTTTTTCTGTTGGAGATGAATCTACGTGGGGATTTCTTGCCATGGTAATTTGGCCCAGAAAGGAGCAGAGCTACTTCCTTGGAAAGGCAGTCGGGGTGTTGAGACATCGCTGGCACTTGGTGGGGAGAGAGAGGAGGAGGAGGAGGAGGGAGAATTGAACTCTTAGCTCAGAAATCTCCTGTTGGAATTTCATCCCTTCCACTCACACGGATCTGGGCCGTGTCCGGTGCCAAACCCCGGGAGCGCGTGTGGCACCGGGAACGCCGCGTGCCGGATCCAGGAGCCCAGGTTGGATTTTGTGCTCCCCAATGTTGTTGTCAGCCTCTCCTGGGAGCTGGGACTCTTCCCTTGGCTCTTCAGTGGCCCCAGGGCTGGTTTTGGGAAGGATGAATTGGCCACGAGGCCGTGCCCAGGGAACCCCAAAACACCAGGTTTGGGTGTCTCCCTCCTGTGCTGTGGGAATGGATTGAAATGCTCTTGTCTTCCCATCTCACAGCTCTGTTTGATTGTTTGCTGAGGAATGGCTGGGCTCGAGGTAACTGTAAAACCAGTATTTTAATGAGTTTATAATGAGAAATTCAATGATCTGAACCTCCCTGGGTCTCAGTTCTAAGAGCAGAAGATGCAAATGCTGGTTAAGGAAGGGACCGGGGCAGGGAATGCACTTAACATCCAAGTGTCTGCCCTAACTTATTTCATTTTAATATTACTTTCAATTAGCAGCTTCAGGAGAGAATAAACTTCATCCTATTTCGCTGAAAGGGAATTTCCAGGCTTCCTTCTCAACCCTTTCTGGCAACCAGAATATTTTATTCTTTCCCCCAAACCTACGTTACTAAGCATTAATAATCAATGTGTATTTCTACCCAGGCACCTTGAGGGGATGGCATGGCTGGATTTTAGCTGAGTATTTTGGAGACTGAAACATCTCTGTCCTCTGAACCAGGAATGTTTTGATCTTGGACTTGCGTCAGCAAAGTGCCTGAGAAAACAAGCTTTGTCTGATAGTTGTATTTTTAGGAGCAGAGGAGTCCAGTTGTTGTGGTGGAGGAGCCGAATTATCCCACAGTACCTGGGACAATCTGAATTTTCCAAGCTCTGCAACAACAGCTGACCTGGTTTCTGTGTGCCCTTCCCTATAAAAGGGACTGCTTGAATTTGTCACCCACTTTATGTTCACTTTGGAGTAAAACTGCTTGGAGAATGGGCCTCAAATGAGTACGGTGGTGAAGGAGGGGTTGACTCACCATTTCTTGGTTTTGGCTGTTTGGAAATGTGAGTCACCAAACTGATTTTGAATTCGATTTTGAATGGCCCCCAGTTTGTTGTGTGAATTTATATTTAAATTGAACTGTTGCGGGGCTCGTGCCATTCCAGCAGTTGGCTGAAGCATTTTGGGAATGCAGGGTAGTGGGAAAATAAGTGAAAAGCAATTTCAGGGGGGGCTCATGCACTGACATTCCTGGGAATTAACCTCGGGTGTGAGCTTGGAGCAGTTTGGGCTCTCAATGGAGCAACACATTTTAATTGGCTTTACTCCTGTTTTGCATGGCCGTGAAATGGCAGCCCAGGGCAATAATGTGGATTTTAGTGGTTTGCTGGCTGTTACCCACTTGTGAGATTGTAAAAGTTAACAGAACAAAGTGCAGCTTTAATAGGAAGGCGCCTTAAACGCTAATGCACTTGGCTGTGTTTATGTGCTGGGCTGGTTAATGTGGATTTCTCCCAGCCCTCTGGAAATCCTATGGATCTGCTGCTAGCAATGCCAAGGAAATGCTGGAAGAGTTTCACCACCAAACCTTATTTTCTAGCCCAGAAGCCACCATCTGAAGGGTTTCCTATTATTTATCACTTACCTGGAGTGTCTTGGGTTTCATCTGGAAGCTCAGCTCAGGTGTGCTGTGCTTTTGAAGGCAATTGTGTGTAAATGTTTTTAGCAGCATTCAAGGTCATGGAGAGGATCTCATCAGATGGACACGTGACTCCATGTCGTGACTTTCACTTTTTATTTAGGAGCTTGGAAAGGAAATAAAATGCTGCACTGCAAAGTTAGCAAGCTTTTCTTTAACGTGCTGATGGAAATGGAGCTGTCTCAGAGCTCGTGGCCGTTAGTGGACTCTGCTGTGGGAGGGTTTGAATTTTTATGGAGTCTGTGAATCCATGTGACAGGAAAAAACTAATTTTGCTCTGTTTATTACTTGTCCTTTGTGTGGAGAATCCTGTGTCCAAACCCTCACCATACACAAGCAAAGGAAACACATCCTTGTTTTTGCAGGCTCTAAAGCACCAGTTCTTCACAGGTTACAGCAGCTTTTTATCCCCTTTTTTCATTTTTTTGATGCAGAATTAATTGTTTCTGTAGGGTAACTAAGTCTTCCTGGTGCAAGCAGCATCTGCTTGGTCGTATTTTAACAGTCTGGGGTTTTTGATGAAAGCTGCCAGATCATGATTTCCTGAGTGTTTTGTTGTATTAAGACCAAACCTGAGGAGTAATTTGGATTGAGACTGACAAGAAAGAAATTGGAGCTGCAGATCCCTGTTCATAGGCTCAGAGTGCAGGAAATAATTGCTGTATTCTCATACTGTTCTGTGTCCTTTCATCTCTGGGAACAATAACAATTACCAGTAATTTGCTGATATTGGATGTATTTGCATGGGTGCCATTTAATTTTGTGTGTGGAATTTTGGGAGGTTGTGCTGAGCAGAGTCATTATTACCAATACAATTTCACAGGGCTCTGGTCTGGTTTATTCAGCCTGTTGGACGCTTATTATTTGTAATTACTTCAGCTCGCTGATAGATGCTTTTAAAGCTAAAAAAAGGGTGGATGAGGGAGAGGATTTGGGGTTTTTTTTAATACCCAAGTGTTGGGAGTTTGTTGTAGTCCTGGCAGATGTTTTCCTTGTCCATCTGTCCTGTTGGCAAATACCAGGAAAGGCAAAGGATGGAAGGCTGAGCTCCTTTGGAGCCGTGATAAAAACACGATGTGAAAACCCCTCCTGCAGCAGGGGAAGAGCTGCTGGTGCTGTAAACATCCTCTGCTAATGAGCTGCTCTGCTTTGGAGGGGATCAAACACAGCTAATGCTTTTCATGGAGATGCCTAATCAGGCACAATAGAACCAAGCAAAGCTGTCAATTAAAACTTCTATTAAATTTCTCTTTCTAAACGAGCCCGAACCCAGGGCGCTGTCTGAGCTCCCCTCCTTGGCTCTCGGGGTTTGGTGAAGATTTTGTCATCGGTGTTTGCCTGGTTTTGGAGCTCACTTAGGTACCTTCCATCTGCATTGGGCTTTTCTCTAATTACTCAAAGGGCAAAATGTCTGCTGAAGTGCTGTTCCTTCAAATAGCAGCAGCTCAGAAGTCTTGCATTTATCTGATGCCAATTAAGTAAGAATAATTGAGATTATTTTGTTAAAAGCACATCTGCCAAAGAGCCCCGAAGATGAAGGAAGCCATTAAGGCACAGTATTAAACCCACAGTATATTGGTTAAAAAAGGATTGGTTCACTGGCAGAAATCACAGGGATGTTTACTAAAGGTAAACTAGAGGTTGTTTTTACTAAATTCTGCCAAAGTACTTTTTAAAAAAGTCTTGCCAAAGCCAAGGTTTCCTTCAATAACCTATAGTTGGTATAAATATTGTTGTAAGTAGTGTGAAGTGTGAAAATATTATAATTCTTTGTGCTTTTCCTGATCAGCCAGTTGGGTGTTAAACCAGCTGTTCCATTTCTGTCCCTTCGCTTGGAGAAGCCACTTAACCTCCTTTACCAGTTCTGTTGCTCACAGGGATATTTAATTCATTAATATCTATTTAATGCATTCTTAATTACACAGGGAGGAGAATCTTCAAAGCCTCTGCACTGAGTGACTGAATCCCCATCTCTGGTGATGTGTGGGACACTGGGGTGAGGTGGCTCCTGTCCCCATGGGTTCATATAAATGCATAAATGCATCAATAAATGCACATTTCTGGGGAGCTGCTTTCACCTGAGCCTGGAACAGGAGCGAGGGAGTCACCCAGCAAGTCTGGCTGAGCACAGAAACACTGCCAGGCTTGTTGTGAAATTAATAAATTAGTAATTGCTTGGCTTAACATGTGGGAATCAAACCCAGGGCTGCTTGCAGTTGTTTGGTGTGTGGGCAGGGAGTGAGGAGTGCTTGTTTGGCTTAAATATAATTAATGGCAGTAACGATTTAATTTTTCCCCAGTGGCTGTGGGAAACCCAGCTGTGCTTGGTGACCAAAGCTCCTGGGGCAAACAGCTGGGCACCAGTGAGTGGTGGGAATATCAGCATCTATTATTGCTAATGCAGCAAATGATGGCATCTGTTGTGGCTCTGTGACACCCAGAGATGCTCTGGGTGGCTCTGCCTTGTGCCAGCTCCAGCTGGAAACTTCTCCTGCTGCTTTGGGTTTGGTTCCAGGTCAGGACCTCCAAACCCACAGACACTCAGAACCTGGAACATTTCCTCTCTAACTGGTGTAAATTCACTGATTATTCCCAGGAAAGATTTTCAAGTAATCTCGAAGGAGCGAAAAGTCACCGAACAAGAAGGGCATAACTCTCCCAGCTGGGTAATTAAAAAGAAAATTAAAAAGTGTGCTAAGTTGAGATTGACTTGTGGCCATGCTTTGAAGATTAAAAGGGCTTTTTTCATTTGGGATGCAGGAGGTGGGGGTTGGTGGGAGGAGGAATTGTGGCTGCCAGAGCAGTTGGGCTGTGAATTACTGAGCTGTGAACAAGATGCCAGAATCACTGACCAAAACTTTGGGTATCTTGCTCTTTTACCCCCCTGATTTTTAAAACAATTAGTCTTGAAGCTGGATTTTCAGCGTGCCTGCTCACTGTGTAATGCAGGGCGATTTTTAGGCATCCAAGCAAAAGATATATTGAATGAAAAACTAAACAAATGATTTTTTTTCTTTAGAAAAGTAAAATAACAGCAGCTTCAGCTAAAGGGTTGGATATCCCATATTCTTTGCACATCCTGCTGGATTTTTCTGTACAGGGAATTTAGCCTAACCTTTGGAAACCTATTAGTCACAAAAGTAGGGAGAGAAAGCTGAAATACGAGTGTGAAATACAACTGGTAACTGGTGTGTGGAATTTGGGTTGGGAGGAAGCTCCAAACCCATCCTGTGGCACATCTCCCACATTGCCAGGCTGCTGCAAGCCCTGGCCTGGGCAGGCAGGGCCGGTGATTCCGGGAATACAGAAATAAAGGTAATGATGTGTTCAGGGTAATCTGGGAATTTGCGAGGTAATGACGTGTTCAGGTTCATTACCTCTCACCCTGCTCTTTGCTTCTGTCTTTTCTTGGAAAAGAAAAGAGCTTTTTGCCTTTATAATTACAGGAGCTCCGGGTACTCGTTAGTTTATGAGTTTATGACTTAGTTAATGAGCAGGGTGAATACAAGAGCAGGTCCCAAAAAGCACATTCCTTCTCCAGTATTCCTGTGCCTGTGCAGTGTAAGGCTTTGGCTTCGCCATTCTTTTGGTGTTCCAGAACAATGATTCCTTATTTCTTGCCCAGAAATCAGCCACAGGTATCCTTAAAGGCACTTCCACCTTTTTTACACAGAACTCTGTGTCTGCTCTGATGTACATCTCACATCCTGGGTTCTTCTTACAGGTGTTTAAAAAGAGACCAATCCAGGAAAAGTTCTAATAAACACCTTAATAATGCAGGTTGTAGATGAATTAGGGATTTAAGAGCAGAAATTGGCCACAAAACATTGCATTGTCCAGCTGGAAATGTGGGATTCAGTGGCCAGGGATTGCCCCAAGGTGTCCTTTCTCTAGGAGAGAGGGATTTGTGGGTTCAGCCAGGTGCAAGGGGGGCTCTCAGCAGGAGCAGGACTGGGCATCACTCCCTGAATTACCTGGGAAGTTTTTTGAGCAGTTCCAGTAATTCTTGGTGTCTGTTTGAGTGGGAACAGCAGTAGATGTTTTCATATCACAGCAGATCTTCTGCTAAGTGCTTTTTTCAAAGAATTCATAATTCAATGAATTTATAAACACCACTCTAAGATCAAACTTAATAGCTGAGGCTTTCTGCTGTTCCCAGTTGTGGGTGGAAGTGGATCTATTTATCGTGCTCGTGTGTGATGCTATTTTCTGTCTTTGCTGTGTTAAGTGTGTTCTGGAGGGTGTTCATGGGATTAAATAAGGTGATGTAAAAGATCATGTATTTGCTGTGCCTTTGGGAGGAAGAACACTTAAATTAGGAGATCACTACAAAAATGTAGTGAGGGGGCTCACTGAGCTGTCAGAAACCTCCTCCAGGTGACACAGGATGTTCTTGCAGGGAAGCTGTGCCTCCCCCTGAGCACTGCAGGTTCCTTTTGGGTGTTGTTCTTGTTAAGGTTCAAAGGAGGGATTTGGTTTCCAGGTGTTTGCAGCGCCCAAGTTGCATTTTGTTTATTGCAATTGCAGATTTATTGTCATTTTGGTGATGGGACAGAACTGCTGTGTGCCACCCCTGTGCAGGGGGAACTTCAGAGAAGGGTTTTATCCTGCCCAAGTGCTGCAAAACTGCAGAGAAGAAATATTCCAACTCAGAATGTTGTCAGTAGTTCACCAACGTGTGTCCAGGAGCAAACAGAATTTGTCTGGAGCACTCAGAAGTGTTGGTTCATCCCCAGACTGAACAATGAGTATCTGAGAAAGCAGAAAATTGGATTTTCTCATAAAAATCAAAGCAAACTCCTCCTAGGAGTAACATTCCCAAGGAGTAGAAATGCTTCCACCAGTTTGCATTTCAGATGTTAAGCAGGTAATAAAAATGATGAGTGGCTGTGTCAGACCATCACAACCAAACTCCCTAAATAAATCCTGTGCTGGGATTCCCCTCCCACAGCCACACACAGCCCTGAGCTCTTCATTCCCACCTGGCTTCCAGGGACTGGAAGCTGCACTTTGAAATATTCCAGTGCTTGAGCTACATTTGGAATGGGCATGGAGTGACAGCGATTCCAGTCCTGCTCACCACAGGGAATTGTAACCCAACAACCTGGATCAGTCCTGACATCAGTCCTGGCAGCTGGGATTGAAGTGGAGATACCCACATTAGCAGGTGGTTTGTTTGGATTGAGTGTAAATGCAGAGTAATCAGAAATAAATCGTTTGAATGTTGAAATTCTCAGCGATGATGAATTTTGGAGCGATTAGTTTTAATTACAAGGTAAATAGACAAGTCTCTGATTGCATACTTAAGAATTTTAATTGCATTGAACTCAATTATACTTTGAACTGTGATATTCAGGGCAAGAAATATTTGAGTCCCTGGCATTGTTTAATCCATCCAACTATTAAAAAAAAAAATAGTTGGATTAAACAATAGTTGGACATTGGAGTAAAAAAGAAAATGGTTTACTTCTTTCAAAAGCTAAAGATTTCCTCTTGCTGTTGGTCCCTGTGAGCACATCAAACACCTTGAATCGAAAACAATTTCCAGTTCATTCTTTAAAAGTGTTTGAGATCAGGGATCTCCAGCCAGGCTGGGTACAGCAGTTGGTGTTTTGTGGTCTTCAGGTTTTGGTGATGTTTGTGTTGAGGGCTCTAAGATTTCTTTAGGGTGAAATGAAGATATTTGTGTTTGTGAAAACAGTTGGAATTCAGAAGGAGGAAAGGAAAGGATGTATTAATTGGAAAAGGAGCAAACAGAGGGGGAAACTTTTCAACATCTCTTTGAGTCAGGCTTAAAGGCTGGAACATCCCGTGTGTTTGTGTGCACACAGACTGCACCAAGGGGTCAGTGGAGATCCCTGGATCCCTTCCATGGCTCTGAGTGAGGGATGAATAGGGAGCATTGCACGGGACAGGCGGCAGCTCTCAATTAACCGAGCCCTGGCCCTTTGATCAGAGCAGGACCGAGCACACGCCGAGCCCCGAGCAGCAGCAGTGAATTCTGACTTGGGAGAGGGCTGGGTGGAGCTGGGGGGCTGGATGGGGCCGTGGGGCTGGATGGATCCGTGGGGCTGGATGGATGGAGCTGTGGGGCTGGATGGATGGAGCTGTGGGGTTGGATGGGGCTGGATGGATCCATGGGGCTGGATGGATCCCTGGGGCTGGATGGGGTTGGATGGATCCCTGGGGCTGGATGGGGCTGGATGGATCCGTGGGGCTGGATGGGGCTGGATGGATCCATGGGGCTGGATGGATGGATCCGTGGGGCTGGATGGATCCGTGGGGCTGGATGGATCCCTGGGGCTGGATGGATCCCTGGGGCTGGATGGATGTGTGGGGCTGGATGGATGTGTGCTGGTGTTGCTCCGTGCTGTTCCGGTTGTGCCTTCAGTGTCGGCTGTAGGGTGACGGTGTCTCATTAAAGGGGATGTGACAAATCCCAAAGTGATGTCCAGGAGGGTAAGGACAGCCTTGGGCAGGGCTGTGCTCCCACAGAACGGGAGTGGGGCACGGAGGAGATCCGTGGGAAGCAGTTCCAGAATCCCAGAATTGTTTAGGAAGACCTTGAAGATCAAATCCAAGCATTAAAGTTATTAAAGAATTAATCCAGCCCTGCCACATCCCCCACTAAACCGTGCCCTGAATGTCACATCTCCACGGTTTTTATGTTCCTCCAGGGACAGGGCAACCCTTATTTATTTCTTGTTGGTTTCGTTGTTGTTTCAAATCCTCCACTTTTACTCCTTTTCCACCTCACTTTGTGCCCATGGTTACTCAGCATTTCCCCTGGGGAAGTGTGTGAGCCCAGCACGAGTCCTGGGGAGCTTTGTGGATCACTCAGCCTTGGCTTAGGGAAGAGCCCTGAGGTCTGGCACCTCTTGAAAACTTCTCCAGTTGCTGATAGAAACATTTCCGTGCGAGTTGCACAACAGAGGCTCGTGGAAAAACACCCGGAGAGAAGCCCCATGGTGATTCCAGCCAGGCATGTCAATATTTATTTATGCCAGTTGTGTTTGGAGGGCTCAGGCTGGGTTTTTTTCCCAGTTTGTGGCCGGGCTGCTTTGCGTAAACCCGGCGGAGGCGTGGAGTAAACGAGGAGTAACGGGGGAGTAACCAGGGTATCCTCCCTTGTGTAAGCGGGGCTGGGATTGGGCACGGAGCAGTTACACAATGGGGAAGTATAAAAAGAGGATAAAAACGCTCCTGGGGATGAATATCTGCATCCTCCAGGCTGCTGCAGGAGCTGCCTCCTCCCAAAGGTTGGTGCTGGTTCTTTTTGGGGTTCACACCCTGGTGGGGAGGGTTGGCAAAAAAAAACTGATTTGGTGTTAACTTAAAAATGTGTATTTGCAGCTGTTAATAACTTTCTGTATCTTAAAGGTTTGAGGACTTAATTTCTCATTTTTAAATTGCTATGGCTGTAAAAAGAGGTATTTACTATTTCAGAAGTGTTTTTTCTGTTTGTCCATAAACTTTGCTTTCCTTTTAATCTTTAAAACGGGAAAAATTCATATGATGTTTATGTAGTAAACAATATATATATATATAGTAAAAAGTAGTTTTATATGGTAAAAGAGGTTTTAAGAAAGCTTGAGCACGAAGTACAGCACCTTGGTTAGTTTCTGTAAGTTTATTAATTCCAAATCTTAATAAGTTCTGCTAAATGGAAGTGTTTATTTCCAGACAAGCCTAACAGATAAATCAGTGTAAAACTTTTCAATTTATCAGTTGGGATCAGTTGTTGTATTGATCACTGATCCAGGGATGCCTCAGCCTTTGGGAAGGAGCTGAAAAATTGGCACATTACCTCGATTTACTTAATAAATGGAATTTTTCCTAGATGAGTCTCTAACTCCACCTTTGTTTTAACGTGATTAAAGTCTTGGAAAGAAGGGAGCTTTCATCAAAGTGCCAAGTCCAAGTACAAAGCAGTCTGAGAAAGGAGCCAGTGTGAGCTCAGGTTGCTTTGAGGGCTGTGAAGGAGCTTAACGAGCTGTGTATTAATTAATATCCATAATAATCGGAATGCCCAAATTATTAATTCTCCCCAGAGAGACTGCAAGGGCTCCATAGCTTTGTAAATCAAATTACTGTGTGAGGTGAGCTCTGTGGCACGCTGAAGGAGCACTGAGACAAGATTTAATTGTTATTAAAAAATATTTTTTGTAAAAAAAAAAATTAAATTAATTAATATTTTATTAAAAAATAAATATTACTTTACCCTGAGTCTGGAGTGTCAGTTCCCAGCACAGATATCGAGGTGGAAATTGGAATCTCCCACCTTCTGCTTGCACTTTTCTGCAATTTAATCTCACAGCTTCTTTTTCTCATCCCTGTCCACCCCGGGAAAGTGGCAAATGCACCACACAGAATTTGGGAAAACTGTTAGAAAATGGGAGTAATGGGGTGAAAGATGAGTAGGAACTGCTTGGCCAGCTGTGTTTTGATCAAACACCTTTCAGGGTGACTGGAAACTGAAAAAATAGAAAAAAAAATAAAAAAAATAGAAAAAAACTGAAAAAATAGGAAAAAAAAGAGAAAAAATAGGAAAAAAAATAGAAAAAACTGAAAAAATAGAAAAAAAAAATAGGAAAAAAATTAGAAAAAACTGAAAAAATAGAAAAAAATAGGAAAAAAATAGAAAAAACCTGAAAAAATAGAAAAGAATAAAAATAGAAAAAATAGGGAAAAAAATAGAAAAAACCTGAAAAAATAGAAAAAATAAAAATAGAAAAAATAGGAAAAAAAATAGAAAAAAAACCTGAAAAAAATAGGAAAAATAAAAATAGAAAAAAAAATGGAAAAAACCTGAAAAAATAGAATTTCAGCTATTCTAGTTTAGAATCACAGCCTAACTAAGCTCTGACTTAATAACTTGACTAACCAAACTCGGCAGGTTTTGAAAGCTGTTGGGATCCTTTGTTAAACAGCTCATTCAGCTGGATTTAAGTCCCTTTCTCATTGACACAGGAAGTTAATGAGATTTAGCTAATGTGCTTTAAATCCACGGAAGGTTTGAGCTCGGCATAACTTTCCTGCTTAGCTTTGTGTAGACTTGCCCTAATAACGTTGGTCAGTTATTAAAGAATCGTTCTGGATGGCAGTCAAAATAACAACTGCTTAAAAATTCATTAGTGCCTCCAAAGAAAGAATCTGTTTGTGCTTTGAAGTGAAAAGAGAAGCTTCTTAAAGTGCCCATCAGCTCTTTTTAAAACCTAAATTGGGTGTTTTAAAACTCAATTTTTAGGGAGTTTGGGTATTCAGCAGCGTTTTATTCGTCTCTGCTGCAGGTAAAGATGAATTGTGTGGTGTTAGGTTCAATTTGGAGTCTGCTTTTATCCAGCTGTGGATGTGGTTCAGTGGAGGAGGGAAATCTCTGGAGCATTTAGGATGTGGTGGCATTTCAGTACAGGGAAAGAACTCAGGAGGCCCCTGCTAAAGACAAATCACGAGTTTCCTGGGACCAGAGAGGCTGCTCCAGGATAAAACTCCTCCAGGATAAAACTCCTCCAAGACTGGAGCAGGAGGATGAAACTCCAAGACTGGAGCAGGAGGATAAACTCCTCCAAGACTGGAGCAGGAGGATAAAACTCCCCCAAGACTGGAGCAGGAGGATGGCTTTTAGAAGAGAAAATTAAGTGTGGGTTCTGGGCACTGTCCTTACATCTGTGAGATGGTGAAAATGCCCTGGAAGGCAGAAGAAAATGGATTTTCGGCCCCGTGTGGATATGTGAGAGTGGGACCTGACAGGTGCCATCAGCTCTGGGATGTCACAGCGGGCAGCAATTGGATTTGGGGTTCTGCTCACAGCACTTTGCGTGGTTTAAACACTGATTGGGCTTTTTAACCTCAGTGATGAGGGGTTTGTGGAGTTTTTCTAATTGGGGAGAAGCTTTTCCTAAGAAAACATCCAACACCCTTTAAACATTTCTGAGTAGCAAAGCTGGTGGCTTGTAATTCGGTCCTTAATACTTGAAAACCCCTTGGTGAAGTGTTGTGTTTCATTTCTAACAGGCTCTCAGAAACAAGGAACTCTAATTATTATTATTATTATTATTATTATTATTATTATTATTATTATTATTATTATTATTATTATATTATATTATTATATATTATGTATTATATATTATATATTATATACTATATATTATATATTATATGCTATATATTATATATTATATATTATATATTATATATTATTATTACTATACAATATTACTATAAAATAACTAATATTTATTAATACTATATTAATATATGATATTAATATAATATATACTATTAATATAATGAATATAATAATATGTTATACTATAATAATGAAATAAATAATAATATAATAATAATATAAATACAAATAATAATAAATAAATAAATTAGAGTTCCTTGTTTCTGCTTTGTCCTTCCCCCAGTGAGCTCCTCACCCTCAAACCTGAGCAATTTGGGGCTAAAACTGCTTTTATCTCCTGCTCAGACTTGGTACATATAACAAGAAAATAACGTGCAGAAGATCCAAGTCCCTTTCCCACATCTCTGTTTTGTGTCTGCTGCCAAAAATTACAATCTCAGAGCTTGAGGATGCCTCGGTTTGTGTTAAAACTCATCTGGTGCCCAACGCTTGGCAGTGCCACGGGAGGTGCTGAAATCCCACCTCAAGCGGGACAGCTTCTGGCTGAGCATCACCTCTGCCTGCAGGAGAAATCGCTCTGTTCACACCAGCCTGACAGCTCATTAAAATAATAAATTGATGATGGTAATTAAGCAGTGACCTTAATTTGATTCTAATCTCCTTAGTGTGTGTGTGTGTGTGCAACAGCCAAAGTTTTTTTGGCTCTTCAGCCGTCTGTGAGAGCCAGGAAGGTGCTGGAAAGATCCAGAAGCTCTCCTTGCTGGGGGAGCTGTGACATGGGACAGGCCCAGGCCTGGGCTCTTCATCCCCAGCTGCTTTCAGCACACATTTGTGTCTCATTAAGGACTTTTGGATTGGGTTCTTTTTCCCTTTGAACTGAAGATTGACCAGAGGGAGTTTTCTCTTGTTTGGTCTCAGTTGTTTATTTTTTCTTATCAGCATTACAAGGAGAAAAATAGAAAAGGGGTAAAATGGCCAACAAAAATCCTCTTTGAGGTCTTTTATCTGTCCATTTACCCAATTAACAGGTGCCAACTCAATTATTTTTATTAGTGACCCAATGACCCAACACCTCTGTGCTGCTCTGTGACATTTTCTACCCAATCACTTAAAACGACCCAAAACCCCCAGGAGAAGAACATGAAGAAGAAAGAAGGACAAGAGAGAACCCCCTAAATCCTCATCCTGTCTCTTGTTCTCTAAACTTTTTCACCCAGTGATTTAAAAAACTTTCTAATCTACACACTTACACTTTTCCTGTCTAACTTTAGCATTTGTTCTCATGTATCACCATGAACACACACTCATGAATTTCATGTTCTATGAATTTCATATTATATGAATTTCATGTTCTATGAATTTCATGTTCTATGAATTTCATGTCATGTGAATTTCATGTCATGTGAATTTCATGTTATATGAATTTCATGTTATGTGAATTTCATGTTATGTGAATTTCATGTTATATGAATTTCATGTTATATGAATTTCATGTTATATATATTGAATCTTATAACTAAGTATCAGAAACAAGGGCTCACACTCTGTATCTCAGACTCCAACACATTTTTTGTGTTTCCTTTACAAATGTGTCCCTTGTGAAGCAGGGAAACGCCACCAAATTCAGATTTTCCACAGGGTGGGGAGCAGAGACCCACAGGGGCTGATTTGGGACCAGGATTGGCTCAAGGGACAGGGAAAATCTAAAATATTTTGGTTTTCACTGGGTGGTGGGCTCGGCTCAGCTGGGAGAAATTCAGGATCCAGTTGGAATTCAGTCTTTGTGGTTTTAGAAGGTTTTTGGTTTGAGTTGGGCACAGCTGCTGGAGATCCTTTCACTTTGGAAAAACTGTAATTTTCAGGGCTGGAAGTCATGGGGGAGCCCGAGCTTCCTACAGAGGGTTAATTAAGATCTCTTAATTATTATTGCACATGAGCTTTACAGCATTGCCACGTCCTGAGCGTGACCTGCTGCCCAGTCCTGACACCTGGCAAAACTCTTCTAAGAGGAGTTCAAAAAACCCCAAATCAACCCAAACTAAGAGAAGAGCCCCAAAAACTTGGCGATTTCCCAGGAGTGTCAGGTGGGTTTTTGTTTTCCCCACTCTTTTTTTTTTTGCCAATATTCAAATATTAATGTTGAAGGGCCCTTCAGGAATTGCCATCGCAGCAGATTTGATCTAAATTCTATGTAAATATTTTTGGTGTGGTTCAGCCAAAAGCTGCACGCAGTGATTTTTAAATGAAACATTTCATTTTGTGGGTTCATGGCCAGTTTTCCCTCCCCCTGGCAATAAAGTTCTTTATGTCAATCTGCACCTTCTGTCCTGCCCAGGTTAACCCTTGGATCTACTTAAAAGAGATGAGCTTTGAAAGGAGTTTTTGGTGACTCACAGGCAGTTTGGTACCTCCTGAAGGCTTTTTTTGTGCAGCCCGTGGTAGCACAGGGGCAGATTTTCCTGTAGGAAGAACCTTTGTGCTCCAGTGGATGTTTTTATTCGTGGGGAAGGTTCCACCTTCAATTGTAGATCTCCAAATCTCTGATGGGTTTGATCTTTTTCCCTTAAATCCATCCTGATTTATTTAAACAAAATATCAGCGACTTTAGCAAAAAAGGGAGGATGTGCTGGGAGGTCCTGGAAGCGTGAGCAGGTGATGTTGTGTCACTGGAATCCTTCCTGATGGCTTCAAGGCAGCTTTTTGCTGGGGAAAAATCAAATGTTGAAGGTGCAGAGTGGCCTGGCCCTGGCCAGGAGGTTTTTCCTGCTGAACTTGAACCTGGGCTGTCTCCTGCCCTTCCTCTGAGTCCTGATCTTATCTCCAGCCCTGTGAACCCCTGGCAGCTTTCAACACGTGCACTGGAGACAGTTTGGTGTGGAAAGGTGAACTTTAATCAGGGTCCTGATGGAAATTTCACTTCCAGCTGTGGAAAATGAGGTTCACGTAATTTTTATAGAATTTAAAGGTTTCATAAAAAAGACAATTAGGAGAAAAAATAAAGTGAAGTGGACAGATACAGCCAAGTGTCTCTGCATTCACCTCACTGACAAAGGATTGTCCCTTAAAAACAGAACCCTGCTGCATATCCATAAATTCTTATATATATCCATAAATTATTATATATATCCACAAATTATTATATATATCCATAAATTATTATATATCCATAAATTCTCATTAATATCTATAAATTCTTATACATATCCATAAGTTCTTATATATATCCGTAAATTCTCATTCATATCCATAAATTCTTCTTAGGATTTTTGGGGTTCTTCTGTTTAGTTTTCTCTTGCCCCCTTCCCCATAGATCAATCCTCTTGGATGTAAATTGAGATTTACATTCCCTGACACCAAAAATACAATAAATTCCTCCCCCCCAGAGTTCTGGTCCTGCTGTCCTCATCTGAATAAAACAGTTTACAAATGCAGGAGTTCTGTATCTTTTTTTTTTTTCTCAGTCTTTGGGTTATACAAACAAAAACAGTTTTTATTTTAACACTATGCCATAGCCTAACATAAATGTATTATACCACTATTTCTAAATTTCATCAATAACAGAAATAAAACCGTATTAATACAAATACAAAATTTCAAAAAAAAGAACAAAATTTCTCATTCTTACACACACAACATTCACTTTAATATTTGCAAAAAGCCAATATAAATAACAATATAAACAATATATAAATATATAACAATATAAAATGTATCTCTAACACAGCCTTTCCCTTTGATCCCAGGCTGCTGCTGCTGCTGGGTTGTGCTGAGTGTCCCTGCCTGATGCTGCCTGGGTTTTCTCTCTTTCTCCAGGACTTTCCAGCTCCTGAGGAGCTGGGTTTGCTCTGCAGGGCTGTAAAAACGCCTGACCCACGTGGTGAACGCGGGGGATGATGAGGAAAGGGCTCTCCCACATTTCTTTAGGTGGCCCCAGTTCATCTGCTTCTCACCAGAGCATTCCAGAAACCTCTGATGATCACCTGTGCCATTAATTTTAATTGCTGGAGAAGCAAGAAGAGGTGGGCAGTTTGTTCTCCTGGTTTTTCTTGGACCAGCCCCTCCTGACACAAACCCTCCCTCTCTTGGGGAAAAGCAGCAGTGAGGGGTTTTTGTGTGTGGGTTGGCAGTTGTCTCTTTGGGAATTGTTATTTCAGCTATAATGTCTCAGCTCTCAGCGCTCAGTGGATCCAGGGCAAGCTTTGCTTGTGCCCTGCAGAATTTCCAGCAGCAATTCCCAAGGAGTGATCCAGGCCTGGAGAAGACAGCAGCCCTGCTGCTGTGGCAGTGCCTTGTCTTTTCCCTCTGGAGATGCTGGTTAATTATAGAATAATAAATATAAATAAATATTAAAAAATAACCCTAAGGAGCTGATCCTGTGCCTGGAAGCTTCCCTGGCTCCAGATTTATTTGCCCTGGCTTGGGGAGGTGTCCTGCTGCCCTTTCCCTTCCCAGCCCCAGGGGATAAAGCTGCCAGACTAAACCTCGCCTGTCTCCATCTCTGATTTTCTTGGAGGATAAAATGCGTCTGCAATGACAGGAAAAAGGCAGATTCTTTTCTCTTTGTTCTTGTGTGCTAGGAACAAAAAAAACCTCTACAGTGAAAGCAAATAAAACCTCCAAAAATCCCAGCTGAGACCCCCCCAGTTCCCCCAAACCTTTAACTTTTAACCCGTCTCCTCTCTGCCCTGAGCTGCTCCTCAAAGGGGAGCTCTGGGGTTATTGTCAAAATGGGAATATCAGGTTTTCTTCCAGAGAAAAGCAGTGATATTCAAACCAGTCTTCTCCTTCAGTCTTCAAGTGAGAAATAATTAATTATGCTGCCTTAATATTTACTCTCATAAACAAATGTTAACCCCGATTTGCAGGCACTGCTTTCCATCCCATCTTGATTTAATTAATGCTTCGAGGGATCTCAGTGCCCAAATGATCTTTTTTCATGGAACTTTTCATGGGATACCTACACATACAGCTTTGAAAGATTTAATATTTCTTTCACCTCAAGGAAGCAGAATTTTCCAGCAAGTGAGCAATTAACAGCTATTAAGAGGTTCTAAAATATCAGCATTCATATATTAGTACAGTCCTAAAATTCCCCTCAGCAGAAGAGTCTTTCTCAAGTTCAGTTATTATTGCAATTACAGTAGACAGGAGCTGCTGGCATTTCCTCAGCAGCATCTGCAAGGGAGAAGGAAAAAAACCCAAATTTTGCTTCTTTTTTTTCCCAATCCAAACCTGTGTTTATAAATGTCTGTGAGCTTTGTTTCCACCTCAGGGCCCAGCTGAACCCATCATTAAATTGCTTTTTGGAGCAACACCAGCGTGAGTGGGTTCTGCTGCTGGGATGGATGCAGAAAACTCCACTTTTTGTGCTTTTCAAGGCACCACTTTTCATGTTCTTCTGTATTTTCACCTGTACCTGACCCGTGTTGGCAGCTGCATTCTCTGCTTGAAGCTCAGTAGCCACAGCTTGTAAAATCTGGTTTGCTGCAGGATTTTCTGTGCTGTCCTGTGGGGAGTTCAGGTTCAGAAGATGTTAATTCCTGTTCTTTTGCCTCAAAAAGGGAAAATGTGGGATGATACTGGAATGGCTGCTCGGATTTAAGGAGGAAAATTGTACTGTAGTGACCCATCTGGGAAAACAAGAGCCCCACTAAAGATATTTCTGTGCCAAAAGGGAAGTGAAACTCATTCAAATACAGAGTTTATCCTCAGACAGTTCCTTCAGCATCCTGGGACAGATTGCTTGGACAGTTCCTCGTACAGCTGGGAATTTGGGGGTGATTTGGGGTTAGGATGTTCAGCAGAAAGGGCTGTTCCTGCCTGAATTCCCAGGGATTTTTTACTTCAAGGTAAGGACTCAGTAATGTGGGGGTAATCCTGGGGCAGCTCTGCAAATTTACCCTCCTTGGAGAAGCCCAAGTTTCATTTTTACTGGATGTTCTGCACTGCTCTGGGGTTTATTCCTCAAAACTTCTGTAGAAATGGCTCTGAGATTGGAAAAAACCTAAGGTTTCAATGTACTGCTGATGATTGGAAAACACAGGAGAAGAATAATCAGAGTTTTCCCAGTATGAAAGAATTTCAGGTAGCTTGACTGATAATTATGAATTTCAGGTAGCTTGACTGTTAATTTTGAATTTCAGGTAGCTTGACTGATAATTATGAATTTCAGGTAGCTTGACTGTTAATTTTGAATTTCAGGTAGCTTGACTGATAATTATGTATTTCAGGTAGCTTGACTGTTAATTTTGAATTTCAGGTAGCTTGACTGATGATTATGAATTTCAGGTAGCTTGACTGTTAATTTTGAATTTCAGGTAGCTTGACTGATAATTATGAATTTCAGATAGCTTGACTGTTAATTTTGAATTTCAGATAGTTTGGCTGTTAATTATCAGGGAGGAATGATGAGGGTTGGTGAGTCACGAGCACGAAAGGGAGCCCAGGCTGTGGGGCTGGTGCTTTTCCACATCTCTTTTAGGGAATCAGATGTTAATAAATATAAAGAAATAATAAATTTCTCCCTTCCCTCCTAGGAGCTGTCGATGGGAGCAGCGCCCTGACGTGCCAGCTGGATTCCTGAGCTCCTGTGTGACTGCTGGAGCTGCTGCTGCTGGAATAAGGAGCTGTCCTCAGTTCTTGGGCTGGCCCAGAGGCAGCTCCTGGGTGCTGCATGCAGGTCCTGGACGTGCTGGAGACCATGGGGATTGGCAAGAACACCACGTCCAAATCCGTGGAGGCAGGAGGCTCCACCGAGGCCAAATACGAGGATGAGTCCAAGCACCCCACCTTCTTCACCCTGCCTGTGAGTGATTCCTGCTCTCAGGCTCTGTCTGAAGCAGGGGAAAATCTTCCAGTTGTGGGGTACAAACCCTTTATTTCCACCAGCAGACAGAGATAAAACTCTGCTCCCCCGAGTATTTGTGTATTCCCAGGATGTGCAGCAGCCCAGGCACTGCACTGGATTGTCCTCCTGCAGCAGAGTCATGGAATCACTGAGGTTGGAAAAGACCTCCAGGATGGCCAGGTCCAACCTGTGACTGATCCCCACCAAAAGTCATCAAGTGTCACCTCTGCTCTGGTTCTGAGCAGCTCCAGGCATGGGGACACATGGGCAGCAGTGCCAGTGCTTAACAACAGTGCAGAAACATTCCCCATGTCCATCCTGGGGCTGTTCCCTCTCCTCCTGTCCCTGTTCCCTGGGATAAGATCCCAAATCCCCCCTGGCAGGGACTTGTGCAGAGCCAGAAATTCCCCCTGAGCCTCCTTTGCTCCAGCCTGAGCCCCTTCCCAGCTCCCTCAGGAATTCTCCATTCCCTTCCCAGCTCCTCAGGAATTCTCCATTCCCTTCCCAGCTCCCTCAGGAATTCTCCATTCCCTTCCCAGCTCCCTCAGGAATTCTCCAGCCCCTTCCCAGCTCCCTCAGGAATTCTCCAGCCCCATCCCCAGCTCTGTTCCCTGCCCTGGACACACTCCAGCCCCTCAGCAGAGTTTCCTTGCCCAGCTGGGCTCACACCCAGCCCATTTTGACCATGAGCTGCTCAATGGAGGCAGCAGCAGGGAGACATTTGCTGCTCTTCTGCTTGCTCCCATTTTCAGTTGAATTTTTTTTGCTGTAAAGCTCAAGAACTCTTCCAGGCAGCCTGCTGCTGGTTCCCCCTGCCCCAAGCTGACACTGCCCAGCCTTCCAGGAGCTCTGTGAGATGTTTTAAGGAGCTCTCGATGATATTTTTAAGGAGCTCTGGGTGATGTCTGTCAGGTCTCCCTCTGTCCCCAGCCCTGCTGTTACAGAAACGATGACTTGCCACGCTCCTCATGTTTCCTGACAAAATATCAGAGGCACCAAGGGAGAAAACAGCGAGATACCAGTCGTGGTGGCAGAAGAAAGGTTTATTTTAAAAGACCTCACATTTTTATTCCGTTTTTCAGGTGGTCATAAACGGCGGAGCCACCTCCAGCGGTGATCAGGACACCGAGGACACGGAGCTGATGGCCATCTACACCACAGAGAATGGCATAGCAGAAAAGGTACCTGGGGCTTCCCTGCTAGCTGAGAGCTCATTCTTGCTCTCCCAGCTCGTGATTTGCCCACAGCAGCCGCCCCAGATTGAGGTTTCCTGTCTCAGAGCTGCTGACTTGCAGATCCACATCACCCCGGGGAGTTGTGCCCTCATGACTCCTGGTCACACTCCTTGGTTGCAGCACTTGGGGCATGACTCAGGAAATGGTGGAAGAAGTTCATGCCTTTAATTGGGATTTTTTCCAGCTTTTTTTTTCTCCATTCCTTCATTCTTTCATTCCTTCTGTCCAAAATCCTGCAAGCAGAGATGGTATGAACCTGAACTTCTGTTTAAAATAAGGATGAGGATTATGGTAAATCTGAGTTTCTGAAATACTCAGACTGGCTTTGTAGTAAGGCCTTGTCTCTGAAAAATCTCAACCTGACCAAAGTTTTTCAAATGTCCTAATTGAAACAAGAGCAAAACTCCTGTTCCAAGCAGGGACAGGATGATGCTCCTTCCTCCAAGGGCAAGGATGACATCAAGGGATGCAGCTGATGCTTTCTAACTCAGACACCAAAACTCCTGAATTTCAGATTTAAATTCAGTGTCAGTGCTGGCTTCCAGAGGAGGCTGCTGCTCTCCCAGCTCCCTCTGCCCCCGTGTGTCACTCACATCCCCACAGCCATCCCCAGCACACTCACGTTCCCTGGGCAGGTTTTTGTTGAGCTGGGAAAGTTCCTGATGGCTGATTTTTGGAGCATGCTGGGGCTGGAGTGGAGAGGCACAATCTGATAAAAGCCTTGAGTAAAAGGTGTTTGGGTGGAATTGTGCAACGAGATAAGCGATCTCCAGACCAGCGTTCCCAGCTTCACCGAGTGTGCTTTTCTCCCTTCCACCTGATCCCTGTGATCACAGCTGGGGGTGATGGAGAATAGTCCACCCAAAACAGACCAGGAGCTTCTGATTAACCAGCTCTCCTCCAGTTAAAGCTTTGCTGTGGCTCCCAGTGAAGGAACAGGGGTGGCACAGGATCCCTGGGGCTGCCCCTGCATCCCTGGAAGTGCCCAAGGCCAGCTTGGACAGGGCTTGGAGCCACCTGGGGGTGGTGGGAGGTGTCCCCTGCCCATGGCAGGGGTGGCACTGGGCCTTGAGGTCTTGGCAAGCCAGGCTGGATGTCAGCAGGAATTTTTTCTGGGATTGGAAAGGGCGTCCCAGGGCAGTGATGGAGTCCCCATCCCTGGAGCTCTTCAAGAAATGTGTGTTTGGAGGTGTGGTTTGGTGGTGACCACCACCAAATGGAGAAAAACCCACGTGAAAAAAAACTAAGATTACCTGAGGGAGCTGGGAAGGGGCTGGAGAATTCCTGAGGGAGCTGGGAAAGGGATGGAGAATTCCTGAGAGAGCTGGGAAGGGAATGGAGAATTCCTGAGGGAGCTGGGAAGGGAATGGAGAATTCCTGAGGGAGCTGGGAAGGGGCTGGAGAATTCCTGAGGGAGCTGGGAAGGGGCTGGAGAATCCCTGAGGGAGCTGGGAAGGGGCTGGAGAATTCCTGAGGGAGCTGGGAAGGGGCTCAGGCTGGAGCAAAGGAGGCTCAGGGGGAATTTCTGGCTCTGCACAAGTCCCTGCCAGGGGGGATTTGGGATCTTATCCCAGGGAACAGGGACAGGAGGAGAGGGAACAGCCCCAGGCTGTTTGTGGTCCTGATGATCTGAAAGGGCTTTTCCAGCTTTAACTATTCCATGATTCACATCCTTAATTTTTTTTCACCCGGGTTTTTCTTTAGAGAATTGGGTCAGGAGAGAATCTGTTGATTTTTCCAGTCAGTGAAAAGCTGTCAGTGGTGCTGCAGGAGGGGCTGGGCAGGGGCAGCTCCCTGGAGAGGATTTCTCAGTGCCCCAAGTGCTTTCTCCGAAATGAGAATTTCTCCATTTCGCTTTTTGCTGCGTCCCCCCAGCACTGCACTCCCAGAACGATCCCAGTGGATTTTTTTCATCCCAGTGGATTTGTTTTCCCCCCAGAAGGCTGAGCTGAGCCAGGGGGGGAGGGTGCCAGGCTGAGTTTGGCTGGCTGGCCTTGCAGGTGGCTCCAAGTGGAGATGACCTCAGCCTAATCCGTGGATGTGTTGGGATTTTTGGAGAAGCAGAGACCATTTGAGGCAGTCACGAGTCTGGCAGAGTTCCCAGGCTCTGTGAGAGGCAGCTTCACGTGGGTTTGGATTAGGGCAGAGCAGTTGTGTAAGGTTATTTTTTTATTTTTTTTTTTTTTAGTTACTCGATCTGAAATGACAAAACCTGATACTTCCTCCTTCCTGCTTTTATTGTTGTGCTGGGTTTGTTCCCAGGAATTTCCAAAGCAGAGGGTTTGGATGGAAAGGATTCCACTTCTTTGTGGCAGAGAAATGACACAGAGTTTTTGTTTCCTTGTGTTAAATCCGCAGGGTGTTGATGTGTCAATGTCTGTGGGCAGTTGTCCATTGGCTCTCACAGCTCAGCCTTGCCCAAATTCCTGGGGAAATTTAAATTCCTGCAGGAATTCTGCCTGACTGATGGAAATGGGTTGGGGATTAATTTGGGTATAATAATTAGCATTTTTCCTGGCTGCATAAATGCAGGGGTGGGGAGGGGGGAAGAAGAAAAATGATGAATTCTTTGGCTGAAAGTGGTTAACCAGGATGAAATTGGGTAAGAGCAAAGCAGGGAAGCAATTATCATAATGAGGATTTATTTTTGCCAGTCATTTTGGTCTCTGATGCAAGGACAGAGCTTTCCTTAGTTCCAATTCTTCCCTATTTTCTTTATTTCTGTGTTTGGTTTTGTGGTTTGGTGGGGTTTTTTTTAACAGTTTTGTCATGATGAACCCATTTTTGGGCACTTTTTGGCTGCCAGATCAGTTCTGTCACAAACCAGCAATTACAAATAAACAAGCAGGGAGTGGCTGTCAGAAGGGAGTGCGTTGGGTACAAATCCAGGAGCTGGATGTGAAAGGCTTTGAAATCATCATCACAAATCAGCATCACTTGGGGGTTGCCTGGCAGTTGAAATTCCCTTTATTCCACGCAGCAATAACCTGCTGGTGTCCCTTCTTCCTGCAGAGCTCCCTGGCTGAGACCCTGGACAGCAGTGGCAGCTTGGATGCCCAGAGGACTGACATGATTTACACCATTGAGGATGTTCCTCCCTGGTACCTCTGCATATTTCTGGGCTTGCAGGTACATCCCAAAACAGTTCTTTCTTCTCTAACTTGGAGTTTCTCGAGGATTTTATGTCCATTTTGTGGGGGGGGGAGTTTTACCTTCCTCCACTCTCAGGTTCTGGAGCTCATCCAGGTGATTGCTCTGAGAATGGTTTGAGTTTTGATTTGTGAGATTCACTTCAATATTTAGAGTTGTTAGTAAATGAGTGAGGAAAGGCTCAGTGGTCCAAACAAATACATTCCAAATTATTCCTGCCTTTTCCTCAAGGACAGGCAGTTCTCTAGGAATTCCATTTCTACTTGTGTGTGGAGTATGGTGAAGATTTCTTTCTCGTTCTGCTTTTGATGTGCCTGGCTTGAGGAAGAATTAAGGATTATCCATCTGCTGGTCCTCGGGAGCTCCTGTGTGTGTGCTCCAGGTTGATTTGTGAGCCAGGGGATGTGACTGGAGGTATTTCTGGGCTCTCAGGAGAGTTACCTGGGTGTCTCCTCACGCAGCTCTGGAGGTGTTTCAGTTCCCTCTGTGTCTCATTAAGGACTTTGGGATTTGGGTTCTTTTTCCCTTTGAACTGAAGATTGACCAGAGGGAGTTTTCTCTTGTTTGGTCTCAGCTGTTTATTTTTTCTTATCAGCATTACAAGGAGAAAAATAGAAAAGGGGTAAAATGGCCAACAAAAATCCTCTTTGAGGTCTTTTATCTGTCCATTTACCCAATTAACAGGTGCCAACTCAATTATCTTTATTAGTGACCCAATGACCCAACACCTCTGTGCTGCTCTGTGACATTTTCTACCCAATCACTTAAAACCACCCAAAACCCCCAGGAAAAGAACATGAAGAAGAAAGAAGAAGGATGAGAGACAACCCCCTAAATCCTCATCTTGTCTCTTGTTCTCTAAACTTTTTCACCCAGTGATTTAAAAAACTTTCTAATCTACACACTTACACTTTTCCTGTCTAACTTTAGCATTTGTTCTCATGTATCACCATGAAAACACACACTCATGAATTTCATGTTCTATGAATTTCATGTTCTATGAATTTCATGTTCTATGAATTTCATGTTCTATGAATTTCATGTTCTATGAATTTCATGTTCTATGAATTTCATGTTCTATGAATTTCATGTTCTATGAATTTCATGTGATATGAATTTCACGTGATATGAATTTCACGTTCTATGAATTTCACGTTCTATGAATTTCACGTTCTATGAATTTCAGTGTTTCCTTGAATCCTAAACTAAATATTAGAAACAGGGGCACACAGTGTGCATCTCAGACTGCAACCCCTGTGGATCTGACAGGAATCAGCCAGGAGATCTCAGGGTGACGGGAGAGCAGAGCTCAGGGAGCTTTGCTGGGGGTCCAGGAGGGAAAAAGAATGAATGGAATGAATGGAATGATTGACTTTGGTGTCCCCTCCCTGCTCCCCCAGCACTACCTGACGTGTTTCAGCGGGACCATCGCCGTGCCCTTCCTGCTGGCCGATGCCATGTGCGTGGGCTTTGACCAGTGGGCCACCAGCCAGCTGATCGGGACCATCTTCTTCTGCGTGGGCATCACCACCCTGCTGCAGACCACCTTCGGCTGCAGGTCAGAGCTGGGGCTGCCCCTGGGCAACCGCTGGGATCCCCCAGCAGCCAGGGAGGGGGTTCCAGAGGAGGAGCACAAAACTGGCAGCTGCAGGTGATCAGGGAAAGCTGCTCCCAAAAAGGGATCTGAAATAAAATATAAAATATAAAATATAACATAAAATCCCCCAGGAGCCAGGAGAGGGGATTCCAGAGGAGGAGCACAAAACTGGCAGCTGCAGGTGATCAGGGAAAGCTGCTTCCAAAGAGGGATCTGAAATAAAATATAAAATATAAAATATAAAATATAAAATATAAAATATAATCCCCCAGCAGCCAGGGAGGGGATTCCAGAGGAGGAGCACAAAACTGGCAGCAGCAGCTGATCAGGGAAAGCTGCTCCCAAAAAGGGATATAAAATAAAATATAAAATATAAAATATAAAATATAAAATATAAAATATAATCCCCCCAGGAGCCAGGAGAGGGGATTCCAGAGGAGGAGCACAAAACTGGCAGCTGCAGGTGATCAGGGAACGCTGCTCCCAAAAAGGGATATAAAATAAAATATAAAATATAAAATATAACATAAAATCCCCCAGCAGCCAGGGAGGGGATTCCAGAGGAGGAGCACAAAACTGGCAGCTGCAGCAGAGGGAAAGCTGCTCCCAAAAAGGGATATAAAATAAAATATAAAATATAAAATATAAAATATAAAATATAAAATATAACATAAAATCCCCCAGCAGCCAGGAGAGGGGATTCCAGAGGAGGAGCACAAAACTGGCAGCTGCAGGTGATCAGGGAAAGCTGCTCCCAAAAAGGGATATAATATAAAATATAAAATAATATAAAATAAAATCCCCCAGCAGCCAGGAGAGGGGATTCCAGAGGAGGAGCACAAAACTGGCAGCAGCAGAGGGAAAGCTGCTCCCAAAAAGGGATCTGAAATAAAATATAAAATATAAAATATAAAATATAAAATATAAAATATAAAATATAATCTCCCAGCAGCCAGGAGTGGGGGATTCCAGAGGAGAAGCACAAAAGTGGCAGCAGCAGCAGAGGGAAAGCTGCTCCCAAAAAGGGATCTGAAATAAAATAAAATAAAACATAAAATAATATCATATAAAATAAAATCCCCCAGGAGCCAGGAGTGGGGGGATTCCAGAGGAGGAGCACAAAACTGGCAGCAGCAGCTGATCAGGGAAAGCTGCTCCCAAAAAGGGATATAAAATAAAATAAAATAAAAATGAAAAGAAAGGGAAAATAAAATAAAATAAATCAAATCTCCCAGGAGTGGGGGGATTCCAGAGGAGGAACACAAAAGTGGCAGCAGCAGCTGATCAGGGAAAGCTGCTCCCAAAAAGGGATCTGAAATAAAATAAAATAAAAAATAAAATAAAATATAAAATAAAATATATAAAATAAAATAAAATCTCCCAGGAGCCAGGAGTGGGGGGATTCCAGAGGAGGAGCACAAAACTGGCAGCAGCAGCTGATCAGGGAAAGCTTTGGGAAAGCTGCTCCCAAAAAAAGAGGGATCTGAAATAAAATAAAATAAAGCATCCCAAGAGTGAGAAAATCCAGCAAGGAGAGGGGAGGAGGGAGAGGGAAGAACCCAGCTGAGCAGGCAGAAGTTTTCCTGGAGGATGAGCACTTCCCACACCTGGGTAAAGGGGAGCTAACTGCAGTATTTTAATTAGTTTCTTGAATTAAATTCTTGGCAACGTTTAAGATGTGGTGTTGGCAAGAACAGGGTGTTGTTTTATTAAGATAAATCTTTATAAAAATCTGTGTTCCACAGTGACCACTGCACAAAAGGGGTTTTTTTTTCACCCCTCCCAGCTAATCTTGGATTTTTTTATCACTTACTAAAGAGGGATTTAGGGCTCATTCAGAGAGGAGGGGCCCAAAATTAACAGTGCCATCATTTTGAAATCCTCTTTTCTTTCCGTGTAATCCCACCCCTGCCCAGGATTTTTCCCTTTTCAGTGGCTCCCACTTGCACTGTACTTAACATTTTCATATCCCTGAAGGCCAAATTCTGTTTGGCTCTTAAAATAACTTGTATTTAAGGAGGAAATTTCCACGCCTGGATGTTTTATAACTGTTCCCCATGTGATGGGGAGGGGTTTTATATAAAGCTGGGAATTGGATACAGCAGCACAGGCCTCTCAATGAGATTTGCAAGTATTCATTGGCAAGATCTGCCAACTGCAAAGTATTTCAGCAAATAAAGCTTTCAAAAGATCAAATTCCACGCTTTAAGGGTCCTTAAAGATGGATTTATCTCGATTACGAGTGGAGTTGTGGTCAGTTTGGTACCCAGAGCAGTTCTAGGAATCCCAGCTATTCCTGGAGTTATGTAGCCAGCCCCAGCTCTGGCAGGGCTTCATTAGTGGGTAATTAATTAGTGGCTCTGAGACCGTCAAATGCAGATTTAATCCACGCTTTCTCACATCTGTGGGACATGTGAACATAATGAGACATTTCCAGATGTCAGAAAAACTCTTGTGGTTGCCAAAACGGAGCAACTCGATGATTTAGGAGTGAAATTTAAATGGTATTTAGAGCTTTTTGGTGCTTTAGCTGCCTTAAAATCTGTAAGTCACGTTCCAAACTTGACAGAGAGACACATCTTGCTTGACTGATTTGGAGCAATTTGTTAAAAAAAATCGTTAAAAAGTAAATTAATTTTCATTTGTTGCCTGGCATAAGGGGGAAAAAAAAATAAAAAAAAGCAGATTTTGAGGCTTTTGGGAGGTGCCCCAGTTACCTGTGGCAGGTAAGAGCTGAGCAGGAGGTGCTGGGGTGTGATTTCCCAAAGGGATGGAGAGCAGCCCGAGCTGGCAGCAGTGACCTCAGCAGCAGAGAATGTGTTTTGTGTGTTTGCCCGAGCTCAGAGGGGGCTGTGGGGCTGTGTAGGTGGGGATGGAGCAGTAGCAGCTTGTTCCAGGTGTTGCACACCTGCCATGGGGCTTTGCTTAATGAGCCTGGCACCAAGGGGGTGAATCATTCCCCTGGGCCAGCAGCCCTGGCTTCCCCGCAGACAGAGCTGGGGTTTGTGCTTGAAGGAGCTCCCAGAGGGAGTTAAATCCACTCAGCCATGCCTGGTTGGCTCCTGGAGTTGATAAAATTCGAGTTTCCAATGGAATTTCTAACATTGGGTGGGTTTGAAGTTGCCCAAACTGCTCTAGCTTCTGCCTGAAAACTTGACAGCTACCATTAAACACGCCTCTGGTTTGATCCTTTCTGTGCTCAGGCTGCATTTTCCCCTCCACACTTCTCCTCCTTGGAGCATTTTCTGATCTTTACCTGAACCTGAGCAGTTCCTTCTCCTGTAGAACAGCCCCTGAGCCATTCCCTGTGTCACAGCTTGGCATCTCCTGCTGGAGGGAATCTCATGGCCCTGCACTCACGTCAGTATCAGCAGGATAGTTCAAAGTGCATCTCTAGCATCGGGTTATCCGTTACACAGGGTAACAAATTGGGATTATTCTCTGGCTGCTCTGAGTTGTGGGCAATGATCACTCCTGGAGCTGTGAATTCAATAAATCGAATCCAGTGTGTTCAATAAATCCATAATGGGTGCAGGTAAAGATCATCTTTAGATCTTCAAAACCATTTGGGAAGTGGAAACACCAAGGCCAAGAATGTGATCTGGAAATTCTCGTCGTGTTTGTGTTTATTGGTGGCAACCACTTGGAACATCTAATCTGCTCCCATCGACCCAGCAGTTATTGACACACACAGCTAGAAATGAGTGTACTGGGAGTGCTGCCCAGGGAAGGGATGGGAAATGGGAATTCTCTCCAGAGAATTCCCTGTGCTGGGGTGGGAAAATCTGTTCCCCCAGCTCAGTGTCCATCAGTGCCCGGCCCTTGGGGTTACCCCCTTGGGAACTTGGCTTTTTGGCTTGTGAAATCTTTGTATTTCTCTGACTGGGTTTTTTTTTTTTGGTTTTTTTTTGGGTGAGAAATCCTCTTATTTCCCAGTTTTAGGGTGGTCTGAGTGCCCACCCACCCAGGATGTCACCATCTCTCCTCTCCCTTTCCAGGTTACCCCTGTTCCAAGCCAGTGCTTTTGCGTTTTTAGCACCTGCCAGAGCGATTCTCTCTCTGGAGAAGTGGAAGTGCAATAACACAGGTAATTATTGTTTATCCTGGGTCAGGTTTAAGTGACAAATGTGGAGTGCAGCTGACACGAAAACTGGGAGTAACGAGCAGGGAATCTGGAAAACCTCTCTTTTTACAGTGTTTAAAAATACTGTGCCACAGAAGATTCCTAAAAATGGGAATTTTTTTTTTAATAGAAAAACGTTGACAAAGGAAAGGTAAACGTGGCATAAAATAATTCTTCTGTTCCATTTGCATTCCGTTAATGTTCCAAACATTTGGAAATAGCGAGCCCAACTGAATCCTTTGAAGTTGTGAGTGGGAGGGAGTTTGAGCAATGAGCAGCTTCACCTCCAGACCTGGATTTTCCCCTGTTTAAGTCATACCTGACAGGTTTTGACAAGATTTGGATGTTCTTTTTCACTCTTTCTCCGCTGATGTCGTCATCCTGGCAGGTTTGATCTTCAGAGGGAAAAGATTCTGGGATGGGAGAATTTGGACTTTCAGTCCAATCCAGTTTTTTGATCCGGACTGGATTGGACTGGATTGGGCTGGATTGGACTGGATTGGACTGGATTGGACTGGATTGGACTGGATTGGACTGGACTGGACTGGCCTGGGAGGTGGAAATGACTCTGGCAGTTTCCTATTCAGTGGGGGTGGTTACTCAGTACCAGGGCAGTGGGAATCAGGCTGCTCACTCCTGACTGAAGCTCTTCCCCGAGCTCCTCTGGACTCTAATAATTAAATTTCTATTACTTGTGTGTTGATACATCTCTGTGAACTCACATTCAAGATGTGATCAATGCCCAGCTTGTTGAAATGAGCTGATAACCCTGGGTGGAGTTTTCCCCACAGCTCCACATTTCCAAAAAGAGCTTTGCTGCGTCTTCCTCCTGAACCTTTTCACCTTCCAGAGCAGCAGGCTGGGGCTGTGCTCATTCCCTGAGCTGGGAACAGCAAGCTCTGGGGTTTGTGATTGCAGGATTGGAGTGGGGAGAGGATTCCTGACCTTTCTGTTTTCCCTCCTGGGAGCAGAGGCCTGGGAGGGCTCTCGGGGACGCTGAGCTGGTGTCACTTCACCTGGGACAGAATTCCTCCCTGTGTGAATTTGGGGCTCATTTATCAGGCACTTGAGGAGGGATTTGTTGTGTGTGAAATGCTGGCAGAGTGGCTGGGGAACAAACCCCTGTGTGTTTTTTCTCTCCCTTGGCAAGATCTGACAGTTACAAACGGAACGGCGGAGCTGCTGCACACGGAGCACATCTGGTACCCCCGGATACGAGAGGTAATGTGGGACTTGCCTTTAGCTGTCACTCCTCTCCACTTCCAGCTAAGTTTCTCACTTAATCATCCGTGTCTTCTTGTCTTTAAGTTGCTAATTTCTTGTTTTCTCTGCAATCTCCATTTGGATATATCTCCCTTTCCTCATTTCACAGAAGTCTTCCATCTTCTCCACCTGTTCATTGCTGGACAGCAAATACCAGGAGTTAGTTACCACATTCCCAAAAAAAGCTGTGCAGTCAGCTGCTCCAGTGAGATGAAAACTCCTAATTTCCATCCGTGTTCAGCTGCTGCCAGGCCTCTTGCCTGCTGTGCTGGCCCCTGGAAGGTGGATCCGCAGTTAGGGAAATCTGGTTCCTTCCCAAGTGTCTTTAAGTTGGAGACTTCTTGCGATGAGAGGTTGAGACTTTGTGGAATCCCTGGAAAAGTCCTTCTCCACTCGCAGTGTGAGGTTGTGGTGCCCTGCAGGGCAGGCTGAGGGCTGTGCCACGCCAGGGTGGCAGGTAGAGTAGTCCAAAGGAAGGCGTGTGTCATGGAATTGATCTCCCATCCCGTTGCTTTGGGCTGCCAACTTTTTCTTAATTAAAAACAACCCCTCTCTCTTCCCCATGTTCAAACCATAGCTACATCCTGCCAAGAGCCCTGCAGCCAAGAGGGCTGACAGTCTCCTGAGACCACAACGCTGCTCTAATCCAGCTTCTAAGGAGCACTTGTGACCAATGCAGCACACACTCTGCCCCTAGGAGCTAGGAGCATCACCTCGTGGCGCACCAACCCTTGCCGTTCGATCTGAGAGCTTAAAGGTTAGCCTGGACCCCAGGTCTCCTGTCTGACAGTGTGATGTGCTTTCCACACAGCTTCCAGACTGGCCCACTGGTCTGTTGTGTAATAGTTTTGTGGAGAAAACCATAAGTGTTATGCTTAAAGCGATAAGTCACTTAAACATAATGAGCTGTTTTATGACTGGGGAAAAAAAAATAATAATAATTATTTTTTTTTTATTTTTTTTTTTTGCTGAGTTCTTCTGTGTCACTGAATTCTTTTAACTGCAGTTTGTAACCCAGAGCAGAAAAACAAATTTCCTGTCAGATGGGACTGAGCTGCCTCTCTGCCCTGTTGTGTGTTCAGATCCAAGGTGCCATCATCATGTCGTCGCTGATCGAGGTGGCCATCGGGCTGCTGGGGCTGCCCGGGGCTCTGCTGCGCTACATCGGGCCCCTGACCATCACCCCCACCGTGGCCCTCATCGGCCTCTCGGGCTTCCAGGCTGCTGGGGAGAGAGCTGGCAAGCACTGGGGCATCGCCATGCTGTGAGTACCCTGCTGGGGAGGCAGGGTTTGGGGTGGTGGGGAGGCTGATGAGAAACAGGAACCTGGATGGGTCCAGCTGGAAATGTGGGAGGCAGGATTGAGAGCAGCAGCTCAGGAGAAAAAGCCTGAAAAAGCTTTTCCCTGGGAAGAAATCCTGCCCTGGGAGGGTGAGGAGGCCCCAGAGGAGCTGGGGCTGCCCCTGGATCCCTGTGAGTGCCCAAGGTTGGATGGGCAGCTGGAAAATCAGCTTCAACTGATTCAACAGCAGCTGGAAAATCAGCTTCAACTGATTCAACTTCAACAGCAGCTGGAAAATCAGCTCCCAGAGTATTTACAGGAATCATGGAATGGTTTGGGTTGGGCAGAAGATTAAAAACCACCCAGTGCCACCCCTGCCATGGCAGGGACAGGTCCCACTGGCCCAGGGGGCTCCAAGGCTGGTCCAGCCTGGCCTGGGACACTCACAGGGATTGGGAAACCTCTGCAGAAAGGCCACACACACAAAGACACAGCGAATCTGAGCTAAACCCAGCATTGTCCCTCTGCCAGTGCACAAAGTCACAGAAATTAGACTGAAATTAGAGAAATAATGTCTCAGAGCAGCCTGCCAGGGTCTGAAGGGGTTCCAAGGAAGCTGGAGGGGGGCTGCTCGTCCAGGACAGGGAGTGATGGGCTCAGATTGGAAAGGGGAACTTCAGGTTAAATACACAGAAGGAATTCCTCCCTGCGAGGAGCTGGGATGGAATTCCCAGAGCAGCTGGGGCTGCTCCATCCCTGTGAGTGTCCCAGGCCAGGCTGGATGGGCCTGGAGCCCCCTGGCACAGTGGGAGCTGTCCCTGCCCACGGCTCCTCCATGGAACTGGGGGGGCTTTGAGGTTCCTTCCAACCCAAACCATTCCACTCCCATTCCCATTCCATTCCCATTCCACTCCCATTCCTATTCCATTTCCATTCCCATTTCCATTCCCATTTCCATTCCCATTTCCATTCCCATTTCCATTCCCATTTCCATTCCCATTCTATTCCCATTCCATTTCTATTCCCATTCCCATTCCTATTCCATTCCTATTCCATTCCTATTCCATTCCTATTCCATTCCTATTCCATTCCCATTCCATTCCCATTCCATCCCATTCCCATTCCATTCCCATTCCATTTCTATTCCATTCCACTCCCATTCCCATTCCATTCCCATTCCCATTCCATTCCCATTCCCATTCCCATTCCATTCCCATTCCATTCCCATTCCACTCCCATTCCCATTCCATTCCATTCCTCTCCCCAGCAGAGGGGACAGGACAGTGGCCAAAAACGAGGTGTGAGGAGCAGGATTTGATCAGCAGGAGTTGATCTGGGAGCCGCTGGCTGGGAGGAGCTGAGTGCTGTAGAAAAGGTTTAACAGGACACCAAGGAGAGGAAATAGAGTGAATAATTTGTATAAATAGAGTGAATAATTTGTATTTCTGAGCTGGCATTGCCTGTTCCCTCTCCTGCAGCAGCAGCAGGTGAATGCCACTGGTGCCTCTGCCATGGTTTGCTCACCTCTGGCCAGGAGAAATTGATTTTTTGTGGTGACAGAGGGCACAAGAATTGCCACAAACACCATCAGTGGCCGGGCCACGAGCAGAGAGATTCCTGCCAAGGGCACAAGAAGGCTTTTAGAGGGAATTTCAGGGCCTGAGGTGTGTGTGCCATCAGCTGTAGGAGCCAGGGGGATGAAAGAATGAAAAGGAATAAGTGAGGAAAAAGAGAAGACAAAAGCTCCCCGTGTGGGGAAACAGCCAAATAAAGCTGGGAACCCCATTTTGGGGAGAAAAGAGGCTGAAACAGCTCTGGAGGCAGGAGGAATGCCTTGATGAGATCAGATTGTGATCTCACTAATCTGTTTGCACAGTGCTTTGAACATGTAAAGTATTCTGTAAGTGCAGCTTATGATTAAAAGGGCTCTTTAATTCTCTTTTATCTTGGGTGTTGGCATCAGGGCTGTTTCTGTGATTCTATTATATTAAGCAGCTGATCCAAAAGAACCTTTTATTTGCCTGTAAAACAAATTCTGTGCAAGTTGGGACTCAAGTTAAATGAATCAAACATGGAAACGTGTAATTAAAGTTGACATTTCTGCAGATGGGGAAAAAAAAATAAATAAAATAAATCAATTCAGGAGCAAGATTTAAATATTAGCCAGTCAATAAAGTATTTCTGGCTTCTGCCATGCAGAAAAATGTTCTCTGGGTGGTTGAGAACAACTGTGAGATGTGGCTGCTGGAATTGGCCTGGCTGCTGTGGTGAGATGAAGGTTTTTTCTCCCTGGCCCTGCAGGATCCGCTGTGGCAGAGCTGCAGATCCATCTTGGACAGGATTCCCAGTTTCCCAAACAGATTCCTGACCTGACTCCTTCCATTATTCCCTAAAGCACTTTTCACTGTGATTTGTGAAAAAGGGAATTATCCCTGAGCTGGGCTTTGCTTGTTTATCCAAATTTTCCTGGGGCATTCAGATTTTTGGTGATGTTTCCCCTCTGATAGAAAACCCACTGCAATAATGGAATATTGTATTTTTTTTTAACAACTCTGTGCTAAATAAAATCCAAATCTGCCTGTCCTCAGGGCTGGTGTGTGAGGGAGTGGAGCCCATCCTCCCATGGTGGATTTTTGGGGCAGATTTTGGGGCAGATTCTGGGATTTCCTGCATGGAAAAAATGTGCGTTCTCCTTTTCTCCTGGACTTCCAAGGGCTGTAAACTCCCCTCCTCATTCCTTGGAGACTGAAAGAGAGGAAAACCGGTTTGTGCCTGATCCAGGGCACAGAAGAGGGATTCTCCTCTCTGAAAATCCTCTTTTTATTTTTCAACTCAGCTGATACAAAAAACACAATCTCAGATTTCAGCAGGGCTTTGCTTCTCCAGTCTTTGGGAGGCCCTTTCAGAGCAGAATTCTGGCTCGTTCAGAATTCAGGAGTGCCCTGGCTTCTGATTTTTCTGTGCATTTTAGCTGTAAAAAATTAATTTTTAATGTCTGGAGGAGCTTGGCAGTTTCATGGTGCCTAATAATTGAGATATCTAATACTGATGAACTCCTCTTTGCAGCAAATCTTGGGGATTTCTGGCATTCTGCTTCACTTGCAGCTGTTTGGTGAAATATTCATATTGAAAAGAATGGATTCTGAAAATTTCCCTGGCAGAAATGTTTGAAGTGCTTTTGGAGTTTCGTGCAAACTTTGAAATGTGAAAATTAACTGTGTGCAGGCCTCCAATTTTACTGTTTCCCCCCAGTTTTGTGCTTTACAACCCTGGATCACAGGAATTTTAACTCAAAATCTCCCTTCAGTCTGGGCCCGTTCCTGATTCATTTGATCTGAATGCTGACTTTTGCAGGATTTTAAATTTAATCCTGTTTTGGCATTTGAGGAAATAATAATTCTGATCGTTTTGCTGCCTTAAATCGAAATATCTGCATTTGTGTTGTGCCTCCAAGGGGTCTGAAGAGAAGAATTCATCGTGTATGGTTGCTAATGACGTTTCTCTCCTGTTCCCACCCTCCTCCTCTTCTCCTCAGGACTATTTTCCTGGTGTTGTTGTTTTCCCAGTATGCCAGAAATGTCAAATTCCCCTTGCCCATTTATAAATCCAAGAAGGGATGGACGGCATACAGGCTGCAGCTTTTCAAGATGTTCCCTGTAAGTTCAACTTTTTCTTCCTTTGGGGGAAAAAAACCCCAAAAATTTCTGTTTCAGGGTTGTTTTTTACTTTGGTTTTGATTTTTCTTAGCAGCAGAACGCTCAGGGTGGTGAGATAAAAGCTGAAATGGATTTATTGAATCCAAATTAAATTAAACACGGAAATATTCTGATTTTGTGGCCGCTCTGCTGAGGGGCTGCTGGGGATGTGGGAGGGGAGGAAGGGATGGATCTTTGTGCAGTGAGAGGCTAAACAGAGCCCTGAGAACTGCTGATAACTGATGGATATCACCTCTTTTCACCTGAACAACTCCCTGCTGCTCGTGCTTCCCCAGCCTTGCAGCTGGGATCCTCGAAGGGGAGAGAGGATCGCTCTGACCCCAGGGGCTTTGTTCAGCACCTTCCTCAGGCTCACCAATCACCCCCTCCCCTGCCCCTCCTGTCCCCCAGATCATCCTGGCCATCCTGGTGTCGTGGCTGCTGTGCTTCATCTTCACGGTGACCGACGTCTTCCCCCCGGACAGCTCCAAGTACGGCTTCTACGCGCGCACGGACGCGCGCCGCGGCGTGCTGCTGGTGGCCCCCTGGTTCAAGGTGCCCTACCCCTGTAAGTGTGCCCAGCACAGCCATTCCCCCTGCTCCAGGGGCTCTGTGGAGCATTCCAGAACCCCTGGATGATCCATCTGGGAATGGGAGTACTGCTGGTGGCGGGGCTGGGGCTCTGGAGGGTCCCTTCAATCCAGTTCCAGGGTTCTGGCATGCAGCAATCAATTGGCTCTTCTGGCACACACCAATCAATTGGCTCTTCTGACACACACCAATCAATTGGCTCTTCAATCCAATAACAGAGTTCTGGCACACACCAGTCAATTGGCTCTTCAATTCCAGAGTTCTGACACACACCAATCAATTGGCTCTTCAATTCCAGAGTTCTGACACACATCAATCAATTGGCTCTTCAATTCCAGAGTTCTGACACACACACCAATCAATTGGCTCTTCTGGCACACACCAATCAATTGGCTCTTCTGGCACACATCAATCAATTGGCTCTACAATCCAATTCCAGGGTTCTGACACACACACCAATCAATCAATTGGCTGTTCAATCCAATTCCAGGGTTCTGACATGCACCAATCAATTGGCTCTTCTGGCACACACCAATCAATTGTCTCTTCAATCCAATAACAGAGTTCTGACACACACACCAATCAATTGGCTCTTCTGACACACACCAATCAATTGTCTCTTCAATTCCAGAGTTCTGACACCAATCAATCAATTGGCTCTTCAATCCAATAACAGAGTTCTGACACACACACCAATCAATCAATTGGCTGTTCAATTCCAGAGTTCTGGCACACACCAATCAATTGGCTGTTCAATTCCAGGGTTCTGACACACATCAATCAATTGGCTCTTCAATCCAATAACAGAGTTCTGACACACACCCCAATCAATTGGCTCTTCAATTCCAGAGTTCTGACACACACACCAATCAATTGGCTCTTCTGGCACACACCAATCAATTGGCTCTTCAATTCCAGGGTTCTGACACCAATCAATCAATTGGCTCTTCTGACACACACCAATCAATTGGCTCTTCAATCCAATAACAGAGTTCTGACACACACACACCAATCAATTGGCTGTTCAATTCCAGAGTTCTGGCACACACCAATCAATTGGCTCTTCAATCCAATTCCAGGGTTCTGACACCAATCAATCAATTGGCTCTTCAATCCAATTCCAGAGTTCTGACACACACCAATCAATTGGCTCTTCAATTCCAGAGTTCTGACACACACACCAATCAATTGGCTCTTCTGGCACACACCAATCAATTGGCTCTTCAATCCCAGGGTTCTGGCACACCCCACGCCCATTGCTGGTGGTTTTTCCTTGTTTTCCTCTTCACTTGATGCTCTCAGGTGTCCCCCAGGGGAGGTTGAGGTTCTGAAACCGCAGTTTGCAGTTTCTGGGTGACTCTTGTGACCGTCCCTGTGAGGTGGAAATCCCAGGGCTGGCTGGTGTGTCTGTCCTTGGCAATCCTGTCAGACCTTCTGCAGTGACAGGGACGGGTTCTTACAGCTCTGCTGAGGTCTCTCACTGTCCCAGGAATTCTGTGGGGAGTTCCTCCCAGCTCTCTGCACCTCCCTGCCCCAAACACTCCCATTCCTGGACGGGCACAGGAAAATGCCCTGACTTGCCAAGGCAGGGCTGGAACGGGCAAGTCACAGAATGCCAGGCCCTGCTCAGCAGAGAGCAGGGGAATTATTTCCAGGAGAGCACCAAACTCTTCACATTTGGCATTTATGGGCATTTTATGGACAAACTCTGCTCAGCAGAGAGCAGAGGAATTATTTCCAGGAGAGCACCAAACTCTTCACATTTGGCATTTATGGACATTTTATGGACAAACTCTGCTCAGCAGAGAGCAGAGGAATTATTTCCAGGAGAGCACCAAACTCTTCACATTTGGCATTTATGGACATTTTATGGACAAACTCTGCTCAGCAGAGGACTGGAATTATTTCCAGGAGAGCACCAAACATTTCACATTTTTATGGACATTTTATGGACAGGCCCTGCTCAGCAAAGGACAGTGGAATTATTTCCAGGAGAGCACCAAACATTTCACATTGTTATGGACAAACCCTCCTCAGCAGAGGGCTGAAATTATTTCCAGGAGAGCACCAAACTCTTCACATTTTCATGGCTAGACCCTGCTCAGCAGAGAGCAGAGGAATTATTTCCAGGAGAGCACCAAACACTTCACATTTTTATGGACAAACCCTGCTCAGCAGAGGAAAGAGGAATTATTTCCAGGAGAGCACCAAACATTTCACATTTTCATGGACAAACCCTGCTCAGCAGAGGACTGGAGTTATTTCCAGGAGAGCACCAAACACTTCACATTGTTCTGGATGCTGTGGATGTGTTTTTATGGTGGCCACATCTAATTTTGAAGCTGTTAGAGGCTGGGAGTGTGGCATGAGCTCGCTCAACTTCACCCTTCAGCAATGAACGGGGTAACTGGGGAATGATATCCTTTTAGGACAGAATTATGGGAATTACCACACTTGGGATGAGGCAGCTTCCTTGTGGTTTTCCACATGGCTTTGCTTCTCAAAATAAACCCCTTCTAAAGCAGCAGATGCAGAATAGGAGCTTTTGGGAAAGGAGGAGGAGGAAAGCTTCCCCACCCTGATCAGCTCTTTGGTTTTTTTGTGGGGTTCATTCACTCTCGTGTGCCTGGAGCTCCCTTTGTTGCAGGAAGCTCATCTCTTTCCAAAGAGATAAAAAGCATCGAGGCAATTGCTGTGGAAAACCTGCCAGGCTTTTCTGCAGGCTTGGATTAATCTTATTTTCTCTGCTGCAGAAGTGGGGCTGGGAGGTGTTTGTGCAGCGATCAGAGCTGCTTGTTGCCCTCCTCTTTGGTAGACTAAACTTGGGACCAAAGTGAGTTTTTTGGAGCAACAACAATTAAATGGCATTTTCCTCACTGCCCAGAATTGTTTTCTCACAAGCTCTAGCTCAAATTCCTGATTCCTGAACAGGAGGAATTTATTTTATTTTTTTTTTTTTTTTTTTTAGTGGGGTTTTGTGGTTCTCTGGGATTTTTCCAAGTGTGATCAAAGCAGCTGCTTTGGCGTTTTTTCCTTTGCTCCTTTCATCTCCTTGGACTTGCCAGCCTGTGTTAGAGTGAGGAGAGTTTGTTGTTTCCATCAGAGATAAATAAACATTGCTGGGCTCTGGGGAGGCCACACCTCAACCCCAGGGTCACAGGACGAGGGCATGGAGGGGCTGGAGCGTGTCCAGGGCAGGGAATGGAGCTGGGAAAGGGCTGGAGAATCCCTGAGAGAGCTGGGAAAGGGATGGAGAATTCCTGAGAGAGCTGGGAAGGGAATGGAGAATTCCTGAGGGAGCTGGGAAAGGGATGGAGAATTCCTGAGGGAGCTGGGAAGGGAATGGAGAATTCCTGAGGGAGCTGGGAAAGGGATGGAGAATTCCTGGAGGAGCTGGGAAGGGAATGGAGAATTCCTGAGAGAGCTGGAAAAGGGATGGAGAATTCCTGAGGGAGCTGGGAAGGGAATGGAGAATTCCTGAGGGAGCTGGGAAGGGGCTGGAGAATTCCTGAGGGAGCTGGGAAGGGGCTGGAGAATTCCTGAGGGAGCTGGGAAGGGAATGGAGAATTGCTGAGGGAGCTGGGAAGGGAATGGAGAATTCCTGAGGGAGCTGGGAAGGGAATGGAGAATTGCTGAGGGAGCTGGGAAGGGAATGGAGAATTCCTGAGGGAGCTGGGAAGGGGCTCAGGCTGGAGCAAAGGAGGCTCAGGGGGAATTTCTGGCTCTGCACAAGTCCCTGCCAGGGGGGATTTGGGATTTTATCCCAGGGAACGGCCTCAGGCTGGCCCAGGGGAGGCCCAGGGTGGAAATTGGGGAATGTTTCTTGCCCAGAAGGGCTGAAAGCAGGGCTGGAGTCCCCATCCCTGCAGGGATCGAGCAGCACTGATGGGCCATAAAATCCAGCACGAGCAGAACTCGATGGTTGATAGAATCCTTCCCAACCCAAACCACTGCACAGCCCCATCAGATTCCCGTCTGTTTCGTAGCCAGGCCGTTTCCTGGGGGCAGGAGAGATCCCATTTTCCCTCTCTCCACAGTTCAGTGGGGGCTGCCCACCATCTCTGCTGCGGGGGTGATCGGGATGCTGAGCGCCGTCGTCGCCAGCATCATCGAGTCCATCGGGGATTACTACGCCTGTGCCCGCCTGTCCTGTGCTCCTCCTCCTCCCATCCACGCCATCAACAGGTCTGGCCAAACCACAAATACCTCATTTCCTCAGTTCTTGGGTTTTTACCATTTTTCCCCACCTTGGGATAAGACGGGATGTGCTCCGAGATGAAATCTTGGCTTGGTCAAACACGAGAGCCCAGGATCTGAAATGCAGGATGGAGCTTGGATTATTTCCTTACAGAACTCTGGTGGTGCAATTGGGGTTGCCAAAATCACTTGGAATGAGGTTTAGAAACAAAGAGAGGCTCTGAAGTTTTATTTGATTTTTTTTTATAATTTCCCCAATTTTATTTCAATTTTTTATATAATTACCCCAATTTTATTTCAATTTTTTGTATGATTTCCCCAGTTTCATTTGAATTTTTTATATAATTTCCCCGATTTTATTTCAATTTTTTATATAATTTCCCCAATTTTATTTCAATTTTTTAATATAATTTCCCTAATTTTATTTGAATTTTTTTATATAATTTCCCCATTTTTATTTGAATTTTGTATATCATTAACCTGATTTTATTTGAATTTTTTATATAATTTCCCCAGTTTTATTTCAATTTTTTATATAATTTCCCAGTTTTATTTGAATTTCTTATAAAATTTCCCCAATTTTATTTGAATTTTTTATATCATTTCCCCAATTTTTTATGAATTTTTTATATTATTTCCCCAGTTTCATTTGAATTTTTTATAAAGTTTCCCAAGTTTCATTTGAATTTTTTATATAATTTCCCCAATTTTATTTCAATTTTTTATATAATTTCCCCAGTTTTATTTGAATTTTTATAAAATTTCCCCAGTTTTATCTGCATTTTTTTATATCATTTCCCCAATTTTATTTGAATTTTCTTATATCATTTCCCCATTTTTATTTGAATTTTTTATATAATTTCCTCAATTTTATTTGAATTTTTTACATCATTTCCCCACTTTAATAACGTGGGGACCTAAGCCTGAGGAAACAGAACTCAAATGTATTTTCCAGGTGTGTTAGAGCTTGAAACTTGAATTAAAATAATTATTTGATGGATCAGTGATCATCCCTCAGTGATGCTGTGACTGTTTGGGGTTCCCAGGGGGATTTTCATCGAGGGGCTCTCCTGCGTTCTGGACGGAGTTTTTGGGACAGGGAACGGATCCACCTCTTCCAGCCCCAACATTGGAGTCCTGGGCATCACAAAGGTGAATTTTATTTTATTTACTCTGTGTTCTTCATCATCCTCTTCCAGGACTTCCCACATCTTTCTGTACCAGCTCTTTATCTGAGAAAAACACATTGCTGTTACATCAGGACCTCAAAAACTCCTTTTATTCAGAGGATTATTTTATTTTATTTTATTATTTCCCCATAAATCAGATGCTGCTACACAAAATCTCTCTTGGGAAGCCCAGGCAGCCCAGGGTGGTTTGAGCTGAGGCATAAACACTGTAAATTCTGTAAAAATCGGTGATTTTTGGTGTCTGAAAGCATCAGTAGGAATTTTTTTTTTAATGCCTGACTCAGTAAAACGCAGCTTGAGGTGTTTGGGTTTTATCTGTGTCTGTGCTGGGACATTTCACAGGCCCAGGGCTCATTTCAGAGATAAATAAACCCTAAAATATTCCATTTGAATATTTTCATCAGGGGTTTATGTATTTATTGTGATGCTGCTCCACAAAACACTTGAGGAATTGCTCTGGATGAGGCTGCAGGAATCTGCCTGATGATGTTAATTCAAAGTTGATAAGGAATATCAGAATATCAGAAATATCAGAATATTGTGTGATTTGTGCTGAGAATTGATCCAGCTTGTTGGGTGTTGAACCTGAAATCCTTTGTGCAGGGGTAGAAATGTCCTGCTCTTCCAGAAACTCATCCACTGATGATCCTGTATCATTAGATACATTTAGATCTGTATCAATTATATACATTTAGATCTGTATCAATTATATACATTTAGATCTGTATCAATTATATACATTTAGATCTGTATCAGTTATATACATTTAGATCTGTATCAATTATGTATTTAGATCTGTATAAATTATACACATTTAGATCCTGTATCATTATATACATTTAGATCTGTATCAATTATACACATTTAGATCTGTATCAATTATATACATTTAGATCTGTATCAATTATATACATTTAGATCTGTATCAGTTATGTATTTAGATCTGTATCAATTATACACATTTAGATCCTGTATCATTATATACATTTAGATCTGTATCAATTATATACATTTAGATCTGTATCATTAGATACATTTAGATCTGTATCAATTATGTATTTAGATCTGTATAAATTATACACATTTAGATCCTGTATCATTATATACATTTAGATCTGTATCAATTATATACATTTATATCTGTATAAATTATGTATTTAGATCTGTATAAATTATGTATTTAGATCTGTATAAATTATATACATTTAGATCCTGTATCAATTATACATATTTAGATCTGTATAAATTATATACATTTAGATCTGTATAAAAGATACACATTTAGATCCTGTATCAATTATATACATTTAGATCTGTATCAATTATATATTTAGATCCTGTATCAATTATACACATTTAGGTCCTGTATCAATTATACACATTTAGATCACATATAAATGATACACATTTAGATCCTGTATAAATGATAATAAATTTAGATCACATATAAATGATACACATTTAGATCCTGTATCAATGATAATAAATTTAGATCCTGTATCAATGATACACATTTAGATCTGTATAAATGATAATAAATTTAGATCCTGTATAAATGATAATGAATTTAGATCCTGTATCAATGATACACATTTAGATCTGTATAAATTATATAAATTTAGATCCTGTATAAATGATAATAAATTTAGATCCTGTATAAATGATACACATTTAGATCCTGTATCAATGATAATAAATTTAGATCCTGTATCAATGATACACATTTAGATCTGTATAAATTATATAAATTTGGATCCTGTATCAATGATACACATTTAGATCTGTATAAATTATATAAATTTAGATCCTGTATCAATGATAGATTTGTCCTCAGCCATTCCCTCTCCTGCACAAAGGGTGATTCTGCTGGCTGAATTTGCAATTCAGCACTAACAGCTCCATCTGCTGTCTGCACATCCAGCTGGAAATCTCCTAGGAGAAGTTTTGATCAGGGAAAAAACCCTTAAAATAAAGGTTTATTCTGTTCTGCTCCTATTGTTACTTCATGGGGTTTGAGATGAATTAACAGCACTTTGTGGGGTTTTTTTTGATGAGCAAAAAAAAATGAAATGAAATGAAGGAGAAATGAAATGAAGAAGAAATGAAATGAAGGAGAAATGAAATGAAGGAGAAATGAAATGAAGAAGAAATGAAATGAAGAAGAAATGAAATGAAGAAGAAATGAAATGAAGAAGAAATGAAATGTAAATGAAATTAGAGGCTGGAGCAGTGGAAGGTTGAAGAAGTGGAAGGCTCTGCAGCAGCCTCTGCTGAATTCCTGCCCCAAATTCATCCCCAAAACCCAGCACTTCTCCAGCTTCAGGTGGAATTTCAGCCCAGAAATCCTCTGCTGTTGATAAGGGAAGGGAAAACCTCAGTGCTGCAGATCCCAGGGCGTTTCCTGCCTCAAAATCGGTGTTTAATTACATTTAGAGTTGAAATTCAGCAGGATGGAGGCGCTGCAAAGAGCTTTGTTTGATTTGATGAGAGGAAGATCAATGAACTCTGGTTAGCTGGGGCTAAAGCAGCTCCTGCCAAGGAAGAGAATTGAAGAATTTGCCTGATTGTGGCAGAATTAGAATTGAAGAATTTGCCTGTTTGTGGCAGGATTAGAATTGAAGAATTTGCCTGTTTGTGGCAGGAAGAGAATTGAAGAATTTGCCTGTTTGTGGCAGGATTAGAATTGAAGAATTTGCCTGATTCTGCAGGAAGAGAATTGAAGAATTTGCCTGTTTGTGGCAGAATTAGAACTGCATAATTTGCCTGATTCTGGCAGGATTAGAATTGAAGAACTTTCCTGTTTGTGGCAGGAAGAGAATTGAAGAATTTGCCTGATTCTGCAGAATTAGAATTGAAGAATTTGCCTGATTCTGGCAGAATTAGAATTGAAGAATTTGCCTGATTCTGGCAGGATTAGAATTGAAGAATTTGCCTGATTCTGGCAGAATTAGAATTGAAGAAGTTTCCTGTTTGTGGCAGGAAGAGAATTGAAGAATTTGCCTTTTTCTGGCAGGATTAGAATTGAAGAATTTGCCTGTTTGTGGCAGGATTAGAATTGAAGAATTTGCCTGATTCTGGCAGGATTAATATTGAAGAATTTGCCTGTTTGTGGCAGGAAGAGAATTGAAGAATTTGCCTGATTCTGGCAGGATTAGAATTGAAGAAGTTTCCTGTTTGTGGCAGGAAGAGAATTGAAGAATTTGCCTGTTTGTGGCAGGATTAGAATTGAAGAATTTGCCTGATTCTGGCAGGATTAATATTGAAGAATTTGCCTGATTCTGGCAGGATTAATATTGAAGAATTTGCCTGTTTGTGGCAGGAAGAGAATTGAAGAATTTGCCTTGGCAAATCTCTCCTCAGCATGGTTTTCCCATTTTTCTCTCTTTCCCTCTGGGTCCCACCACATTTCCTGACCATTCTGGCCCTTCCAGGTGTTTTTTGGGGCTGTCCTGGTGCCCCCCAGCCCCAGGGCAAGGGCTGAGCTCATCTCCAGCACCAGAAGGAAACACAGGGGCGAGCTCAGACGAGAAGTGGCCACTTCAGGGTGTGTGCAGAGCTGAGGCAGGGCTTTCTCTGCTGTTCCCCTGCAGGTTGGCAGCCGCAGGGTGATCCAGTACGGATCTGGGTGTGTGCAGAGCTGAGGCAGGGCTTTCTCTGCTGTTCCCCTGCAGGTTGGCAGCCGCAGGGTGATCCAGTACGGAGCAGCGTTCATGCTGCTGCTGGGCATGGTGGGCAAGTTCAGCGCGCTCTTCGCATCCCTGCCCGACCCCGTGCTGGGGGCTCTCTTCTGCACCCTCTTCGGTAAGGGCGGGGTTCCTGCCCCTCATCCCTCTCCCTAAAGGTTTTTCTGCTTGGTTTTTGAAGGATAAACCCTTATCTAAAAGCTGTTTTTTTTATTGTGTGTGTTCAGGGATGATCACGGCCGTGGGTCTGTCCAACCTGCAGTTCATCGATCTGAATTCCTCCCGGAATCTCTTCGTGCTGGGGTTTTCCATTTTCTTCGGGCTGGTCCTGCCCAGCTATCTCAAACAGAACCCCCTGGTCACAGGTAGGGCTCTCCTGCTCCTTCACACCGACATCTCTGCCTTGTTTTCCCCTGGGAAATCCATCCAGGAGCAGGGAAAAGGTCGGGAAAGAGGAAACCCAAATCACCAGGGGAAATCCCAAATGATTTTTGACATTTCACACCCCAGTCCCAGCAGACAGGAAAGGCTGTAGGTCCAGACAAGCTCAGAGAATTCACTGGGAGCTTGAGACCTGCAGGGAATGTTCCAGAAGCTTCCCTGCTGTCTCTGGGTGTAAGGAAGGAGGCAGTCACCAGCTGGGCTGGAAGGAAATGTGAAAGGATGAATGTGAGCTGTAAAATGATGTTAAAAGATGAAGGGGAAACACCAAGGCAGAGTTCAGAGGGTGAGGGAATCGTTTGGGGTTGAAACTTTTTGTCACTCAGACCTGTTCTGAGTGTGAGTTTTCATTTTAGTGAATCCCTCTGCAGATTGTTCATCCATCTTTGGGGAGTTCCCTGGGAGGGTTTTCTGTTCTAAGCAGTGTGTGTGTCACACCAGAGATGGACTCAGAGGAAACATTTCACTGCTTTGGGTTTGTTTGGGGTGTTTCAAACGAAATATTAACTGACTTTTCTTTCCACTATGCCTTCAGACCAGGATTTCAGGGTGTATCTTGCTGTAAGTGGTTAGAAAAGCAGATCCTTCAAGCTTTCCGTGGTTAATGCAGTGTTCTCCCATAAGTGGGGCTGTGAATTCTTGCCACTTTCTAAAGCAAAGATCTGTAAAAAGAATTATTTCAGTCCCCATGATTTTGCAGTCTGAACGTTTCACTTCTCCATTTCACGGTTTTCTGCTTAGAAAAAGATCTTTAGCTGATCTTTAGCTCAGATTAGTTGTGTCTGCAGTAGGAACTACAAAAATGGTGCTTTGTGACATTTCTGTGAGCAGCTGGGAGTTCCTCAAGTTGCATTTTGGGGAACAATGTCCCGTGGCTGTGCACTGGGGGAAGTCTCCTGTGCCCTTGCTGAGCACAGCCCTCACTCAGCTCAGGAACAAAGGTTCCTGCTGGGGCTGGGTGTGAATCAGCAGGATTTGGGGGATCCCAATCCCAGAGGTTTCCCTGTTGCTGCAGGAATAGCGGGCATTGACCAGGTGCTGAACGTCCTGCTCACCACAGCCATGTTCGTGGGGGGCTGCGTCGCCTTCGTGCTGGACAACACCATCCCAGGTGAGCCCTGGCCTTGTCCCTGTTCTTGTTCTTGTCCTTGTTCTTGTCCTGTCCCTGTCCCTGTCACTGTTCTTGTCCTGTCCTTGTCCTTGTTCTTGTCCCTGTTCTTCTCCTTGTTCTTGTCCTTGTCCTGTCCCTGTTCTTGTCCTGTCACTGTTCTGTCCCTGTCACTGTTCTGTCCCTGTTCTTGTTCCTGTTCTTGTCCCTGTCCCTGTTCTGTCCCTGTCCTATCCCTGTCCCTGCTCCTATCCTTGTCCCTGTCCTTGTCCCTGTCCTGTCCTTGTCCCTGTCGCTGTTCTGTCTCTGTCCCTGTCCTATCCCTTTCCCTGTCCCTTTCCCTGTCCCTTTCCCTGTCCCTTTCCCTGCTCCTGTCCCCGTCCTGTCCCTGTCCTGTCCCTTTCCCTGTCCCTTTTCCCATCCCTGTCCCTTTCCCTGTCCCTTTCCCTGCCCTTGTCCCTTTCCCCATCCCTGTCCTGTCCCTGTCCCCTTCCCTGTCCCTGTTCCAAGCTGCACTCCCTGCAGCAGCAGCAGCAGCAGCATTCCCTGGGGTGCAGCAGCAGCAGCAGCAGCAGCAGCAGCAGCAGCAGCAGCAGCAGCAGCAGCAGCAGCAGCAGCAGCAGCAGCATCCCCCTGGTTTTGGGCTGTCTGTCCCCCCCCAGCAGCACAGTCCTTGCCCCCTCCCTCCCTCCCGAGATCCCTGCAATCCTTCCCAGCTTCAAATCCCGTCCTGATAAACCCAGAGGAGCTGACAGAAACCGGAGCAGTCTCCAGGAGACAGAGCTGGCTTGGAGATCCAGACCTGCTTCCATTCCAGAGGGAAGATTTCCCTTGACCTCCAGTCACAAAATGAAGCAGATAATGTGATTTTCCCTGTTTGAGGAGCCTGGAGGATCTCTCCAGAGCTCTGCTGAGCCTTGATGTTTCCTTTCTTCTTCCAGGCCCTGCTTTATCCCTGTGTGTTCATATAAAAACATCCATGATCAAACCCATCACTCTCCTTTCATTCTGGTTCCCAGGAAGCCCCGAAGAGCGAGGAATTCGGAAATGGAAGAAGGGGATCGGCAAAGGAAGCAAATCCCTGGATGGCATGGAGACCTATGATCTGCCTTTTGGCATGAACTTCATTAAAAAATACAGGTGTTTCAGCTTCCTGCCCATCAGCCCCACCTTCGTGGGGTACACGTGGAAAGGCTTCAGGAAAAGCAGTAACTGCAGGAGTTCAGAAGACTCAGAAGCTACAGTATAGCCTTAGCTGAAATTATATTATCTAGTTGTAGTCAAAGATGTATTTGCAGTTTCTTGCTGATTAAGAAGCATTAAAATATATGTTTTGTATATCTGCATTTAAATTCTGGAACCAGAGCTGAGACAGATTTAACAAAAAAAAAAAAGAAAAAAAAAAAGAAAAAAAAAGAAAAATAAATAAGCTTTTCCTGCTGTGGGTGGTGGGAGCCAGGTCTGGTGTCTCTGGGGCAAATCCAGCTGGTTTTGGGGAGTTGTAGAGAGCTGTGCACCTGAATCTGATGGTTTGGAAGGGGTTTAGGTGGAGCTGTGGAGGTTCTGCTGCAAAGCTTTCCTTTTTCTGGTGATTTCATTGAAACCCTCAGGGTTGGTTCTGCCGAGGAAAGCTGAAACTCAGAGCAGGAGGAAAAGAGAGCAGAGGAGAAAATGATTTCCTTCTGACCATGTGGAGTCCCAGAGATGCTGCTATGCTGCTCAGTGATTTGCACATTCCACCTCCTCAGCTGGCAGGTCAGGAGAGCTCAGTGAATTATCTGTGATTCCTGTTGGAGTCTGGAATACAGAGTTTGAGCCCTTGTTTCTGATACTTAGTTGTAAGATCTAGAAAAACACTGAATTTCATTTAATATGAAATTTATCAACGTGTTTTCATGGTGATACGTGAAAACAAATGTTAAACTTAGATAGAAAAATAAAAGTGTAAGTGTGTAGATTAGAAAGCTTTTTAAATCACTGGGTGAAAAAGTTTGTTTAGAGAACAGGAGACAAGAAGGACAAGAGACAACACCTTAAATCCTCCACCTTCTCTCCTGTTCTCTAAACTAACTTTTTCACCCAAAAAAAAACTTTATAATCTACACACTTAAACTTTTCCTATCTAACATTTGTTTTCACGTATCACCGTGAAAACACGTTGATAAATTTCATATTAAATGAAATTCAGTGTTTTTCTAGATCTTGTAACCAAGTATCAGAAACAAGGGCTCAAACTCTGTATTCCAGACTCCAACAATTCCAGTGGCACAGCCACTGCTCAGACAGGAACTTTCTGGAATAACTTTGCCCTTGAAAACCAGGTGACTTTGGCTGGCTCAGTGCTGCAGCAGCTTTTTTATTGATTTTATTCACTTTATTCACAGCATTTCTCACTTTGGGGCGTTCCAGGGATGGGAAACTGCGCTCAGACAGGACCTGGAGGAACTTTCCAGTCCAGCACCGTGTCTCCTGGCCAGAAATGCTGATGAACCCAGCAGCTCCAACCAATTAACAGCAGCTTAATTAACGTGCTCCCAGCCCTCCGCTGCTGCACCAGGCTCTCCTCCTGCTGGGGGGGTTTTTCCAGAGGTTTATTCCCGCTAGGAATGGGGTTTGGGACAGCAGAGACACCACACCTGCCAGCCTCACCCACCTGCTGGCCTCACGGGTATCGGCTCCAGCCAGGGCACCACTCAGATAAATGTTGTTTATTTTTCCTTTCCTGGAACGGTCTCAGCTCTGCTGTTATGTGGGTGTTCACTCTCATCATGCATTCACCATGAACAGTTTTATTCCTGTTTAATGTTCTTACTATTGCAAGTTAGTTTTAGACTTCATTGTGGCCCCCCCAAAAGCGTTTTCAGCTGTGGAGACGATCAGGGAAATGTTGTGTAATGTGATTTCGAGGCCAGTAACGCTCTACGGTGCTTTGCCTTTTGTATTCCTGGAAAACCACAAACCCTGTGAGGCCCTGATGGATTTATCCAAGTTTTGACTGCTGGGCAGGAGCACAGGAACTCTGTTTTCTCTGAATTCCTTCTGGGTTATTGAAGCATGGACGGGGTCGGGGTGGGGAGGGCGAGGACGGAGCTTGGCGGATCCGAGCAGCGTGGGGTCGGGATGGTTCCGTGGGTATCGTTCTCAGCATGCCATGGATGTTTCCAGAAACTGTTTTATCCCGCTTTTCCCGTGCCCAAGCATGCCTTTGTTCCTGCTTCCTTCGGGGAACTTTCAGTAGTTTGCGGCCTTGCTGTCGGCTGGACGCGAGGCCCGGTGGGAAGAGTTGGTTGTGTGCTAGAGGAGCTTGGTTTGCCTGTGAAAAAAAAAAGTGATTTTCGCTCATTTTTCAGTGTTTCCTCTCCAGGCAGGGAGGTGTTGGGGTTCCCACTCCTGCCTGCGCACGCTTTGGGCACAAAACTTCCCAATTCCCCGGTTTTCTGTGCGGCCAAAGCTGCGTGGCAGGCAGGGGGTTAAAAACCCCCCCTAAAGGGAAACAAAACAACAACAAATCAACTGGTGCTGATGCCAAATGCCAGAGCTGGAAAAGCAGAGGGAGGGAAAAGCTGCTCCATCTCCAGCTGACTGCAGGGAGAGGAGGGGAGGAGAGCAGAGTTTGTGTCTCCAACTCCTGGGGGGCTCTCAGTGGAGATTCCCCAAGGCCAGGGCAGCAAATCCTGGGCTGGTTCTGTCTCACCCTGGTTCCCCCAGCAGGTTTCAATCCCTGTTGGATTGAATTCTTGCTGTGATCTGTGCCCCAAGGCCAGGGCAGCAAATCCTGGGCTGGTTCTGTCTCACCCCGGTTCCCCAGCAGCTTGGATTGAATTCTTGCTGTGATCCATGCCCCAAGGCCAGGGCAGCAAATCCTGGGCTGGTTCTGTCTCACCCCGGTTCCCCCAGCAGGTTTCAATCCCTGTTGGATTGAATTCTTGCTGTGATCCGTGCCCCTGAGAGCAGAGGGCAGCAGCTGGAATTGGGAATTGGGTTTGGATCCAGGAGTGGGACAGATCCCCCTTGCCCCAGGGTGGATGGTTCAGGGTGAGCCCCGGGCTCGGGGACGCACAGGAGGAGCTGCCTGGGGTGGGCACAGCAGGGAGGAGCAGCTCCCCTGTCCCTCCCTGGGGCTCAGCTCCCCTGTCCCTCCCTGGGGCTCCTGCTGCTGCTCCTGGGGGGAAATCCCCGAGTCCAGCCCGGGTTGGTGAGGGTGAAGGGATTTTGGACCCCAAACCCTTCTCCTGCTTCCCCTTCTCCTCCTGCTCCCCCTCCCAGGGGGCTGCGGTGACATCCTGGGGAGCCGGGGGCTGCGCTGGGCTGCGGGCAGGGATGGGATGGGGATGGGGATGCAGGAGGAAGATGAGGCTGCAGGAGGACGAGGAAGAGGCTGCAGGGCTGCAGGAGGATGGGGCTGCAGGAGGATGAGGATGGGGCTGCAAGAGGAGGATGAAGCTGCAGGAGGATGAGGAAGAGGCTGCAGGAGGATGGGGCTGCAGGATGAAGCTGCAGGAAGATGAAGCTGCAGGAGGATGAGGAAGAGGCTGCAGGGCTGCAGGAGGATGGGGCTGCAGGAGGATGAGGATGGGGCTGCAAGAGGAGGATGAAGCTGCAGGAGGATGAGGATGAAGCTGCAGAGCTGCAGGAGGAAGATGAGGCTGCAGGATGAGGAAGATGAAGCTGCAGGAGGATGAGGAAGAGGCTGCAGGATGAGGATGAAGCTGCAGGAGAAAGATGAGGCTGCAGTAGGATGAGGATGAGGATGAAGCTGCAGGAGGAGGAAGAGGCTGCAGGAGGAAGATGAGGCCGCAGGAGGAGGAAGATGAGGCTGCAGGAGGAGGAAGATGAAGCTGCAGGAGGAGGAAGATGAGGCTGCAGGAGGAGGAAGATGAAGCTGCAGGAGGAGGAAGATGAGGCTGCAGGATGAGGAAGAGGCTGCAGGATGAGGAAGAGGCTGCAGGAGGAAGATGAGGCTGCAGGAGGAGGAAGATGAGGCTGCAGGATGAGGAAGAGGCTGCAGGAGGAAGATGAGGCTGCAGGAGGAAGATGAAGGACTCCGGCTGTGAGCTGACAACTCAAGGCTGGATTTTCCTCTCCGTGCTCCCCTGCCTTTCCAGCAGCCGGGGCCGGCTGCCGGCTGAGAGCGAGCGAGGGGACAGCGAGAAACTCCCGAATCCTCCGAGGGAACGCAAATACCCACGGTGCAAATCGCATTTTGTCACACCAGAGACGGCATCCGTGTCTGCAAACAAACTCGGCATTTTTGTCCTTTTCAAATTTCAATTTTCTTGTATTTTTTATTTTTTATTCTTTTTTTAGGTTGAATCAAGGGTTCTTGCTGACATATTGAAACATTTTCTAAAGGAAATACTTGCGAATTACACCTGTAGAAATTACTAATAATCTGACTGATTAACTTTTCCATTGGAGGGACTTCACCACGTACCTCGCTCAGAAAGCTCAACCTTTCCAACCCCCAAATTTGCTTTTATTGCCTTTTAATACTGACTTGAAATACGACAGCTTGGTTTGTACATGAATATTTTATTTCCATATATTAAGAGAAAAAAAAAAATAACATTTCCGCTCAGGACGACGGCGTTTTCCTGGGAGGGAGTGGTATGAGTGTCATGACAATGTCATGTGATGGTAGAATTTCTTCATTGACGAATCTATGGGGTTGTGTATACTTTATTTACCGTGTTCTGTGTTCCTGCCCGAGCCCTGGCGGGGAGCGGAGCCCCGAGGAGCGGCAGCGAGCGCGGCGTGGATTCCCAGCCCAGAAATGGGGGGAATTTTCTCATTTTGGGCTCTGGTGGTGTCTCCTCCTCCGGCCGAGCCCTCCAGCCCAGCCCAGCAGCCGGGGCCACCAGCTCCACCCTCACCTCACGCCTTCTTCAACCAAAAGCTGCTTTTTTTCCCCCATTTTTTCCCCTTTCCTTTTCCCAAGCTGGGGCAGCGGGGCTGGGGGGGTCGCTCTCCATTTCTGCAGCGAGAATTTGGGGCGGTTTGGGTGGGATTTGGGGAGCCCCGGGGAGGATCCGGGGCTGGCGGAGAGTTGGGATCGGTGCTGGAGCCACCAGGAGCGCTCCTGGCTGGAATTCCTGCTGGAATCCCTGGCTGGAACTCCTGGCTGGAATTCCTGGTTGGAATCCCTGGTTGGAATCCCTGGTTGGAATCCCTGGCTGGAATTCTTGATGGAATCCCTGGCTGGAATTCCTTCTGGAATCCCTGGTTGGAATCCCTGGTTGGAACTCCTGGCTGAAATTCCTGATGGAATCCCTGGTTGGAATTCCTGGCTGAAATTCTTGATGGAATCCCTGGTTGGAATCCCTGGTTGGAATCCCTGGTTGGAATTCCTGGCTGGAATCCCTGGTTGGAATTCCTGGCTGAAATTCCTGGCTGAAATTCCTGCTGGAATCCCTGGTTGGAATCCCTGGCTGGAATTCCTGATGGAATTCCTTCTGGAATCCCTGGTTGGAATCCCTGATGGAACTCCTGGCTGGAATTCTTGGTTGGAATTCCTGCTGAAATTCCTGCTTGGAATTCCTGGTTGGAATTCATGTCTGGAATTCCTGGTTGGAACTCCTGGTTGGAATTCCTGGTTGGAATTCCTGGCTGGAATCCCTGGTTGGAATTCCTGTTGGAATTTCTGGTTGGAATTCCTGATGGAACTCCTGGCTGGAATTCTTGGTTGGAATTCCTGGTTGGAATTCCTGATGGAATTAATGCTGGAATTCCTGCTGAAATTCCGTGTTGAAATTCCATGTTGAAATTCCTGCTGAAATTCCTTGTTGAAATTCCATGTTGAAATTCCTGCCTGGAATTCCCGCACCCTCCGGGGCAGCGGGGAGAGCTCGGGTGGCCTCTGCCCTTCCTGGGCAATCCCAGTCCAAATAAAAATTCCTGTGTTTGTCTGTTCGGAACCTCTGGCGTAACAAACTATTGACTGTTCTTGGGCGGTGGGGATCAATTTTGCTTTTTCCATGACTTTTCGTGACCGACTTTGGCTGTAAAACTTTCTTTGTTCAACAGCAAAAGTTTAATTTTTGGGGAGGGAGGGGTGGGGTGTGTTTGATTTTTCTCTCGTTCCAAGATGTGTAATTCTTTCACTGAGTTCTTTTTTTTTATTATTATTATTATTATTATTATTCCTTTTTTTTGTTGTTGTTGTTGTTGTTTCCTAACATCGCTTCATTAAACAACTAAATATTTAAAAATGTAATATTTGGACCAGATGTTGTGAATAATAGTAGATAAAGCTATTTTATTCTGTATTTTTAAAGCTGTTCAGTATAAATAAACGCGGGCATAGATGCAGTGTGGCCTCAGCAATTCCTTCGGTGGGGAATCCACGGAATTCCAGGATCCTGGAAGGGAAAAATCCCACCCAGAGCCCCCCCTGCCATGGCAGCTCCTCTGGGAATTCCATCATTGATTGATTGATTGATTGATTGATTGATTTCTTCCCAATGGAAGGAATTACCCACGATCAGCTGGGGGGGGCTTAAAGCTGAAACCACCAGAAGCTGCTGGGGTGGGAAAGGAGGGATTTTTGCTTGGTCTGGGGGGGAAATCATTGAATTTTGGGGAATTTTGGAGAATTATTTTGGATAATTTTGGAGCTGGTGCTTTGTTCTGGGGTCAGGCCAAGGTCCTTGGCAGGAATAAATCACAAAGCTCGAGGTTGGACAGGGATCTTTGGTGTTCTGGTTTATTCAGAATTTCCTTTTTGCCCCTTCCTGGGGGATTTTGGGAGCCCCCAGGGCTGGGGGGGCTTAAAGCTGAAACCACCAGAAGCTGCTGGGGTGGGAAAGGAGGGATTTTTGCTTGGTCTGGGGGGGAAATAATTGAATTTTGGGGAATTTTGGGGAATTTTGGAGAATTTTGGAGAATTTTAGAGAATTATTTTGGATCATTTTGGATCATTTTGGAGCTGGTGCTTTATTCTGGGGTCAGGCCGAGGTCCTTGGCAGGAATAAATCACAAAGCTCGAGGTTGGACAGGGATCTTTGGTGTTCTGGTTAATTCAGAATTTCCTTTTTGCCCCTTCCTGGGGGATTTTGGGAGCCCCCAGGGGTGGGAATCCTGCTCTCCTTCCCTCCTGGATCTCACCCCCCTGCTGCGGTGCCTCCCGGGGCAGGAACGGCTCCGATTCCCTGGGTTTGGTAAATAAATCCCCCCCATCCGAGCCCCAGCCTCCCCCCACCGCCAGCAGAACACAGCAAAAAAACCAGGATTTAACCCCAATTCCTCAGCCAAGACCCCCCTGTGCTCCTGCAGGTGCCCACCTCAAGCCCCAGATTTAATTTGATTTTCCTCTTTGCGTCCACCCCACGAGCTGAGGGTCAGGGGCAGCTCTGAGGCCGAATCCCGGGGCTTTGGGGCGAGCTCCATTGTCCTCTCTCCCCACCACAAAGGGCCTCTCATCCCTGCCAGCCCTGGGGATGCTGCTGGAATATCAATCCTCACCCTGCCCCGCCGAGTCAGAGCCTCCCCCAGCCAGAATTCTGCGTATTTTACATAAAAATTCAGGAAAATAAGGGAGAAAAAGGCCCATTCCAGTCTGTGCCTGCAGAGATTTGTTTGGCTCAAGCAGCTGCTTTGATTAATTCTTTGTTTTGGGGTTTTTTGGGTTTTTTTTTTTTTTCCTTTTCGTGTGGGCTGTTTCTAGGCAAATTCCTTCAAAAGAAAAAAAAAATAAAGCCCAGAGAAGCCACAAAGCGCTGGGAAAGGTCAGGAGGAGACAAAGGAGGAGGGACACGGCCACTGCTCCTCTGGAATACTGAATTCCCCCAAATTCTTCCCCAAACTCTCCCCAAATTCCCCCAAACTCCCCCAAACTCCCCCAAATGCCCCCAAACTCCCCCAAACTCCCCCCAAACTCCCCCAAATTCCCCCAAATTCCCCCAAACTCTCCCCAAACTCCCCCAAATTCCCCCAAATTCCCCCAAACTCTCCCCAAACTCCCCCAAATTCCCCCAAATTCTCCCAAACTCTCCCCAAATTTCCCCCAGATTCCCCCAAACTCCCCCAAATTCCCCCAAATTCCCCCAAACTCCCCCAAATTCCCCCAAACTCCCCCAAACTCCCCCCAAATTCCCCCAAACTCCCCCAAATTCCCCCAAATTCCCCCCCGAGCCTCCCGGGCCCGATCCGGGCAGTTCTGAGCTCAGAGCTGACTCTGAGCAGATTTTATTTCCATTTCTTTCCTCCTCCATCCCCTTCTCGGGGCCGGTTTTGGGTCCTCCCCCGGCCGAGCTCGGGATGCAGCAGCAGAGTTTGGATATCCCAGGATTTGGGGCTTTTTGGGGCAGAAACTGCTGCTTCAAGGCCACAAAGGTCGCCCTGGGAATTCTGGATGCTGGAGCTGGTTGTAAGAGCGTTTCCATTTCCAGCCCGGTGCGTGGGATGGGGATTCCCTTGGGACCCTGCTCCTGCCATCGGGAATCTTTTGGGGTCCTGGTTGGGATCCAGTGGGGATGGGGATTCCCTCGGGACCCTGCTCTGCCCCCAGGGATGGAGAATCCCGGTCCTGGATCCCGGGTGTCCTTCGGGAGCCAGACCCTGCTCCAGGGATGCTGCCGGAGCCTCCCTCGGGACACAGCGCGGCTCCCCGAGCCCCCCCAGCCCCCGCGAAGGGACCCCGGGATGTCCTTGGGGTTGGGGGGTGACCCCGGCTGTGGCTGGGGGTGTCCCCCGAGCTGCCACCCCCGGCCCCGCCCGCGCCCCTCCCCGCCCTGCCCCGCCCAGGGGCGGCCCTTGGGGGCAGCGGCTGCGAGCGGAGCGGCTCCGGCAGCGGGTGAGTGCGGGAGGGACGGGGCTGCCCCCTCCTCACCCCCTCCTCACCCCCATCCTCACCCCCTCCTCACCCCCATCCCCGTCCCCTGCCCCGGGAGCGGCCCCGGGGGCTGAGCCGCGCTCCCCCCGCAGCCGGGAGCTCCCCGCAAACCTCGCTCACCGCCGGTGGATCCGGCCCCGGGCTCACCTCGGCAGCCTCGGAGCGCTCTCAGCATCCCCTCCGCGCTGGGCTGGAGCAGCCGGAGCTCCCTCCCCGGCCACGGCACCGCCTGGCCCCGCCGGGCCCGGGGGGACCCGCCCGCCGCTGCCCCGGAGCCCCCCAGGAGCCCCCGGTGGGCACCGGCTCCTCCCGGGGGCTCCGGAGCGCGGCCGCTGGGACCCCCAGGGCACCCCCAGGGCACCCCCAGGGCACCCCAGAGCACCCCCAGGGCACCCCAGGGCACCCCCAGGCACCCCCAGGGCACCCCCAGGGCACCCCCAGGGCACCCCCAGGGCACCCCCAGAGCACCCCCAGGGCACCCCCGGGCACCCCCGGGCACCCCCGGGCACCCCTCGGCACCCCCAGGGCACCCCCGGGGCTCCGCCAGCGCTCAGCGCTGCCTCCTTCCCCTCTCCCCTTCCAGGACGGAGCCAGCGGGCCGGAGAGGAACAATAGCGGCGCTGGCGAACAATGGAGCGGCCGCGGCTCCCCGCGTAGCGATGCGGGCAGGACGCGGGGCAGGAACCCCGGGAGCAGCGCAGCATCCGCGGCTCGGGGTGAGCGCTCGGCCTCGGCTCCGGCCGCGCCCCCGGAGCCTTCTCCGGGCTCCTCCGCCCTCGGGGGATGCTCTGACCCCGACGGGGAGGGAGAGGAGCTGCAGGAGGGCGCATCCCCCGGGATATTCCCACAATCCCTCGGCTGCGCCACAGCCGCTGCTCCCGCCCCGCCGGGGGTGCCGGGGATGCTGCCGAGGCTGAAAACCCCCCCAGAATTCAGATTTCTTTGCGGGAGCGGGGGAAGATCATCGCTCTCCTGCTGAAAACGCGGCTTTGGGGGAGGATTTGCCGCTTTTTCCCGTATTTTGTGGTGCTGGAGCCGCGCGTTTCCCCGGAGCTGGGCTGGGAACGCTCCCGGCTCCCCCGGCTGGGGCTGCGGGGGTGCGGGGAGGGCTCCGGGGAGGGCGATTTTAGGGGAGGGGGGAAAAAGTGCGGGGTCCGTCAGGCCCGGGAGGACGCGGGGAGGCCCGGATGGGTCTGGAGAAGCGCTCAGAGAACTCAGACCGGGCAGGGCACGGCGGAAACGCGTCAGCTCCGAGGGGGAAACTGAGGCACGGGGGTGCCGGGAATGGGGACGGCCCCAAAGCGCCCCGGTTGAGCAGTGGAGCAACTCGAGCTTTGCAAGCGCTTTGCTCCGGGTCATTTCCAGCCTTTCCCGGGTCACTGCCAGCCTTTTTCGGGTGATTTTCTGCCTTTTTCGGGTCATTTTCAGGCTTTCCCGGGTCATTTTCTGCCTTTCCCAGGTGATTTTCAGCCTTTTTCCGAAGGTGGGTCATTTTCATCCTTTCCCGGGTCATTTCAATCTTTTCCCGGTTGATTTCCAGCCTTTCCCGGGTCACTTCCAGCCTTTCCCGGGTCATTTCCAGCCTTTCCCGGGTGATTTTCTGCCTTTCCCGGGTGATTTTCAGCCTTTCCCGGGTCATTTCCAGCCTTTCCCGGGTCACTTCCAGCCTTTCCCGGGTGATTTTCTGCCTTTCCCGGGTGATTTTCTGCCTTTCCCGAAGGTTGGACACTTCCCTCCTCCCCAGGGCTGGGGGAGCTCCGGGAGCCGCCTCTCCCCTCCAGCCCTGCGTCTCTGCAGACCCAAAAAAGGAAGAATTTGCCCCATTTCTCGGCGCTAGGAAGGGGATGTGATGACGGAGGCGAAGGTGGCAGAGCCGGGGCGTAAACAGGAAACGAGTCCTGAGCACCGGAGGATGAACCTGCATTTTGGGGGTCCCCATTCCAGCCCAAAATTGGATTTTTTGGTGGTTGGAGCTCATTCCTGAGTCCCCTCCGCAGGAATTGGGAGTTTGGCTCCTCTTGGCATCACCAGGATGCTCTGTGGTACCCAGGGCTCCACCCTGGCCTGCTCCAGGAAGGGATTTTTTGGTGCTCAATTTGGTGTTTTTTAACCATTTTCACACGTATTTTACATTTGAATCCTCCTGGGAAAAAAAATTATTTTTATTTTTATTTTTATTTTTATTTTTATTTTTATTTTTATTTTTATTTTTATTTTTATTTTTATTTTTATTTTTATTTTTATTTTTATTTTTTATTTTTATTTTATTTTTTAATTTATTTTTTTATTTTTATTTTATGGTTATTTATATTTTTCATCTCTTGCCAGGGGACACCCAAGAGCAGGACCCTCATTTGTGCCATTCCCAAACCCCACAACTGAAAACCCCCAAATTTGGGGTCCCACCAGAGCTGCTGCCCCAAAACCCCATGCATTTATCCCAAACCTGCAAAAATCCCCTCCTGGTACCATTTTTGATGGATAATTTGGATTATTCCTGGATTTTATCTGTGTTAGGATGGAGGGAGGGAGCAGAGCCGGCTGTTGATCCTGAATTTCACCAAATTTTGCCCGTTCTTGCCAAAAACACTCAGGAAACCCAAAGTTTTTTCGGCTCCTCCTCGATTTTTCGGTTCCTTCTGCTTTTTCTGGGCTGGGTTCGTTTCCTTCCCTTCCCCTCCTGCTCCAGCCTCATTTCAAACCCTCCCCAGAACATTTTCGCTGTTGCAAATCAAATTTTTTCGGGGATTTATCCCAAAAATTTATCCCAAATTGTGCTTTGGAACCCCAGGATCGTCGCCCTGCAGAGGCTTTGGGACCTTTATTCATCCTCTGACGGGTTTTGCTGCCTCAGCCTGGATTTTGGTGTGGAATTGGGTGTTTTTTTTCAGGAAAAGAGGTTTTTTTTTGCCCCGGAGGACTGGGAGGAAGCACATTGCGACGTGGGAGGAGGAAGACAACAGCAGCTGGCGGAACAAATGATTTTTTTCTCGCCTCGATTTCTCCTCTAGGAGAAGGAAAAGGGGGGGAAAGACCCTGAAAAATGAAATTTTGGTCAGGATTTCACACGAGGAAAGGCACAACCCCATAAAACCCATTTTTTTCATCATTTAAAACCCTCCCAGTTCCACATCCCGAGGCCTCTTCAGTTCCAAACTGAAGCTTTGAGCACCCCGAGGGGCTCAGCCCAAACTTGAATTCCAAAATCACATCTGAGCCTGTCCCCAGCTGGGATTTTGGGAACTTCCCATGACCCAAAAACCCAGCTGGGATCATCCAAAAATCTGAATCCCAGCATCTCCTCCTGCCGGGAAAATCATCCCCGGAGCCGGGAGTTTGGAGTTTTATTGGGGAAAAAAAGGATAAAATAATGGGAGGAAATGAACAATTCCCATTTTCCCCTCCCAGGTGCAGCTCTGGCGTCGCCGTGGATGCTCCAAATGCAAATTTAGCGTAAGGATATCTCCAGGGGATTAAATTTTCAGTGAGTTCCAGGCGCCTCTGCCTTTATCTGATCTCCCTCCTTCCCACCGCTCTCCCCGGAGGAGCCACACCCGCACCTTTGCCAGGGGGTTATTTGTATTTGTATTTTATTTTTATTTTTATTTTTATTTTTATTTTTATTTTTATTTTATTTTATTTTTTTAATTTTTATTTTATTTTTATTTTATTTTTATTTTTATTTATTTTTATTTTTATTTCATTTTTATTTTTATATTTATTTTTATTTTTATATTTATTTATTTTATTTTTATTTTTATTTTTATTTTTATATTTATTTTTATTTTTATTTTTATTTTTTTTTATTTTATTTTTATCTTCATTTTTTATTTTTATTTTTATTTTTCATTATAATTTTTTATATTTATATTTATATTTATATTTATATTTATATCTATATATATTTATATCTATATCTATATTTATATTTATATATTTATATCTATATATTTATATTTGCATTTATCTACATTTATATTTACATTTACATTTCTATTTTATTTATATTTATACATATATATTTACTGCTATTTATATTTTGAATTTTATTTTTACTGTTATTTTTATTTCTATTTTTACTGTATATATTATATTATATTATATTATATTATATTATATTATATTATATTATATTATATTATATTATATTATATTATATTATATTATATTATATTATATTATATTATATTATATTATATTATATTAATTTAATTTATATTATGTTAATTTACATTCATTTATATTAATTGATATTTTTAATTTTGTTTTTACTGCTATTTACATTTTAAATTTTACTGTTATTTCCATTGATATTTATTTCTATTTTTCCTGATATTTTCATTTTCCCGTTCTGCTGGGCTGGGCCGGCTCTCCCTGAAGCTCCCGAAGCTCCTGAGGTTCCCGAGGTTCTCCCAAAGCTCCTCCGAGGCTCCTGAGGTTCTCCCAAAGCTCCTCCGAGGCTCCTGAGGTTCTCCCAAAGCTCCTCCGAGGCTCCTGAGGTTCCCCCGAAGCTCCTGAGGTTCCCCTGGGGTTCCCGAGGTTCTCCTGAGGTTCCACTGAAGCTCCCGAGGTTCTCCCGAGGTTCTCCCGAGGTTCCCGAGGTTCCCCTGGGGTTCCCCTGAAGCTCCCGGGGTTCCCCTGAAGCTCCTGAGGTTCTCCCGAGGTTATCCCAAGGTTCTCCCGAGGTTCCCGAAGCTCCCGAGGTTCCCAAGGTTCCCCCAAGGCTCCCCCAAAGCTTCTGAGGTTCTCCCAAAGCTCCTCTGAGGCTCCTGAGGTTCTCCCGAGGTTCCCCCGAAGCTCCCGAGGTTCTCCCGAGGTTCTCCCGAGGTTCCCGAGGTTTTCCTGGGGTTCCCGAGGTTCCCCTGGGGTTCCCCTGAAGCTCCTGAGGTTCTCCCAAGGTTCTCCTGAGGTTCCCGAAGCTCCCGAGGTTCCCAAAGTTCCCCCAAGGTTCCCCCAAAGCTCCTGAGGTTCTCCCAAAGCTCCCCCGAGGCTCCCGAGGTTCTCCGGCGGTTCCCCCGAGGCTCTCCTGAAGCTCCCAGGGCTCTCCTGAGGTTCCAGAGGTTCCCTCGAGGTTCTCCTGGGGCTCTCCTGAGGCTCTCACAAAGCTCCTGAGGTTCCCAAGGTTCTAGAGGTTCTAGAGGTTCCGGAGGTTCTAGAGGTTCTAGAGGTTCTAGAGGTTCTAGAGGTTCTAGAGGTTCTAGAGGTTCCGGAGGTTCTAGAGGTTCTAGAGGTTCTAGAGGTTCCGGAGGTTCTAGAGGTTCTAGAGGTTCCGGAGGTTCTAGAGGTTCTAGAGGTTCCGGAGGTTCTAGAGGTTCTAGAGGTTCTAGAGGTTCCGGAGGTTCTAGAGGTTCTAGAGGTTCTGGAGGTTCCGGAGGTTCTAGAGGTTCCGGAGGTTCTAGAGGTTCTAGAGGTTCTCCAGAGGTTCTCCAGAGGTTCTCCTGAAGCTCCCAGGGCTCCCTGAGGTTCTCCCGAGGTTCCTGAGGTTCCCCCAAGGTTTCTGAGGTCCTCCCGAGGTTCCTGAGGTTGCTGAGGTTCTCCCGAGGTTCTCCTGAGGTTCTCCCGAGGTTCTCCTGAGGTTCTCCTGAGGTTCCCCCAAGGTTCTCCCGAGGTTCCCCCGAGGTTTCTGAGGTTCCCCCAAGGTTTCTGAGGTTCTCCTGAGGTTCCCCCAAGGTTTCTGAGGTTCTCCTGAGGTTCCCCCAAGGTTCTCCCAAGGTTCCCCCAAGGTTCTCCCGAGGTTCCCCCGAGGTTTCTGAGGTTCTCCTGAGGTTCCCCCAAGGTTGCTGAGGTTCTCCTGAGGTTCCCCCAAGGTTCTCCCGAGGTTCCCCCGAGGTTTCTGAGGTTCCCCCAAGGTTTCTGAGGTTCTCCTGAGGTTCCCCCAAGGTTCCCCCAAGGTTCCCCCGAGGTTTCTGAGGTTCCCCCAAGGTTGCTGAGGTTCTCCTGAGGTTCCCCCAAGGTTGCTGAGGTTCTCCCGAGGTTCCCCCAAGGTTCTCCCGAGGTTCCCCCAAGGTTCCCCAAGGTTCCCCCGAGGTTTCTGAGGTTCTCCTGAGGTTCCTGAGGTTCTCCCAAGGTTCCCCCGAGGTTCCCGAGGTCCCCCCGGGGCTGTCCCGTGCCCCTCCCGCAGCTCGGCTCCCATGCCCGGCCCGCGATGGAGCTCGGAGGGGACGCGGTGCCCTGCGGGAAGGACAAATTCATCTCCAGGTAAAAACCCAGGGAATGAGGCCCGGGACACACGGGGGGATGTTCCAGGGGATGTTCCAGGGGATGTTCCAGGGGATGTTCCAGGGGATGTTCCAGATGTGGAATGTGGGATATTCCAGGGGTTATTCCGGGGGATGTGGAATGTGGGATGTTCCAGGGGTTATTCCAGGGGATGTTCCAGATGTGGAATGTGGGATATTCCAGGGGATGTTCCAGGGGATATTCCAGGGGATATTCCAGGGGATGTGGAATGTGGGATGTTCCAGGGGATGTTCCAGGGGTTATTTCAGGGGGATGTTCCAGGGGATATTCCAGGGGATGTGGAATGTGGAATATTCCAGGGGGATGTTCTAGGGGATATTCCAGGGGTTATTCCAGGGGATATTCCAGATGTGGAATGTGGGATATTCCAGGGGATGTTCCAGGGGATGTTCCAGATGTGGAATGTGGAATATTCCAGGGGGGATGTTATATATAACAATATACCACAGTATATAACAATATATAACAATATAAAGCATTATAAACACAATACATAACATTATAAACACATTATATAACATCATAAATACATTGTATAACATTATAAATACACTATATAACATTATAAATACAGTATATAACATATCTATGACTATAAAACACAATATTTGAGATAAGTATATATAATATAAAAACTATATAAAATATATAATATACAATGTCTATGATATTGTATATAACATAGGATATACAATATATTATATATTATATAGAATATATATCTATAATATATATAATATATATTATACATATAACTATATATATAGTTATTTATTATAAATATAGAATTATATAATATAATATATATATTATACATATAATAACTATATATATAATTCTTTATTATAAATATAGAATTATATAATATATAACTATATTTATAAATAAAATATACACCACTATAAACACAACCTATAGCAATATAAATAAAATTTATAACCCATTATTTATGACCTAGAACACAAAATATTTCTCCGAGCTGGAAGGATGGGAGCAGCCCTGGGTTTTATCTCATTTTGGGGAGTTTTGGAAAGCAAAAGTTGTTCTGGGTGAAGAAAGGGAAATTTCCTTAACAAAAAAGTTTTTGGTGGGATTTTGAATTTTTCCTCTGAAAAATCCCATAAAAATTGGGCTTTGCTGAAAAAACCCTGATGAATAATCATTCTATTCTTTGGGAAAGAACTAAAACCATTCCGAAGTTTGAAGGGAGGTTTCAAAGGAGAAAAAGCAAATATTTGATATTTCCTCCTCTCCTAAATCCCAAATCCTCGTGGTTTGGGCTGGTTTTTATCAGCTGAGCATCCTGAACCTCATTCAGGTTTTAAAACTGATTTTTGTCTCGATTTTTGTCCTTGTTTTTATCTTTATTTTTTTTTTTTATCAGTGATTTATCAGCAGGGCTTTGTTGTGACCCCTCTCCTGTGATCCCTCGTGACTCCAGTGTGACCCCCAGAAAAATGATTTGATTTTCATCCTCGTGACCAGCTGAGCTCTGATGGGGCTTCTTTTGGAACATTTATGGGGAATGTGGTCACGGGGAGCTTCTCCCCCTAATTATGGGTGCAAAAAAACCTTCCAGAAAGGAGCTCCAGAGGAGGCAAAACACCCAAATAAAATAAATAAAATTAAATAAAGCAATTTTTTGGGTTCCTCAGCCAGGAAAACAATTCCTGCTTTCCCCCAGGGCAGCTCAGGGGTCACTGCAGCATCTCCCCCAAACCTCAAACCCCATCTCAGAACCTTTTTTTTCCCATTTTTATACCCTCAGGAATGAGCTGCTCCTGCACCTGAAGACCTACAACATCTACTACGAGGGGCAGAACCTGCAGCTGCGGCACCGGGAGGTGAGACCCCCACAATCCCCCATCCCCGCATTCCCTGATTGGGAATTCCAGTTGCGATCGGGATTCCCTGATTTCCTGCGGGATCTGATCCCTGTCTGCGCCGCAGGAGGAGGGGGAGCTGATCGTGGAGGGGCTGCTGAACATCTCCTGGGGGCTGCGCCGCCCCATCCGCCTGCAGATGCAGGACGACAACCAACGCATCCGCCCGCCGCCCTCCTCCTCCTCCTGGCACTCGGGCTGCAACCTGGGCGCCCACGGGTGAGTGAGGGGCGCAGGGAGCCCCAAAAAACGGCAGGAACCCCCAAAAACACAGCCAGCCCCAAAAACACAGCCAGCCCTGAAAAATGGCAGGAACCCCTAAAAACACAGCCAGCCCCAAAAACACAGCCAGCTCTGAAAAATGGCAGGAACCCCCAAAAACACAGCCAGCCCCAAAACCACAGCCAACCCTAAAAACACAGCCAGCCCCAAAAACAGCAGGAACCCCCTAAAAACACAGCCAGCCCCAAAAACATAGTCAGCCCCAAAAACAGCAGGAACCCCCAAAAATCACACCCAGTCCCAAAACCATTCAGCCCCCAAACCCACCCCCCGCTCCAGCCCGTCAGCCCAGGGACAGACAGGACACCAGGGACAGACAGGACACCAGGGACAGACAGGACAGCAGGGACAGACAGGACACCATGACCAGGACACCATGGCCAGGACATCAGGGACAGACAGGACACCATGGACAGACAGGACACCAGGGACAGACAGGACACCATGACCAGGACACCACGGCCAGGACACCATGGCCAGGACACCAGGACACCATGGACAGACAGGACACCATGGCCAGGACACCAGGACACCACGGCCAGGACACCATGACCACAACACCCACCACCCCGCTGTCCTCCCCAGGTCCGTGCTGAAGCCCAGCACGCTGCCGGACATCCCGCTGGCGGATGGAGACAGCGCTCCCGGCACGGAGAACCCCGGGAACGGCGCAGGTGAGCCGGGCTCGGATCCACAGCGCTCGGGAGCAGCCGCCCCGCGCCCCGGCTCAATTCGGGAATTGTCCTTAACTCCTGACTCAGTTTCCCATCCTGCTCCAGCTCAGCCAAAAGCTCCCAGAGCACCTTGAATTGTTTTATTTTTCCCAAAACTCAATGATCTCAAAGGTCTTGGAGACCTCAAGGATTCCCTGATTCCCGAGGGGATTTTCCTGGGCTGGAGGGGCGGCGGTGGGATGTGGTGGGGCTTGGAAAGGAAGCGGAGGACGGAGCAGAGATCCCGGTGGGATTGCAGGGAAAAGGAGGAGGAGGAGGAGGAGGATGTTGGAGCTTCCTCTTCCCGGAGGCTCCGCGTTTCGGGGAGAAGAACGGGAGTGGTGACCACGGTGACCTGCTGGCTTTGTCCCCAGGGTTTGTCCCCTCCCGGTTCCTCCTCAGCCCAAGGGGGAAGAACTCATCCACAGCTCCGTTAACCCTTTGAACTTTGCTCCTTCAGATGTTCTTGGGGTGTTTTTTTGAGGGATAAAGAAGGATGAGCTCACCCTTTCGAGAGGAGCTGAGCCCTGGAAAAATCTGGTCCTCAAACCCCCATCCCTGATCCTCCAAATTTTCCCCTTTTTCTTTCTGCTCTCCCCACTCTCAACGCTTTTCCCCCCTTAATTAAATCACCCCACCACAACTCCCCTCAGCTTTATGGCCTCAATCCTCTGCCAGCACATTAAAAAAAGGATTTTTATTAAATTTTCCAAAAAAAATCCAGTAAATTACAGCTCCTCGGGGTGCTCAGGCACCGTTTGTGCAGCTGGAGCAGCTCCTGCCGGAGATTTCTCCCTGCTCCAGACATGCTTTGAATTAAAACACCCCGAGCTGGAGCCTGAGAGCTTCATTAAAAATGGATGAAAAGCTGGTTTATAATAATCTGGATCCAGGCCAGTTTTCAGGCAGAGATCTGAGGCTCTGCCCTCGTTTTCCTGCTCTCATTAAGGGGAAGGAGAACAAAGTTAAATTATGGAAAAGAGAGGGAAGATGCTCGAGTTCCCGGGAGAAGGGGTTTGATCCAGATTTAGGTGGTTAATTGGGAATTAACGACCTTCCTCGGGAGCTGGGCGAGGATAAACCGGTTTAAAGTTGTCCTGGGAACTTTGTAGGGGTGAGAAGTTTGGGGTGAGGATTTCTGCATCCGAGTGAGAACTCCCAGTGGCTGCTCTGCAGCAGGAAAATTCTGGAATCTCCTGAGTGGGACCACAAGGATCTTTGACCCAACTCCCACCCTGTGCTGGGAGCGTTGCTCAAAACCTCCTGGAGCTCCAGAGGAGAACCCTGGGCGGTTCCTCCTTGTCCCAGTGTGTTCTCCAAAACCTCCTGGAGCTCCAGAGGAGAACCCTGGGCGGTTCCTCCTTGTCCCAGTGTGTTCTCCAAAACCTCCTGGAGCTCCAGAGGAGAACCTCGGGCAGTTCCTCCTTGTCCCAGTGTGTCCTCCAAGCGCTGCTGGAGCTCCAGAGGAGAAGCAGGGCTGGCTGTCCCCGCTGTCCCCAGGGTCCCACGGGTGTTTTGCAGCCCCCAGGCCGGCGGAGGAGGCTCCACAGCTGATGAGAACCCGCAGCGACGTCGGCGTCCGGCCCCGCGGCAGCGCCCGCACGCCCGGGGAGCAGCGGCGGCTGCGCCGGCACCGCTTCTCCATCAACGGCCACTTCTACAACCACAAGGTGAGGCCGGGATCCTGCTGGGATCGGCGGGGATCCGTGGGATCTTGCCGGGATCTGTGGGATCCTGCTGGGATCCACGGGAATCCAGTGGGATCCTGCCGGGATCCGCGGAAATCAGTGGGATCCTGCTGGGATCAGCGGGAATCTGTGGGATCTTGCCGGGATCCGTGGGATCCTGCTGGGATCTGTGGGATCCTGCCGGGATCCGCGGGGATCTGTGGGATCCTGCCGGGCTCTCAGCGCTGATCCTGCCCCCCAGACCTCGGTGTTCACTCCCGCCTACGGCTCCGTCACCAACGTGCGCATCAACAGCACCATGACCACGCCGCAGGTGCTCAAACTGCTCCTCAACAAGTTCAAGGTGAGGGCAGCGACCCCGCAGAGCTCCCGGGACGCTCTGAGTGCCGGCTCCGTGATGTGTTCAAAAATAATCTGCTTTATGGATCATTTATATAAAACCTGAATTCGGATTTTATATATATAGATATATATATATATTTATTTATTTAGATATTTATTTTTATTTACATAATTTATATTTATATTTATATTTATTTATATATTTATATATTTATTTTATATTTATTTATATTTATATTTATATTTATATTTATATTTATATTTATATTTATATTTATATTTATATTTATATTTATATTTATATTTATATTTCTTTATATTTTTTGTGTCTCCCCCAGATCGAGAACTCTGCAGAGGAGTTTGCTCTGTACATGGTGCACACGAGTGGAGGTGAGAGCCCAAATCACCCTGGGCTTGAGAGCCCCAAATTATCCCGGACATGAGAGCCCCAGATTCCTGGGTGTGAGTGCCCCACACCCCAAATTTTGAGTGCCCCAAACTCCAAACTTTGAATGTCCCAGACCCCAAATTCTGAGTGCCCCAAACCCCAAATTCTGAGTGCCCCAGACCCCAAATTTTGAGTGCCCCAAACCCCAAATTCTGAATGTCCCAGACCCCAAATTCTGAGTGCCCCAGACCCCAAATTCTGAGTTCCCCAAACCCCAAATTCTGAATGTCCCAGACCCCAAATTCTGAGTGTCCCAGACCCCAAATTCTGAATGCCCCAAACCCCAAATTTTGAATGCCCCAAACCCCAAATTCTGAGTGCCCCATCCCCAAATTCTGAGTTTCCCAGCCCCCCCTTTCCCGCGGCACTGACCCCGCGGCTCTGGCGTTGCAGAGAAGCAGAAGCTGCGCGGCAGCGATTTCCCCCTGCTCGCCCGCATCCTGCAGGGCCCCTGCGAGCAGGTGTCCAAGGTGTTCCTCATGGAGAAGGACCAGGTGGAAGAGGTCACCTACGACGTGAGTGTCACCCTCAGGCTGGGAAAAACCCCGGGGATCGCAGGATCACGGAGCGGTTCGGGTTGGAAAGGTCCTTGAACCTCACCCAGAGCCGAGGCAGGGACAGCTCCCGCTGTCCTGGGTGGCTCCAAGCCCCATCCAACCTGGCCTGGATCCAGGAGAGTTTTTTGGGAATTCCATCCCAGCCCCTCCCCGCCCTCACAGCGAAGGATTTATCCCAAATGAACTCGTTGGAGCTGCTCTGCTCCATGAAAATCCCCATCCTGCAGGAAATTCCTTGCTCCCAGCACTGTTGGGCCATCCCAAATCTGAGCACGGAGCAGCGATTTCAGCTTTCGGTGGAATTGTTTTTCCAGGCTCTCTTGTGCCATCTGCAGCTCCCCAGGCCCTGAAATCCTGACAATTTTGGGGTGAATTTGGGCTTAAGCAGCTCTGGGGACGCTCAGACAGAGCTGAATTAAAATAAATAAACCTTGGGAGGATCTTTTTTCCGATGATTATCCAGCTCTCGCTTGTTCGCAGCGGCTGATGGCCACAAACATCATTTTTTTAGGGTTTGCCGCAGGATTTTGGGATTTTTGGTTAAATTTAAGGAGAGGATGAGGGGGTGGGTCAACTCATCACCCTCTTCACCATTTCCTGCTGCTCCTCTCCCACCCAGGTCGCCCAGTACATCAAATTTGAGATGCCCATCCTCAGGAGCTTCATCCAGAAGCTGGAGGAGGAGGAGGATCGGGAGGTGATGAAGCTGAAGCACAAGTGCGTGGGGCTGGGGGGACGCCGGGAGGGAACGAAGTTCCTGCGGGGGCTGCTTGGGTCCCCCCCCAAAAAAATCCTCATTTGTGGGGTTTGGGTTATTTCTTGGAGTCTGAGGAGTTCCCTCTGTCGTGCTGTGCCTCCTGCAGGTATTCCATCCTGCGGCTGATGATCGAGCAGAGGCTGGAGGAGATTTCCGAGGGCCCCACGGCGATGTGAGCGTCCGTGGGATGCTCGGCACCGAATCCCAACCCCAAAATCTGCCGGGGATTCACCGAATTCCAACTCCAAAGTCTCCTGAATTCCCAACCCCAAAATCTCCTGAATCCCAACCCCAAAATCTCCCGAATCCCAACCCCAAAATCTGCCGGGGAATCACCGAATTCCAACCCCAAAGTCTCCTGAATTCCAACCCCAAAATCTCCTGGTGAATCACCAAATTCCAACCCCAAAATCTCCTGAATTCCCAACCCCAAAATCTCCTGAATCCCAACCCCAAAATCTCCCGAATCCCAACCCCAAAGGCTCCTGGTGAATCCTCAAATTCCCAACCCCAAAATCTGCCGGGGAATCATTGAATTCCAACCCCAAAATCTGAATTCCCAACCCCAAAATCTCCTGAATTCCAACCCCAAAATCTCCTGAATTCCAACCCCAAAATCTTCCAAATTCCCAACCCCAAAATCTCCTGGTGAATCACCAAATCCCAACCCCAAAATCTGCCGGGGAATCACCGAATTCCAACCCCAAAGTCTCCTGAATCCCAACCCCAAAATCTCCTGAATTCCAACCCCAAAATCTCCTGAATTCCCAACCCCAAAATCTCCTGAATTCCAACCCCAAAATCTCCTGAATTCCCAACCCCAAAATCTTCCAAATTCCCAACCCCAAAATCTCCTGAATTCCCAACCCCAAAATCTCCTGAATTCCAACCCCAAAATCTCCTGAATTCCCAACCCCAAAATCTTCCAAATTCCCAACCCCAAAATCTCCTGAATTCCAACCCCAAAATCTCCTGAATTCCCAACCCCAAAATCTTCCAAATCCCAACACCAAAATCTGCCAGGGAATCATTGAATTCCAACCCCAAAATCTCCCGAATCCCAACCCCAAAATCTGCCGGGGAATCACCGAATTCCCAACCCCAAAATCTCCTGAATTCCAACCCCAAAATCTCCTGGTGAATCACCGAATTCCAACCCCAAAATCTGCCGGGGAATCACCGAATTCCAACCCCAAAATCTCCTGAATTCCCAACCCCAAAATCTCCCGAATTCCAACCCCAAAGGCTCCTGGTGAATCCTCAAATTCCCAACCCCAAAATCTGCCGGGGAATCATTGAATTCCAACCCCAAAATCTGAATTCCCAACCCCAAAATCTCCTGAATTCCAACCCCAAAATCTCCTGAATTCCAACCCCAAAATCTCCTGAATCCCAACCCCAAAATCTCCTGAATTCCAACCCCAAAATCTCCTGAATTCCAACCCCAAAATCTCCTGGTGAATCACCAAATCCCAACCCCAAAATCTCCTGAATTCCAACCCCAAAATCTCCTGGTGAATCCTCAAATTCCCAACCCCAAAATCTCCTGAATCCCAACCCCAAAATCTCCCGAATCCCAACCCCAAAATCTCCTGAATTCCAACCCCAAAATCTCCCGGTGAATCACCAAATTCCAACCCCAAAATCTCCTGAATCCCAACCCCAAAATCTCCCGGTGAATCACCAAATTCCCAACCCCAAAATCCGCCGGTGAATCACCGAATCCCTCAGAATCCTTGGGAATTTTCCAGGAAAACCATGGCTGGCAGCAGCTCCAGCCCAAACCTCAAATCCCTGGAAAACACAGGGGGGGAAAAAAAACCCCAAAACAAACAAAAAAGAGGAAATCTGTGAGCAGCACAAAGGGGCTGAGCGAGGAATTCCAGAGCTGAGAATTTCTGGGAGCTCAGTTTGGAAATTCCAAGGGAATTCAGGGAGCTGCTGCTCAGCAAGAGAGCACAAAAAAATTCCTTTTTTTTTTTGGGTTTTTTAGGAGAAAAGCACATTCCTACCGCAATAACTCCCAGGTGCCGGGAGGATTCTGTAAATCCCAAGGTTTTTTTGGGGGTTTAACCCTTAAAAATCCCTTTTTTTTTTTTTTCCCTGTGCCTTCCCCAAATCTTCTCCCCCGCTGTAATTTGCACTAATATTTAGGGATTTTTAAAGAAAACCGCGATGTCAAACCTCTCTGGTAGCTGAAAATGCCAAATAACGCTCGTAGGGACGGCCGAGAGCCTCGAGCTGGGTGGGAAGAGGAGGAGGAGGAAGAAATAAAGAGAATTTTATTTTCCAAATCCATTTTCCAGCAAATTTTCCTGCTGGAAGCGGGAGCAGAGCGGCTCCATCACCACCAGCAGCTGGGAAAAAATCTCTTTCCTGCCAGTCTAAACCAGCAATATCCGTTTTTTACCTCGATGTGAACTAAATCTCTGACTTTTTCCCCCGTCCCTTTGAGATTTTTGCGATGTATGGAATTATTATTTTAATTTTTTTTTTATTTTTTAATGGTACCTTTTCTGTCTTTAACTCGTGTTTGGGAGAGCGAGAGGAGCTTTCTGGTGTGTTTGAGGGGTGGTTGTGGCGCTGCTGAGTGGATTAACGAGGAAATTAAATAAAATGAGTTGAAAAATGAGAAAAAAATGGGTAAAAAATGAGCAAAAAATGGGTAAAAAATGAGAAAAAAATGGGTAAAAAATGAGCAAAAAATGAGTATAAAATGAGTAAAAAATGAGTAAAAAATGAGAAAAAATGGGTAAAAAATGAGAAAAAAATGAGTATAAAATGAGTAAAAAATGAGTAAAAAACGGGTAAAAAATGAGTAAAAAATGAGAAAAACGAGTAAAAAACGGGTAAAAAATGAGTAAAAAAGGTGTAAAAAAATTAGAAAAAAGTGAGAAAAAATGAGTAAAAAATGTATAAAAAATGTGTAAAAAATGAGTAAAAAACGAGTAAAAAATGAGTAAAAAACGGGTAAAAAATGAGAAAAAAATGAGTAAAAAATGAGAAAAAACGAGTAAAAAAAGAGATGAAGGAAAGAGTAAAACCCACCTGAATCCCAGTGAAGCTCCACGAGGAGAAACGCTTCCCGATTTCCCGATTTTTTGGGGAATATTTGCCTGTTTTGGGGTTTATCCAGCCCTTAGGGATTGTTCTGGGCTCAGCTCCACGCCCCGTTATCCCTCCCAGGCAGGAGGGGCAGGACTGGGAGCTGATCCCAGCGGGAAAAGCTGGGATTGAGCTGGGGACAGATCCACGCTCGGGTAAGAGCAGCAACCTCACAATTCTGGGGGAAAAACAGAAAAAATCGGCTGCGGAGAGAGGAGAAAAATTAAATTAATTTGGCACAAAGCTCAGCCGGAGGTTGGGATGGGAAGGGGGAGCCCCATCCAGAGCTGGGGTTCACCCTGGAGGGTGATCCCTGAATTCGGGGAGGGGGAAAATCGGGATGGAAAATTCCTTTTTATGGGATTTTCCGGCTGGTTTTGGGGTGGAAGGGGGACACTGCTCTGAGCTCGCTTTAAAATGACCCCAAGAGCTGGAGGAGAGGGGCAGGAAAAGGAGGAAAATTAAATTAATGAAGGTGGATTTTAATTATTGAAGAGCTGGGTTTAGAGAGGGGCAGGAAAAGGAGAAAAAATTAAATTAATGAAGGTGGATTTTAATTATTGAAGAGCTGGGTTTGGAGAGGGGGATCAGGCAGGCCTGGAACCTTCCAGAGGGTCAGGAAAAGGAGGAAAATTAAATTAATGAAGACAAATTTTAATTTTTGGAGAGGAATCAGGCAGGCCTGGAACCTTCCAGAGAGAGGGGAAAAGGAAGAAAATTAAATTAATGAAGGTGGATTTTAATTTTTGAAGCTCTGGGTTTGGAAAGGGGTGGGAAAAGAAAGAAAATTAAACGAATAAAGGCAAATTTTGATTTTTGGAGAGGGATCAGGCAGGCCTGGCAGCTTCCAGCGGGGAGGGAATCGCTGACACGGCCGGGGCTCAGGGCCAGGGGGGCTCTGTTTTGTTAAATCCTTTTGTCCCCGGCTCTTTTGGGGATGATTTTGGCTCAGCAGCTCCAGCACAAAGAGTTTGTTTGCTCAGCCCCAGCACAATCCCATCCCCGGGCTGGCGGGGTTGAGGGAATTTGGGGAATTTTTGCCCACCCTCGCTGCTTGTTACCGGTGATCCCGGTTCCGGTGGTCCCGGTCCCGGTGTCCCGGTGGTCCCGGTGATCCCGGTCCCGGTCCCGGTGTCCCGGTGTCCCTGTGGTCCCGGTGGTCCCGGTGGTCCCGGTGGTCCCGGTGTCCCTGTGGTCCCGGTGTCCCGGTGTCCCGGTGTCCCGGTGGTCCCTGTGGTCCCGGTCCCGGTGTCCCGGTGGTCCCGGTGGTCCCGGTCCCGGTGGTCCCGGTGTCCCGGTCCCGGTGGTCCCGGTGTCCCGGTGTCCCGGTCCCGGTCCCGGTGTCCCTGTGGTCCCGGTGGTCCCGGTGGTCCCGGTGGTCCCGGTGTCCCTGTGGTCCCGGTGTCCCGGTGTCCCGGTGTCCCGGTGGTCCCTGTGGTCCCGGTCCCGGTGTCCCGGTGGTCCCGGTGGTCCCGGTCCCGGTGGTCCCGGTGTCCCGGTGTCCCGGTCCCGGTCCCGGTGTCCCTGTGGTCCCGGTGTCCCGGTGGTCCCGGTGGTCCCGGTGTCCCGGTGTCCCTGTGGTCCCGGTGTCCCGGTGGTCCCGGTGGTCCCGGTCCCTGTGGTCCCGGTCCCGGTGTCCCGGTGGTCCCGGTGTCCCGGTGTCCCGGTGGTCCCGGTGGTCCCGGTCCCGGTGGTCCCGGTGTCCCGGTGTCCCGGTCCCGGTCCCGGTGTCCCTGTGGTCCCGGTGTCCCGGTGGTCCCGGTGGTCCCGGTGTCCCGGTGTCCCTGTGGTCCCGGTGTCCCGGTGGTCCCGGTGGTCCCGGTCCCTGTGGTCCCGGTCCCGGTGTCCCGGTGGTCCCGGTGTCCCGGTGTCCCGGTCCCGGTCCCGGTGTCCCGGTGGTCCCTGTGGTCCCGGTGGTCCCGGTCCCGGTGTCCCGGTGTCCCGGTCCCGGTCCCGGTGTCCCGGCTCTCACGCCCCCGTTGCTCCGCAGGTCGGGCAGGATGCGGCCCCTGGAGCGCGCTCGCCGCTGGGCTCTGCTGCTGCTGCTGCTGCTCGCCCTCCTCAGCCACGCTGCCGGCGGTCGCCGCGGGGCCGGCGGGAGGAGCCCCGGGCCCGGGGGGCTCCGCGGGGGTTTCCGCTCCGTGTCCCGAGGAGGGGGCGCCCCGGGCCGCGGCTCCAAGGTGGCCGGAGCCATCGCGGCCGGAGCCGCCGCGGGCTACGGGATGGGGCTGCTGGGTCGCCCGCGGCCGTCCCGCCTGGGTCACGGCATCCCGGCGGCTCGGCAGCCTCCCCCTTCGGGGGGCTTCCACTCCGGGGGCTGGCCCGAGCTGGGGGGCAAGCGGGGACCCCCCAGCGGAGCCCCCGGGCTGCGGAGAGCGGGGGTCGGGCTGGCCCTGCTGCTGGCGTCGGGCTCCTGCCTCGTCAGCCACGGGCTGCAGCGCTGAGGGGGCGCAGCGAGACCCCCGGGGAGAACTGAACCTCCTGGGAGATTGGATGTGGATTGGGGAGGTGGGAGAGGAGCTCTGGGCCCGCAGCCGGAGCTGGGCAACCGGGCCGGGGCTCACCGGGAGCCCCCGGGCGGATCCTGCGAGCCCCGGCCAGGAACCGATGGATCCTGAGAGCCCCGGCCGGGAACCGATGGATCCTGAGAGCTCCAGCCGGGATCCTGCGAGCCCCAGCCGGGAACCGATGGATCCTGAGAGCCCCGGCCGGGATCCTGAGAGCCCCAGCCGGGAACCGATGGATCCTGAGAGCCCCAGCCGGGAACCGATGGATCCTGCGAGCTCCAGCCGGGAACCGATGGATCCTGAGAGCTCCAGCCGGGAACCGATGGATCCTGCGAGCCCCAGCCGGGAACCGATGGATCCTGAGAGCTCCAGCCGGGAACCGATGGATCCTGCGAGCCCCAGCCGGGATCCTGAGAGCCCCAGCCGGGATCCTGCGAGCCCCAGCCGGGATCCTGCGAGCCTCAGCCGGGAACCGATGGATCCTGAGAGCTCCAGCCGGGAACCGATGGATCCTGCGAGCCCCAGCCGGGATCCTGAGAGCCCCAGCCGGGATCCTGAGAGCCCCAGCCGGGATCCTGCGAGCCCCAGCCGGGATCCTGCGAGCCTCAGCCGGGAACCGATGGATCCTGCCAGCCTCAGCCGGGAACCGATGGATCCTGAGAGCTCCAGCCGGGAACCGATGGATCCTGCGAGCCCCAGCCGGGAACCGATGGATCCTGAGAGCTCCAGCCGGGAACCGATGGATCCTGAGAGCCCCAGCCGGGAACCGATGGATCCTGAGAGCCCCAGCCGGGATCCTGCGAGCCCCAGCCGGGATCCTGAGAGCCCCAGCCGGGAACCGATGGATCCTGAGAGCTCCGGCCGGGAACCGATGGATCCTGAGAGCTCCAGCCGGGAACCGATGGATCCTGAGAGCCCCAGCCGGGAACCGATGGATCCTGCGAGCCCCAGCCGGGATCCTGCCAGCCCCAGCCGGGAACCGATGGATCCTGAGAGCTCCAGCCGGGAACCGATGGATCCTGAGAGCCTCAGCCGGGAACCGATGGATCCTGCCAGCCTCAGCCGCTGCGGGAGCAGAGCCGGCCCTGTAAGGACCTGTGGAAAGCGGCACCGCCCGGCTCTGCCTTCCCGTGTCACGGCTGTGCCAAAAAACGCTCCTTTCCCCCCAGAAGAGCGCTGGGACTCGCGGGGAGCGGGGTGCGGGGCTTGGAAGCGGAGCCCTCCGCCTTGCAATAAAGTTTGGCCTTGAGGCATCCTCTGATTTTAACCAAATCCATCGCCTTTAGCACTGGGAGCCGCGCCGGGAGTGGGAATCTCCGGGGGAGGCGGCCTGGGGAGGGCAAACCCTGCTCGCTCCCATCCCTCTGCCTTTGAGCTGATCGTTCCCAACCCTTGAAACCCCAAACTCCAGCATTTCCTGCCCAAAACGCACCCAGCTCTGGGACTGAGCCGCGGGTTTGTCAGAGAGGAGACAAATCCGGCGTGGAGATGAAAAGGAGCGGTGGTTTTGGGAAGGAATTCCTCCCTGGGAGGGTGGGGAGGAGCTGGGATGGAATTCCCAGAGCCTGGATCCCCGGGAATGCCCCAAACCCCGATGGAATTCCCAGAGCCTGGATCCCCGGGAATGCCCCGAGCTGGGAATTCCCAGAGCCTGGATCCCCGGGAATGCCCCGAGCTGGGGATGGAATTCCCAGAGCCCGGATCCCCGGGAATGCCCCGGGCTGGGGATGGAATTCCCAGAGCCTGGATCCCCGGGAATGCCCCAAACCCCGATGGAATTCCCAGAGCCTGGATCCCCGGGAATGCCCCGAGCCCCGATGGAATTCCCAGAGCCTGGATCCCCGGGAATGCCCCAAACCCCGATGGAATTCCCAGAGCCTGGACGGGAGGTGGAGCTGTCGGACCGGGATGGAATTCCAGCTCTGCGCTCCTGCTTTGCATCCCAAACCTCTAAATCAGAATATTCCTCCTCCAAACCTCTAAATCAGAATATTCCTCCTCCAAACCGGGCAGCTGTGCGCCAAAATTCCGCTTTTTACGGCATTTTTTCCAGCCAGGAAAAAAAGGATTCAGCTGTTCTGCCTGGATGGGGGGTGTTTATGCAGGGAGAAGAGTCTAAAAAAACAACCTCAGATTTTATTGTATTTACACTTTGGGGTGAATTTAGTAAATCAGAAACTCTCCCCATCCTCACTCCAGGATTTGGAGTGTTTAGCTAATAATTAATTAATTTCTCTGCTTCAGCAGCTCACTGCAGGGGGCCCAGGGGAGATCTTTGATCCCTTAAAGGACACAGAAGTTCAGAGCGTGTCACCCTCCCCAGAGCCAGGAAAGTTCTGAGTTTTGGCTCCAAAAATCACCAAAAATCCCCGTTCTGGGTTAAAAAAAACCCCAGGATCCTGCGTGTGCAGGGAGGGGAAATGTCATTTTTTAATTTCCTCGGAGCGTTGTCAATGTGTTGGCGGTTGTTGGGAGGGAGGGAATTGAAGATGGGAGTTTTGGGGTTAAAAATGGGGAATTTATAATTCTGCTGCTGCTGCTGAGGCCAAGCCCTCCCCAGAGGAGTTCACGGTGCAAGTGCTGGGAGCCTCTTCCTGGAAATATCCATGAGTTCATCTCGGGAAAAATGGGAGATTCCTTTCTTCATTCTTTTCTTCCCTATTTTTGGAGGGAAAAAAATTTTCCCTATTTTTTTCTTTCCTTCTTTTGGGGCTGCTGGAGGAGGGCTCCTCTGGTCGTGAAATGCAAAATAATTAAGTGCCCAGGATCCCATAATTAAATGTCCAGGATCCCATAATTAAATGCCCAGGATCCCATAATTAAATGCCCAGGATCCCATGATTAAATTGCCCAGGATCCCATAATTAAATGCCCAGGATCCCATAATTAATTGCCCAGGATTCCATGATTAAATTGCCCAGGATCCCATAATTAAATTCCCCAGGATCCCATAATTAAATGCCCAGGATCCCATAATTTAATTCCCCAGGATCCCATAATTAAATTCCCCAGGATCCCATAATTAAATGCCCAGGATCCCATAATTAAGCAGGCCCAGGATTCCATAATTAAGTGCCCAGGATCCCACAATTAATTGCCCAGGATCCCATGATTAATCGCCCAGGATCCCGTAATTAAATTGCCCAGGATCCCATAATTAAGTGTCCAGGATCCCATAATTAAATTGCCCAGGATCCCATAATTAAGTGCCCAGGATCCCATAATTAAGTGCCCAGGATCCCACAATTAATTGCCCAGGATCCCATGATTAATTTGCCCAGGATCCCATAATTAAATTGCCCAGAATCACATAATTAAGCAGGCCCAGGATCCCACAATTAAGTTGCCCAGGATCCCATAGTTAAATTGCCCAGGATCCCGTAGTTAAATTTCCCAGGATCCCATAATTAAATTGCTCAGGATCCCATAATTAATTACCCAAGATCCCATAATTAAGCAGGGCTTGGGTCAGGCTTAACGCCACTGAAACAACAAATGTAAAAATTCCTTTATTAGACAGAAACCGAAATTAGACAGAAATTAGAAAACACTTCTTGGAATGCAGCAAAACCATCGTGGGGAGCAGGGGAGGGGAAAAAGCTTCAGGGGGATTTTGGGGTCCTGGAAGGGAACAAAAGCTCCCTCAGGCCGGGAAGGGACAGGGAGGGCGGAAAATGCGGAAAATTCGGAAAATGCGGAAAATGCGGAAAATGCGGAAAATGCGGAAAAATCGGGAAAATTCGGAAAAAGCCGCTTCTGTTTCGCGGCACGAAGGAGGCTCCCGGGCACCTTGGCTTGATCCTTTTTAATTTGTAGCACAGGTGGAACATTCCAGAAAAGGCTCAGCGCGGTAAATCCCGGGAGTTTTTTACAAAACATCCGCGTGTCGCAAAGCCCTGCTCTTCCCGTGGTTATCCTGCAAGCTTTCTTTTCTCTCCATTTTTTTATATATATATATATATTTTTATATAGTATATATAGAATTAATCTTCACTTAGATTACACCGATGCAAAAAAAAAAAGAGGAAAAAAAATCTCGTTTAGGACAGTGTTATTCAGTGCCTTGCAATAAAAATAAAAATAAAGATAAAAATAAAAGTAAAAATAAAAATAAAAATAAGAATAATAATAAAAATAAAAATAAAAATAAAAATAAAAAATAAAAAATAAAAATAAAAATAAAATAAAAAATTAAAAAATGAAAATGAAAATAAAAATAAAAATAAAAATAAAATAAAAATTAAAAAATGAAAATAAAAATAAAAATAAAAATAAAAAGAAAAAGAAAATAAAAATTAAAAAATAAAAATAAAAATAAAAATAAAAATAAAAATAAAAATAAAAATAAAAATAAAAATAAAAATAAAAATAAAAATAAAAATAAAAATACACGAGATATTGAATCGAGCTCAAGCGCAGCGCCACAGATGTTACAGCTACTCCCCAGCCCAGCATCGACACAAGAAGCAAGAATTTCACCCGTTGCTTCCACAGGGCAAAGGATTTACTCACAAATGTGATTTTTTTTTAAAGCATCTCCCTTCCCAGGCCGCTTTTTCCCGATGCTGTTTGCTGTACCAGCGTGGTTAGGCCGATTCCAGTCTCTTGCTATGAGCTTGACCCCCCCTGAGAATCCTTTTTGCTGCATTTTATCGTCCTTTACGTCCAGGTGTTGAAGTGTGAACGTGACTTGTCACCTGGAGCATCCAAAATAGCTTTTTTTGGGGTTTTAACACCGTTTTGGGGGTGTTTGGGGCATTCAGCAGTGCTTTAAAAAGCCTCTAAAGCGTGACCGGTGCTCGAGCCTCGCCGTGGTGTGGGGTGAAAAATGGATTAATTTTGGTGTGGTGCTGCAGGGCCTGCACGGGGAAGGGTTAATTTTTACAATTAAAAGGTTCTAATTGCAATAATTACAAGAAACTAATTGCAAGAAACCCCGTGGCCGCTCAGAAACCCCTGAGACCCCCCAGAGGTGCCCCAGGGGAAGGGGGTGCGGGATTGGGGTGAGACCAAACCCCGCCTGTTAACCAAGAGAACTCTTGGGGTGCCGAGGAGAGCTCCCCACTCGGGGTGACCCCGAGGAGGACGAGGAGGAGGAAGATGAGGTGAAGGCCGCTCTTTTGGGCTCCAGCGCCGTCCTGGGCACGCGTTTGGGGGGCAGAAAAGTGAAATTTTCATCCCATCTCCTAAACCGCGGAGGCGCCGGGGGGCTCCTCGCCATACAAACAACCGCAAGCGACAACGGGGTCACGACGGGTGACATCGGGGTCACGACGGGTGACATCGGGGAGCCGCGGGGAGCTCTAGTGCAGGGCGAAGAGGACGAGGAGCAGCAGGGCGGGCAGCGAGGCGTCGACCAGGCGAGGCCGGATGCCCGAGGCCAGGCGGTACTCCTGGTACTGCTGGATGCACATCTCGCGGATCACCTTGGTCACCACCCGCGTCTCCAGCTCTGCCTCCGTCTGGTTGGCGGCGGCGCCGGCCTCCGAGGCGTTCCTGCGGGCGGCGGGGCCGATGTTGTGCTCGGTGACGGTGATGTTGAAGCAGTCGGCCACGAAGACGTCCTGCGGCACCGGGCCGCGGTAGTCGCGGTAGTAGACCTGGTTGGGGTAGCGGGCGGCGTTCTCGTTCCACCAGCGGTACTCGTCGGGGCTGTCGAAGCGGTAGTGCATCCCCGACATCACCCGGCCCATGGCGTAGCCCCCCAAGCCCCCCACCACGGCGCCCGCCGCCGCCGCCCCCGCCACGTGCTTGAAGTTGGTCTTGGGCTTGGGCGCCTTCCAAGGCTTCTGGTGGTAGCTACCCCCGCTGGACGGGTTGTAGCCCTGGCCCCAGCCCGGGTAGCCGGGGTTGTGGGGGTAGCCGGGGTTGTGGGGGTAGCCGGGGTTGTGGGGGTAGCCGGGGTTGTGGGGGTAGCCCGGGTTGTGGGGGTAGCTGGGGTTTTGGGGGTAGCCGGGCTGGCGGGGGTAGCTGGGCTGGCGGTGGCTCCCCGTGCCCCAGCCGCCCCCGCTGGGTTTGCCTTTGCCCTTCTTGGAGGAGGCCAGGTGGGCGCAGACGCCGAGGAGCAGCAGCAGCAGCAGGCAGCGGGTGCCGAGGAGCCTGGCCATGGCTGTGGGGACAAGGACAGTGTCAGGGCACGGCTGAGACCCCCCCGGGATCCACCCCAAACACCTCTGGGCCCTCCAGAGCTGCGGAACGAACAGCCCTGGGCTAAATGTGTCGTTATCCTCACCCACAGTGCATCGATTTATACATAAATGTAAAATATTTCACATTTTATAGATATAGAATATATAGAGATTTAGAGGTAGGTATATAGATATATAGATATAGCTATATATAAAATATATAGAGATTTATAGGTATATAGATATATAGATATAGCTATATATAAAATATATAGAGATTTATAGTATATAGATATATAGATATAGCTATATATAAAATATCTAACTATATCTATATGCCTATCTATATACCTATTTATTTTATATATAGGTATATCTAGATACCATGGCCTGGGATTATCCATGGCCTGGGACCATCCATGGGATCATCCATGGCCTGGGACCATCTATGGGACCATCCATGGCTTTCGATCCATGGGATCATCCATGGCTTGGGATCATCCATGGCCTGGGATCATCCATGGCCTGGGATCATCCATGACCTGGGACCATCCATGGGACCATCCATGTCCTGGGACCATCCATGGCCTGGGATCATCCATGGCTTTGGATCCATGGGATCATCCATGGCCTGGGATCATCCATGGGACCATCCTTGGCCTGGGACCATCCATGGCCTGGGACCATCCATGGGATCATCCATGGCCTGGGACCATCCATGGCCTGGCACCATCCATGGGATCATCCATGGCCTGGGATCATCCATGACCTGGGACCATCCATGGCCTGGGATCATCCATGGCCTGGGACCATCCATGGCCTGGGACCATCCATGGCCTGGGATCATCCATGGCTTTTGATCCATGGGATCATCCATGGCCTGGGACCATCCATGGCCTGGGATCATCCATGACCTGGGATCATCCATGACCTGGGATCATCCATGGGATCATTCATGGCCTGGGATCATCCATGGGATCATCCATGGCCTGGGATCATCCATGGCCTGGGACCATCCATGGGATCATCCATGGCTTGGGACCATCCATGGGATCATCCACGCCCTGGGACCATCCACACCCTGGGACCATCCGTACCCTCAGCGTTCACTGCTCCCATTCCGATCACCTCCCACGGGCGGGGCCGGCAAGGCTGGAATCCCCTCCCAGCACAATCCACAGCCGAGCTGCAAATCCTTTGGAATGCCCTCTGGAAAACCCTTCCCAAGCTGTGAAACCCCTCTGGACACCGAGCTGCTGCTCCCCCGTGTTTGATGTGCCAAAAAAGCGTTTTCCATCCTTCCCGAGGCCGGGCTCTCCTCCAGAATCGCCCCTGGAGCGCTCTGGGTGTGCGAGGACATCCCTGGATTCTGCCCCGTGCCACAACAGAAACATCAAAATCCATTTGGGTCCTAAATTTGGGGTTTTTTTGCAGAGATTAAGGAGCAGCTCCCTGCAGAATCACCCCAGGAATAACCTGAGCACAGGCAGGAGATGCTGAACCCTCCTGAGCCGCTCTGAACAACCAAAAAAAAACCCTGCATAAACCAGAAATCCTTCTGTTGCCACCCGGACGTGGCTTTGTGGGCCTCAAAAAGCAGATTCGCCTCTTTGAGCTCCTAAATTATGCTTTTTCTCCCTTTTTCCCCCCAGAATAATCTGTTTTCGTGCCCAGAAAGGTTTGAATTTGAGCTCTGTGGTTTGGGTGGGATCGCCAGCAAGCCCCTGAATAAAATCGCGGGGGAGCTGCACCATCCTGGCGATGGAATTCCAGGCTTGGCACTGCCGGATCATGGAAAAATCTGGGCTCTGGAGCCTTCCTCACCCTCAGCACCCACCCGCTGGGGGCAGGGATGAGATCAGGGGGGTTAAAAATAGCCAAAAAGGCAGGGAAAAAACACCCGGCTCCTCGGGAGAACGAAAAAAAACGGAGGAGGAAAAGGCAGAAAATTCGGTTTGAAAATGAATTTTAAATTCTGGGTTGTTTTTTTTTTTCCCCCTCGTTGTTCCAAAATGGGAGAGAGAACCCTGGATAAGAGGGGTTCAAATCACATTTATTAAAGAAATCCCAGGGTTGGAGGTTGACTCAGAATTCTCGGAATATCACAGCGCTGAGCTGCTCCTCTAATTACCCTCCGAGCTCTGATAAACAGGGCACTAATTAGCCAGCGAGGAGCTTCTAAATTAATGAGTCGCTGATGGGGATCAGGAGCTGCTCCCTGAGAATCCGGGATTTTCTCCCAGAAATAAAAAAAATATTAATCCCAGATTATTTTTTTTTTTTTCCGAGGAGAAAAGCTGGGATCTCTGCTCGGAAATTCTCTTCATGGCCTGATCATGACATTAATATTAATATTAAATTATAGATGGAAAATCTTCACAGGGAAATTTTTTTTATATTTTTTTTTTTTTTCCTTGATTCTTTTTAACCTTCCTGGCCCAAATTCGCCCTCCCGGCGGGTGCTGGAAATGAGGAATTAATTGAGGGTTTTTTTTTTTTGTGCTGGAGGAACTCTGCGAAAAATGGAGGCTGCCAGGAGCCATCGCAAGCAGCAATTACGTGCTTGGCAAAGGAGGAGGTTTTTGGTTTTG